>NC_092147.1:70934558-71534558 GCF_045791955.1 Oncorhynchus clarkii lewisi
TAAATGTCAGGAATTGTGAAAAACTGAGTTTAAATGTATTTGGCTAAGGTGTATGTAAACTTCCGACTTCAACTGTGCTGTGTGTTTGAAAGCCCACAAATGCTCATTTATAACCTAAGACTCAAGCTCTGCAAATGTAAAACCATTCACAGAGTTCACTATACACCAGAAAAAACAAAATTAATGCTGAAATGTATTTTCTGTGCTGGAGCTGTAAGAGGCAAAATGGTAGTGTTTTGGACATGCAATTTTATCTCAATGTTTTGGAAATCAGTGATCGATACAATTTCATTATGTTTACAGATTTACTGTTTATGTCCCTCTTGCCTCGCTTGTGTCTGTTTGGCACTAGTTACTGTTGTAGATCCATGGAATACATATTAGAACAAAATATCCCAATATATGTTTTGCATTTTGCATTCCTATTTCCAATTCATGGCAATAAGAGCAAATCAATAATAATGGTTGACACTTCAATTGTTTGTAGTTTTTATTTTGGGTTGTTTGATTGTTTCTCTATATGTATTGTTGCACATTTTGGTACTGTACATGTATGTATTTGTAAACTTGTAAATGTAGCAACTCATGGGGAGAGAAAAAGAAAAATGTGAATTGTTGATGCAATTGTGCAATTGTGTATTGTGATTGAATTGTTTCTTCTTCTTTTACAAATGCAAATAAGCACGAGTGATATTTCTATTGTGTATCCGATCTGAATGTACAAAAGCAGCTTCTATAAAGGTTGTTCTGTTAAAATGTTACCCATGTATGATGTATTTTTAGTGGCATTGTACCATTTGTACTGTTATGCTACTTGAACTAACTTTATATCTGTAGATTTTGCTGTATGCTCTAAGGTCAGATCTGAATCTGTGAATAAGTTATCTTATATTGCTGTTCACTGTATTGTATGTGTAAGTAGTTGATAAAACGTTTGCTTTTTATGTTTTGTAGTGGTACTTGATCTGATTGAAATTAATTCCCAAGAGTTTCAAAATAATTTATGAGCTCAAACAAACTTCTCTCACCAACAGTCTGTAATGTGAACATGCATAAGGTATGTGTCCTGAATTGAACATATTTCATTATTTTGTATTTATTATCCCTCTCACATTAGTTGCTAACAAACAGACCACAGGAGTTAGCTGTTTTCTTTGAAGAACAGGTCGATGGAGTCCGACAGCACCAACAGTTGTAATACTTTTGGAAAATCAACTAGCTCTCACAGTCTCACGTCAGAATTAGACATTCATTCATGTTTCTCATACGTCAAATTTCGAATTTGTTACAAACGTTACATTTCTAAGCATTTAAGGTTAAGTTTAGGCATTGACTCCAAAATCTTAAGGTTAGGCATTCATTCCGAATTGTTAAGTTAAGGGTTAAGGTTTAGGATAGGCTTAAATGTTTTTTTTTTAAACAATCGCTGGATTTGAAGTTGCAACCTTTGGAATCAGAAGCAGATGCTCATGAAATGCTTACACCATCCACAATCTCCGTACACAAAACCGAAGCCGAATTGAACGGAACTGCGCTCACTGTTGCCCCTAGTGGCCAGTTTCCACATAATCTCCAAACATCCTCCGACATGGATGGACATCAAATACTGACTTGTATTATGGGTGACCTGGCTGAAGAAAACACAAGGGCATACCACTTGGAGGATTGGAGGATAGAAACATTTGATCCTTTTAAAATTGGAAAATGTGTTCATTGTTTTTTAGTTGTTGTGTTTTTGTTATAGGGAATATATACGTTTGTGCTTGTCAAATCAAATCAAATTAAATTGTTTTCTTGTCTGTGAGTGCATGTACAGTCAATAAAACATAAGGGTAAAAAAAGCGGTTTCCTTATTTTACACTGGTGAGTTGTGATTATTTGTGCTCTTGATTGGAATCTATGATCCATGGAGATCTGACACAACTAGCTAACCAGTTTATTTCAACCATACTCTAGGGAGAAAGATTGACAGGAAAGATGGCTTGCTCACTTCCTCAACACCCAGTCCATAGTTTATCCAAAATCATAAATGGATACCACCCTCCATCCCACTGCTGGCTTGCTTCTGAAGCTAAGCAAGGTTGGTCATGGTCAGTCCCTGGATGGGGAGACCAGATGCTGCTGGAAGTGGTGTTGGAGGGCCAGTAGGGGGCACCCTTTCCTCTGGTCTAAAAAAAAATCCCAATGCCCCAGGGCAGTGATTGGGGACATTGCCTTGTGTAGGGTGCTGTCTTTCAGATGGGATGTTAAACAGGTGTCCTTATTCTCTGTGGTCACTGAAGATCCCATGGCACTTTTAAGAGTAGGGGTATTAAGCCTGGTGTCTTGGCTAAATTCCCAATCTGGCCTTTATACTATCATAGACATCTAATCATTCCCAGCTTACAATTGTCTAATTCATCCCCTCTCCTCTCCCCTGCAACTATTCCCCAGGTCATTGCTGTAAATGACAATATGTTCTCAGTCATCTTACCTGATAAAAAATAACATACGCAGAAAAACTACAAACAAGCATTGGTGGAGGACCATACAGTAAGTTCATACTAAAGTTGAAGGCACAGCACAGCTACCATCATGATAAAGAAAATTAAGTAATGAACATTAACAATTCTATGTGTATCAGCATGCTAGATGTGTGCACTAATAATGAACAACTGAACAACTGTTGTGATTTTCATACACATGGAAAACAGTTCCATACAAAAAGTGAAAGGGAACCTCAGAGCAAACGTAGCCCATACATAGCAGCCATTTCACATTATGTTGACACGTGACATGTACAACCATTTCATGCATCTTTCACTCAAGTTGTTGTTAAATTTAAAAAATCCTGCAGGGTTCACCAACGCAAATACAAATGAGCTCAACGAAGATTGACACACACAAACGAGTCCCTCCAAGAATAGGTTCTCTGTACAAGAGGCAGCTATTCTCTGTAGAAGTGTTAAGAATATTACCCTAACCATTAATAATACACTTCATTAATAATATTAATCATGCACTGTTTGCCTCAATCCGAAAGCGAAGGGAAAAGTTGAGAGGAGGAGAGCACGTAGATGTGAGAAGTAATTATACAATGAGCAAAGAGATGATGCTGTTTGTATATGGCTGCTATGAAAATGAACTGTGTGCGAGTAATCAGGGGTGTATTCCTTCCGCGGATTCTGTTGAATAACTTTGTTTTTAAACAGGAAGCAAGAGAATCTGGGATAGACCTATCGGAATTTGTCCAAATCAAATTGTATTGGTAACACGTTTTTAGAAGATGTTATTGCGAGTGAAATGTGAAAAGACGATATATATATATATATATATATATATATATATATATGGAGCGGCATAGACAAACATACAGTAGAATAGAACAGAATACAGTATATACAGATGAGATGAGCAATGCAAAATATGTAAACAATATTAAAGTGACTAGTGTTCCATTTATTAAACAGGGATTTCAAGTCTGTGTATATAGGCAGTAGCCTCTAATGTGCTAGTGATGGCTATTTCACAGTCTGATGGCCTTTAGAGAGAAGCTGTTTTTCACTCTCTCGGTCCCAGCTTTGATGCATCTGTACTGACCTCAACTTCTGGATGATAGCGAGGTGAACAGGTAGTGGCTCTGGTGGTTGTTGTCCTTTATGATTGTTTTGGCCTTCCTGTGACATCGGGTCTGTAGGTGTCCTGGACGGCAGGTAGTTTTCCCCTGGTGATGCGTTGTACATTCCGGGCCATCTGGTGTGCCCTGCGGTTGTGGGTGGTACAGTTGCTGTACCAGGTGGTGATACAGCCCGACAGGATGCTCTAAATTGTGCATCTGTAAAAGTTTGAGGGTTTTAGGTGCCAAGCCAAATTTCACCAGCCTCCTGAGTTGGAAGAGGCGCTGTTGCACCTTCTTCACCACACTGTCTGTGTTAGTGAACAATGTCAGTTTGCCAGTGATGTTCCCTGAGGATCTTGAAGCTTTCCACCTGCTCCACTGCGGTCCCGTCAATGTGGATACGGGGTGTGCTCCCTCTGCTGTTTCCTGGAGTCCACAATCATCTCCTTTGTTTTGTTGACGTTGAGTGAGATGTTATTTTCCTGGCACCACACTCCCAGAGCCCTCACCTCCTCCCTGTAGTCTGTCTCGTCATTGTTGGTACTCAAGCCTACTACCGCTTTGTCGTCTGCAAACTTGATGATTGAGTTGGAGGTGTGCATGGCCACGTAGTCATGGGTGAAAAGGAAGTACAGGAGAGGGCTGAGCACGCACCCTGGCGTCCCAGTGTTGAGGATCAGCGAAGCGGAGGTGTTGTTTCCTACCTTCATCAACTGGGGGCGGCCTGTCAGAAAGTCCAGGACCAAGTTGCACAGGGCGGGGTTCAGACCCAGGGCCTCAAGCTTAATGATGAGCTTGGAGGGTACTATGGTTTTGAATGCTGAGCTATAGTCAATGAACAGTATTCTTACATAGGCATTTCTCTTGTCCAGATGGGATAGTGTAGTGTGCAGTGTGTTGGCGATTACATCGTCTGTGGATCTATTGGGGTGGTAAGCAAATTGTGTGGGTTTAGCGTGTCCGGTAAGGCGGAGGTGATATGATCCTTGATAGTCTCTCAAAGTACTTCATGATGACAGAAGTGAGTTCTACGGTGTGATTGTCATTTCATTCAGTTACCTTTGCTTTCTTTGGTACAGGAACAATGGTGGCCATCTTGACGCATGTGGGGCCAGCAGACTGGGATAGGGAGAGATTGAATATGTCAGTAAATACACCAGTCAGCTGGTCTGTGCATGCTCTGAGGACGCGGCTAGGGATGCCGTCTTTGCCTGTAGCCTTGCGAGGGTTAACACGCTAAAATGTCTTACTCATGTCGGCTATGGATAAGGAGCCCACAGTCCTTGGTATCGAGCCACGTCGGTGTTACTGTGTTATCCTCAAAGCAAGTGAAGAAGGTGTTTAGCTTGTCCGGAAGCAAGACGTCGGTGTCCACGACATGGCTGGTTTTCCTTTTGTAGTCCGTGATTGCCTGTAGATCCTGACACATATATGTCTCGTGTCTGAGCCATTGAATTGCGACTCCAATTTGTCTCTGTACTGACGTTTACCTGTTTGATTGCCTTGAGGGTATAACTACACTGTTTGTATTCTGCCATATTCCCAGTCACCTTGCCATGGTTAAATGCGGTTGTTCGCTCTTTCAGTTTAACTCGAATGCTGCCATCTATCCACGGTTTCTGGATAGGAGTTCTAAGCTATACGGGATGGGTGTCCTTAAACCGGGACGGTTGTTGCTAACGTGCTCTAATGTGACTAGAATGACGTTGTATACAACAGCCAACTTTCCGAGACATAGACACGTCTTATATGAGCAGAAAGCTTAAATTCGTGTTAATCCAACGGCAGTATCCAAGTAACAGTAGCTATTACAGGGAATGAATATCATGCTATTGTTTGAGGAGAGTGCACAACAACAAAAAACTTGTATTACGGCAACTGGTTTGATACATTCACCTCTGAAGGTAAATAATGTACTTACATTCAGTAAATCTTGCTCTAATTTGTCATCCTGAGATTCCCAGAGATAAAATGTAGCATAGTATTTAAAAAAACAAAAAATCCATTGTTATGTTCAAATGTAGGAACTGGGGTCTATAGTTTGACCTCACTGCTGTTTCTGGCTCTACACCAACCCTACCTGGCCATCTAGGTGTGTGAAAAAAATGTGTGTATAAGCTAATGATCCATCATGTATGACAGTTCTGTGAGTGTGTAACCTAGAATTTTTTAATACCATAGCATTTTTGTATATTCTCTATAGGTATGTACTTGAAAATGTATGAATTGACCACATTTGGGCAAACTCCTGACAGACTTGAATCAAAATCTTGTGCAGTAATATAATTCTTCACTGGATCAGTCTGAAACTTTGCACACACACTGCTGCCATCTGGTGGACAAAATGTAATTACACATAGACTCCTAACCGAAAGTATGACCTTTGTCTTGCATTTTAAAGATGGTGGGTATGCATGTTTTTTTGTTTGTATTATCTTTTACCAGATCTAATGTGTTATGTTCTCCTACATTAATTTCACATTTCCACAAACTTCAAAGTAATTCCTTTCAAATGGTATCAAGAACATATCCCAGTCCGTGTGATCAAAACAATCTTGAAGCGTAGATTCCGATTGGTCAGACCAGTGTTAAATAGTCCTTAGCACGGGTACTTCCTGTTTGAGTTTGTGCCTATAGGAAGGGAGGAGCAAAATGAAGTCGTGATCAGATTTGCCGAAGGAAGGGCAGGTGAGGGTCTTGTAGGCATCCCGGAAGTTGGAGTAGCAGTGATCCAGTGTTTTAGCAGTGCAAGTACTACAGTCAATATGTAGCGTTACCTCAGCTAGATGCAGGCAAGAGTGTGCAAGGTGTTGAATGTGTCACTGTTTGTCACCTTGATCAACATGTGCACCTACGATATAAACTTTCATTTGTAGGCTAGTTTGTAGGAACCTCATGATGGGTATAGGGAAAAAATTGAATATCAAGTAGTAGCCTAAACCTATCAATGTTATATTGAGCTATGTGAATGGACTATAAATGACAGTCATACAATATGCTGTAAAAAAGGCCATGCTCATAAAAAATGATTGTCCTCCCCAATCTTAAATGCCACTGACCGCCAGTTTTATGCATGTATGAATTACACATTGAAACATCCAGCACAAAGTACAAAAATATATACCTACGCCTCCTGAGTGGCACAGTGGTCTAAGGCTAGCTGTGCTGTCCAGGCTCTGTCGCAACTGGCCGCGGCCGAGAGACCCATGGGGCAGCGCACAATTGGCCCAGCGTCGTCCGGGTTGGGGGAGGGTTTGTCCGGTAGGGATATTCTTGTTCCATCGCGCAATAGCGACTCCTGTGGCAGGCCGGGCGCAATGCACACTGACACGGTCACCAGGAACAGTGGGGCAAAAAAGTATTTAGTCAGCCACCAATTGTGCAAGTTCTCCCACTTGAGAGAGGCCTGTAATTTTCATCATAGGTACATTTCAACTATGACAGACAAAATGAGAAAAAAAATTCCAGAAAACCACATTGTAGGATTTTTAATGAATTTATTTGCAAATGATGGTGGAAAATAAGTATTTGGTCACCTACAAACAAGCAAGATTTCTGGCTCTCACAGACCTGTAACTTCTTCTTTAAGAGGCTCCTCTTTCCTCCACTCGTTACCTGTATTAATGGCACCTGTTTGAACTTGTTATCAGTATAAAAATCACCTGTCCACAACCTCAAACAGTCACACTCCAAACTCCACTATGGCCAAGACCAAAGAGCTGTCAAAGGACACCAGAAACAAAATTGTAGGCCTGCACCAGGCTGGGAAGACTGAATCTGCATAGGTAAGCAGCTTGGTTTGAAGAAATCAACTGTGGGAGCAATTATTAGGAAATGGAAGACATACAAGACCACTGATAATCTCTCTCGATCTGGGGCTCCACGCAAGATCTCACCCCGTGAGGTCAAAATGATCACAAGAACGGTGAGCAAAAATCCCAGAACCACAAGGGACCTAGTGAATGACCTGCAGAGAGCTTGGACCAAAGTAACAAAGCCTACCATCAGTAACACACTACGCCGCCAGGGACTCAAATCCTGCAGTGCCAGACGTGTCCCCCTGCTTAAGCCAGCACATGTCCAGGCCCGTCTGAAGTTTGCTAGAGAGCATTTAGATGATCCAGAAGAAGATCGGGAGAATGTCATATGGTCAGATGAAACCAAAATAACGTTTTGGTAAAAACTCAACTCGTCGTGTTTGGAGGACAAAGCTGAGTTGCATCCAAAGAACACCATACCTACTGTGAAGCATGGGGGTGGAAACATCATGCTTTGGGGCTGTTTTTCTGCAAAGGGACCAGGACGACTGATCCGTGTAAAGGAAAGAATGAATGGGGCCATGTATCGTGAGATTTTGAGTGAAAACCTCCTTCCATCAGCAAGGGAATTGAAGATGAAACGTGGCTGGGTCTTTCAGCATGACAACGATCCCAAACACACCGCCCGGGCAACGATGGAGTGGCTTCGTAAGAAGCATTTCAAGGTCCCGGAGTGGCCTAGCCAGTCTCCAGATCTCAACCGCATAGAAAATCTTTGGGGGGAGTTTAAAGTCTGTGTTGCCCAGCAACAGCCCCAAAACATCACTGCTCTAGAGGAGATCTGCATGGAGGAATGGGCCAAAATACCAGCAACAGCGTGTGAAAACATTGTGAAGACTTACAGAAAACATTTGACCTCTGTCATTGCCAACAAATGGTATATAACAAAGTATTGAGATAAACGTTTGTTATTGACCAAATACTTATTTTCCACCGTAATTTGCAAATAAATTCATAAAAAATCCTACAATGTGATTTTCTGGAATTTATTTTCTCATTTTGTCTGTCATAGTTGAAGTGTACCTATGATGAAAATTACAGGCCTCTCTCATCTTTTCAAGTGGGAGAACTTGCACAATCGGTGGCTGACTAAATACTTTTTTTGCCCCACTGTATATGGTGTTTCCTCCGACTCATTGGTGCGTCTGACTTCTGGGTTAAGCGGGCATTGTGTCAAGAAGCATTGCGGCTTGGCTGGGTTGTATTTCAAAGGATGCACGCCTCTCAACCTTAGCCTCTCCCGAGTCCGTACGGGAGTTGCAGTGATGGGACAAGACTGTAAATACCAATTGAATACCACGAAAAAGGGGCCAATAAAACATTTTAAAAATAAATACTCAATTTCCTAAGCATGTTTTTAAATTTCTCCAATTACACCAGAAAGTTGACCTTTTCTAACTTACACTGAACAAAAATATAAACGCAACATGTAAAGTGTTGGTCCCATGTTTCATGAGCTGAAATAAAATATCCTGTAAGTTTTCCATACGCACAAAAAGCTTATTTAACTCAAATTCTGTGCACAAATTTGTTTACATCCCTGTTAGTGAGCATTTCTCCTTTGCCAAGATAATCCATCCAACTGACAGGTGTGGTATATCATGAAGCGGATGAAACAGCATGACCATTACACAGGTGCACCTTGTGCTGGGGGCAATAAAAGGCCACTCTAAAATGTGCAGTTTTGTTATACAACACAATACCACAGATGTCTCTAGTTTTGAGTGAGTGTGCAATTGGTATGCTGGCTGCAGGAATTTCTTATAGTCTAATTTTTAGACGACACTGCAGAACACCCGCCAAACACACACATACTCGGCTGTGGGTCTTACAAGATCCAAATTTCATATCATTTTCAAGACTCAATGTAGCAGCAGAACAAATATCACAATATCGGAAAATAACTTCAAATACAATAAATCAATGTAGGCTACAGCAGAACACACATATGAGAATACAGTATATAGGCTTTCTGCCTATGTGATAATATGAAGCACATATTCAGATTACAATCTTTTTCCGTGATGTGAAGGTAAAGAAAAATATATGTCCTACCTTAGTTTTCAAAACCTCCCACTGTGACTCTCCCCCTGTCAAGTCCGTTTAACTCCAGAGAGTTAACTTCTTGCTCAAAGCCATGACTGGGTATGTGCTGTGATGTTTAGCCTTCTTCTAAGGCTGTTCTGAAGACTGGCTGTAGTGTCAATTATTTTTTTTTATTTTTTTTTGTTAACCTGGGTGTCCTCTTTAGCCTTGTCTACAATGCTTGCTGCCACCAAATGCGCCTTGGTTCAGGCAAGAGCAGGTCTGGAATCAGTGTGGCAGGATAGGATGATTATATGGAAGGATCACTGTGCTTTTCCTTGATGGTTTTTCTGGGGGGCTGGAGAAATAACGAGAAGGCAACTTGATTTAATGCTGATGGCTTTTTTTTTTAGAATGTCTACAGTGCGAACAGTGAAATAATTCATAATTCATGCCGTGAGAGGTGCCAGATCTTGGCAAATAGGTACCGGAACAAACTAAGTCAAATCTGAGAGGTGCCAGGATTAGCACTGCTAATTCCCTTATATGAATTGTAACTCAGTAAAATCTTTGAAATTATTGCATGATTTTATATTTTTGCTCAGTATATATTAAGAACACTGGTTGATGACTGTGGAGCTCAATATTATCCTGACCATGGCCCATTCAGCAGTCTTTCCTATTTTTAAGGTCTAATAGGACATTTAACTTAATATTGTCCGTGTGAATCAAGGCTGTGTTAAAATATACTCGCAAGGACATAACTCAATGACTCCCACTCTGTTTCTCTCTTGATTGTCTCAGTTCATGCACAAGCTCATTAGACGTCAGTTTTTTTTTTTTTTACACTCTGATCTACAAGCTGACGGAAATACAATAATGCAATATTAGCTGCTTAATGCCGCACTGCCTTATTAAAGTGGAGCTTAAGAATATATGCATATGCACAATCTAATTAGAGAAGCAGACATATTTCATAACATAATAACCCAGCTAGTCCATTTGGTTACTTCAAAGTTGTGGGAATGATTGTTTTTGGTTTCAGAGTGGTTCTAGGAGTGAAGCCCTTAAATGGCAACAGAACGCAAACAAAATGACTCTGGTCAAAATTTGGGGTCATAGAGTTAGTATATTCCAAAACAGAGATTTGTGTAACTGAGGTCGTCACAATTTACACGAGGGGTTGGGTTTGGATTGTAATCATGCCGCTTGCCCTGTAACATGGGATTGTAAAGCCTAGGGAGAATTGTAAGGCACGGAGAAACAGCTTCTCTTATTGCACTCTATCCAATCATAGAAGCATAACCTACAGACAGTGAGACAGACCTGCCCATTACACAGTGCTTGTTTACATAGGACAACACATCACCAATGTTATGTTGAAAGTACACTTGACCCCTAAGCCCACTAGCTAACATGTTTGATAGTGATCACTCAAATCTGCCACTGCTTTAGGGAAAATGAGAACTGAGACAATGCACACCTGCATCCCATCTGCCACTCTTCAATATTCCAAAATTCAAAACACAGTCACGAGCATTGCATCCCACCCGACCTGTTTTGTAACATGATTCACTATGAAACACTGCTAGACATATTCACACTCTGGTAATAGATAGTAAAAAATGTGTAAAAACAAAACACACACTTTGCCACTCACCAGTGATTTAGCTAACATGGCCTGCCTTTTCGATGTTCCTGCTAGCTACTACTAGCTAGCTTCATTGACAAACACAGAGATGGAACTTTAATCCCATGCGAAACTGCCATGTCAGTCATTTTTACCAGGCAGGAAGGTTATTATCCCAGCCCTAAAAACCATTGTGCCAATTAATAGATAAATTGCCAAATACGTCAGATAGTTAAATGTCTGCATCGGTTACAGTTCATGGTTCTTATTGACATGCATTTTTTTTTTTACTTTCTCTGAAGGCAATTAAGGCCAATATTAGGCTATGCCCAGACATTTGAAACATCTTCACGCCTAGAAGATCCTCCAGGCTTCCCTTGCTTAGTGGTGTTCCAGACTCTGGGGCCTTTCGGAACAGGTGTATATATACTGAGATCATGTGACACTTAGATTGCACACAGATGGACATTATTTATTAACTAATTATGTGACTTCTGAAGGTAATTGGTTGAACCAGATCTTATTTAGGGACTTCATATCAAAATTGGTGAATACATATGCACATACCACTTTTCCGTTTTGATTTTTTTAGACTTTTTTTAAACAAGTCATTTTTTTATTTTCACTTCACCAATTTGGATAATTTTTTTTATGTCCATCACATGAAATCCAAATAAAACTCAATTTAAATTACAGGTTGTAATGCAAGAAAATAGAAAAAACACCAAGGGGATGAATACTTTTGCAAGGCACTGTATATACATTTATCAAATCGTTTATATATATTCTTGCTCAAACCGCGAGCAACACCTTTCAAACACAGACATTTTTCTCAAAACACAGGTATGTCGAATTCCACGGGACGAGTATTATCAGAACAGAACAGAAAGCTCCAGGCTGCCATCAAAAAAAGCAAGAATTACAGGTGGCAGTTAGGAAAAAACAAATACCATCCAAATTGTCTTCTGGAATAATGGACATTCTGGAGTAATAACTACAGATTACTTGATTCATCTTAGATTAATGCTGACTATTTTGAGGGTGTGGTAGTGGATATGTTGTTGCTTCAGGGACTCAAAAAGGACAAACAACAATAACTGCCAGGGTACCATATAGCAAACATAACACACGTTGAACCACACCCACACAGACCCAAATCTTGTTTTCCTAATGAGCAGCAGAAAAGCTCTGGCAAAATTGGTGGATTCAGCAGAAAAACAGAAAAATAATATTTTGGGGAAGAACATTCTTTATGTAATAGCATGTTTGACAATGTCCCAGAATATAGTCAAACATGTTTTTAAATAGAACCATATGGGAACATTCTCAATGTACACCATTTTAAGAACGTTCCTAGAATATTACCAAAACTGTTATCTAAATTTACCCATGGGGGAACTTAAAGGAAACATTCTGTTAAAGTAATGGAATACCCAAAAAATATGTAATTGTTTTTGTCAAGTTCCTTAAAATGTGCCCAAAATGGTGGCTAAAATGTAAATGTTCAAAAGCCAAGCAACTGTTCTGCAACAGTTGTGAGAAGTAAGCATGAAGCAACCATGCTCTAACCATGCTCTAAGCAACATAAGGTTCTTAGAATGTTTTGTGATAGCTGGGTAATACATTGGCACTTTACTGCCTACTCATTGTAATAGCAGTGCCACGTCATGTGAACTCTGAATGAGCATACACCACAACAGCTGCACAAGCATCTTCCCGGCGAGACTGCTGCAAGTATGTTGAAACAACAAGGTTAATCAATTTCACGTGGCAATATGTTTTATTTTCATCTTGAACGGCTACACCGTGCTCTTCAGACTAAGAAATGAGAACCAATCAGACAAAAACTAAATGGATACTGAAACAAATCATTGGCACAGTGGGGTGAGCCAGATGAGACTTGTAAATGAGAGGCAATCAAGATAGCTAATCATTTTAGATTCAATGATATTTCAGCCCAAAGTCTTTTTATGAGGTGGCAGAACTTTTAAGGCAATAATTATGGAGCTGAGGTGGTTCGATTTAAATTCTAGTTAGTGTTTTATCTAACATCCCAAAAACATTTTGAAAAATGTATTTAAAAAATATATACATTTTAAATGAAATATTATTGGAATGTTATCCTTACATTCACTACAATGTTCCCAGCAAACCAAAATTGGTTCTATGAAAGTTCCCAGAACATTCGATAGGTTGCTGCAAATGTTCTCATAACATAAAAACTGTCCAGTTGGGCTGATTATACAATGTTTGTATAAAACATTTGGCTGATTTTGCAAGAACGTTCCCAGAAAATATTTAGTCTATTCTTCCCTACAATCAAACATTAGAGAGATTTGACAATGATATGAGGTTGCTTAGCTGCCTCTGGTGCCGGGGTCCTTGAATGTGTGCAAGGCATAATAAAAGGCACAGATTATCAGGTATTTTGGAGTCCAATGTTCAACCCAGCATCCAAAACTGGGTCTCCATTGAAGGTTGTGGGTCTTCCAGTGGGACAATGACCCCAAATACACATCAAAAAACACCCAGGGATGGTTCAAGAAGAGTCCAGATGGGAATCATATCCAAAATGTATGGTGAGATCTGAAAAGGGCAGTTGGTGGCAGGAACCCCTCAAACATTGAAGAATTACAGCAGTTTGTTGCTGAAAAATAGGCCAAATTGGCGATTTGAAAGGTGCAACCAAATCCTAGCTGAGTGCCAATAATTTTGCCAATGCCATTTGTCTTCATTTTCTAAATTAATATTGTAAACTTAAGTTTGCAACATTGTGATTAATTATTCAATGTTGAAAGCTGTGGTGACCGAGGTTTTATTTAAATGTCAACCTATTTTTAGAAGAAATAGGGAATTATTTAAGAAAAGTGCAAGGGTGCCAATATATTTGACCGTAACTGTATATGTTAACCCTTGGCCCCGGCCTTGTTTTTGATCATGTCCCCTTATATTTTTTTGATTCTAATGAGGTCATAGTGACAGTAAATGCTCACCACTCCAGCATTAACATTGAGATGAGCTATGAGAGGACTTTCTTGGAAAAAAAATGGATTTTACAAGAGTCTCACTAGGGAGTTAAATGGTTAACCATGGCCTGGATATGACCAATGATTTTTATATGTAGCCGGTGTAAAATGGCTAGCTAGTTAGTGTTGCCCGCTAGTAGTATTTCAATCAGTGACGTAGCCACAGCTTTCATGGAGTGATAGGTAATGATGCTTTGAGGGTGACTGTTGTTATTGTGCTCAGATGGTCCCCGGTTTAAGCCAAGGTTTGGGTGAGGAGACGTAGGGATCCAACACTGTTACATTGATGACATGACTCAGATCACTCAGTTGGGCTCTGCCCAGCTGCTAGGGTTGCTGTGGAGAAGGAGGAGGTCAAAGGGAGATGAGTGTAACCAGTGTGAATTTGCTAGCTAGTTAAGGTTGGCCACTAGTAACATTTCAATCAGTGATGTCACTCGCTCTGAGACCTTGACATAGTTGTTTCTTTTGCTCTGCAAGGGCTTCAGGTTTTGTGGAGACATAGGTAATGATGCTTTGAGGGTGACTAATGTTAATGTGTTCAGAGGGTCCCTGGTTCAAGCCCAGATTGGGGCGAGTAGATGGAAGGAAGCAACACTGTTACATACAATTATGCTGTATTACCCTGAATTGCTGATGCTGTGTATTGGCCAATGAGAGGCTTTGAAGCCACCGGACGCCATATTGGTAATCCACAGAAGGAGCCGTCCTGTATAGGAATGTAATTCTACAGTGTTTCAGAAAAATGTTTCAAGGACACAATGTATGTGTTTTTTGTAATCTTCAATTCACATAATATAATTTAAAAGTATGCATTATTGTGTCTGTAATAAAATATACTTGCCAAAAATTAATGCATTTCTTTAGCTTGTGGAGGAGTACAAAAATGGCTACGCAGTGGCTTCAAAACAGCACACCCTGGCAGTTAGGGGTTAGACCCAAACACCAATTGTATGAATCATATGTACATTTACAGTACCAGTTAAAAGTTTAAACACACCTACTCATTCAAGGGTTTTTCTTTATGTTTTACTATGTTCTACATTGTAGAATAATAGTGAAGACATCAAAACTATGAAATAACACATATGGAATCATGTAGTAACCAAAAAGGTGTAGCCACCCTTTGCCCTGATGACAGCTTTGCACAATCTTAAAATTCTCTCAACCAGCTTCAATTGGAATGCTTTTCCAACATTCTTGAAGGAGTTCCCACATATGCTGCTTTTTCTTCACACAGCGGTCCAATTCATCCCAAACCATCTCAATTGGGTTGAGGTTGTGTGCTTGTGGAGGCCAGGTCAGCACTCCATCACTCTCCTTCTAGGTCAAATATCCCTTACACAGCCTGGAGGTGTGTTGGGTTATTGTCCTGTTGAAAAACAAATGATAGTCCCACTAAGCGCATACCAGATGTGTCACGGTCGTCCTCCTCTTCATCTGAAGAGGAGAGGCGAGAAGGATCGGAGGACATGTGTTCATGATTAATATTGAATAAAAGAAAGCACTGAACACTGAATACAAACTATACAAAAACAATAAACGACCGTGAAGCTATAAATGAGACCTGTGCTGACACAAGCAACTAACATAGACAATCACCCACAAACAAACAGTGAAACCCAGGCTACCTAAGTATGATTCTCAATCAGAGACAACTAATGACACCTGCCTCTGATTGAGAACCATACTATGCCGAAACATAGAAATCCCAAAATCATAGAAAAACAAACATAGACTGCCCACCCCAACTCACGCCCTGACCATACTAAATAATGACAAAAACAACAGAAATAAAGTTCAGAACGTGACAAGATAGGATGGCGTATTGCTGCAGAATGCTTTGGTAGCCATGCTGGTTAAGTGTGCCTTGAATTCTAAATAAATCACAGACAGTGTCACCACGAAAGCACCATCACACCTCCACCACGCTTCGTGCTGGGAACCACACATGCAGGGATCATCCATTCATCTCTCTGTCTCACAAAAACACGGCGGTTGGAACCAAAAATCTCATATTTGGACAGATTTCGACCGGTCTAATGTCCATTGTTCATGTTTCTTGACCCAAGCAAGTCTCTCCTTCTTGTTGGTGTTCTTTAGTAGTGGTTTCTTCGCTGCAATTCGACCATGAAGGCCTGATTCACACAGTCTCCTCTGAACAGTTGATATTGAGATGTGTCTGTTACTGGAATTCTGTGAAGCATTTATTTGGCCTGCAATTTCTGAGACTGGAAAATCTAATGAACTTATCCTCTGCAGCAGAGGTAACTCTGGGTCTTCCGTTCCTGTGGCGGTCCTCATGAGAGCCAGTTTCATCATAGCACTTGATGGGTTTGCGACTGCAGTTGAAGAAACTTCATACGTTTTTGAAATTTTCCGCATTGACTGACCTTCATGTCTTATGTAATGATGGACTGTAATTTCTCTTTGCTTATTTGAGCTGTTCTTGCCATAATATGGACTTGGTCTTTTACCAAATAGAGCTATTTTCTGTATGCCAACCCTACCATGTCACAACACAACTGATTGGCTCAAACGCATTAAAAAGGAAAGGAATTCCACAAATTAACTTTAAACAAGCCACACCTGTTAATTGAAATGCATTCCAGGGCCCAGATTCACACAACACTTGCAAAAATGTAAGTTCAAAAGATAGTTAATAAGTGCAATTCCTCAACAATATCTTAATATTTTATTATTTTCTTACTAACTTCTCAAATATCTTCTTACAAATCTTCTTATGTTTGTTGCTAGGCAACCGTTTTAGCTAGCTATCTACAGTGGCAAGTAAAAGTATGTGAACCCTTTCGAATTACCTGGATTAAATTGGTCATCAAATGTGATCTGATCTTCATCTAAGTCACAACAATAGACAAACATAATGTGCTTAAACTAATAACACACAAATGATTGTATTTTTCTTGTCTATATTGAATACATAATTTAAACATTCACAGTGTAGGTTGCAAAAAGTTTGTGAACCCCTAGGCTAATGACTTCTCCAAAATTGGAGTAAGGAGTCAGCTAACTTGGAGTCCAATCAATGAGATGAGATTGGAGACGTTAGTTAGAGCTGCCTTGCCCTATAAAAAAACACTCACAAAATTTGAGTTTGCTATTCCCATGATCTCAGAAGACCTAAGATTAAGAATGTTTGATAAAGCTGGAAAGGGTTACACGTTGCTACTCTCCCTAGGAGTGACCATCCTGCAAAGATGACTGGAAGAGCACAGCGCAGAATAAATAACATGCTAACATCTCTGTTGGCAAGCCTACGATACATAAAACATGAAACAAGAATGGTGTTCATGGGAGGACACCATGGAAGAAACCACTGCTGTACATCTGAAGTTTGTGAAAGTGCAACTGGATGTTCCACAGCGCTACTGGCAAAATATTCTGTGGACAGATGAAACTACAGTTGAGATGTTTGGAAGGAACACACAACACTATTTATGAAGAAAAAAAGGCACAGCACACCAACATCAAAACCTCATCCCAACTGTAAAGTATGGTGGAGGGAGCATCATGGTTTGGAGCTGCTTTGCTGCCTCAGGTCCTGGACAGCTTGCTATCATCGACGGAAAAATGAATTCCCAAGTTTATCATGACATTTTGCAGGGGAATGTGAGGCTGTCTGTCCGCCAATTGAAGCTCAACAGAAGTTGGGTCATGCAACAGGACAACGACCCAAAACACAGAAGTAAATCATCAACAGAATGGCTTCAACAGAAGAAAATATGCCTTCTGGAGTGGCCCAGTCAGAGTCCTGACCTCAACCAGATTGAGATGCTGTGGCATGACCTCGAGAGCAGTTCACACCAGTCATCCCAAGAATATTGCCGAACTGAAACGGCAATATTAATGAGGAATGGTGAAACATTCCTCCTGACCGTTGTGCAGTTCTGATCCGTAACTACGGACAAGGTTTGGTTGAGGTTATTACTGCCAAAGGAGGGTCAACCAGTTATTAAATCCAAGGGTTCACATATGTTTTCCACTCTTCACTGTGAATGTTTAGTGTGCTCAATAAAGACATGAACACTTAGAATTGTTTGTATGTTATTAGTTTAAGCAGACTGTGTTTGTCTATTTTTGAGACCTAGATGAAGGTCAGATCAAATTTTATGACCAGAAATCCAGGTATTTCCAAAGGGTTCACCTACTTTTTCTTTCCACAGTAGCTAGCAATGGCAATCATGTTAGCATATTCTTACTGACATTACTGCTCTAAAATATGTTCTTCGGTTTAAAATAATCAATACTGAAACGTTCAAATAAAATTTGTGAGTGAATTAGCATGTTCAATTGCTTCCATGAGCTTTTTCCTTTCACTGCTCTGAGGTTAAAGACAAGGGTTGAGCTACTGTTGACCATTCCAATTCCGTACAAATTTGCTCAACTGCAGCATTCAAACAAGTCTGCAATGAAAACTAATGGGACTGTAGGGACTGTGTTGGCATCAAAATCTGGGGAGTGAACTATGTTTCTATTCAAGTGTTTATTGACATAGTAATGCCACTTTTTTGCTTACTACATGATAGTTTTGATATCTTCACTATTATTCTACAATGTAGAAAATAGTAAAAATAAAGAAAACCACTGGAATGAGTAGGTAGGTGTGTCCAAACTTTTGACGGGTACTGTACATATCCATGTCTTTCTTACTGTGAAATAAAACAATATTTTATGTAAGTTAATTCACTGCAATATCCAGTCTTACATGGCTGTATTTCTTATCAAGTAGAGAATAATCGAA
The DNA here is from genome assembly GCF_045791955.1 of Oncorhynchus clarkii lewisi. NCBI lineage: Eukaryota > Metazoa > Chordata > Actinopteri > Salmoniformes > Salmonidae > Oncorhynchus > Oncorhynchus clarkii. The sequence goes on from NC_092147.1 coordinate 70,953,418, forward strand.
ATTCATAATATACAGTTGAATTTGGAAGTTTACATACACCTTAGACAAATACATTTAAACTCAGTTTTTCACAATTCTTGACATTCAATCCTAGTAAAAATTCCCTGTCTTAGGTCAGTTAGGATCACCACTTTATTTTAATAATATGAAATGTCAGAATAATAGTAGACAGAGTGATTTATTTCAGCTTTTATTTCTTTCATCACATTCCCAGTGGGTCAAAAGTTTACATACACTCAATTAGTATTTGGTAGCATTGCATTTAAATTGTTTAACATGGGTCAAACATTTTGGGTAGCCTTCCACAAGCTTCCCATAATAAGTTGGGTGAATTTTGGCCCATTCCTCCTGACAGAGCTGGTGTAACTGAGTCAGGTTTGTAGGCCTCCTCGCTCGCACACGCTTTTTCAGTTCTGCCCACAAAGGTTCTATAAGATTGAGGTCAAGGCTTTGTGATGGCCACTCCAGTACCTTGACTTTGTTGTCCTTAAGCCATTTTGCCACAACTTGGGGTCATTGTCCATTTGGGAGACCCATTTGTGACCAAGCTTGAACTTCCTGACTGATGTCTTGAGATGTTGCTTCAATATATCCACATTAAGCACCCCCACAAAGCAAAGCACCCCCAAAACATGATGCTGCCACCCCCGTGCTTCACGGTTGGGATGGTGTTCTTCAGGTTGCAAGCCTCCCCTTTTTTCCTCCAAACATAACGATGGTCATTATGGCCAAACAGTTCTATTTTTGTTTCATCAGACTAGAGGACATTTCTCCAAAAAGTATGATCTTTGTCCCTATGTGCAGTTGCAAACCGTAGTCTGGCTTTTTTATGGCGGTTTTTGAGCAGTGGCTTCTTCCTTGCTTTCAGGTTATGTCGATATAGGACTCGTTTTACTGTGGGTATAGATACTTTGTACATGTTTCTTCCAGCATCTTCACAAGGTCCTTTGCTGTTGTTCTGGGATTGATTTGCACTTTTCCCACCAAAGAACGTTCATCTCTAGGAGACAGAACTCGTCTCCATCCTGGGCGGTATGATGGCTGCGTGGTCCCATGTTGTTTATACTTGGAAATTGCTCCCAAGAATGAACGAGACTTGTGGAGGTCTGCAATGTTTTGTCTGAGGTCTTAGCTTATTTCTGTTGATTTTCCCATGATGTCAAGCAAAGAGACACTGAGTTTGAAGGTAGGCTTTGAAATACATCCACAGGTATTCCTCCAATTGACTCAAATGATGTCAATTAGCCTATTGGAGGCTTCTAAAGCCATGACATCATTTTGTGGAATTTTCCAAGCTGTTTAAAGGCACAGTCAACTTAGTGCATGTCAACTTCTGACACACTGGAATTGTGATACTGTGAATTATAAATTGTAAACAATTGTTGTAAAAATTATGTGTGTCATGCACAAAGTAGATGTCCTAATCGACTTGCCAAAACTATAGTTAGTTAACAAGAAATTTGGGGAGTGGTTGAAAAACGAGTTTTAATGACTCCAACCTAAGTGTATGTAAACTTCCGACTTCAACTGTAAATGCTGTCACCCTGTATCTTTGACAGGACATACTCCTTTCCATCGAGAAAAAGAAGAAAATACTTCAAATTAATATAGAATTTATAAAATTGATATTTTCTTAAACAAAACAAGCATAACTAAGGTAAGGTTTACAATCTTTCAATAGTACTGGGGTGCCAGATTAACTGGTACAACTCATGTCTGTCATTCCGGGATGATGTACTGCCAACTAACTGCTCATCATTACTCTGCATCAAACCAGAGCAACAGTGTAGCTGACATCTCTTTCCAGCTTGACATCTCTGCTGCAGCATTTGATTGCACAGTACAGCTTCCTCATAAATACAAACAACCACTTAGCCACCATAACATGATGAAAAAATAGTGCTGAGCAGAAGTACAAAGCTATCTCTGCAGGTAGTATAATTAACATACATTTTTATATGACCTTATTCGAATGCTGAGTAAACAGTGATCTCAGCCCTCCATCCACAGTACTTGTCCCTTGAGTTTTTCAATGAGCTTAGCCGTGATGCTACTTGTTAGTCTATGGATGATCATTTAGCATGTTGGCAGCTAATGGCGCTTGTCACCTGCTATGCTGATCAGCTGCAGGACCTTTGTGGGAGCTGTTTATTTGCCATTATCACGGGTGCTGCTTATTGGTGACATAAGTCTCCTTGCCACTGCCTCTTTAGGTGGGCTGTCAGTTAGCTGCACCGGAGCTAAAGATCACTGACTGTCCTCCTCTCTCTCCCTGAGTGCCCAGACTTTTGCATCTACAGACACACGTTGTTGTCTGTACTGCCAATTTTCCAAAAATTTCACAGCTTCAATTTGGCACATTTATAGGGGGAAGGCAATCTTTCCACACCATCAAATTTCTCAGAATAGACCAAATTTCCTCACACCATTTGTTAATGCATTACGAAACGCTATTGTGCATCACCTGTTTGTTAAGTCATGACTTGACACTCATCACTTGTAAAGTGTGAGCCATTCATTATTGTAAATGGAGTACATTTCATATCTACTTGGATCATCCCAGTGGATCTGGCCCCAGATGTTACTTTGGTGTAAGTGTGTCCCATAGCGCTGACTGATTCCCAGAAGCAGTGGCGGGACTGTTCTTGACCTGCCCTGACCTCAGGTTGACCTGAGTTGACCCAGTAGGACAGGCCTATTTGGTCATCGGACACAGCTTCTCCTTGTACCATATGTGTGTCAGTTTAGTCAGTTTAGTCTCTCTCTCTCTCTCTCTCTCTCTCTCTCTCTCTCTCTCTCTCTCTCTCTCTCTCTCTCTCTCTCTCTCTCTCTCTCTCTCTCTCTCTCTCTCTCTCTCTCTCTCTCTCTCTCTCTCTCTCTCTCTCTCTCTCTCTCTCTCTCTCTCTCTGTGTGTGTGTTCCCAGTGGGGCCTGCTGGGTTGAGGTACAGGAGGACAGGCTCATTATACACAGTACAAAAATGATGGTTCTAAATAGTACCAGATAGGAGATATTTGGCTTGTAACCATTTTTTGGTTCGACAATTTTTTTTTGAAGGTTCAATAAAGGACCATGCTTATAAGGTTCTAAATGGAACCTGTATGGTGCTATAAAGAACCCTTTCCTAAGGTTCTATAAAGAGCCATTATGGTTACAACCCTTTTTGGGACTATATAGAACCCTTTTTATGGTTCTTTATAAAATCTTTATGGAGAACGGTGCTCTAAAGAACCTTTCTCATTCTAAAGATCCCTTTGAAGAATCATAAAGGGATTTTTATTCTGGTCAGCCGTATTATACGTATTATATTTGTATTATTAAAATTCCATAGGTTTTCCTATTGTGTTTATTGACAAGTTGAATCAAGTGAGCTACAGTGCTGCGAAAAAGTATTCGTCTCAACTTGTGAATTTCTTTTGATAATTAATGTCATCAGATCTTCAACCAAAACCTAATATTAGATAAAGGGAACCTGAGTGAACAAATAACACAACAATTACATGCTTATTTCATTTATTTCATAAACAAGTGGTCTAAGACACTGCATCTCAGCGCAAGAGGTGTCACTGCAGTACCTGGTTTGAATCCAGGCTGCATCACATCTGGATGTGACTGGGCGTTCCATAGGGTTGCGGGCAATTGGCTGGGGTACGCCGTCATTGTAAATTAGAATTTGTTCCTAACAGACTTGCCTGGTTACATTTTTTTTAAAGCATGTAATTGCCCCCTTACACTAAAAAAATGGTTGTGACACCTTTAGCTGCAGTGACTACAATCAAACACCTCCTGTAGTTGTTGAACAGTCTCACATCGCTGAGTTTTTCCCACTCCTCCATGCAAAACTGCTTTAACTCAATGACATCTGTGGGTTATCAAGCACTGAACTGCTCGTTTGAAGTCCTGCCGCAGCATCTCATTTGGGATTAGGTCTGGACTTTGATTAGGTCATTCCAAAACTTCAAATGTGTTGCTTTTTAGCCATATTCATGTCGAGTTGATTTTGTGTTTTGGATCATTGTCTTGCTGCATTACCTAGCTGCACAACACAAAATCAACTACATGAAAATGGTTGAAAAGCAACAAATTCGAAGTTTTGGAGTAGCCTAGTCAAAATCCAGACCTAATCCCAATTGAGATGTTGTGGCAGGACTTCAAACGAGCAGTTCATGCTTGAAAACTCACAAATGTCCCTGATTTAAAGCAGTTCTGCTTGCAAGAGTGGGCCAAAATTCTTCCACAGTGATATGAGAGACTGATCAACAAATACAGGAAGAATTTGGTTGCAGTCATTGCAGCTAATGGTGGCACAACCAGTTATTGTGTATACAGTAAGGGAGCAATTACTTATTTACACAGAGGAATTGGGTGTTGCATAACTTTGTTCATTAAATAAAAAAATATATTAAAAAATTGTTGTTATGACGAGACCGTCCTTCTATATCGCCACCCACCAGCCTCCTCTGGTGTATGAGTGTGTGTGTGCGTGTGACTGAACATTTGTGTGTATTTATTGAACGCATCAGTAGTCTCAACAGTGTGTTGTCTGTATAAAACATTATACAATCGGTGATAATTGTTCTTGTAGTTAACTAAACTATTCATCACAATAAAGCGTTTTAAGACAGTGGAGAAGAACTCAACACTGAAATACTCTTTAACTGGAGCTGCTGAGTCCTTTATGGACCAGATGCACTCTTCCAATTAAATGCTCACTATGTGGGGGAAATTGTTCCTTCTTCTCCAAACCAATGTGGAGCCACAAGTGGGTGTGTGTCCTTTAAGGAAAGTGGCAATATGACTCATGTTTACAAGAGTAATAGGCACAAGTAAAACCAGGCATGTTGAGGGCACTGGTCGCCCGCTGCCTGATTAATTAAATGCTTGCGTGCATCTACACACTCGTAGCCTGCAGGTTTTTAGGGACGTTTTGGGACAACAAATCAATGGCTGGTGATGAATAATGGTACTGATTTTAGGCTCATTTAGTGCTCACCGGCAAATAATTGGATCAATTCTGTGTTTTCAACAGCTTAAATGAGGAACTGCCTATTTGTCATCATTATACGGGAGAAGCATTAGGCCACAGTGCGTTTAGAGATTACATTGAACCTTCACTTTTGAGTAAAGAGAACCAGGGTGATGTAATTATGTATGTATGCAAATGTAATCTTTTCATTCCATTCTCTATTTCATCATGAGCCAATTTCCAAATTTTTCTGTCGGTCTCTCTTTATTAATTATCCTTCATTGATTCCTCTCTGTCTGCTTCTCCTCATAAAATATCTGCAGTGTGTCTCATCTTGAACAACCACCATCTTAAACCTTTTTCAAGATGTACTCTACTTGGCTCTCTTTTTCAGCAAATGGGTTCAATTGACATAACTCTATTCAGTGTGAAATTGCTTTGAAATTCCAATTCATATAACAGTCATAGTTATTAACTGTTTCTGTTCTAATATTCCTTTCTGAAAGATATGCTTGCTTTTTCATTCAATGTGTTCAAAATATGTTTCATACCGCTCGCTTAATTGAAATATAATGATGCTGTTTCACCTCTACAGTAAGCATGTTGTTGCTGAGATAACAGTAGGATTGTTTTCAACTTATTACATTGCTATTACATTATTATTATTTGTCAAATTATCTAACTTAATTAACATACTCTCTTTAATTGACCAATAAGGTACTGCGACATAGGGGAACCCAGCAGTCACTGCAGCAAATCAGTTGTCAGAGTCAATAACACTGTAGTTGATAGGTACTACAGATCAGGATATCTCTTTGGGAAGGGAGTTGATACTTTGACATATATGTTCTAACAGCTTCTGAAAGTCCAGCAATGGCTCTCTAATTACTGTAAATCTGGTACAGTATAAAGTGTAGATTTGCCAAAGGTCAAAGTTCACATCTGTCTTTTCTGACTACATTATCCTGTTATGTATGCTAAGGGAGGTCAAAAGCTGTTGGTAAGCTGTGATTAATGCTTTCTGTTGACATGAATTGCTTATTTAGCAGAGTGGCAGTTAATTATTATGACCTTTACAGGAGGTTAAAACTGGTAAATTCTGTACTATGTTTGCTTCTCTTTGGAGCCAAATGCATCTGTGTCTGGGCAGCATCCTCTTTTCCATTCTCACCTGCCCCTCAGCACCGCGATGCATGAAATCAAAGGGACAACTTACTGCTCCACTGCATGTTGTCAGGTCGCTGCAACTCGTCCCTGCGTTTTAGACAGGCTGTCAGAAGCCAATGTTTTATCCACCCAGCAGGAGGGGGAAACATAAACCAAATATTTATGGATATATACCGTTTTGGAATAAAAGTTTCATTCCATAACGCTATATATCCATTTTCAGAAATGTTGGTAAATGAGCTTTTATTGTTTTTAGCAATTCTGAAATAGATTAGTGTGTTTATTCACTATCTAATCATGGCATGGGGTTGTTCAATGACAAATGTATTTGCTTATAATCTTTCACTTGATGTTTTCATTTCAGACAGAAAAATAAGAATGTTTTTTTGCAAAATTCTATATAGCCGCCTCTCTCAGAGAAATAACTAGTACTGCTAGGTTTTACACTGTCAAATGTAACAAGTAACCACATTTTTTATAAATAATTGTACAAATTATTCATTTGGGACATCAATACTTACTTTTTCGTACTGTAAAAACAACATTTTAGCATTTGAGTTATTAGCTATTATCCAGAGTGACTTGCAGTAAATGCAATCAATGTAAGATAGCTAGGTGAGACAACCACATATCACAGTCAAATACAGTGCCTTCAGAAAGTATTCATACCCCCTCCACATTTTGCCAGAATTCAAAATGGATCCCCCATCTACATACAATGCCCCATAATGACAAAGTGAAAACCTGTTTCTTTAAATGTTTGCAAACATATTGAAAATTAAATACATAAGTATCTCATTTACATAAGTATTCATTCCCCTTAGAATCACCTTTGGCAGTGATTACAGCTGTGAGTCTTTAAGAGCTATGCACATCTTGATTGTACAATATTTGCACATGATTCTTTTTAAAATTATTCAAGCTCTGTCACTTTAGTTGTTGATTATTGCTACACAGCCATTTTCACATCTTGCCATAGATTCTCAAGCCGATTTATTAAGACAACGTGGGAAATAGGCCATTCAGTAACGTTCAATGTCGTCTTGGTAAGCAACTCCTGCTAACAGTATATTTGGGCTTGTGTTTTAGGTTATTGTCCTACTGAAAGGTGAATTTGTCTCCCAGTTTCTGTTGGAAAGCAGACTAAACCAGGTTTTTCTGGATAGCTCCAGGGGCACAACTTTCACTGGGGACAGGACGGGTCATGTCCCCCCCCCCCCCCAAATTCTGAAATTGCATTCTTATCATTACAGTGTGATACAAAAAGCCACAACGGTGTGCTTTAGAACCATGTGGATGCCTCGGAGCGGTCTAGTAGGCTGTTTGAATAATTAATTCACTGTGGTCCTAAATCCAGACGTTTGAATTTTGGACTATGTGGACACCACAGTGGGGGCTGACAGGCTGTGTGAAGGCAAAGCTTCTGGAAGGCTGGCTGGACCAGCACAATATAGTTGAGCGTAGTTCAGTGTGTATGTGTTGCGCACTTTCACTGAGTATTAAAAGGAAGAAGCGAAGATACTGGCTAATCTTTAATTGACTGATAGCTGGCAAGGTACTGCTGTTTAACTGAACAGAAAAAAACTAAACTAGTGTTTATTCGCAGAGCTGAGCTAGTATTGTAAATGATGTGTAACGTTAGCTAATGTTTCATCCCTTCTTGACTGAGGTGAATGAATTATCTACGCTAGCTAGTAGCTACCACAGCCAGGTCAGCTCTAGCCTCTAGCTATCTGACAGATAGTAATAATAGCCACCTCATATCTCTATCTGATATCTGTTTGTATGGACATGTTTTGCAGCCCTTGTTTTGTCCCGTTTCAACAGAATTAAAGGAACTTGGCTAGCTTTCGCTAGTTGGTGTTCAGTTAGAGAGAGAGGTGGCCAAAAGTTGGCAAACATTAGCTATTATTTTTGCCTCAATCACACTAGACCTGAATCAAACATCGGCCAAAGGACTGAAGATTGATATTTTGAAATGTTTTCATTGCAATGTGAGTTTTTATTTGTCAGTATGGTCATGTAATGTTATTGATCTGTCAGTTTCGCTAGTTAATTCCCTACTTTTCACACTGACATAGTAATAAATAGATCTAACATTACAGGCATAATTGTCATGGTGCACAGTAGAGGTCTTCATCAAATCAAATCAAATCAAATGTATTTATCACATACACATGGTTAGCAGATGTTAATGCGAGTGTAACAAAATGCTTGTGATCTAGTAATCTAACCTAACTATTCCAAAACTACTACTAAGTGTAAAGGGATAAAGAATATGTACATAAAGATATATGAATGAGTGATGGTACATAACGGCATAGGCAAGATGCAGTATATGGTATCGAGTACAGTATATACATATGAGATGAGTAATGTATGGTATGTAAACAAAAGTGGCATAGTTTAAAGTGGTTAGTGATACATACATGTATTACACAAAGATGCAGAAGATGATATAGAGTACAGTATATACATATACATATGAAATGAGTAATGTAGGGTATGTAAACATTATATGCTACACCCGCTACCACAAGAACTGGTCCCAAACGCAATGTTTTCTAGGCATATGTGACCTATAGGCAATATCAAATGTGCAACAATAACTTAAGAAATAGGTTAAATTACCAGAGATTCTTGCATGGCCCTTATATTAGGCTATCTGTATTACTGGGCTAGATCAGCCAATATACAAGATGTAGTTTGAAGAAGGAAGAGTTGCAGTCTCTCTATTTTATAGCCTACATTTTAGGAGTGTGAAGATTTTCAGATGGAGAAATATGGGTGATCAATATTTAGGCCTTTCTAGGCAATGTAGTAAACTATAGCCAAATTATAGGCCTATTTAGGAAGTACATTTCCTTGGAAAGATAACTGCCCTGTGCTTCTCCGCCCATGCATATTATATAGACGACTCAATTTAATTGAGACCACACGTGCACCTAATCGCGCAGATATGGCTACTGAACTTGAAGCAGCAAGAATAGCACTTGCTACATTTTACATAGGCCTATAGGATATAGCCTACCTTTTAGGAGGACAATTTGTAGGCAGAGACAAATAAATGGTGTTGTGACTTTACTTTCATTAATCTGATGACTGTTATTGATTTAATCCACAAATTATTTTTAATTGTTACCCGATTATATTAATCATGTAACAATTAACTCATTAGGATTCTGGGCAGCATGAAGATGTTGTTTAAAGAGTTACAATCTCCCAAATTAAACTCTATAAGGTATATACAGTGGGGCAAAAAAGTATTTAGTCAGCCACCAATTGTGCAAGTTCTCCCACTTAAAAAGATGAGAGAGGCCTGTAATTTTCATCATAGGTATACTTCAACTATGACAGACAAAATGAGAAAAAAAAATCCAGAAAATCACATTGTAGGATTTTTTATGAATTTATTTGCAAATTATGGTGGAAAATAAGTATCTCTCTTGAGCTTCCCAAAATAAGTATATCAAGTCAATTTGATGGAAACACATCTCTGGTGAAAATGTGCATATTGTTTTTATGTGTATTTTAGCATATTCACATGAAAATGTGTCGCCAATTGGATAGAAACCTAGCTATTGAGGCTAATGTAGTTCAGACCAGCCTCAGACCAAAGCTCAGGACCCTGGACTCGTCGGGAAAGCAAGATCAGAGGGACGCCAAATGACTGTCATGAATCAGCCAAAACCTGGTTATCCCCTCCCTCTGGACTATCTGAACAGACCAATTTATTATCCCACACTCTCATAAACTGCTGAGAAGCTGACCTGTGCTGTGCAACATGCTTATATTTCAATTGAGTAAATCAATTTCATCAAGCTGTCCTTTTTTATGTTATTGCCAATCAGTTATGAAGGAAATGGGCTCCTTCTCTCCCTTTAGTGCAGAATGAGATTGCCGGGGCAAGGCACCATCTGTCTTAACACTCAATTAATTTGTATACCTGAGGGATGATGTTTTACAGGGTTGCTCATGTATTCTGCTCTGAATTTGGTGGGTGTCTCCCATTGCTAGTCAGCAGGGCTTAAAATAATTCTCTAACCTTTCCTGGCATTACCACTGTAGTGTCCGAGAAGCATGCTTTTATTATGGTATTACCTCTTATCAGGGCAGCCCTGCGTTGGTTTAAGGACATAATACCCCTAAAGTGAAGATTTTAGTGAAGCTTTTTCTCCCCCCGGTCCCTCAGACTGATACAATCTGCAGTTTAGAGAAGGGCAGGAAAATGCTTTGGCATAAAATAAAGAAATGTAAACACCTTCTATCTGTAGCTCTTAAGGCAGGGATGATGAAATGGTTGATGTGGGTTGGCTTGTGGTGAAAGTACCACATGGTGTACTCACTCTGAGAGAATCTTCAAGGCCATGATAAAGTCAAGCGTTTAGTGTTTATGTCCATAAAGGGACGGGATGACTTTCTTAAATGCCACTTATAGAACCGTTTGGCCAACTTGATAGGGTTCTGAATAGAGTGGCTTCATAACAACACTGAGAGCAATACAACGGAAGAAAGAGAATAGCACTGTCGTGTCTTTACTATCATTAAACTGGAGACTTCGTTTTTATCAAAGATTCTCTGTAATTAGTTACTTGATTAAACTGAATAATCATGTAACTGTAATTAACTAGGATGTTGGGGCACCAAGGAAAGTATTCAGATTACAAAGTTATAATTTCCCAATATAACCTTTCAGATATTTTCATATCTGATCAATAGTCTTCTGATTAATGATTTATTTATTTTACCTCACGTTAGTCTCATTCCAAACGTCGTAAATCTGCACGAATCCAGTTTTCACTATGAGTCATCCGTACATCAATTGTCTTAAATAATGTATTTATTACTAACTAAGTAATTCACAGAAATGCATAAACAAACAGTAAATATGGTTACATGAAATGATAGAATGTGCCCTAGTGGGCTGAACCGGCATGGCTGCTTGTTAGACAAAGGGTCAAATTGGGGGTCGACTAAGAAGTCCCTACAGAGTTAATTATAACAATTGAAATGCTAATCCCTTACACATGAACGCTCACTCATTCGGGAACAACTGCAATCAATATATATATTTACGCTCTGTGTGTCGTCTTGATCGCTGGTGAAAAGTATTTATTTTGTAGAATTGTCCGTCTCTCTCCCCCTCTCTCTCTGTCTTGTTTAGAGGGGATAGTTCAAAGTGACATTCGTTATAGAAGGGATGTTTCGGTGGTTGTCGTTCTTCGCGTTCAATGATGCCGAATTCCTATCTGCAGACTAGTAATCAATATCAAAGACTTGTTCTTATTCTGGCGGTATCGATAGTCAAAGAGTTTAACCACGTGGTATGGTTAAAAAGATTCAGCAATGGTCTACACCTTTAGCCCTCTCGTAATTGAGGTAAGCTTGGTCTCCTGATAACTTCTCAAAGTTGGGTTTTATTCGGAATGGCAGAAAAGGGGCTGTCCCTGGATGTCTGACCCTAACTGGGCTCAGGGGCGGTCCTCTGATTTAGTTCAAATCAAAAGGGAATTGTATTTCTCTTCATTAAACAGTCCACAATCATATCATATTATACGAACAGTATCATACTCACTCATTCATCTTATACAACAATTAGATGTAAACCTCATATCTGAGGCTATTATATAAACAGCGTTATGGTAATGTGGCCACACCATCACTCTTGAGCTTCCCAAGTTGTGCCAAACGGACTAGTTCGTAGCTGGATTCTTCACCGATCTTTTACACGTTACACTCTCTGGAACATGAAATTTGTTCGTACCTCAAGTTCTGTGAGGTGGAAGGATTTCCTTTGTTTACCCTATCTCTAATACTGTGTGGCCATGAGGCAGGGTCTTCTGAGGAATGAGGCGTCTCAGTGTTGTTATGAGGCTTCATAGCAACACTGAGAGCAGATCCCCACCAGCTGCAATCTGTTCCATAATCAAGACCTCTACAAATACTCAGCCCTGCCACTTCCATGCTGCCAGATCGTAATCTCTGCTTAGTCAGTCTATGGTTTTAGCCATTTGTTCCTGTTTAGATCCTGTTGTCCCTGTTTTCCCTTGACTGACACGGTTTTCCTCTCCACTACAGTTCTGCCCACTCTGACTGGTCCATGTCTCCAGTCCCACATCTCGTCATCCTGCTACTCTGTCCTGGAATCCCCACTCTACTACTCCCTTGGATTCCCCTCCGGACCTGCTTTCAGCCTCAGCCTCCGCACCTGGTTTCTTGCAACCCGCCCAAGCTTCCTCTGGCCTGCACTCCATCTTCCCCCTGTATTTCAATAAATACCTTGGTTGCTTCATCCCAGTTTCCTCATCTGAGTCTTCTCTTGGGTTCCCCTGTTCCACTCCGTGTAACAGATAGGGCTAAATTGAAATGTTTCTTACAGAAGAAATATGAAAATCATACACATCAGCATGGTTTCAATTGAAAGGGAACAGTTTGGAGACTACGGGAAAATTATTAGACCAAAGTTGATGACACGACTGCATCCAAACATTACACTGTAGATTGTATGTGCATTTTACATGTACTTCTCTCTGCATTTGTTGATAATGAAATCAGATTTTATTTTGGATACATTCAGTAACAATACATTTTCTGGAAAATGTGGGGTAGGTGCAACATAAGACAAAAATAGTGTGAGTAAGAGGACTAACTGGTGTCTCCAAGTGGCCACACAGTAATTTCAATGCACCTTTATGACTCAAAAAAGTGTCTTCAACTATAAAGTGATTTTTTTTTAGCTTTCCTAGCTGTGCCATTGAGGAACTAGTGCAAGCACACTTGTAGTTGTTTTGTTTGGAACACAAACCAGTCAGCCAGGATCTTCCGGATCCGCCAGTCAGCCAGGATCTTCCAGAACCGCCAGCCAGCCAGGATCTGCCGGATCCAACCACCTGCCTGAGCTTCCTCTCAGTGCTGAGCTTCCTCTCAGTGCTGAGCTACCCATCAGTCCCGAGCTACCCATCAGTCCCGAGCTACCCATCAGTCCCGAGCTACCTCTGTCCCGAGCTGTCCTTCTGTTCCGAGCTTCCCCTCTGTCCCGAGCTGTCTCTTAGGAGGGTCACCTATCTAGGGACGCTAAGGAGGTGGACAAAGACTATTATGGAGTGGGGTCCACGTCCAGCGCCAGAGCCGCCACCGCGGACAGATGCCCACCCACACCCTCCCCTATAGGTTTAAGTTGTGCGTCCGGAGTCCGCACCTTGGAGGGGGGGTACTGTCACGTTCTGACCATCGTTCGTGTGTGTTTTCCTTGTTTTAGTGTTGGTCAGGACGTGAACTGGGTGGGCATTCTATGTTGGATGTCTTGTTTGTCTATTTCTATGTCTGGCCTGATATGGTTCTCAATCAGAGGCAGGTGTTAGTCATTGTCTCTGATTGGGAACCATATTTAGGTAGCCTGGGTTTCACTGTGTGTTGGTGGGTGATTGTCCTTAGTGTCCTGATGTCATTGTTCTGTGTTAGGTTACACAAGTATAGGCTGTTTCGGTTTTCGTTAAGTTTATTGTTTTGGTAGTGTTTGCGTTTAGTGTGTTTCTTCATTAAACATGGATTGCAATAGACACGCTGCATTTTGGTCCGACTCTCCTTCTCATACGGAAAACCGTTACATCCCCCCCCATCACACAATGACTGCTGTTTATGCAATCCAAAATCGGCCCATTATAAATTGCAATCAGGGTCAGGTAGGCATCATTTGAAAGCTTGTTCTATTGTCAACATGACTAGCTAAGTTTTAAATTGCAATCTTACAGTGTTAGGCTTTGACAGGGTTATTCGGAGAACCGGATCGTCATTTTGGTGCGCATAGAAAGGAGTCATGCATGAATTCAGGTATATGTTCCTCAGTGAAAGTTCTTCAAAATAGACAGACTGGCTCGTTCAGAACAACCCAGGGTATAGTAACTCAATCAAACACTGTGACCATAAACTTTGTCACTGTCTATGGCATGAGTTTTATGATATGGAATGGTTTGCTTGTATGACATCAAAGCTGTGTTTATTATAATACTCCACGTCTCGTATTTCCAAATACATTGAATCCTCTTAATTTACAGCATTTCCCTCACTCAGACATTATTTTTTAGCAAAATTGCCCAATTAGAGGGAGGGATTGGGGGCAACTTCTTGTCGCGTGTGGTGCTCAAGTTCAGAGCGGCTTTCAATCAAAACCCATACAGCGCTGTGAAGCGCAGAGCCTTGACAGCCACTGCATTCCCATATTTAGGCATTATTTTCAACCCGTATGTATACGGGTCCGAGTGTAAAGGGCTATGACACTGAATGGTCATTTGTATAAGTCTATTTACGATTAACAGTTTAGATGGAGCATGCATGGGTACAGACTGCAGAGTAGCAGCATCACCACTAGGTTCTTCTCAAGCGGCTCCCAAACTACCCCCATGTGGGGTTGCTTGATATGAATATGGGGTTGTGAGAGAATCACCAAAAGCCTGGTAAATGTCTTTATTTTTATTTAATAAATAATTATAAGGGTGGCGCAGTGGTTAAGGGCGCTGTACTGCAGCGCCAGCTGTGCCATCAGAGTTCCTGGGTTCGCGCCCAGGCTCTGTCGTAACCGGCCGCGACCGGGAGGTCCGTGGGGCGACGCACAATTGGCCTAGCGTCGCCCGGGTTAGGGAGGGCTTGGTCGGTAGGGGTGTCCTTGTCTCATCGCGCACCAGCGACTCCTGTGGTGGGCTGGGCGCAGTGTGCGCTAACCAAGGTGGCCAGGTGCACAGTGTTTCCTCCGGCGCATTGGTGCGGCTGTTTTCCGGGTTGGATGCGTGCTGCTCCCGAGCCCGTACGGGAGTTGTAGCGATGAGACAAGATAGTAGCTACTACAACAATTGGATACCATGAAATTGGGGAGAAAAAGGGGTAAAATTAAAAAAATAATAATAATAATTATAATATCCTCTTTGTATCTCAAAATCATTGTAAAGTGGTTTACCCAAAAAGTATAAATTAAAATGATCAACATCTCAAATTTGACATTCAAACAGTGAGGGAGCACCTTTAGATCGTGTTAAAAGGCTGCAGTTGACCATTGCACTTGAATCATTAAATACCTAAATGCCTGCTGCAAAATGGACCATTTTCTTAGACCGGCATCCTTGGCAAGTTCGGTAGCTAGTACATGAAGTGAATTCAGAGACAACTGAATCGCACAAAAACAGAAAATGTGCTAGAAAACATGACGAAACTTCCTCGAATAGGGCTTTACTAGCATAATTGAAAACAATGAGGAGAAGCCAAAATGCATCTTGTATGGAATATCCTCTCACGTGAGAGCATGAAGCCTAACCAGCTTAAACGGCACCTTGACATCATGCACAAGGAACATGTTAACAAACCCAAAGTAAGATTAATTTAATCACACCTACAGCGTCATGGCTCAACATGGTATGCAGCATCATCTAGATATGTGTGAAACAAAAGTTCAACATGCACCTTATGCTAACATTTCTGTCAAGCCATCTCCGCATACAATTTGATGCATATGTTGGAACGTATGCACCACACAGTGCGCCATGCAACTGCAACGCCTCTGCAACGCAATGCTGCAAGGAAAATGCATAGTTCCATTGGAAATGAATGTACTTCTTGTGTACCAAAAAGCAATGACGCTATAGCTGTGATCAATGCTTAAGCAACAGGTACAATTAAAAAAGGCTATGACTGTTTCTGAGAGAGCCCAGAAAGCATAGTTTGAGGTTAGCTATTGTATAGTACAGGACAAGCCATACACTATTGCAGAGATTTGATATTGCCGCCTGCAGCTTGATATAGTAAAAACAATGTATGGGGAGGCAAAGGCACATACCTTTCACACCTTTGTGAAATAATACTGTGAAATATAGGATTGATGCTATTGCTATCACTCAAGAGGAAACACTGACTGAACGACTCAGAAATTCCCCAGTTTATGCATTGATATTGATATTGATATTGATTGAATAATGGGCTTTACATCACTTTTTTCTCGTGATTGGGGTCGTGAGAATTTTCACATTATAAAAATGGGGCCGTAGGCCAACACAGTTTGCCCTACCCAATTAGTCTCTAATGCGAGACTTTGGGTAGGCCTGGGGAGATTACCCAATAGTAAATACACTTTTAGCAGTGTGCAACAATACAACATTGGACTCGAAATAGAACTCAAAATTTGTGGTAGAAAGATTCAGTTAGAGACTGTTTTTATGTTCTGGAATGAGCCCTAGAGAGAGTTTGGGAAATTTTAGGGCAAGACACCATTTTTCACATTCTGTGTTGTGTATTGCCATTCAGTGTTTCTCTTCTCAACAATTCTCAATTACTTTACCCTGTCTTGAAAACGTCCAACTCTGGATTTCTCTGTTCTACACTCAAAAAAGAAAGTCTTTGGATCTAGATAAAGGGATACTTGGGGATTTTGGCAATGATGCCCTTCATCTACTTCCCCAGGGTCAGATGAACTTGTGGATACCATGTTTATGTCTCTGTGTCCAGTATGAAGGAAGTTAGAGGTAGTTTCACAATCCAATGTTAACTAGCATTAGAGCATTCACTGGACGTCTATGTGTATCTGCTAGCATGTTACAGTATCATTGGCCTGCAAAACTACCTCTAGCTTTCTTCATACCTAGTAGACACATTCATCACCCGAATGCTGAGGTATCCCATTAAGATAACACACACCTTTATCTAGGTTTTCCATCAGAACTAGGGTATTGCCAAAATCCCAAAGTATCCCTTTAATTCTATTTTGGACAGCAGTTACATCAAATGGAAACAGGCTATTTGTACATTAAATCATTAATACAGATCTATAATTGTATTATTGAAACACTACTGAATTGATAAATAATAATTAGAAAAGGTTTTGTCCGATTGACAAAATCAAGTTTCAACTCAATTAGATCAGGTAGCTTCCAAATAAATGTACATTCATCCTAACTACAAACTGAAAAAAAGTATTTTGTTACATTCAGCAGTTTTATTTCCAATTAATCACAGAATAGTGAAGATTTCAGGTGCTTTGTGCTACCAGCTACTTCTTGCTCATTCATGACCTTCTCTGATAGCTCCTAAACCAGCAGAATTTAAGAGACAATAAACTAACCAACAGATCAGTGCAGCTAAGATTACATTCTCAGTAACGGTTACATACATTTTTTACATGTGGTTGTTTGTCTACCTTAGTTGAATGCACTGACTCAAGTCGCTTTCAATAAAAGTGCCTGCTAAATTACCAAAATGTAAATGTAGAAATGTATGGTTCCAATGCATTCTGGATATTATTCTAATGAGCTCTGAAGCCCCTCTTTGACCAAACAAAATTTGGTCAATTCATTTCTACATGATGGAATCTGGTGCAGATCAAGTTCCACCATGCAGAAATGCTCCGCCATTTCCTGTTTGCTCAAATTCTAATAGTTTGCCTAATTTCATTTTATGTGACAAAACAAGCAAATATATTCGAGAGAATCATTTTACCATCTAAACCGCTGTGAAATATATTTTCCATAACCAAAAATATTGTATTTTCAGCTGTTTGAAGCTGGTGTATAAAACTGAAAATAAAAGACACAAAAACGAAACTTAAGAACGAGAAGAGAAATAGCACACATAGGACGTATGTACCACTTCCTAGAATCACTTTCAATGAGAATGACAGATCTATAACACACATTTATATGTGAATTTGGTTGGGTAGTCCAAAAAGTTACATATCGCAGCTTTAAGTAAATTCTACAAGAGACAATTACATTCCACCATAAAACATAATTGTGTAATGTTAACAAAATATGATAGAGTAAAACTATAAAATTAAAATAAAATGTTTGAGTGCATAGACTGTTTTTTACTACTAATATGAAACACTCGTTTGAGACAAGCACTCTTCAGGCAAGTCCTATACATTTTTTAGATGTGGTATTATTATTATTATTAGAATAATATATATTATTTGGTTAAACAATGCCATTAGAGTTTATTTTTGATTGTTTATGCAATAAATTGACAGGAAGGATGCTGCACCCTACGATAATAATAATCCTTCTCACATTTGGCACCAGTTAGTTTATTTAAGGAAATTATGAGTTGAAACTGTTATTTCTAAAAAAAAAAACAGATTGATCAATTAACACCAGAGTGTGTATTCATTTTTATTTTACCTTACCTTCTTATTTTCAATGACAGCCTAGGAACTGCCTTGTTCAGGGGTAGAACAACAGATTTTTACCTTTGTCAATTTGATCTCGCAACCTTTCAGTTACTAGTCCAACGCTCGAACCACTAGGCTACCTGCCGGCCATAATCTTGTATGAATGCAATGTGTTATGGGTAAACCCCCATATTTTTCAACCATTAGGCTATTTAACAGGCCACTCTCCCCTTGTGATTTGATATTCCCTTTCAGTGGTTTTGTGAAATGGATTCTTCCGACACCCCTGTGGTAAAGCATGTCTTCCATGGTCTCGGTCGAGCTGCTGGAAGCTAGAACTGTAGCCTCCTCGTAAGGTTCTCTCCCCCAGATAGAAGGTACAAATAATGCTATAAAGAGATAATGAGGTGTGCTCCCTTACTCCTCTGGGAGAATAGGCAGTATCCATTTGATAATTTACTGTGTTGAAAGCAAAGGTGATAGACCAGAACACTGCATTTGCTATGACTCTGGAGACTTCCAGTATATTGTGTTCCCCTTTTTGCCTTCCCCCGTGAGTCACGATCTCTTGATATGACAGTATGATGAAAGAGCTATGTATGCTGAGAGAGCCCACTTCACACTCCAGGTGCACAAACCACCTCTGCTACTAGCCAGAGCGCATGGGCTGCAAACATTTATTTTTGTTTTACGAACCCAAGCATAGATCAAAATGAAATACTTGTAATAGGCCTCTAATTTAAAAAATAATGTTTTTTATTTAAAATTTGTAGAACAATTTTCTGGAAATGTTGCAAAAATGCTAAATTTGGTATGAAAATCTTGATAATTAAAATTAAATGGTAGGACATTGTGTAATGGCATATCAATCTGAAATTAAGTCTGAAAACTTTGGGCATGATATTTGGATATGCACATGTTGTGTTAAGAAAACTGCAAAAATCAATCAAAAATCGAAATCTGTATTGTATACCCAGGGAGTCAGGAAACAGGTGCGGAATGTGTTTCATCATCATCAGCAAACAGGTGAAGAGTACTGAACGTAACCAAAACCACTACTACCTGACTGAGGCTTACTGAGGGTATGGGAAGGGAGAGTAATCAGGGTGGTGATGAAATCCATATGTGCTTAACGAGGGGGAGCAGGTGTGCGCAATAATGGTTGCCAGGTGCGCGCAATGTGGGTTGCCAGGACCAGTGGTTAGTAGATATGTAATGTCACGTGCCGGAGCGGGAGTAGATGTGACAACATGGATAAAAAGCATTGACAAGTGATGGTAAATATTGTGTAATGGTGTATCAATCTGAAATTAAGTCATATTTTGCCGGGAATAAAATCTAATTTGTAGAAAATATTTCTGGAAATGTTGCAAAAAGACAACAATGGGTATGAAAATATTGGGTATTGAAATTCAATGGTATGAAAAAATCTAAATAGATCAAAAACATTGACATGTGATGGTAAATACTGTGTATTGATTTTTAAATATTAAATTAAGTCATATTTAAAATCAAATTGTATTGGTCGCATACTCGTATTTAGCAGATGTTAATGCGGGTATAGTGAAATACTTGTGTTCCTAACTCCAACAGTGCAGTAATGTCTAACAATACACAACAATACACACAAATCTAAAAGTAAAAGATTGAAATGAAGAAATATAGACATTTTAGGATGAGCAATGTCGGAGTCTGGAGTGTGTATGTATGTGTAAGGTTCTGCTTTTCTTTTCTTAGTTAACCTTTTGTTCTTTATGTTCTCGAACATAGCCCTGTTTCTTTGTGTTCTGGAACGTAGCCCTGTCTTTCATTTTTGTTCATTGATTTCACCTGTGTTCAATTCTCATCAGCTCCCTATTTAGTTCAGTTCTTTCTGTTTGTATGGTTGTGAGGTATTGTTTGTTTTTTGAGAAGGAGCCAGAACCATTAATTGCGACAAGTTTCTATCTTTTAGAGACCCAATATGTAATAAAGTATATTTATCATAGTTGGGTTTCAGTCCAAAGAAACTCGAGGAATTATCCAGGTCCTCAATAAGGCCCTTCAAGGCTAAAGATTGAGTACTCGAGAGAACTTGAAGCATGTTTTGCCCCTTAATGTTATCATTACATCAGATTTGTATAGTTAACAGTTTAATGGACATAATACATAAGGTGACAGAGGACAACCTTCTTTTAGTTCCCAAAGAAGTAACTGTTATTTATTATTTTACATAAAGGATTGCTGTACTTGACTTTTACCCATCTTATGAAAGATTCTCCAAAGTTGAACAAATCCAGGCACTTATAGATTGTAGATGTACTGTTACGCAGGCTTTCTCAAAATCTGCTTAAAAGATGATATCTGGTTTCCCTCCATTCTCATATTTTTCAATTTGTTCTAGGAGTTGTCTAATGGTGTCTCGACTATCTTTTAAGAATCCCGTCTGATCGTGATGAAAATTGTCTGGTAGGACCTTTTGAATTCTATGAGCAATACATTTAGTCAATATTTTTGCAATACAACATTGAAGGGTGAGGGCCCTCCTGTATTATACTGGGTCTTTGTACCCCCCTGGCTCCTGCTATAGTAGGATAGAGATCAGTCCCTCTATTTGAATGCCATCAAGGCCAAGGGTTTTCCACGTCTGAAAGGAATCAATTGCCAACCATAGTTTGTCCTGTGTAATTAGACCTTCACAAGATTTGTTTGTGTCGCGTATAGTTTAACATATTTTTTGTGGAGAGGGATATCACAAAACTCATTGTCTAGTCACATTGGAGGAACTTGACAAGAGACCAATCTTCTGCAATTTTCTGTAGTTACTTTTTTTAAGATACCAGTTATGTTACACTCTTGAAAAGTAGAACCATATAAGGTTATTCGATTTGCCCCCATAGGTGAAACCTTTTTGGTGCTAGGTAACACCCTGTAAATGGTTCTACCTATAACCTGCAAGTCAGATTATGCTGATTTGCAAAGTGATGTGTAATTACTATTGGAATCCATCCAGAGTCAGGATATCCAAAAAAACATTTTTTTTATTGACATGCACTGTCAAATTCCTACATTTAGAATGACTGCTAGGGTAGGGATGAATGATTCATGGGACTACCAAAATCATCTCAACTGTAACTATTACAGTAATGGGTGAAATTAATCTAAAAGATTGGATTTGTTTAGAAAAGTGTATGTTATTTTTTTTGTAGCGTAAGATTAATCAAATTATCATTAATATGATATTGATGGGCATGGTTGAGTGTTTTACTCAACACAGAGTAAAAATTACACAATCCCACACCACTAAAATAAAATTAAATTATATTGTTCACATACACATGGTTAGCAGATGTTAATGCGTGTGTAGTGAAATGCTTGTGCTTCTAGTTCCGACAGTGCAGTAATATCTAACAAGTAATCTAACAATTCCACAACAACTACACACAAATCTAAAGGGATTTAGATTTAGGTATTAACAACAGCACAAGTTTTTTTTTTTACACCACTGAATGTTAAGTTAATTTAACTCCTGAATCAAGACTAGAAATGTTACACTGAAAAGTCAACACTAGGTAAAACTGGCCAATTTGGTGTGTACCATATACAATACATTGCTCATTCATACTCCCTTCTATTCTCCTACTCTCTGCTTAATAAAATCACAGAAAATAACCATTTGAACGACAGAAATCCTGGCAAAGATATCAACTCTGTATATAGCCTCGTTATTGTGTTACTCTTTATAATTTTTTACTTTGGTTTATATGGTAAATATTTTCTTAACTCTTCTTGATCTGCACTGTTAATTAACCTGTTATGGCTGCAATCCCGATATCGGGATCGATATGACAACTACCAGTGAAAATAGAGGGCGCCAAATTCAAACCACAGAAATCTCATAATTACAATTCCTAAAACATACGTGTCTATTGCAGCTGGGGATTTTAACAAAGCAAATTTGATAACAAGGCTACCTAATTTCTATCAACATATTGATTGCACTACGCGTGAGTGTAATACACTCGATCACCGCTACTCTAACTTCCGCGATGCATACAAAGCCCTCCCCCGCATCCCTTCGGCAAATCCGACCATGACGCCATCTTGCTCATACCGTCTTATAGGAAGAAACTCAATCAGGATGTACCAGTGACTAGGACCATTCAACGCTGGTCTGATCAATCGGAATCCACGCTTCAAGACTGTTTTGATCACGTGGATCACACCTTTGCCCGCTTTGAGGATAATACAGTACCATCGTCACGGCCCACTAACAATCCCCCCTCTCCTTCCACATGGCCAACGTGAGTAAAACATTTAAACGTGTTAATCCTCGCAAGGCTGCTGGCCCAGGCGGCAGATGGCTGGTGTGTTTACGAACATATTCAATCTCTCCCTATCCCAGTCTGCTGTCCCCACATGCTTCAAGATGGCCACCATTGTTCCTCTACCCAAGAAGGCAAAGATAACTAAGTGACTACAGCCCTGAGGCACTCACTTCTGTCATCATGAAGTGCTTTGAGAGACTAGTCAAGGATCATATCACCTCCCTTACCGGCCACCCTAGACCAACTTCAGTTTGCATACCGCCCCTCCTGGTCCACAGACGATGCAATCGCAATTACACTGCACACTGCCCTATCCCATCTGGACAAGAGGAATACCTATATTTGAAGTAGGAAGTTTACATACACCATAGTAAAATATATTTAAACTCAGTTCTTCACAATTCCTGACATTTAATCCTGTCTTAGGTCAGTTAGGATCATCGCTTTATTTTACTCACTCTACTCTGGAATGTCAGAATAATAGTAGAGATAATGATTTATTTCAGCTTTTATTTCTTTCATCACATTCCCAGTGGGTCAGAAGTTGTTAATGGGATTTATATGTTTAAATGAATGATTAGAATATTCCACCCTGAAACCATATGATTGTATGAAATTGATTAGAATCATGAGATTATTTTAATGATGTGTGTGGTTTTAGTCAGTAGAATTATATATCCGTGAGTGTAGTTTTTAGGCAGAATTAGGGTATAACAATATATCTGTACAATATGTCTATTATAGTATCTTAAAAACAGACTGTCTGAGCAAGATTCGGTGTCGACCTATCTTGAGGGAGGGGTCTCCCTATCTTGAGGGAGGATGGGGAGCGATTCTCACGGCCTCCCCTAGTCTTTGTCGGCTGGGTAGCAGGACAGTATGTGCGTAGGATACCTACTGTTTGTGTGGAAGTATGTGCACAGCTATAAAATGAATGTCTTTGTATTCTTGACTTTAGAACATTCTCTGAATAAACTGTACTAACCTTTTAAATAAGCTGAGTCTTTGACTAATTATTATTATACCCATGGTCTTACAAACCTCGGGAATTGGTCAGAGCTATTGATTGTTAGTTATTATCATTGGGATTAAAAATTATTGTGACAGAAGTTTGTAGCGCTATTTATTAGAGAGGGGTAAAGAAAGATTTTGTTCGGACGCCAGGCAGGTATTAACCATGCGAAAGGAAAAGAGTAGAATAGAGAGAGTACCACTACCAGACCCACACACATCAGCAGAAGAGACTGCCTAGAATGTGGCCTGTTTACCAGATAGCCAGTGAAGAGAAAAGAGAATACACACCCTATAAAACCCACATCACAGCACAGGGGTAACCCCACCAATAATACCTCATACAATAATAATAATAATAATGGCAGAGCAATTGAACAGCAACTTCATACAAGAAAGAACCCAGTCATCAACAGAGGATTTGCAGTAATATGTATTATCTTCCAGTGGAGGAGTGCAGAGGGTATGAATGTGGAGGGTGTTCATAGACACAACAAAGGCCTTAAAAATGTCCACAATCTTCTCGTCCACATGTCATTAGTACACCCCACCTCAATACAGTTCAAATAACAATACACAACTTGCAAGCAACCTCCCTTTTAACTAAAATGTCCACCCAAATACTTATGGTAGGGCAATAATAGTCCAGCTCTAATGTACTTCAATAGGAAGTGCATTTGAAAATAGAAAGTCTGTTGCAGGGTAAAGCACTGGAACGATAGAGGGAAGAGAAAGAGAGAAAGGGAACAAGAGTGTACAGTCTGACTGTCCCATGGTTTGTATGTTAACTTCTCTAGGGTAGGGGGCAGCATTCGGAATTTTGGATGAAAAGCATGCCCAAATTAAACGGCCTGCTACTCGGGCCCAGAATATATGATATGCATATAACTGGTAGATTTGGATAGAAAACTCTAAAGATTCCAAAACTGTTAAAATAGTGTCTGTGAGTTTAACAGAACTGATTTGGCAGGCGAAAACCTGAGAAAAATCCATTCAGGAAGTAGTTTTTTTAAATATTTTTTTTTAGTTTTCTATTCAATGCCATTACAGTTTTCATTGATTTAGGACTGAAATTGCAGTTCCTATGCCTTCCACTAGACGTCAAGTCTTTAGAAATTGTTTCAGACTTGGATTCTGATAAATGAGGGAGTAAGACCAGTCTGAATGAGTGGACGTGTCAGAGCTTTTTCATGCGCAATCCCGAGAGAGTGCCTTTCTTGTTTACCTTTTATAATGACGACGTTATTGTCCGGTTTAAATATTATAGATCATTTAGGCTAAAAACAACCTGAGGATTAAATATAAACATCGTATGACATGTTTCTATGAACTTTACGGATACAATTTGGATTTTTTGTCTGCCTGTTTTGACTGCGTTTGAGCTGTGGATTACTGAAGAAAACGCAAACAAAAAGGAGGTTTTTGGATATAAAGAGACTTTATCGAACAAAAGGAACATTTATTGAGTAACTTGGGTCAAACGTTTCAGGTAGCCTTCCACAAGCTTCCCACAATAAGTTGGGTGAATTTTGGCCCTTTCCTCCTGACAGAGCTGGTGTAACTGAGTCAGGTTTGTAGGCCTCCTTGCTCGCACACGCTTTTTCAGTTCTTCCCAAACATTTTCTATAGGATTGAGGACAGGGCTTTGTGATGGCCACTCCAAGACCTTGACTTTGTTGTCCTTAGCCATTTTGCTACAACCTTGGAAGTATTCTTGGGTTCATTGTCCATTTGGAAGACCCATTTGCGACTAAGCTTGAACTTCCTGACTGATGTCTTGAGATGTTGCTTCAATATAATTTTCCATCCTCATAATGCCATATATTTTGTGAAGTGCACCAGAACCTCCTGCAGCAAAGCACCCCCACAACATGATGCTGCCACCCCTGTAAATAACGGTTGGGATGGTGTTCTTCTGCTTGCAAGCCTCTCCCTTTATCCTCCAAACATAATGTTGGTCATTATGGCCAAACAGTTCTATTTTCGTATCATCAGACCAGAGGATATTTCTCCAAAAAGTACTACCTTTGTCCCCATGTGCAGTTGCAAACCGTAGTCTGGCTTTTATGGCGATTTTGGAGCAGTGGCTTTTGCCTTGCTCAGTGGCCTTTCAGGTTATGTTGATATAGGACTCGTTTTACTGTGGATATAGATACTTTTGTACTTGTTTCCTCCAGCATCTTCACAAAGTCCTTTGCTGTTGTTCTGGGATTGATTTGCACTTTTCGCACCAAAGTACGTTCATCTCTAGGAGACAGGATGCGTCTCCTTCCTGAGCGGTATGACGGCTGTGTGGTCCCATGGTGTTTATACTTGCGTACTATCGTTTGTACAGATGAACGTGGCACCTTCAGGCATTTGGAAATTGCTCCTAAGGATGAACAAGACTTGTGGAGGTCTACAATTGTTTTGTCTTGGCTGATTTGTTTTGATTTTCCCATGATGTCAAGCAAAGAGGCACTGAGTTTGAAGGTAGGATTTGAAATACATTCACAGGTACACCTCCAATTGACTCAAATGATGTCAATTAGCCTATCGGAAGCTTCTAAAGCCATGACATAATTTTCTGGAATTTTCCAGGCTGTTTAAAGGCACAGTCAACTAAGTGTATGTAAACTTCTGACCCTCTGTATTTGTGATGAAATGAAATAATCTATTTGTAAACAATTGTTGGAAACATGACTTGTGTTTTGTACAAAGTAGATGTCCTAACCAAGTTTTTTAACAAGAAATTTGTGGAGTGTTTGAACATTTTTTTTAATGACTCAAACCTAAGTAAATGTAAACTTTCGACTTCAACTGTATGTAAGAATGCTGTTCATTGACTACAGCTCAGCATTCAACACCATAGTACCCTCCAAGCTCATCATCAAGCTGGAGGCCCTGGGTCTCAACCCCGAACCGTGCAATTGGGTCCTGCACTTTCTGACGGGCCGCCTCCCAGAATGTGAAGGTAGGAAACAACATCTCCACTGGGCCCCCACTAGGCTGCGTGCTCAGCCCCCTCCTGTACTCACTGTTCACCCACGATTGCGTGGCCATGCACGCCTCCAACTAGAATATCAAGTTATGCTTGATCACCAACAACGACGAGACAGCCGATAGGGAAGAGGTGAGGGCACTCGGAGTGTGGTGTCAGGAGAACAACCTCTCACTCAACATAAAAAAACAAAGGAGGTGATCATGGACTTCAGGAAACAGCAGAGGGAGCACCCCCCTATCCACATCGACGGGACAGCAGTGGAGAAGGTGGAAAGTTCTTCGGCATACACATGACAGACAGGCATGATGTGTAGACCTTCCACTGTAGAGTTTATGTCATCTTGTCATTGATGAGAATGTCTCAGATGACAACCGAACTGACATCATATTCATTAAGTACCACCACATATGTTCAATTGTTCGGATTACCAGAATATAGTTAATTTTCCCCTACCTACTGATGTTCCCAGAATCTCTATGTTAACCAAGTTTTTTTTAAATGTAACCTCAGTAGAGTAGGGAGAGGAAAAAGGGGGGAAGAGGTATTTATGACTGTCATAAACCAACCCCCCAGGCCAACGTCATGACACTATCCAGAAGGCGAAGTCAGTACAGTTGCATCAAAGCTGGGACCGAGAGATTGAAGAATAGCTTCTATCTCAAGGCCATCAGACTGTTAAACAGCCATCACGAACACAGAGAGGCTGCTGCCTACATACAGACTGGAAATCATTGGCCACTCTAACAAATGGATCACTAGTCACTTTATTGATGCCACTTTAATAATGATGTTTACATATCCTCCATTGCTCATCCCATATGTATATTCTGTATTTTACACCATCTATTGCATCTTGCCTATGCCGCTCGGTCATCGCTCATCGCTCCTCCGTATACTTATTCCATCTCTTTACTTAGATTTGTGTGTATTAGGTATTTGTTGTGGAATTGTTAGATTACTTGTTGTTATTGCTGCACTGTCGGAACTAGAAGGACAAGCACTTCATTACACTCGCAATAACATCTGCTAACCATCTGTATGTGACCAATACAATTTGATTTGAAGTACTTTATATTGAAGACAGATCCCCTCAAATGTAAATCATATATTTACCTCTATTGATAAGGCAGGGGCTCTGCATACATTGGCTTCATCATGTTATGGGTATGCTTTTAATTGTTAAGGACTGGGGAGTTTTTCAGGATAAAAAAATAAATTGAATGGAGCCAAGCACTGGCAAAATCCTAGAGGAAATCCTGGTTCTGTCTACTTTCCACTAGACATTGTGAGATGAATTCACCTTTCAGCAGGACAATAACCTAAAATACAAGACCAAATCTAAATAGGAGTTGCTTACCAAGAAGCCAGTCAATGTTCCTGAATGGCCGAGTTACAGTTAGGACTTAAATCTGCTTGAAAATATATGGCAAGACCTTTAAATTGTCATCTAACAATGATTTTAGAGACCTACCCAGAAAGACTCACAGCTGTAATTGCTTCCAAATATGCTTCTACAAAGACTCAGGGGTGTGAATACTTAAAATATATATTTATGTATTGTATTTTCACTAACTTTGCAACAATTTCTAAAACATGTTTTCACTTAACTACTACTATAACTATGGGTTATTGTGTGTAGATGGGTGCAAAAACAACATATTTAATCCATTTTGAATTCAAGCTTTAACATTTAGTAAGTCAAGGTATCTAAATACTTTCTGAAGGCACTGTAAGACGTCATCAGTAAAGATTATGTTTTTTGTCAACATGTTCCTTTTAGTAGTGTCGTGGAAATGCATGTACAGTGGGGCAAAAACGTATTTAGTCAGCCACCAATTGTGCAAGTTCTCCCATTTAAAAAGATTAGACAGGCCTGTAATTTTCATCATAGGTACA
Source organism: Oncorhynchus clarkii lewisi (assembly GCF_045791955.1). NCBI lineage: Eukaryota > Metazoa > Chordata > Actinopteri > Salmoniformes > Salmonidae > Oncorhynchus > Oncorhynchus clarkii. The sequence goes on from NC_092147.1 coordinate 70,981,892, forward strand.
CTTCAACTATGACAAACAAAATGAGAAAAGAAATCCAGAAAATCACATTGTAGGATTTTTAATGACTTTATATGCAAATTATGGTGGAAAATAAGTATTTGGTCAATAACAAAAGTTTCTCTCAATACTTTGTTATATACCCTTTGTTGGCAATGACAGAGGTCAAACGTTTTCTGTAAGTCTTCACAAGGTTTTCACACACTGTTACTGGTATTTTGGCCCATTCCTCCATGCAGATCTCCTCTAGAGCAGTGATGTTTTGGGGCTGTTGCTGGGCAACACCTGCTTTAAACTCCCTCCAAAGATTTTCTATGGGAAAATCTACTCCAGGACCTTGAAATGCTTCTTACGAAGCCACTCCTTTGTTGCCCGGGCGGTGGGTTTGGGATCATTGTCTCATGCTGAAAGACCCAGCCACGTTTCATCTTCAATGCCCTTGATGATAGGAGGTTTTCACTCAAAATCTCACGATACATGGCCCCATTCATTCTTTCCTTTACACGGATCAGTCGTCCTGGTCCCTTTGCAGAAAAACAGCCCCAAAGCATGATGTTTCCACCCCCATGCTTCACAGTAGGTATGGTGTTCTTTGGCTGCAACTCAGCATTCTTCGTCCTCCAAACACGACGAGTTGAGTTATTACCAAAAAGTTATATTTTGGTTTCATCTGACCATATGACATTCTCCCAATCTTCTTCTGGATAATCTAAATGCTCTCTAGCAAACTTCAGATGGGCCTGGACATGTACTGGCTTAAGCAGGGGGACACGTCTGGCACTGCAGGATTTGAGTCCCTGGCGGCGTAGTGTGTTACTGATGGTAGGCTTTGTTACTTTGGTCCCAACTCTCTGCAGGTCATTCACTAGGTCCCCCCGTGTGGTTCTGGGATTTTTGCTCATCGTTCTTGTGATAATTTAGACCCCACGGGGTGAGATCTTGCGTGGAGCCCCAGATCGAGGGAGATTATCAGTGGTCTTGTATGTCTTCCATTTCCTAATAATTGCTCCCACAGTTGATTTCTTCAAACCAAGCTGCTTACCTATTGAAGATGCAGTCTTCCCAGTCTGGTGCAGGTCTACAATTTTGTTTCTAGTGTCCTTTGGCAGCTCTTTGGTCTTGGCCATAGTGGAGTTTGGAGTGTGACTGTTTGAGGTTGTGGACAGGGGTCTTTTATACTGATAACAAGTTCAAACAGGTGCCATTAATACAGGTAACGAGGACAGAGGAGCCTCTTAAAGAAGAAGTTACAGGTCTGTGAGAGCCAGAAATCTTGCTTGTTTGTAGGTGACCAAATACTTATTTTCCACCATAATTTTCAAATAAATTCATTAACAATCCTACAATGTGATTTTCTGTGTTTTTTTTCTCATTTTGTCTGTCATAGTTGAAGTGTACCTATGATGAAAATTACAGGCCTCTCTCATCTTTTTAAGTAGGAGAACTTGCACAATTGGTGGCTGACTAAATACTTTTTTTGCCCCACTGTATGCTGAGAGAGATTTGGACAATTATTCAAACAAGCAATAATGAAGCTGGTCGACCGCACACTCAGAAGTTTGTGTTGCCGAGAGCTTAACCTTCCAGAGGAATCCTGTTTCTTATATAGCTGACACTAAAAATGCTTAGTCATGGCTGGTTCCACCCCCATGCAGCTCGGGGGGCATCGTAAGCCACTTTGGGTTAATCTCCTGGTTATCTGCACCTGGTATTGTTTGAACCCCCAACACGGCCCAGGTGCCAGGATGATTGGGAACAGTGAGGGTTTTGTTCTATTCCTCCAGGCTATCTCGGTTACACCCATCACACCTTGTCAACTGAATGCAGTCTTTAGGTTTTATTACCAAGTCGACTGTCAGCTCAAGCCCCAGAGGCCCAACTCTGTCCCATAGACACAGATGAGAGAGTACTCATCAAAGCTGTTCAATGCATAAACAGTATTATAACATAATCTTGTATTTGTTCTCTCACAGTAGCCTAACAATGTTCTTATTTCAGGACCATGTGGAAAGATGCACGGTTTCACTTGCGTGATATAAAAAAAATATATATTTCCATGTCAAAGGGATCAGATAAGATACATATCAGGGCTGGTATATTTTCTGCTCTTAAAATAAGTAATAAATCCTCACTGTTGGCCTGATCCATTTGTAATTAGACACAAAAGGACAGGATACATGATCCTTCAATAGGCCCAATGTAAAACCTGAGGGTTTAGCTCTGAAAGTCCATCAATAAAGTCCACTCAAGTCCAAACAATCTCCACTCACTTTGGCTCCTTGACAGTCATTCTGTACTTTTGTCTTGGTTTGGCCTTCAAACTTTAGACTCCCGTCATCTTTACCCAAAAAATCGATAGCAGCTACACGGTTGCTCTGCAGTCCAGACACTTTGCACAGTCCCTCACATAATAAAGTGCCTTTACTCACAGCTGAAATAACCCACTGTTTGTGTTTAAGGGAAGGCCAATCAGAAAAATCTCCTTGCTCAGCAGCAGGCGATGGGGCTTGTCTGGCAGTAAAACTGTCTTGGGCTGGATTTAAGAAGGCTAAGTCTGGCTCTGTTAGGGCTAGCGCTAAAAACAAGACCTTGCTGGATGGCTGAGGATGTTAACTATTGCAAATGAATATACAGTACCCCCCCCCCCCCACACACACACACGCACACACACACACACACACAGATACAGTTGAAGTCAGAAGTTTAAACACGGTTTTTCACAATTCCTGACATTTACAGTTTTTCCCAATTGCTAAAACACAATTTTGCAAACTAGGCTGGTTTTACTTAACTTTACTTAGTTTACTTAACACAATTCACAAAACCACACAACCAAACTGCAAAATACCTCATATATCCTGCAAAATGAAGCACTGCAACCAAAACTACATATAGCACTATCAAAATCAAATGTTTGCACGAAATGGCACACACTTCATTCATATTAGCAGATTTTTGTCTAACCAACTACACATTGGGCATAATGAAAAGCACTCTCATCTTTAGTATGCTTTGCCATAATACTAAAATTGTTCAAATTGTAGAAAATCTTCAGATGCACAGAAATATTTGCAGACACACACATGCTTTTGAAATTTGAAATTGTATTTTATTTTTCACCAAACAAGTCAGTGCATCATATGCACAGCAGATATATTTACATTGGACTGAACAAAAATATGCTCACAAAAAACAGTAAACTGAAAAAGAAAATTGCAGAAAAAATGTGCAGAAAAAATATATAGAAAAAAAGAGTAAAGAAAATAATTAGGCAGCATCTTGCCGCACAGCTGGGTCTGGCCACAACGCCTCGTCCACATCACAGGCAATATCTTCCCTTGCCAGACATCGAGGGAAGAAGTGACTTGAGTGCCTTATCCATCCCTAAATCGCACCCACATCAATCTCATCACATGCCTCTTCCATAGCCTGCACAAGAGGCATGAGCACAAAGGGCTGCCGGTCGTATACCTTCCACCGCCATGCCGAAAACAACTCTTCTATGGGGTTCAGAAATGGTGAGTATGGTGGGAGATATTGCACGAGAAATGGTGGGTGGTCAGCAAACCAGTTTTGGACTGGGGCTGCACGACGAAAGCTCATGTTGTCCCATACTACAACGTACCGAGTTCTTTGATGATCTGCATCATTCATATGCTCTGGTGGTATGAGAATGTTGTGGAGTCTGTCCAGAAATGTGAGAATATGGGCTGTGTTGTATGGTCCAAGGTTGGCATGACGGTGGAGGACACCATGGTGTATTGGAGATGACAGCGCACATTGTGATGTTCCCACCACGTTGGCCAGGAACATCTATAATGGCTCTGTGGCCAATGACGTTTCTCCCCCTTCTTCTGGTCTTTGCTAGGTTGAACCCAGCCTCATCTATAAAGATGAACTCATGTGGGATTGCATGAGCATCCATTTCCAGTACTCCCTGAAAACAAAGAACAAAAGCAGTACACTGGGTACACTGGGAAACAATGTTGCGTGTAGTGTACTGCAGTCAATATTGTACTTACATCCACATATGCTCGTCTGACCTCTTTGTTTCTTTGAGAGTTTCTCTCAAACGGCACCTTATAAAGTTGTTTCATTCTGATTTGGTTTCGCGTGAGAATGCGAGCCAATGTGGACAGACTGACTTGTTGAATGTTGTTGAATATGGTGTTGTCTTGGATGATGTGGCTTTGAATTTCTCATAATCTGATTTCATTATTTTCCAAAACCAAGTTTACAATGTTAGCTTCCTGTACCCCGGTGAACATTTGGCCCCTTCCTCTACCATGGTTGCGTCTCTCAGTCCTTTAGAAAAACAAAAAAACAAAAATATAGGGCTTGGACAATGCAGCCTAAAGATATTTCCCCCACAGTAGAGTAAATTGTACAGGAAATTTGTGCAGTTAGTGTATGACATCAGCCATTCATGAAGTAAACAGGTGTCACCTAACTGATACACTATAACATGGGGTGTACTACATAGTGTGAAAGAAATGTTGGTTACATACCTGTACTCCAGTCTAAATGTCCGGATGACGCACACGACAGTAACACGGCTCAAGTTGGGCTGCACTCTCTGTCCAGCCTCTCGCAATGTCAGCCCATGGTTGATGACATGATCAACTAAGGTTGCTCTGATTTCATTTGAAAGATTTTGTCTTCTTTGGCCATGAACTCCTCTACCAGCTCTACCCATACCTCTCACTCTTCCTCCCCCTCTCATTCTCACCCTCCCTCTTCCTCTTCCTCTCTCTGCAACAGCTTCCATTGTTGTTGTAAAACAAAAGGTGCTCACCTGTGGTCTTTTCATAGCGCTTACTTCCTGATTGAAGTGGTAACAATTAACCATTGAGGTGTTTGGCCAGGCCAGGTGGCACATGTATTGGCCAATTAGCTCATGTAGTGTAATTTTGAATGGCAGTGTTTTGAAATGGCAAACATGTGACTTTATGTCAGATTGTTGTGTCTTATGCAGAGAACCATGTGCAATGCATTTAAAAAGTGCCATTTTGAATTGCAAAATGTGTGTAAAGCAGAAAATGTGTTTAGACTTTTGGAGACTTGAGAAGAGGTTTTGCTCTCTGTGTGTCAGTTTAAATAATTGTGCTGTTCATGTCATTTTAGTGTGTTAGCGATTGGAAAAAACTGTCATCCAAATAAAAATTCCCTGTTTTAGGTCAGTTAGGATCACCACTTTATTTTAAGAATGTGAAATGCCAGAATAATAGTAGAGTGAATGGTTTATTTCAGCTTTTATTTCTTTCATCACATTCCCAGTGGGAATTCCCAAGTTTACATACACTCAATTAGTATTTGGTAGCATTGCTGTTTAAATTGTTTAACTTAGGTCAAACGTTTCACGTAGCCTTCCACAAGCTTCCCACAATAAGTTGCTTGAATTTTGGCCCATTCCTCCTAACAGAGCTGGTGTAACTGAGTCCGGTTTGTAGGCCTCCTTGCTCGCGCACACTTTTTTCAGTTCTGCCCTCAAATGTTCTATAGAATTGAGGTCAGGGCTTTGTGATGGCCACTCCAATAGCTTGACATTGTTGTCCTTAAGCCATTTTGCCACAACTTTGGAAGTATGCTTGGGGTCATTGTCCATTTGGAAGACCCATTTGCAATCAAGCTTGAACTTCCTGACGATGTCTTGAGATGTTGCTTCAGTATATCCACATAATTTTCCATCCTCATAATACCATCTATTCTGTGAAGTGCACCAGTCCCTCCTGCAGCAAAGTCCCCCACAACATGATGCTGCCACCCCCGTGCTTCACGGTTGGGATGGTGTTCTTCGCCTTGCAAGCCTCACCCTTTATCCTCCAAACATAACGATGGTCATTATGGCCAAACAGTTCTATTTTTGTTTCATCAAACCAGAGGACATTTCTCCAAAAAGTACGATCTTTGTCCCCATGTGCAGTTGCAAACCATATTCTGGCTTTTTTATGGCGGTTTATGAGCAGTGGCTTCTTCCTTGCTGAGTGGCCTTTCAGGTTATGTCGATATAGGACTCATTTTACTGTGGATATAGATATCTTTGTACCTCTTTCCTCCAGCATCTTCACAAGTTCCTTTGCTGATGTTCTGCAATTGATTTGCACTTTTTGCACCAAGTACGTTTATCTCTAGGAGACAGAACGTGTCTCCTTCCTGAGCGTATGACAGGAATTGTGAAAAAGTTTAAATGTATTTGACTAGGGTGTATGTAAACTTCCGACATACAGCTGTACATTAGGTTAGAGCCTACAATGCAACTTATGTGTTTTGTTAAGCACATTTTTTCTCCTGAACTTATTTAGGCTTGCCATAACAAAGGGTTGAATTCTTATTGACTCAAGACATTTCCGCTTTTTATTTTTAATGAATTTGAATTGTTTTCAAAATAAAATATTCCACTTTGACATTATGGGGTATTGTTAGAGTCGCTGGCTTATACACATCTCTATTTAATCACTTTTAAATGCAGGCTGTAACACAACAAAATGTGAAAAAGTCAAGTGGTGTGAATGCTTTCAGAAGGCTCTGTAGCTCTTGTAATGGTATCATGCAATGTAAGGGGGAAAAAATGACTTAATAACTTACTGTCAAGGAGTGCTCCATGTTTCTGCTGGTACGGTAGCAAGGCTCAACCTGGATGCTGATAACATCCAAAGAAAAATAATAAGTATGTAACGGCGTTCTTCGTTTGTAGAAGGAGAGGACCGAAATGCAGCGTGGTGGTTACTCATGTTCTTTAATGAAATAAATGACGATACATGAAATAACTAAATGAATACGAAAACAACAAACGGAACGTGAAACCTAATACAGCCTATCTGGTGAACACTACACAAAGACAGGAACAATCACCCACAAACAAACAGTGAAACCCAGGCTACCTAAGTATGATTCTCAATCAGAGACAACTAATGACACCTGCCTCTGATTGAGAACCATACTAGGCCGAAAACATAGAACTGCCCCAAAACATAGAAAAACAAACATAGACTGCCCACCCAACTCACGCCCTGACCATACTAAATAAATGCAAAACAAAGGAAATAGAGGTCAGAACGTGACAAAGTAACAAGCTTTACATCTTAGCCACATCACTGAGTATGTCCAGATACTGCATGGCAGTTTACCATTCAGGCCATCAGCTTAACCTGGTGATGGAGTTAGAGTGGGTCTAATTGGACAGGAGTGTACTCAGCAGTGGAGGCTGTTGAGGGGAGAACAGCTCATAATAATGTCTGGAACGGAGCAAATGGAATATCATCAAACACCTGGAAACCATGTTTTTGATGTATTTGATACCATTGTATTTGATACCATATCCAGTTATTACCACCAGCCGGTTCTCCCAAAGTAAGGTGCCACCAACCTCCTGTGGTACTCAGTCAGTTGACTGTTACACACAAGCTAACAGTCAGGGGTTTGGCATGCAGACAGCTTTTTGCCTCAGAGCCCAGATGAATGAATGGACACACAAGTACACGGATCAGCTCTTAGCATCTGCATCCTTTAGCCCTAGACAGAGGGGCTTAGCGCTGTTAACGGTGAGTGAAAAGAAGACTGGACACATGACTACTCGCTTTGAATAAGGAAAGTGTGAGAAGGTGGCTCAGTTAAAGATCACTAGTCTCCTGTCTGGAGTCTAGAAATGAAATGATCAGAGCAGAACCACTGACCCTTAACAGGTCAATGTGTATGCAGGTGTTGGTGTGTCCATCCTTTAATACTAGTTTTTTTCCTTCTAGCCCTTCACTGTTACTCATTCTAATCATCAGCTGTGTTTATGCTATGTAGCATGAGTAAGATCAGCCGTGTGCTGATCTATAACACATCATTGTTAGTAGAGTAATGTCAACACAGGGTATCAATCTGGTTATTAATTATTATCCCAATGGGTGTTTTCCTTTCCTGGAATATTGACTAAATACGTTAACCAGTGAGACTAATCAGCGTCCTGCTGACCTTTTTCATTTACATGTGTTTTCCAAATTTTAGGCAATCCCATTACCTTTCAAAGTGGACTGTATTAACCAGTGTCAGTGATAACAGTGTGCGTGCCACGAGACCAGGTGATATGCTGGTGAGAACAGTTTAAAGTGACATATTTTGACATATAGTGCCCTCCTGTGTTCATCCCCAAAAAACGCAGACAAACTTCAGGTGTTCTGGTAACTTCTGTTATTTAAAATGTTTTAAACAACTAATTGACCTTCTGGTTCAATTATTTGAATTCCATTTTGTTCATTTTTTTTCTGAGCTCAACGCACACATTTCTCTAGATATAAATCAGATCCAGCCGGAAATGTGATATGTAGTAGGGAGTTGTAGTTTCCAACAGGCCAATATTCTACAGTTTAGTGTACACAACGTTGTAATTAACTACAATTACCATAATACAATTCCGCATCTCCTGGTCCAGTGTGTTTCTTTTTAAGCCTGCTAAGGAAAAGGCAGAAGCATGCAAGATCATGAGGGGATACAGAGAGCCGAGGTTGCTTCAGGAGGTATCTCTACCTGAAAATACATGATTTAAGTGATTAATAGCTGGTACTCGGCAGTCATAAAAGTATGCCTTAATTATTTTGAAGAACTACAAAATAGTGATTTTGTCACACAGCACAGGCAGCAGCTCTATAGAGATGAGTGATGACTTGGAATTAAATAATAGTCATCAAATAAAGCAAATGTAATATATACAACAACTGAAATATTTTATTAAAGTAAAGTAATGTGAATAAATGATTGTTAAGTGATAAGCAGCAATGGGCAGTCACTACCATCATGAAACTTGAATTAATTGTTTTATTCTGTGTTACAGCATTCAACCCAAATAATAGAAACTGAAATAAAAAACGTGATTATTTTTTAATAATCGAACCAACCTCAAAAATCACTCATCGCTGAGCACTAAATCCTGGTCAACTGTATGAAGAATAGTTTGTGTAGGAGAGTAGGTCGAGTTTAAATAATACAAATGGTTGGAGAAGTGGTCTTTAGCTGAGGTGAGGTTTGACGTGCTGCTTTTTCGTGAAAGTCAATTCATCTTCCATGATACCATAATGCCCGGGTGGAGTTGATAAACATGAGAGTCAAAAACCAAAGGCGCATGACAAATAATAGAGGCACACAGTTCTTGATTTTTACAACCAGTACTTTATTTTTTGGACATTAACTTTTTGATAGTAATCGGAAGGTGGAGACAAAGAGTAGATCTTTATTTAACATGTGTAATACTGTGGAACAAAGAATCGTAATGGCTTTTTGACAGACAATGGAGATAGTACACAGCCACATCCAGCCAGTGCAGAGACCATGTGTACATCAAGTGATATGAGTTAGAAACATCATGAAAACCACAGTGACGGGTCCTCAGAGTTCGGAAATTATTTGCAGGATATGATAAGTGTTTGTTTGGTCATAGGAACTGGCTGGAATGTTGAGATTCTTCGAACTGTCCTATTTTTCACTATTGTCTCAAGTCAGATGGCTTCAAACCTCCGTGACACTCGTCCCTCAACCGGTGCAGGCAAAATCGACAAGCTATCTGATGTAAGACAACGATTTCTGTCAGGAAGCTGGAAGGAAAAGCAGAAGGCCACACCAGAAGCCATTACAGAACTTCACACCTTTTTACCTTTTACACAGAGATCATTGCACGCTTCTTCACAGCCTGCCTGTGATAAATATATCTAAAGGTGAGAGTGCCTCCACATTATGTTGAATGTTCAAAAGCAAGTGAGGGAGCATTTGATCTATGTGAAGAGAAAATTCATAATCCCTCAACATAAATACAATATCAAACCTAAAACTCTTGAAATAACCTTAAAAGCAGAGTTTAGGATCATTCAGATCAGATCGGTTCGGATTCCTTCTGGCTCTGCAACAATGTTTTGAACATGTCCGTCCATATTCCATATCCCTTCATGTGAGGTGTTAAGAGTAGCTATGGTTCCTGTTGTGATTATTTTCCGGTTTTTGACACAGTGTGGATGGCTTTGATCCACTCCTTCCTCTCCTCAGATGTAGCCGCTTGGAGAAAATAGTGTGTCTCGTCTGAAGTGATGATCTCAAAGAGATTCCCATCAACATCATACCTCTTGGCTGAGTCGAGAAAAGATGAAGAAGAAAAATGTTTTGAAGAACAAATTAAAAGAGAATTGCTGGCAGGAAATGGCAATTACACTTCATAGGCCTAGTCACACTGAGCTAGAGTGGGACTTGGTTCAGTGTAACTCACCATCAGGAACAAACTCCACCGCTGTGATCACAGACCCTCGCAGGTGGATAGAGCCCAGAGGGTACTCATCACCCTACATTGAGAGTGAGGGTGGGGAAGGGAGAGAAATAGGGATTGAGGGGAAATAAAGAGCAGATTAGCAAGAGACAAAGACAGGAAGGGGAAACATTATGGACATTGGAAAAGAGCGAAGTAAAGATAGAGAAAGATGTTTTTCATGTTATGTTCTTGAAAAGTAATATCGAAATTGAAACTAATTTTGGTTGAGGTTCCACTCTCTAATCCTGTACCTTGGTGGGGTCGTAATAGTGAATATAAGCAGGATCGTTCCGGAGGATGAATTTCCGCACCTTCCAGTTTTTCCTCCGATGTCCCTAGGGTGAAAAAAGAGAGCATGACGGGCAGTCTGCTCTTCTGATTCTGATCACTATCAGTTGTGAAAACAGCACCGACCACAGACATGGTGCTGTGGGGAAATTTCACTTCCTCCCTCATCGAAAGGCCCCATTTATAGACCGCCTACAGCCCTCTCACTTTCTACCAACTCTGGGGACAGCCGATGAAGCACCTTTTTTTTCGAAGAGTGTATGCATGTTTCAATCTCTTGTGAAAGAGAGAACTTAGCTGTAATTCTGAAAATGAAAGTGATGCTTACTGACAATAATATTTTGTGATCCATTTAATTAACTTAAGTATGTAATACAGCATCATTCAGTACATCCCAAAATATCTGATCCGGTAATAATCACATTAGTTCATCAACTAAATATTTAATATAGATTTACACAGTGTTGTCAGTCTAACCTGTTTGAGTAAGCAGCCCTGTTTTACGATGTTACCCCTGAACTCCTCCTTCACAATCACGTCTTCATCACTGGAGTAGCCTTCACAGAAGAACCCACTGTCGGCCTGCAACACACCATACAATGTAAAGAAACATTAGGATACAGGATTATCTCATCTCATCGTCTCCTCTCGTCCTCACTTAGAATACATTATAGCTTTTATATACGTACGTTTATAACGACAGAAATGTTCAAACATCGCCTAATCTGTGTGGTCTTCTAGCAATGACCACCATATCTTCAAATCTTCTAGCAAATATGGAAGAATATATAGACACTGACAGCTACATGACTAACAAAAACAATCAGTCCATTCACTCACAAAGTAGTAGAGTGCATTTGGCTCATCGAGGACGGTGGACACTGCCCCTCCCTCGACCCCCTGTTTGGACACGTCCCCTGCGGGCTGTAAGAATCCTTCGTTCAGGAGTCCAGTAGCCAACATCAGAGCCTCAGGCCTGTTCCTGGCCTTGTCCTTAGAGATCAGCCAGTCCACCACCGTACCACCTGCATGAAGAAGATAATCAAAGCTGGTAGGATCTATCGCAATGTGACACAGTGAGTGAGACTCAATGGCTCAATAAGGCTCCCTTTAGTCTGACCTGGATAAATACAAATTAAAAGGAAATCCACTGTCACCCAAGTCCCTATATGTATTACTGCACCTGTGAAGCAGTGATTGTAGACTCTCTTCTCCTTTTCCAGCTTCTGCTCTTTGACCCCATTCTCCTGGTCTCTCATTAGAATACACAGCTCACTGAGAAAAGGCAGACAACAAAGCAGACAATACTTAGAAAGTTATCAAGTGAATGATGGCTATAGTTCCGAAGACATGAATGTAGCTCCTGCAAGCGTATTGTGGCTCATAGGTGGTAAGTAAGACAAGTCAGAGGTCCTACCTGAGGTTGATGGTATCAGGGAGGCGAACGGACCTCCGTGTCGACTTCCTGGCAAACTTTACGCCCCCCTGCAGACAGGTGATGGCCCTCTTGATGTCCTTCACCCAGGACTCTCTCTCCTCCAGGTGGGTGGCCTGGAAGAAATGATCCTGGTTCTTGGCCGTGCTGAGCTTAAAAACCAGCTTAAAGAAAAGGGCAATGTTATATTACATGTTTTATGTATGGGGGGGGGGGGGGGGGGGGGGGGGGGGGGGGGGGGTGAATGTTTTTCATTGTACTTTAATTTTGTATGTTGCCAAAATTGTGAGGTCAGATCAGGAACTAGACTGTTTGGAGCATTACAGTAATGATAGACACTTGTACTTGTATTTAGTAGTGTCCGTACCGCCCTCTTGCTGAAGTCCTGACAGGGGCTGGTCAGAACAGCTCCCTTCAGTGGGATCATTCCTTTGGGGGCACTGTCTGCCTTTCTCTTGAAGAACTCCACACCATCATCAGACAACACCACCCACACCACCTTCCACGAATTCAACACTGTGCCCTGAACAATACAGAAATAAATGTATATGTTGATACTCTCAATCAATCAGTCCCTATTCCACAGGTATTCTGTTACTACAGAACAAATACAATGCAGTTAGAAACACGTTAGAGAAGATGACATTGTTATTAAACAGGTATAATAGAAACATCATGTGAAGTGTTACCAAATGGACTTTCTTCCAAATTGACTTGCCTGAATGCTGGGCATAAAATGTATTTCATTTACACAATGCATGTATCAAATATTGAGGGCTGGGACGAGGGAATACATAAAACAACACATATTAACCTCTGCATTTGAACGCAACTGCCTCTAGCAGTGTTTTGTTTTCAATCCCAACTTCCCCTACTCCATAAATGCAAATTAAGAATCTGCTGCACATGACTTTTTTTTCCTATAAGAAATGCTGTTCAGCATACAGATTTATGGGAAGTGATTGAGCGAATGTTGCCTAATACATCCTCACAAAGAGGCATGTTACTTGAGAACAAATCTTAAGAAAAGTAATACACACCAAAAATAACATATTCATCCATACAAATACTTAGTTTTATGTGAAATGTTGTTGTTGCAGTTTCCCTTCCCTTTATTGATTGTTGTTGTTCACCATAGAGAGTTCACCACAGAGCTATCACAGGCACTACTTATAGTTCTAAGAATACGTTCCAATGAGGGGGGGGGGGGGGTGAATGTTTTTCATTGTACTTTAATTTTGTATGTTGCCAAAATTGTGAGGTCAGATCAGGAACTAGACTGTTTGGAGCATTACAGTAATGATAGACACTTGTACTTGTATTTAGTAGTGTCCGTACCGCCCTCTTGCTGAAGTCCTGACAGGGGCTGGTCAGAACAGCTCCCTTCAGTGGGATCATTCCTTTGGGGGCACTGTCTGCCTTTCTCTTGAAGAACTCCACACCATCATCAGACAACACCACCCACACCACCTTCCACGAATTCAACACTGTGCCCTGAACAATACAGAAATAAATGTATATGTTGATACTCTCAATCAATCAGTCCCTATTCCACAGGTATTCTGTTACTACAGAACAAATACAATGCAGTTAGAAACACGTTAGAGAAGATGACATTGTTATTAAACAGGTATAATAGAAACATCATGTGAAGTGTTACCAAATGGACTTTCTTCCAAATTGACTTGCCTGAATGCTGGGCATAAAATGTATTTCATTTACACAATGCATGTATCAAATATTGAGGGCTGGGACGAGGGAATACATAAAACAACACATATTAACCTCTGCATTTGAACGCAACTGCCTCTAGCAGTGTTTTGTTTTCAATCCCAACTTCCCCTACTCCATAAATGCAAATTAAGAATCTGCTGCACATGACTTTTTTTTCCTATAAGAAATGCTGTTCAGCATACAGATTTATGGGAAGTGATTGAGCGAATGTTGCCTAATACATCCTCACAAAGAGGCATGTTACTTGAGAACAAATCTTAAGAAAAGTAATACACACCAAAAATAACATATTCATCCATACAAATACTTAGTTTTATGTGAAATGTTGTTGTTGCAGTTTCCCTTCCCTTTATTGATTGTTGTTGTTCACCATAGAGAGTTCACCACAGAGCTATCACAGGCACTACTTATAGTTCTAAGAATACGTTCCAATGATACTGAACAACTGATAAATATTGGAGCGCATAAGAATATAGCTCAGGCAAAAGTTTATATGTGAAAAACAGTATAGTATGTGACATGACAAAATCATGTTCTATTCATTTTTCTTTTGTAAGAATGACAAACAAAACAAAACATACACATACAAATGACAACATAAAGAGCCTTACAAACATCCACATCAAGACCCCTGCCCAGACCCACATGCTCACATCCCAATCTCCAGCGCCCGCATTACTCTCTGCCACATGGCCTCAAACTGCTCCATTTTGTTTCTCTCTGTCGCCCAAACACTTTCAACATTTAGATAATAAAGCATTTGTGTTAATGATGAAGGATTTACATTTTAATAAAGCCAACTTTCTAACTCCGCCCATAGCATTCCCAGAAGGCATGGATTATTGAGTCATTGTTCATTTTACACTTAAGACAAGACTCTGCCATTGTGCTGTAAAATTTGTGAACGTTGTCTCTTGTGTAATGTATTCTATACATTTGTTGATACTGGATTAAGCATATATTTTAGTTAACTGTCATTTTGTTAGTTATGGTCCAACATTCCCTCCATCTTGTGCCAATATCAGTTATGTTTAAGTCTTGGTTCCAATAGATATTTATTTTTCTAAGAGACTGTCAGTTGAATATGCTCTCTGCAAGGTTTTGTATATCTCACCTATCATATGAATACCCTTTTCTGACTCAAATACGATTCCCTCAAGATTTCTCTGATGTCCAAAAGATTTTAAATCGAAATTGATGTAAAACTTTGAAGTTGCATGTATTTAAAAATATCTACATTGGTCAGTCCAAAATTGCATTTTAATTTTGTCATGGAAATACGTGCATTTCCTGTTACCAAGACATTTACGGTTTCTATGCCTTTAGTCTTTCCTGTGGTCCAATTTATCGGTGAATTCTGAAAAGGTATCCAAGGATTGTTCGTTATGGTAATGTTTTTGGTTCTTGTACAATACATTTCATTTTCTTCCATAGTGTTCTTAACTATGAAGTTGTTCATGTTGAAAAGATCATGGGGAAGAGCATGCGCATCTTCAGTATGTACCCCTTGTTCCTTCACCCTGGGTGGCGAAGTAGATAGAATTCAAAGTCTGAAAGGTTGAAAAGCACCCTCAGACTTAGGAAGATGTAAAACCTTCCGTTTTATTCCATGAGCTTTATTTTACCCATATAAAGTCTGTTATGACCAAGTATACTTTTTTAAATAATATATTCGGTGCGGTCATTGGTATTGACGAGAATAATAAAAACCTTTGTAAGCTATGCAATTCTGAAGAGGTGTATTATACCTGTAAGATTTATGGGAAGATTATTGCATCATCTTCTATTCAATAGATAAAATTAGATTTGGATTAATCCAGTGAGATTATGGGTTATCCGTCGTCATCTGACCACAGACTAAGAGTCTGTCTGTTTTGACGAGACCCATCATCTGTGTTAGTCATTTGTCAGGCCATGAGAAATAAAAAGTTATTTTCAGATAATGAGGTTTGTGGGTGAACCAGTTTTGTTGATATCTGCTCTCAGTCTCTAAATGTCTAAATTGAGCAAAGCGAACAAGTCTCAAGGCCAAATGGAAATAGTCCTAAAACTACTATACTAACCTTCAGTTTAATTTAAAGCACTTGACTGACAGCTCAAGTTGGACATGTAACTGGTCAAACATATTGCCAGCTGTCTTGATGTTGCCAAATCTTGTCACCATCTCCATGGAAGGATCTTGCCCCTAACCCTCTCAAATGTGAGATAATCTATCGCATAGTAGCTAAACTGTCAACAGCACATTTACAATATTAAAGTCTGGCCCAAGTTAAACACAAAGACATACACTAATCAGTGTTATTTGACAGGAAGATATTTTCCTTTATCCCGCTTACCTTTTTGACCAGATATCCCTCTTTGATCTGTTTTGGCTCCATGACCTCTAGCTGCTGGTGTCTGTGTCTGAGTAACTGATGCAGACACAAGAGGAACACTCAACCCCCTCACATATGACCTACAGTGTTGTGTGCTGATAGAGATAGTGGAAGTTGAAATGGGTGTGTCACAATGCTAGCAGCTTGCTTGGCTTCCTCTTCCTGCTCAGTGGTAGTAAAATAAGGATGGCCACAATTGCTCATTTTCTTGGTCAAAGAGAGAATGCCTGTGTTTGATATCAAACCTTAGTTGTCAGTAATTTGCATTTCAGTGTCAAGCATGCATACCACTAGACCAAAAAACTATAGTTTCCAGAATGTGGGCACAGGCTGATTTTTTTTTTAGGTCTAGGCAAGGTTCCTCATGATGACGCAAGTCAACGACTTGCACAAACCCCACAAACCCCATGACCACCTTTCAATCACAAGCATTTCAGTCACCCACTTCAAAAACTTTTTCCATTCAGCTGCAGAAAAAGACAGACACAATTACGCAAGATAAGTCTAAGTCTGTCATGGCTTAATTGAAATCACTCACTGCAAACTCAATTTCGCAACAACAGAAGCTGTTCAAACAGCCCATTCTCATGGTATGGTGGACTGGGAGTTAGACACCAACTTAATTATACAAGTTAATTATCAGGGTAAACTCAAGTATGAATTTTATTTTCACATCCGTGTGTAGGCTAATTAATATATAATAGCCATATTGGGCCATCTGAAACCCCCGTCTGACTAATTATGAAAGAACTTTATGCTCTTCAGAGTTATGTCGTTATCTTGGCAGGATGTGGTTTCACTTTACCCTTACCACAGTTTATCAAGTGATGCCTGTTGTGCCTTGGCTCTCAGTTGAATTTACTTAGTGAAAGATCTTCCTACAGAAGTCTACACAGAAGGGTATTTGCTATCTCCAAAATTGGTTGCTTTACCATTTAAATGTTTACAAATATCTGAGGAAAGTACATTCATCTATCAGAGGTCCAGTAAGCTTTTAGTCAACTAAAGGGTTAGGTAGTAAAATTCCCTCTAGAGGACGCCACATACACACAAAAAAGGCAGGTTGACATTTATTGTCATGAATCTTGACCTGGAGGCAGAACTGAGCAATTTCTGCTAGATAGGCCAGCGGAAAGTCAAAATTGGCTATTTCATAAAAATGAATGAAAACAAAAAATAAGGTTAGGGTTAGGCATTATGGTTATCAGTGTGGTTAAGGCTAGGGTTAAGGTTAGGTTTAAAATCAGATTTTAGAATTTTGTGGCTGTGCCAGCTAGTGACCACTCTGCAGAGCTGCCCCCAGGGCAAGATTCATGACAATAAATGCCAACCTGCATAAAAAAGCAAACACAACAGCATATTTGCAGAGCACTGACTGCATTATATTTGCAATGTGCTCGGATATTTCACGAAGGGACAAATAACAAAAGTGTCAAGGAGAAGCAGCAACAATATACAAATATAGAAGCAAAGCAGTTCATAAAATGTACAATGAGATGTAATACAAAAAGAGTGGCATCTGCTGGTGAAATGAGGAAGGATTGATGACAAACAAAGTGTTGAAATCACAGAAGAGAGAAAATAGTACGCTACTCCAAACATATACATTAACCCACAGAGTTGTTCCAATAAACAGCTGCTCTGTTTATAAGTCACATTTTGATTACCTACCATCCTAACTTTATAAGCCTGAAGGCCGTAGCTCCCTGGAACATCCTCTGTGTGGTTCATAATAAAGGCCAAGGAACAAAGGACATACTGTACATTCTGTGGGCTTAAATCACTCTTTACTTTAAATTAGCATCAGGAGGGGTGATGTTGATGAGTTTATTTATGAATCTTGGGAGATTGAGTTTCATTAAGTGCCACCCTGAGACTCATTTCTCAGACGCAGTGATTGGAAAATGACCCTGGTCCCTGGCAATGGAATATTAATTCACTGGAAAACAAACCAGGGGCATACTGAGGACATTCAGTTCTAAATAGAAAGTGTGGCGTGACCACTGAAGGCTATACTCAATGCTTGTGGGTATGTTTATGTTTTGGGGGTTTGTGGAAGGAGTTCTTAGTGGCATTGTACTGTAGTGCCCTTCGAAGACAATGCCATTATGGTGGATTTGAAAATTAGACAAGTGAGTCAATTTATTTATATTTTGTGTCCCCTTTCTCAACGGTGAGGTCCCAAAAGTTGATAGTTGTAGCGACTCAATATAACATGCTTGGTAAGAGAGGTGAAGCTGACTCATTTTGTTCTTAGCCTATCTTCTCTGTGCCCCTTTCTTTCCCCCTCAATTTCCCTTCAATTTTGGCTGAAGCAGATAGACAGAAACAGAAGCTGTGAAATGGAGGTATAGCATGATGCACATGCAGCACATCCTGTGGTAGTGTTGCATTAGAGAACTGGTTCAAGTTGTCACCCTGCTGCGGGGGCGATGTGTTCAACTGAGGGTAATGTGTGGTAAACATGATGAAACCCCTTTTTCTCCTCCACACCTCCTTTGGAGTTGAGTGCTCATGAACTTCTATTTTTCAAATTGCAAATTTAATTCACAGTCCACAGTTGTTTGAACCTACATAACGGATGTGTTTTCCAAACAGTGAAGTGTGTCAAGGATCCAGTATGTGAAAGGTCATGCCATTTTAAGCTTTATTGATCCAAAATGTTCCAACTATGTTCATACAGTTACAAACTTATCAACTGATTTCTGCACAAGACGACGCATGCCCACCAGTCGGTCAATAAAAGCTTGAAAGGTTGCCACTTTTACGTCAACATGACATACTTTGGGAAAGCAATAATATACAGTATTGGCTGTTGATAACATTCTTATCAAAATGTGTTCATATTCCTGCAATTTAAGTCATGGACGAATCAGATATCGATTCCATTAAAATCACAGGCCTGTGATCAGAGCTGTGGATATAGAGGTCGTGCACTACATGTCACCGGGCTCTTTCTCAGCTGATTTGTCAGAACAAGAAAAGTCTAGAACCAGGAAACTATCAATTGATTTTTCCTCGCCAGTGCCGAAGCAAGGTAGTACCTTCTCGAGTCACCTCATTCAATTCCAATAATTGACAATATTGCACAAAAGTATAATCAATTCAGGAACTCAGGTTATCTAGCTACTGACTTCCGGCGCCTACAGAGATGGCCGCCCTGCTTCGTTCCTAGGAAACTATGCAGTGTTTAGTTTTTTTACGTGTTATTTCTTACATTGGTACCCCATGTAATCTTAGGTTTTATTACATACAGTCGGGAAGCACTACTGGATATACAAGCAACGTCAACTCACCATCATTTCGACCAGGAATACGACTTTCCCGAAGCAGATCCTGTGTTTTGCCCACCACCCAGGACAATGGATCGGAGCCCAGCCGGCGAACCAAAACAACGTCGCCGTAAAAGAGGCAGACGAAGCGGTTTTCTGGTCAGGCTCCGGAGACGTCGTGCACCGCTCCCGAGCATACTACTCGCCAGTGTCCAGTCTCTTGACAACAAGGTTGATGAAATCCGAGCAAGGGTTGCCTTCCAGAGAGACTGTAACGTGGATTGCTTCACGGAAACATGGCTCACACGAGACACGCTATCGGAGTCAGTACAGCCAGCTGGTTTCTTCGCGCATCGTGCCGACAGACACAAGCATCTTTCTGGTAAGAAGAAGGGCGGGGGTGTATGCCTTATGATTAATGAGACATGGTGTAATCATTACAACGTACAGGAACTCAAGTCCTTCTGTTCACCTGACTTCCTCACAATCAAATGTCGACCTCAGGAGGCTGAAGAAATTTAGCTTGTCACCAAAAGCACTTACAAGCCTTTACAGATGCACAATTGAGAGCATCTTGTCGGGCTGTATGGTACGGCAACTGCTCCGCCCACAACTGTAAGGCTCTCCAGAGGTTAGAGGTCTGCACAACGCATCACCGTTTACGTGTTGCTGTGCGTTTTGCTAACAACCTTACTTTGCTACCTGACAACTTTACGGTTTTTACTTTTTAATTACCGTTTATATTTTTGTTTTTTCCCTCAACTTTTTATTTTCATTCAACCTTTTCACTCCGGACGCTTTACCTGGACGTGGTTCGTCAGGACCTAAAACAGCCGAAGCTAGTAAGCTAGTAGTAACATTAACATGATGCCTTCTAATTGCAGTCGCTGTACTCATAATATACAGGAGAACGATCGCCTTACGGCGAGGATAGCTGTGCTTCAAGCCCAGCTTCAGACGCAATCGTTAGGTAAGGGTAATTTCAGTGTAGGAAAGGATGAAACAGCATCTGTGCCACCAGTAAGTACAGATAGTAACGTTAGTATAAATCCCCTCGCATGGTCCCCGCAGCCGGACAACTTTCTCACAGTTTCTGGAGGGAAATGCTGTAGGAATGCTCAACCGGTGTCGCTCATTCAGCCGACAGAAACTTTCAACCGGTTTACCCCATTAAGCAGCAAGTTGGAGTCAGAGGCCGAGCCTTCTCTACTCGTCTCTACTCCTCCTGTTACGGGGTCTGAGACGCCGAAGCTTCCCACCATTAGCTCTGACAAATTGAAAACTCTAGTCATTGGCGACTCCATTACCCGCAGTATTAGACTTAAAACGAATCATCCAGCGATCATACACTGTTTACCAGGGGGCAGGGCTACCGACGTTAAGGCTAATCTGAAGATGGTGCTGGCTAAAGCTAAAACTGGCGAGTGTAGAGAGTATAGAGATACTGTTATCCACGTCGGCACCAACGATGTTAGGATGAAACAGTCAGAGATCACCAAGCGCAACATAGCTTCAGCGTGTAAATCAGCTAGAAAGATGTGTCGGCATCGAGTAATTGTCTCTGGCCCACTCCCAGTTAGGGGGAGTGATGAGCTCTACAGCAGTCTCACAACTCAATCGCTGGTTGAAAACTCTTTTCTGCACCTCCCAAAAGATAGAATTTGAAGATAATTGGCCCTCTTTCTGGGACTCACCCACAAACAGGACCAAGCCTGACCTGCTGAGGAGTGACAGACTCCATCCTAGCTGGAGGGGTGCTTTCATCTTATCTGCCAACATAGACAGTGCTCTAACTCCTCTAGCTCCACAATGAAATAGGGTGCAGGCCAGGCAGCAGGCTGTTAACCAGCCTGCCAGCATAGTGGAGTCTGCCACTAGCACAGTTAGTGTAGTCAGCTCAGCTATCCCCATTGAGACTGTGTCTGTGCCTCGACCTAGGTTGGCCAAAACTAAACATGGCGGTGTTCGCCTTAGCAATCTCACTAGGATAAAGACCTCCTCCATTCCTGTCATTATTGAAAGAGATCATGATACCTCACATCTCAAAATAGGGCTACTTAATGTTAGATCCCTTACTTCAATGGCAATTATAGTCAATGAACTAATCACTGATCATAATCTTGATGTGATTGGCCTGACTGAAACATGGCTTAAGCCTGATGAATTTACTGTGTTAAATGAGGCCTCACCTCCTGGCTACACTAGTGACCATATCCCCTGTGCATCCCGCAAAGGCGGAGGTGTTGCTAACATTTACGATAGCAAATTTCAATTTACAAAAAAAAAAAGACGTTTTCATCTTTTGAGCTTCTAGTCATGAAATCTATGCAGCCTACTCAATCACTTTTTATAGCTACTGTTCCCTGAATTCTTGAGTTCCCTCAATTCCTATCGGACCTTGTAGTCATAGCAGATAATATTCTAATCTTTGGTGACTTTAATATAAACATGGAAAAGTCCACAGACCCATTCCAAAAGGCTTTCGGAGCCACTCAGTGAGTTTTGTCCAACATGTATCTGGACCCACTCACTGTCACAGTCATACTCTGGACCTAGTTTTGTCCCATGGAATAAATGTTGTGGATCTTAATGTTTTTCCTCATAATCCTGGACTATCGGACCACCATTTTATTTTGTTTGCAATTGCAACAAATAATCTGCTCAGACCCCAACCAAGGAACATCAAAAGTCGTGGTATAAATTCACAGACAACACAAAGATTCCTTGATGTCCTTCCAGATTCCCTCTGTCTACCCAAGGATGCCAGAGGACAAAAATCAGTTAACCACCTAACTGAGGAACTCAATTTAACCTTGCGTAATACCCTAGATGCAGTTGCACCCCTAAAAACTAAAAACATTTCTCATAAGAAACTAGCTCCCTGGTACACAGAAAATACCCGAGCTCTGAAGCAAGCTTCCAGAAAATTGGAACGGAAATGGCGCCACAGCAAACTGGAAGTCTTCCGACTAGCTTGAAAAGACAGTAGTACCGTGCAGTATCGAAGAGCCCTTACTGCTGCTCGATCATCCTATTTTTCCAACTTAATTGAGGAAAATAAGAACAATCCGAAATTCCTTTTTGATACTATCGCAAACCTAACTAAAAAGCAGCTTTCCCCAAGAGAGGATGGCTTTCACTTCAGCAGTGATACATTCATGAACTTCTTTGAGGAAAATATCATGATTATTAGAAAGCAAATTACGGACTCCTCTTTAAATCTGCGTATTCCTTAAAAGCTCAGTTGTCCTGAGTCTGCACAACTCTGCCAGGACCTAGGATCAAGAGAGATGCTCAAGTGTTTTAGTACTATATCTCTTGACACAATGATGAAAATAATCATGGCCTCTAAATCTTCAAGCTGCATACTGGACACTATTCCAACTAAACTACTGAAAGAGCTGCTTCCTGTGCTTGGCCCTCCTATGTTGAACATAATAAACGGCTCTCTATCCACCGGATGTGTACCAAACTCACTAAAAGTGGCAGTAATAAAGCCTCTCTTGAAAAAGCCAAACCTTGACCCAGAAAATTTAAAAAACTATCAGCCTATATCGAATCTTCCATTCCTCTCAAAAATTTTAGAAAAGGCTGTTGCGCAGCAACTCACTGCCTTCCTGAAGACAAACAATGTATACGAAATGCTTCAGTCTGGTTTTAGACCCCATCATAGCACTGAGACTGCACTTGTGAAGGTGGTAAATGACCTTTTAATGACATCAGACCGAGGCTCTGCATCTGTCCCCGTGCTCCTAGACCTTAGTGCTGCTTTTGATACCATCGATCACTACATTCTTTTGGAGAGATCGGAAACCCAAATTGGTCTACACGGACAAGTTCTGGCCTAGTTTAGATCTTATCTGTCGGAAAGATTTCAGTTTGTCTCTGTTAATGGTTTGTCCTCTTACAAATCAACTGTAAATTTCGGTGTTCCTCAAGGTTCCGTTTTAGGACCACTATTGTTTTCACTATATATTTTATCTCTTGGGGATGTCATTCGAAAACATAATGTTAACTTTCACTGCTATGCGGATGACACACAGCTGTACATTTCAATGAAACATGGTGAAGCCCCAAAATTGCCCTCGCTAGAAGCATGTGATTCAGACATAAGGAAGTGGACGGCTGTAAACGCTCTACTTTTAAACTCGGACAAAACAGAGATGCTTGTTCTAGGTCCCAAGAAACAAAGAGATCTTCTGTTGAATCTGACAATTAATCTTAATGGTTGTACAGTCGTCTCAAATAAAACTGTGAAGGACCTCAGCGTTACTCTGGACACTGATCTCTCTTTTGAAGAACATATCAAGACTGTTTCAAGGACAGCTTTTTTTTTACATCTACGTAACATTGCAAAAAGCAGAAACTTTCTGTCCAAAAATGATGCAGAAAAATTAATCTATGCTTTTGTCACTTCTAGGTTAGACTACTGCAATGCTCTACTTTCCGGCTACCCGGATAAAGCACTAAATAAACTTCAGTTAGTGTTAAATACGGCTGCTAGAATCCTGACTAGAACCCACAAATTTGATCATATTACTCCAGTGCTAGCCTCTCTACACTGGCTTCCTGTCAAGGCAAGGGCTAATTTCAAGGTTTTACTGCTAACCTACAAAGCATTACACAGGCTTGCTCCTACCTATCTCTCTGATTTGGTCCTGCCGTACATACCTACACGTACGCTACGGTCACAAGACGCAGGCCTCCTAATTGTCCCTAGAATTTCTAAGCAAACAGCTGGAGGCAGGGCTTTCTCCTACAGAGCTCCATTTTTATGGAATGGTCTGCCTACCCATGTGAGAGACGTAAACTCGGTCTCAACCTTTAAGTCTTTACTGAAGACTCATCTCTTCAGTGGGTCATATGATTGAGTGTAGTCTGGCCCAGGAGTGTGAAGGTGAACGGAAAGGCTCTGGAGCAACGAACCGCCATGGTGTCTCTGCCTGGCCGGTTCCCCTCTTTCCACTGGGATTCTCTGCCTCTAACCCTATTACAGGGGCTGAGTCACTGGCTTACTAGGGCTCTTTCATACCGTCCCTAGGAGGGGAGCGTCACTTGAGTGGGTTGAGTCACTGATGTGATCTTCCTGTCTGGGTTGGCGCCCCCCCCCCTTGGGTTGTGCCGTGGCGGAGATCTTTGTGGGCTATACTCGGCCTTGTCTCAGGATGGTAAGTTGGTGGTTGAAGATATCCCTCTAGTGGTGTGGGGGCTGTGCTTTGGCAAAGTGGGTGGGGTTATATCCTTCCTGTTTGAACTGAGTTGATAGCCCATAGTGTCCCAAAGATAGAGCTAAAATCTGATGGCCATCTTAGGTCCTACCAGTATGTAGGATTAGCTCAATTACCAATGTCTCAGCCTCTGCGTATCACAGAAACACAACACTTTGAATAAATAACAGACAAATGTTATTAAAGAAAATCCATAAATTTGATGATCACATTTGACTATAAACGTATGAACATTTTCTAAAAATTGCTTACTTTGGGGAATGTAAGCCTTTTACTTGTGTTACAAAAGGTTAATAAAATAGAAAGTGTTACTGCTTGACAGAGTGTCTCTTTGCATGATGCAAAGAAAATGAGCCCGTTGCCAATTTTAAGCAAACAATATGTTGCCAATATTAGGGTTAACTATGTTTTGAGGCTAATTTTGGGTTCTGATGGGGTACGACAGTTGAACTAAGCACATGAGACATTTATGAGGAATTTTCTTCTAGAATCAATATCATTAATTTACAAGTTAACAAATGGATGTAGCAACTAAGGATTCTAGGTTAAATTAAGAGTCTATTGATGCATCTGTGTGTCAATCAAATTAACATCATTTTAAAAATCCCCCAAATCTCCATCAGTTTAGGATGGAGATATCAGTTGTTTTGCATGGGCTGTGTCTCAATCCACCCGCTGGCAGAGCAAGTGGCAGAGCTACAGTGCTGTTTGTCAGACCAGGAGACATCCCTAAAATATATCTTCACACATAAACAACTGTAGCACCCGAACGGTTTGGCCTACTAACTAATATGACCACTCTATGGAAAGATGAGACCATCAAGGCCTCCACATCTGTCACGGGACTTGCCTTAAAGTAACCCATACAAATGAAAGGAAGTATGGAGGTAGTTTTGTGCCAACATAAATAGGGGTAAAATCTGTGTGCAAAAAAATAAAATATAAGATTTCGGTCAGACACTTCAAAACCATATTCCTTATAATACATTTTTTTGTTGCCATTTATGAAAGTGTTATTCAATGCTTTTCTATTGGCAAAAGTAGTAAAGGCCAAATTCAATATTCTATCAACAACATATATATACAGTTGAAGTCGGACGTTTACATGCACTTAGGTTGGAGTCATTACAACTCGTTTTTCAACCACTCCACAAATTTCTTGTTAACAAACTATAGTTTTGGCAAGTCGGTTAGGACATCTACTTTGTGCATGACACAAGTAATTTTTCCAACAATTGTTTACAGACAGATTATTTCACTTATAATTCACTGTATCACAATTCCAGCGGGTCAGAAGTTGACATACACTAAGTTGACTGTGCCTTTAAACAGCTTAGAAAATTCCCAAAAATTATGTCATGGCTTTAGAAGCTTCTGTTAGGCTAATTGACATCAATTAAGTCAATTGGAGGTGTACCTGTGGATGTATTTCAAGGCCTACATTCAAACTCAGCGCCTCTTTGCTTGACATCATGGGAAAATCAAAAGAAATCTGCCAAGACCTCAGAAAAAAAGATCTTGGCTGAAAAGTCTGGTTCATCCTTGGGAGCAATTTCCAAATGATTGAAGGTACCACGTTCATCTGTATAAACAATAGTACGCAAGTATAAACACGATGGGACCACACAGCCGTCATACCGCTCAGGAAGGAGACACGTTCTGTCCCCCAGAGATGAACAGACTTTGGTGCGAAAAGTGCAAATCAATCCCAGAACAACAGCAAAGGACCTTGTGAAGATGCTGGAGGAAACAGGTACAAAAGTATCTATATCCACAGTAAAACGAGTCCTAAATCGACATAACCTGAAAGGCCGCTCAGCAAGGAAGAAGCCACTGCTCCAAAACCGCCATAAAAAAAGCCAGACTACGGTTTGCAACTGCACATGGAGACAAAGATCATACTTTTTTTCCTCTGGTCTGATGAAACAAAAATAGAACTGTTTGGCCATAATGACCATCGTTATGTTTGGAGGAAAAAGTGGGAGGATTGCAAGCCGAAGAACACCATCCCAACCGTGAAGCACGGGGGTGGCAGCATCATGTTGTGGGGGTACTTTGCTGCAGGAGGGACTGGTGCACTTCACAAAATAGATGGCATCATGAGGGTGGAAAATGATGTGGATATATTTCAGCAACATCTCAAGACATCAGTCAGGAAGTTAATGCTTGGTCGCAAATGGGTCTTCCAAATGAACAATGACCCCAAGCATACTTCCAAAGTTGTGGCAAAATGACTTAAGGACAACAAAGTCAAGGTTTTGGATTGGCCATCAGAAATCCCTGACCTCAATCCTATAGAACATTTGTTGGCAGAA
This sequence comes from Oncorhynchus clarkii lewisi, assembly GCF_045791955.1. Lineage (NCBI taxonomy): Eukaryota > Metazoa > Chordata > Actinopteri > Salmoniformes > Salmonidae > Oncorhynchus > Oncorhynchus clarkii. The sequence goes on from NC_092147.1 coordinate 71,008,809, forward strand.
CTGAAAAAGTGTGTGCGAGCAAGAAGGCCTACAAACCGGACTCTGTCAGGTGGAATGGGCCAAAATTCACCCAACTTATTGTTGGAAGCTTGTGGAAGGCTACCTGAATTGTTTGACCCAGGTTAAACAATTTAAAGGCAATGCCAACCAAATACTAATTGAGTATATGCAAACTTCTGACCCACTGGGAATGTGATGAAAGAAATAAAAGCTGAAGTAAATCATTCTCTCTACTATTATTCTGACATTTCACATTCTTAAAATAAAGTGGTGATCCTAACTGACCTAAGACAGGGAATTTTTACTATGATTATGTGTCAGGAATTGTGAAAAACTGAGTTTAAATGTATTTGGCTAAGGTGTATGTAAACTTCAGACTTCAAGTGTATATATATTTTTATACGTACAGAGCTCCTGATATTCTCATTGAAATAGTTGAATGTCCATGTTATGACCTACAAGGTTGAGACTTTTAGAGGTTGAGGGTGCTGAGTTTTGGGAAACGAAGCCCAGGTCTACCAGCTCAATCATATTTCCACCATCTTGACCAAGCTAGTCTATCAGCTAAAGCATATTTCTACCATCTTGACCCAACTTGTCTACCATATGAACAATGTTCTTGACCAGCTTGAATTTTGAGCTGGTCAGTTGCAGGTAAAGCTGATAATGACCCGGTTGAGCTGGTAGACCAGCTTGGTCAAGAGGGTGGAAATATGATTTAGTTGGTACTGTAGACCTGCACTCTTAGAAAAGGGTTCCAAAAGGGTTCTTCTGCTGTCCTCATAGGAGAACCATTTTTGGTTTCATTTAGAACTATTTTGGGTTCCATGTACAACCCTCTGTGGAAAGGTTTCTACATGGAAACCAAAAAGGTGTTATGTAGAACCTAAAAGGGTTCTTCTACTGTCCCCATATTTGAAGAACCCAGCTCAAGCAATCCCATACTCATTAGGCTATCATTTTGGCCAAGCTGGTCTACCAGCTAAAACATATTTACTCAGACCTTGGCTGCAGCGCTTGTTCACCTAGTCATGATGTTAATTCTTAACTCACTTGTTTTATACCCTTCGGTCAGAAATGGCCGTTTCCGCCTTTAGGGCAAGTTCTCTAGGTGAAACTATTTACGAGACCAGGTCTGGATTTTACTCAGATCCAATTTAGACAACTAAGTCCACATTTCATCTTTATAAAAACATTCTCTTTGATCTGGACATTTTCCACACAACGTACGGTATGCAAACATTTAATAACATAACAAAAACAACATTAATTTTCATATTCCATCTGTCGTCATTACTACCATTTTGGCTGATGAAACATAATGTCCCAAAGTCCATTTATTGCATGTTACTGTTCTGAGGAGGTTCTCCATAGGCCCATCATACATTCCATTTCTCCACAGTGAGAGGACAAAGGGATTTTGTCTGCTGCCTTAAGATTTACAATGGGTGTGAGGTGTCATAAACCCCCCCACCTCCATACCTCTCAATCTCTCACCCTCTGGCGGGTGTGAGAGATGTCTCTTGTAGGAGTGTGGTCCATGGTAACATGATCCGAACAGACCTGTCATGAAACTGTGCTCGTGTATGTTGTTGTCTCACGTAGCTATCTTAAGATGGATGCACTAACTGTAAGTCGCACTGGATAAGAGCATCTGCTAAATGACTAAAATGTCAACATAAAATGTACAGTGTTGCTTCGAAGTAGGCTACAGTGTTGTTTTGAATTATGTACTGTAGTGGAGGCTACTCAGAGGACGAAGGGGAGGGCCATCCTCAGTGAATTTCATAAAATTTAAAACAGTGAATAATTTAAAACTATTCTAAATATATTCACGTCACCAAATAATTTATTCTTCAGTAGCTTCAACAGTACTCTCTGGGGTAGCATCACAGTGTAGTCGGAGGCCAGCTAGATTCCATCCTCTGGGTACATTGACTTAGCACAAAAACTAGGAGAATCATGGTTCTCACCCCCTTCCATAGACTTACAAGTAATTATGACAACTTCCGGAGATTGTCCTCCAACCTATTAGAGATCTTGCAGCGTGAACTGACATGTTGTCCACCCAAACAAAGGATTCAGAGTAAGAATCATAAGCTACAGCTAGCTAGCTAAATGTGATGAGTAGTTCATTCAAAGAGAGAGAAAGACACAAGTTCAACAGTTTTTAATCAAATACAGTTCTTCAAAAATGAAAGAGAAGCAAGAGCAAGAGAGAACAAGCAATATGCAGCTAGCTAGTTTAGTCCACTCAAACACCCGGCTCAAACAGAGATGGATGCAATGTTAGACAGATGGCTATGGTTATCCAACACTGGAAGTCAAGGTGAACGCCGGTGTAATTGCTAAACTGCTTGCTGTACTCTGTACTGCATGATTGTAGCAGGTTTATTAACGCATTTGTTCTAGTAGCTATGTTGACTATGACATTAGCTAATATGGTGACAACGATGTAGGCTGTGTGTAGTGCTTAGCGATTATGGTATGAAGGTTTGGCTTGGAGAGTTTTTTTTGCCTGATCACAGACAGCTGTTCTGTTGTGTACTGAAGTACACAAGTGAAGGGAAATGGTGAGAGGAAAGTGCGTAGATGCGAGAAGGATTATACAATGAGCAAAGTGATCATTATGTTTGTATGTGGCTGCTATGGAAGTGAACTGTGTCTGCGGCTGATCAGGGGTGTATTCATTCCGCCAATTCTGTTGGAAAACATTTCATAAACAGAAGCAAACGGAACGAAACGGGGATAAACATACCTGAATTTGTCCAATAGAAACTATCGTTTGAAACTGTTGAACTAATGATTACGCCCTAGAGCAGCTAGATGCAAGCAAGAGTGTGCTAAGCGGAATTAAATGTCTCACTATCATCTTGATTACTCACATTTTTCTCTCCACCTGTGCACCTACGTTGTAAACTTTCATTCTTAGGCTAGGTTGTTGCAACCTCCTGATGAGTATAGGGAAAATTAGAGTATTGTGTAGTAGCCTAAACCTATCAATGTTACATTGAGCTGGGTGAATTGAATATGACTGGAAGTCATCCAATATGCTGTAATAAAAAATAAGGCCATGCTCATAGAATCAAAAACATTGTCCTCCCTCATCTTAAATAGCAGCGATGCACAGTGAGAAAACATTTGAGCAGATTATGTTAATAATGTCTGTGTTTTGTTTCAGTCAAAGCACATATTATGCCAAGTGACTCACGCTGTTCAGTTTTGGCCTCATGAGAGAAAAATATGACCATTAGCACAATCTTCCTAAAATCTCATGAGAATTTTTTCACTTAATTTTTCTATTTAAACTTTATTTAACTAGGCAAGTCAGTTAAGGTTGCTGCCCCTATCATTGCCAAGCCTATCTACAAACTTTAAAACCTGTCTCTCCTTTCTGGGGTGGTTCCCATTGCCTGGAAGGCAGCCACAGTTTGTTCTTTATATAAAAGGGGGAAGCTGATCCTAACAGTTATAGGCCTATTTCTATTTTGCCCTGTTTATCAAAAGTGTTGGAAAAACTTGTCAATAATCAACTGACTGGCTTTCTTGATGTCTATAGTATTCTGTCGGGTATGCAATCTGGTTTCCGCTCAGGTTATGGATGTGTCACAGCAACCTTAAAGGTCCTCACTGATGTCACCATTGCCCTTGATTCAAAGCAATATTGTGCTGTTATTTTTATTGACTTGGCCAAAGCTTTTGATACGGTAGACCATTCCATTCTTGTGGGCCGGCTAAGGAGTATTGGTGTCTCTGAGAGGTCTTTGGTCTGGTTTGCTAACTACCTCTCTCAAAGAGTGCAGTGTATGAAGTCAGGCAATCTGCTGTCTGTCTGTCACCAAGGGAGTATCCCAAGGCTCAATCCTAGGCTACACGCTCTTCTCAATTTACATCCACAACATAGCTCAGGCAGTAGGAAGCTCTCTCATCCATTTATATGCAGATGATACAGTCTTACACTCAGCTGGCCCCTCCCCGGATTTTATGTTAAATGCTCTACAACAAAGCTTTCTTAGAGTCCAACAAGCTTTCTCTGCCCTTAACCTTGTTCTGAACACCTCCAAAACAAAGGTAATCTGGTTTGTTTAGAAGAATGCCCCTCTTCCCACAGGAGTTACACTATTACTACATCTGAGGGCTTGAGGTGACTACCTCATGCAAGTACTTGGGAGTATGGCTGGATGGTGCACTGTCCTTCTCTCAGCGCATATCAAAGCTGCAGGCTAAAGTTAAATCTAGACATGGTTTCCTCTATCGTAATTGCTCCTCTTTCACCCCAGCTGCCAAACTCACCCTGATTCAGATGACCATCCTACCCATGCTATATTACAGAGACATAATCTATAGATCTGCAGGAAAGGGTACTCTCGAGTGGCTAGATGTTCTTTACCTTTCGGTCGCTAGATTTGCCACCAAGGCTCCTTATAGGACACATCACTGCACTCTATACTCCTCTGTAAACTGGTCATCTTTGTATACCCATTGCAAGACCCACTGATTGATGTTTATTTATAAAACCCTCTTAGACCTCACTCCCCCCTATCTGAGATTTCTACAGCAGCGCTCATCCTCCACATACAACACCCATTCTACCTGTCACATTCTGTTAAAGGTCCCAAAAGCACACACATCCCTGGGTCGCTACTCTTTTCAGTTCCCTGCAGCTAGCGACTGGAACGAGCTGCAACAAACACTCAAACTGGACAGATTTATCTCAATCGCTTCATTCAAAGCCTTAATCATGGATACACTTACTGACAGTTGTGGCTGCTTTGTGTGATGTATTGTTGTCTCCACCTTCTTGACCTTTGTGCTGTTGACTGTGCCCAATAATGTGTGTACCATGTTTTGTGCTGCTACCATGTTGTGTTGCTCCCATGTTGTTGTTAAGATGTGTTGCTACCATGCTGTGTTGTTATGTGTTGCTGCCTTGCTATGTTGTTGTCTTAGGTCTCTCTTTATGTAGTTTTGTGTTGTCTCTCTTGTTGTGATGTGTGTTTTGTCCTATATTTATAATGTATTTATTTATTTGTTTTTAATCCCAGGCTTCCGTCACCGCAGGAGGCCTTTTACCTTTTGGTAGGCAAACATTGTAAATAATCATTTGTTCTTAAAAGTTTCAGCGTAAAATATCTCACCATTTCCACTTTTTATTAGCAAATGTATGTTTTTTTATGGTGGAAAGTAGTTTTTTCTTATACTGTCCGGACCATTAACTTCCAAGACTTCAAACCAGCATAATTGTCATTAATATATGCTGGCTAAACATTGACATGACTGACGTGTCACTATTGTTGTCTCTTGCTTGGAACATGAGGTTTTGTCATGGCTGCTAGAGTTGGGTGGAATTATAACGCAATGTTAAAATTACCATGAACCAAGCAGCCAAATTATGAAAACAAGTGATTTTAACTGAATGTAATTTTACTAATGTTATGAATTATACAAATACTAACTTTAAATAGCCTTGGGGTCCTGTGTAGGATGCCATAGAAGTTGTAAAAGCATATAATCTGGGCATTGTCAGACTATTCAAAATGTTTTGAGAGGAACTGAATGGCCATGCACAAATAGGTGTTATTGTAATTATTGGTTATTTAAATAAAAATATGTAAGCTACTGTTCAAAAATTTGGGGTCACTTAGAAATGTCCTTGTTTTTGAAAGAAAAGCACATATTTTTGTCCATTAAAATAACATAAAATTGATCAGAAATACAGTGCAGACATTGTTAATATTGTAAATGGCTATTGTAACTGGAAATGGCTGTTTTTTTAATGGAATATCTACATAGGCGCACAGAGGCCCATTATCAGCAACTATCACTCCTGTGTTCCAATGGCACGTTGTGTTAGCTAATTTAAGTTTATCATTTTAAAAGGCTAATTGATCATCAGAAAACTCTTGCAATTATGTTAGCACAGCTGAAAACTGTTGTCATGATTAAAGAAGCAATAAAACTGGCCTTCTTTAGACTAGTTGAGTATTTGGCGCACCAGCATTTGTGGGTTCGATTACAGGATGAAAAGGGCCAGAAACAAAGACCTTTCTTCAGAAACTCGTCAGTCTATTATTGTTCTATGAAATTAAGGCTATTCTATGTGAGAAATTGCCAAGAAACTGAAGATCTCATACAACGCTGTGTACTACTCCCTTCACAAAACGGACCAGAATAGAAAGAGGAGTAGGAGGCCCCAGTGCACAACTGAGAAAGAGGACAAGTACATTAGTGTGTCTAGTTTGAGAAACAGATGCCTCACAAGTCCTCAACAGGCAGCTTCATTAAATAGTAACCACAAAACACCAGTCTCAACGTCAACAGTGAAGAGACAACTCCGGGATGCTGTCAACTCCGGGATGCTGCTTCTGCTCGACTGAGGTATCTTACAGATACAGAGCATTCGGAAAGTATTTAGACCCCTTCCCTTTTTCCACGATTCTAATCTTTTCTCATCAATCTACAAAAAATACCCCACAATGACAAAGCGAAAACAGTTTTTTTGAAATGTTTTCAAATATATAAAAAACATTAAAACAGAAATACCTTGTTTACATAAGTACTCAAATTAAGCGCAGGTGAATCCTGTTTCCACTGATCATCATTGAAAAGTTTCTACAACTTGATTGGAGTCCAACTTTGGTAAATTCAATTCATTGGACAGGAGGCACACACCTGTCTATAAAAGGTCCCACAGTTGGCAGTGCATGTCAGAGCAAAAACCAAGTCATGTGGTTGAAGGAATTGTTCGAGACAGGATTGTGTCGAGGCACAGATCTGGGAAAGGGTACCAAAAAATGTCTGCAGCATTGAAGGTCCCCAATAACACAGTGGCTTCCATCATTCTTAAATGGTAGAAGTTTGGAACCACCAAAACTCTTCCTAGAGCTGGCCGCCTGTCCAAACTGAACAATCGGGGGAGAAGGGCCTTGGTCAGGAGGTGACCAAGAATCTGATGGTCACTCTGACAGAGCTCCAGAGTTCCTCTGTGGAGATGGGAGAACCTTCCAGAATGACGACCATCTCTGCAGCACTCCACCAATCAGGCCGTTATGGTAAAGTGGCCAGATGGAAGCCACTCATCAGTAAAAGGCACATGACAGCCCGCTTGGAGTTTGCCAAAAGGCACCTAAAGGACTCTCAGACCATGAGAAACATGATTCTCTGGTATGATGAAACCAAGAGTGAACTCTTTGGCCTGAATGCCAAGCGTCACGTCTGGAGGAAACCTGGCACCATCCCTATGGTGAAGCACGGTGGTGACAGCATCAAACTGTGGAGACTAATCAGGATCGAGGGAAAGATGAACGGAGCAAAGTACAGATGATGAAAACCTGCTCCAGAGCGCTCAGCACCTCAGACTGGGGTTAAGGTTCACCTTCCAACAGGACAACGACCCTAAGCACACAGTCAAGACAACGCAGGAGTGGCTTCAGGACGTGTCTCTGATTGCCCTTGAGAGGTCCAGCAAGAGCACAGACTTTAACCCAAACTAACATCTATGGAGAGCCCTGAAAATAGCTGTGCAGCAATGCTCCCCAACCAACCTGACAGACCTTGAGAGGATCTGCAGAGAAGAATGGGAGAAACTCCCCAAATACAGATGTGCCAAGCTTGTGGTGTCAAACCCAAGAAGATTTGAGGCTGTAATCGCTGCCAAAGGAGCTTCAACAAAGTACTAAGTAAAGGGTCTGAATATTTATGTAAATGTATATTTCAGTTTTTAAAAATTATAAATTAAAATTAAAAACGTCTAAAAAAATGTTTTTGCTTTGTTACTATTATTGTGTTTAGATTGATGAGGGAAAAAACGATTGAATCCATTTCCGAATGTGCTATATATGCACTGTAATTGTATGTGTAGGGTACAGAGACGAGGTAGTCATTCACATTTCATGGCTAACACTGTTATTGCACACAGAGTGAGTCCATGCAACTTATTATTTTACTTGTTAAGCACATTTTTACTCCTGAATGGGGCTTGCCATGACAAATGGGTTGAACACTCAAGACATTTCAGCTTTTCATTTGTAATTCATTTGTAAAAATTCTGAAAAACATAATTCCACTTTGACATTATGGGACATTCTGTGTCGGCCAGTGACCCACAATCTCAATTTAATAAATTTTTAATTCAGGCTGTAAACGCAACACAATGTGGAAAAAGTCAAGCGGCGTGAATACTTTCTGAAGGCACTGTATATTAATGTATATAAATATTGTGCCAGTAATACCCCCAACAAAAAAATGACAAAACAAATAAAACTGAAATGCTATTGCTTAGCGCCCCCATCCATGCATCTAGTTACTAAGGGAGCTTGCTATTGTGTTTATGTTTTCTTCATTGCCTCACACATGTTACACCACTGGCCAGTTTTCCCCAAGTGTATGAAATTCCAATGAAAAGGCTGTCACTCATCTTTATGTATTGGACAGGTAAACACAACTTAATCTACAGACAATAGCATACAGGTAAGTGCATGCAAAATACAAAAAAGTGATTATTTACAACTCAAAAGGAACAATTCATACTTCACACACCATATTATATAATATAATATAATATAATAATATTGTCCATGGAAAAAGTCAAACTGAAATCCTTGTGAGCAAATTCAAATGCAGAGAATCAGGTAGATTCCAAACTTCTGAGATGTTCTCCTTATATACAGTTTCCACAAATCATTGGAACTGAGCCCTACATTATCGTGTATCTTTTCAAACTCTGCACTCTCAAGGTCTATCCGTGGTGAATTGTGGACAATTCAAAAATCCTTCTCTTCCTTCCTCCTTTGGCTGTTGAGGCTTGATACAGTATGTAATGTCCCCTAAACCTCTCTAAAATGCTGATTCCATGTTTATGGACCCAGGCTGGGCCTTGGTGCCCACAAAGTCAATCTAACAATTTGAATATACAGTGCCTTGCAAAAGTATTCAGACCCCTTGGATTTCTTCACATTTTATTGTTTTACAAAGTGGAATTAAAATTGATTTAATTGTATTTTTTGTCAACAATCTACACAAAATACTATGTAATGTAAAAGTGCAAGACAATGTACAGTATATACATTTTTTCAGATAAATACAACTTTCAGAACAAAATTATGAATGAATGAATGAATTAGTTCAGGAGTAAAATTTGCCTTAAATCGTATAAATTACACTCTGTGTGAAATGGGTTGACATGGGTTGGGTTGACGTGATGTGTTCATGACTAACCCTTCTTTGTCCCCCTTACAGACAACATCTGTAAGGTTCCTCAATCAAGTATTGAATTTCAAACACAGATTCAACTACACAGACCAGAGAGCTTTTTCAAAAGTCGCATAAAGAGGAGCAGCTATTGGTAGATGGGTAACAATAACAAATGAGGCATTGAATATCTCTTTAAACATGGTCAAGTTAATAATTATGCTGTGGATTATGTATTAAACCACCCAGAAGCATCAAATATACAGTCATCCTTCTGAACTGAGCTGCATGACAAGAATGAAACTGCTCAGGGATGTCGCCATGAGGCCATTGATGATTTTAAAACAGCTACAGAGTTCAATGGCTGTGATGGGAGAAAACTGAAGATGGATCAACAACAGTGTAGTGACTCCACAATAATGACCTAAATTACACAGTGAAAAGAAAAATACAAATATACAGATTACAATTTTTCCACAGCATGCATATTGTATGCAACAAGGCACTAAAGTAATACTGCAAAAAACACAGCAAATGAATACACTTTTTGGCCTAAATGCAAAGCGTTATATTTGGTGCAAATCCAACACAATACATCACCGGGTAATTGCCTCCTTATTTTCAAGCATCAAATCAAATCAAACCAAATCAAATGGTGGTGGCATCGTGGTATAGGTATACTTGTCATTGGCAAATACTGCAGAGTTTTTTAGGATAAAAAGAAACAAGATGGAGCTAAGTACAAGCAAAACATTAGATGAAAACCTGCTTCAGTCTGCTTTACAGAGACTGGGAGAGGAATTCACCTCTCAGAAGGACAATAATATACAACACAAGGCCAAATCTACACGGGAGTTGCTTACCAAGAAGACAGTGAATGTTCCTGAGTGGCCAAGGTTCAGTTTTGGGTTAAATCTGCATGAAAATCTATGGCAAGAGTTGAAAATGGCTGCCTAGCCATGATCCCCAACATCCTCACAGAATTTCAAAAAGAGTAATGGCCAAATATTGCACAGTCCAGGTGTGCAAACCTCTTTGAGACTTACTTACCCAACAAGACTCACAGCTGTAATCGATGCCAAAGGTGTTTCTAACATGTATTGACCCAGGGAGCTGAATACTTATGCAACAACTATATTTTAATTATTACATTTTTATTAATCTTACAACAATGAAATTAATTTTTCTTCCATTTTCACATTAGAGTGCTTTGTGTAGATTGTTGACAAAAAATGACAATTAAATTACTTTTAATCCCACTTTGTAACACAATAAAATGTGAAGAAATCCAAGGGGTCTGAATACTTTTGCAAGGCACAGTATCCTATTCTCTTAAAAGACGGCACTGAGACCCACAGGCATTTGAATGATTGATTATGCAGACTACACCGTGAACTTGCCTCAGGCACTAAGTTCAAGTCGTTAGACACATAAACACATCCAAACTGAGTCTAAAATGTAATGTTTGTGGTGTCTCTTGATCCTATGAAATGTAATTTTGACAGCATACAGGGTTTATCCCCCACAGTGCAACAAAGCTGATTCCATCAGTGTGCAACCATGACAAGCATTCCTGGTGCAGGTAAAAACCATTCAACATCACATAAAACACCAATCACTTATTATTCTGGTATAATTCTATGTGATCGTAGCCTATAACTCAAACAACAACCCTAATGCTCTGCACGACCCCTTGATTATTCTAACTTAATTAGATTCCCCATTGATCTCCTAGGGCAATAATACCGCTCTCTCATTTATGTTCCATACAATTTAAATCTCATTTGTAGGCCTGGTAAGCGAATTCTTCTTGGACCCCAACAACAAATATGTCCTCTCTCTCTCTATATATATATATATATATACATATATATATATATATATATATATATATATATATATATATATATATATATATATATATATATATATATATATATTTTTTTTTTTTTACAATTCAGGAATTTCTATTTCCGTGAAGGACTTATTGAATAGTTTGAAAATGTTTGCTCTAAATGAATGGTATATAATAACGGTCAATTAAAAAATGTCCAAAATGACTCAGTCTCTATTCCCAATTATTTACATGTGATCAATCTGCTATAAGAACTGGTCAGGTGAATGGTTGCAATTACCTTTCATTATGGTATTTGTATATACACTTGCCTATATCTTACAACTCAGTGGGGATGTTAAATACGAGTGGACTTGGACGCTGCAGATGTTTGTGCCAATTGTTGGCAGCACAGGTTACTATGTACAGTACATAGATATACATGTCCATCTGCGTAGAAAGTATTTAAACTGACCGCATGAGACAGCTGAAAGACTTTGAGTCTGAACTATGTTACATCACACATAGCCTTTTATACGCCTGCAAGTTATAAACAATATAAACAATTGTTGAACCAAAAAATAGCATTTTAACGCACTCTAAATTTTAATAATGTATTAAATAAATCAGAGTCAAAGATAAAGGATGAAGTACTTACATGAAAATGAAAATGGCAAACAAATATTTAGTGTCTGTTTGGTCTGTTTGGTCCTAGGGCTATTTGAAATAGTATGCTATTTATTTGAAAATACTTGAAAATATTTCAAATGGAAGTAGTTGATTCAGCCACATTATTTGAAAAATACAATACTCAAATACATATTTGAACCTCCAGAAGTAGGATCTTAATTTTGGTTTACATAAATTCACTGAAAACATGCACTAACACCTGCACTAAATTCACTGAAAACCTGCACCAACACATGTAACAGTATAGCTTCCGTCCTTCTCCTCGCCACAACCTGGGCTCGAACCAGGGACCCTCTGCACACATCAACAACTGACACCCACGAAGCATCGTTACCCATCGCTCCACAAAAGCCGCGGCCCTTGCAGAGCAAGGGGAACCACTACTTCAAGGTCTCAAAGCGAGTGACGTCACCGATTTGAAACGCTATTAACGTGCACCACCGCTAACTAGCTAGCCATTTCACATCGGTTACACACACATGCTAGCATATACCCATAGGCTTCCAGTCATTGCACTGACAACCATTATCTAATCATCACAACAGCATCATCAGCTAGGGCACAAAACAATTATGTCTCATCAGTGATTCTCTGGGAATAGAGATGTCTTACTAGGCTCAACACAATACCAACTGATTTCAGAGCATAAGCAGATTCCATCTCTATGATGGTGGCATTATCTACAGGGATGGAACAAGGATCTGAGCAATTTGATAAAGCAAAGTAAAGTATGTCAAAACCTGAGCAATATGACTGTGCACCTTATGGCTCGAGGTTACTCTGAAACACACACACACATTTGAGCCAACTGATTCACAAGCCACAGCTACGCTCTCCTTTCTCCACTCTCAATACTGCCTGCCACAGTATGTGAATGTCCCCATAGGGTTGGTATACCTTTCATATGAAATCCAATCCCCCAGGGCTCTCCCAGCTCCACCAAAGCATGTCCTTTCCTTGACAGATGCATTGTACTATACAGGATGTTGTATGGGGAATCTGCAAGTGTGGCCCACAAAATGCTTTAAAAAATGTATTTTGTTTTGGCATGGCCATTGAGAATGCTGTTTGATCCATAACTGTACAGTTATTATTGTTCCTCCCAGGGATTATTAGGTGTAACTTTCTGAAGGTCAGACATTCTGTTATACTTTTGCTATATCATTCGACATTGTTTGATACCATGGCTATCTCTGTCCTTGCGTTGCAATACTATGTCTTTGTCGTGGTTAACTGCAATCTGTAAGGAATGCCAAGAGATACATGTTCATGGTTCAGTGGAATGCTGCAGGAATATATAATTCATTCCCCTTTATCTTCCCTCTCCATTCTATGAATGAATAATGGTTTTACTGGCAGACAAGGTTTGCAATGACAATACTGTGTCCAACAGGGGGCAGTATTCCACTTCAATTGTACTAGTGTTCTAAGTACTCTATTGAACTGAAGGGTAACAGCATTTTCATGGCTCAATGAGTTCAGATAGGAGGTTGTGTCTCGGTAAGAGATAAAGACAAATCCAGCATCCATTGACTCAGATCATCCACCCGTTGATCTAGTCTGTTTCTTAACAGCCAGTTTAGGGGTGGACACTGGTCAGCCAGTTTGTTGTAGAATTACTTTTAATGTTTGCCAAGACTTAGTCCAAGAATTTTGCTTGTTGATCCCCTGATACAAAATGTTTGAGAAAATATGGTAACCTGTTCACCTACTATCTCAGTTATAAATCTCACTATCTCTTATTCTGTCTCTCTCTCTTCCTCTATGTATCTTCCACCTCACTGGAGTGTCTATACTTCAGACATGTGATGGCAGATGTACTGTACTGTTACTCTCACAGTGCCCTGTGGAGTCCTGGTAACCTACACATCACTGACTGTGGACTGTGTGTATGCATGTGTATGTTTTGGACAACTGTTTGTCCACTGACTGTATGTGTGTGTGTTGTGTGTGTGTGTGTGTGTGTGTGTGTGTGTGTGTGTGTGTGTGTGTGTGTGTGTGTGTGTGTGTGTGTGTGTGTGTGTGTGTGTGTGTGTGTGTGTGTGTGCATGAAGATGGTCAGGCAGGTTAAATCAATCAGCCTGACTAGAATTTTAAAGGATGGAGGGATGCCAGAATTATATTAAAATGCCAATTTATCCAGTGATCGCTCTCATCAGACACTAGGACACAATTTGATTACCAGAAAATGTTTGGAGGAAGATTATGAGATTAGTATGACCTAAATCCTTGTTTTGACTTTTCAAGGACTTAATTGTCATTTTCAAGGAACTCAATGTTATACAATTGTATAATGAATAATTGTACGTATAGTGCCTATTATAAACTGGGTGAATCGAGTGTGAATTCTGATTGGCTGACAACCGTGGTATATCAGACCATATACCACGGGTATGACATTTTATTTAAAATTGTTACTGCTCTAATTACATTGGTAACCAGTTTATAATGGCAATAAGGAAGGGGTTTGTGGGATATGGCCAATATACCACGGCTAAGGGCTGTATACAGGCACTCAGCATTGCATCATGCATAAGAACAGCCCTTAGCCATGGTGCATTCGGAAAGTATTCAGACCCCTTGACTTTTTCAAAATGTTGTATCGTTACAGCCTTATTCAAAAATGTATCAAATTCCTTTTTTTCTTCATCAATCTACACACAATACCCCATAATGACAAAGCAAAAACAGGTTTTAAGAAATGTTTACAAATGTATAAAAACTAAGACCATTTGGTACATGTATGAGACTCGAAAAAGAGCTCAATTGCATCCTGTTTGTATTTTTAGATTTCTTCAAAACAATCTAACTTTATTATTTAATTACTGCAGTAATGGAGCTAGTCGGTAATCACCCCTGGAGGTGATCACTGAGAACTCAACGAGCTGGTTTGAGCCACAGCATTTTATAGCAAAGTCCATCCTCCTTCAGTCTACATGACAAACAATAGATGTATGGAATGGGTCCCAAGGTTAAGATTTGTATGAAAGATACTTACAATTCTCAGCAGACAGCATCTGCTGTTAAAACTGTCCTCACTGTGTAGAGACCAGGGTCTGGCCCCCAAACTGAAGCCATCTCCCCCTGGTACCCCAGTACAAAAACATTAACTCATGCTCTGGAATGTGGTGTCACGTCAGTGTAAATCTCATGTCAGTGTTAAATCCCCCAAAGGCCCACTTTTAGTTCACACAGACACAATAGAGTTATAATAACTCTATTATGTTGCATAAAACAACCATTTGATGCAATTACAGCATTATAACATAATCTTGCAATTTTTCCCCCACAGGGTTCACCTTCCAACAGAGCAACGACCCTGAGCACACAGCCAAGACAATGCAGGAAGGGCTTTGGGACAAGTCTCTGAATGTCCTTGAGCGGCCCAGCCAGAGCCCGGACTTAAACCCGATCAAACATCTCTAGAGAGACCTGAAAATAGCTGTGCAGCGATGCTCCCCATCCAAGCTGGCAGAGCTTGAGAGGATCTGTAGAGAAGAATGGGACAAACTCCCCAAATACAAGTGCCCAGCTTGTTGCATCATACCCAAGAAGACTCAGAATTGGAATCACTGCGAAAGGGGCTTCAACAAAGTACTTAGTAAAGGTTCTGAATACCTAAAATGTGATATTTCCGTTTTTATTTTTAATACATTTGCAAACATTTCTAAAAAACAGTTTTTGCTTTTTCTTTGCATTATGGGGTGTTGTGTGTCGATTGATGAAGAAAAAAACAATTCAATAAATTTTACAATAAGACTGAAACGTTACAAAATGTGGAAAAACTCAAGTGGTCTGAATATTTCCCGTGTGCACTGTATATTGGCCGTATATCACACCCCTAGTACCTTATTCTGTCACGGCAGATTTCCTCCTCTTCGTCTGAAGAGGAGTAAGGATCGGACCAAGATGCGGCGAGCGCTCCTCATCCCCTGCCTCATATGGAAAAGACGTTCGCTACCCATGGGCGGGTGAAATCCTAGAAATGGTCCAGCGCCGCATCTCCTTCTCACCACACTGCATTGGCCCACTCCAGGGCTTTCCCCGAGAGGCACGAGACGAGGGCGGACACCTTCTCATGGCCCGAAAGGAGCCGGGTGGACGGTTGCCAGGTAGAGATCCAGCTGCAACAGGAAACCCTGGCAGCGTGCAGCCGTCCCATCGTACTCCAGGGGAAGGGCGAGACGAATCCCACTGGGACCGGGTGCAGGGGGGGCGAGTAGTGGAGACCCTGGTTGTGCTGGTGGAGGCGCTGGAGGAACTCCCTGTCTCTCCCAGCGGTCCATGGTTTGGACGACACGGTCCATGGCGGCGCCAAGATGGTGGAGCATCGCCGCGTGCTCCTGGACGCGCTCCTATACCAGGGGCACCTGCTCCTGCTGACTCCATATTCGGGTGTGAATTCTGTAAGGGGTGCGTGACTGGCTGCAGTGCAGTCAGGCGCAGGGGAGCAGAACTGGGTAATAACCGGAGCAGTTTAATAAGCAAAACTAACCTCACCCAGAACAACAAAATATGGGTACAAAATAACCCAACGCGAACCAGTCAGAGTGCACAAGCACTTTCCAACAAACAATTTCACACACAGACATGGGGGGAACAGAGGGTTAAATACACAACAAGTAATTAGGGAATGTAAACCAGGTGTGTGGGAAAACAAGACAAAACAAATGGAAAATGAAAGGTGGATCGGCGATGGCTAGAAGAACGGTGACGTCGACCGTCAAACGCCGCCCGACCAAGGAAAGGAACCGACTTCAGAGGAAGTCATGACACTGTTTGTCAAGCTCCCAGCAAGTCGCCTGTGCTTTTGGGAGATAGTTACCCACACCTCCTGGCTGGTTACCTGTAATTGCACCTTTTGAAAATGAACGTTCAGCTGTGTACAGAAGCAGACGGTTCACTCTCCGATGCATCAGTCATTGTTATTGTACATTATGAGGCTTCTTCCTCTGAATAAAAGCTATAGCATTGTTTTCTGTTTTAAAGATACATTTCATACAGCTACAATCTTCATAAAAAACTATTCACTTTAGTGAAAACTACCTAACACGAAGGAAATAGGTCATTGCAAATGAGACAAACAATGTGGCGTAAAAGTATAGTAAAATCATTTAATATTAAGTCAACTTGTAGAACCTCTGTTTGGAGATGGCGAATGGTTGCTCTAGCGCAAAATAGTGCAAAATATCTTCCCATAAAGTACTGTAAATGGTCAAATAGCCAGTAAGTATAGCAAAATCATTTAATATCAAGTCAACTTGTAGAAGTTCTGTTTGGAGATGGCGAATGGTTGCTCTAGTGCAAAATATCTTCCCATAAAGTACTGTAAATAGTCAAATAGCCAGTAAACTTCACATTTGTGGGTATTTTCATTTAATTCAGAGTTTGTTGAGGTTAAGTTGGGTGATTTATCTCCTGCTGGGACTGTTTAATTTCTGCTGAATCTCATCTGAGCATAAACATTATCCCTGTAAAAATCCAAGGAAGAAAATGGATCCCAAAAGATGAGTCTGAAGCAGCCAGGGGAAGTGAAATTTTAAATAGGTGTCCAAGCCAAGAGCCAGAACCAAAATGTTAAATGTGAAAATTACGCCTTGGGGCCCTTAGGATGCTCTGAAGACAATTCATTAGGTGTTTAGAGAATGTGCTAAGGTGTTGGCTGATGGAGCGAGAATGCTTTTTCATGCATTTAGCATCGATCAAGATTATATTAGCTATCTCTCTATCGCATTTCAGAGTTTATTTAGACAACTAGTGCAATGCATCTCAGGATCTCATGACTAAGTGAGAAGTTGAATGATCTCTCTTGCAGTATAGATAATAAGGATTAAATACCTGCATTCAATTGATAAGGATGGGTGAACGATAGATATAGAAAGTTAAAGTAAAATTCTGGCAAATGTATGGAGTGTGCCTACCGGAGTACACTGTGCTTAGGGAGTTTTACCCATGGCCCTGTAGGAGATGTGAACTGTGTTAATAATCTGCCCATTCTGGTTGCTGTGCAGAGCAGGAGGAGACATGATTTAGTGTGATGAGCCAACAGACTGTGCTCACTCTGAAACCAAAATAATGAGACACCTGATGCATGGCGATTATATTAATTTCATCCACTGAGGTGAAGGCAGTGGAGTAAGTTTGTTTTTGTGTATTTGTGAAGAAAGAGAGAATTAACCTTTTCTAGCAATGCTTACCACCAAGGCCTATGACTCAATGCCTGGGGGACTTTGAACTGTTTTCCAACTTTATTAAGGTGTAGTCCTCACCCATACTCATACTTTTCATGATAGGTACATACTCATAGATTCAGGTAATTTTGGCAGTGATGAAGTTAAACAAATATGTAGAATTTTAGTTATGTAGCCTAAGTGAAAGCTTAGTTAAATGACCTTATTTAAAATAAAATTAGGAGTTCCCCAGTCTCGAAGGCCTGAGCCTGCATGAGTAATATTGATGGATAGGGATTATGGGGAGTTTCCTCTCTCCTCGCACTTGGATTTAAGATAATCTGTTTTAGAATGAGTCATGGCTAGATTTGCATAGCGCCTGCAGTGGCATGGGATATAATATATACATATACACTATGGTAATAAGGGAAGCTCAAGACAATCCCTAGTGGACTACGGGTATAGGAATAGTATTCAACCAGGAAAACACATTTTTGAATGAATCTTTATTGCGTTATTCTACAAAGCGAAACATATACATACAGTTCTGTATATGTTTTATATTAGATACAAAACGTTTGAAACAGATTAGACATATCATTTGTCTGTTCAAATTGATCGTCATGACTCCATAATAGGGACCAAGTTACTGGTCCTTGGAAGGCCTATATTGTATGTTCTTCCACTGTGCCTCACACTCACTCATCTGATGGATTTAAATCCATTGCGTTTCCTAATGAATAACATTAAAACATGAATATTTGTTTCTAGACTTGTTTCTACCATGCCTAGGTCATCAATTCTTCACTCAATGTTGGATCAAAATGTCATTTCTTTCATGCTACTGCATTCTTGCATTATGAAACATTTTGCATCATTCTGACTCAAACATTTTGTTTGTTAGTGTTAAGTAGGACTATTATAGAGGCTTACCATATTGCATACCTAATGGTGTGCATGATTATCATGTCTCTGAAGGAGGGACAGCTGAAATATCTGTAACATATGCTTGTGTGTCACTGGAGTTTACTGAAAATGCTATTTTTCCTCAGCTCCCTGACATGAATGTTTCATTAAAAAAACTCTCTAATGCTCAGTCTGTAATCCTAAATACAGGTTGTGGACATAAAAAAACAGATAAAGGGATTTTTTGACATGTACAACCTGAATACCTTTGATGTTTTTGATGTTTTCTTTATTCCCGTGCCATTTGTCTCATCAGCCCAGCCAGACAATTTATAAACTTGATCTCCAATATAAAAAGCCTCTAGACATTATTTTTCATTTCTAGCATTTCTAGCATTTGCTTTTCAACAGTGGAGATTTGTATAAACCTTGCGGTCTGTCTCTCTGACATTTGCAACATTGTTTCAAAATTGAAATTCTATCTCCAGCTATTCCATTGTAATGACCATGTCGAGGCAAACTATAGAGGATCAGCGTGGCAGATGTGTTGTTACCTACCCTTACCACCTTGGGGTGGCCCGTCAAGAAGTCCACGATCCAGTTGCAGAGGGAGGTGTTTAGTCCCAGGGTTCTTAGCTTAGTGATGAGATTTGAGACAGACAGGCAGGCAGCTTTTCTTAGCCTGCCAAAATTACGAATCAGCTGGCATAATTTGTATGGATATATACAAAGAAATGTCAATAGAAAACAGGTCAAACTAAACAAAATGCAGCTAGTTTGCTGTCTTTCCATCTTCAGATTGAAGTGATTGTGTTAGCTGTGTTGTTGGCTAGCTCCTCTGAACAGTGTCCTGACGAGAGAGCACATTTTCTATGCCAGGCAAAATTGCGAATCATTAGCTACTTGTTATGGATGTATCCAGATAAATGTCACTAGAAAACAGCTTAAACAAATGCAACTGCAGCTATTTTGCTGTTATTCTGGCTGCACTGTTTGACGGTGACTGTACGTTAGCTGTAGTTGGCTAGCTAGCAAGCAAGGGATAAGAACTTTGCTAACCAGTATGGCAATGAAACATTTAGAACGAACAACTGGGTGACGGCCATAGATACAGAACAAAAAGACTGAACGACTGGGTCGCATCCATGGCAACTGAACCGATAGAATGAACGACCAGTCGGCTTGGGTAGCAACCCTAGATTTGTTTTGGGACTATGTCTTGTGGAAAAATGAAATAGTATGAATACATTTATCGAAATAAAGTTTTTAATTAAAACATTGGTAACCTGTTGTTAAAAAGTGATAATGCCATCAAAGCCGGTGTTTGGAGGATATATTGGCACGGTTTGCTGGCCGTCAACTTCGTCTCGGGCCTAACACCAGCTTCTCGGCATTATCACTTAACCTAATTGCACTAGTATGCAACAGTTATTACCTATTTCATAGTGAACAGATTCTTATAATGAATTCCCCTATCAATATTTGATATGGTTGTGGTCCAATATCAAAGACAAAGATGCTCTGTACCTCTTTAATTTGTAATACAATGTCACTGCAGCCTCCTTTGAATTACAGTACAGTATTTCCAACAGCCGTAGCAGTCCAATGAATGTGCACACTTTTAAATATAGGCTATAGTATATCTAAATATGTGCATATGCTCATTTTACAGATTTAACTAATGGTTTGAAGCCTCAGAGGACCAATTAGAATGAGCATAGGATGAGCAAGCTGTCAAAGCTGTTACAGAGGAGCCTTGACCCCTCCACCTTGTGTCTTGACTGGACATAACCACCACCCACATCCAAGCTCCCTAGTGTAGGGAGAGTAATCTCCTTTGAACAGTTGGCTTTCCTCTCTGCCCTCTGACATTTACACACCATGAAACATGATGGTATTTATTCCTTATGATCCATGAGTCCACCAGCTTTTGAAGTGAAAATGATCTTGTCTCTCGTTATGGCACATACTGTAACAATAAAAGCTCCATAATTTAGATCCTCAGTAAGAATGGTATCTAATATCTACAGGAAAAACGCAAACCTATGATATCGGCTTAGAACTGTAACTTCAACTTCTGAAGTATAAGGACATATTATGTACAGAAGTTATCTAATTATTATTTATGTTCTTCCTCCTGTGCACAGACAACTTATGTCAATACACCGAGGGATACTACATACTTGAAAGTTCCTGCAAATAGTTCATTGATTTGATTACATGCAGTCGTTATTAGTGTTAAGTTACAAAAAGGTTAGGTGATACAATCCATCTTGCTGTACTTCTGTCATAATGCATGAAATGGTAACCTCATTAAGCTTTTTAATGTATCCTGTCCTGTCAGATCATACATCATGTTATGAATAATTGAGATTTAGAATATATCCTTTATGAGCATCTGGATCAGAAATGGATCCAGCTTTTAATATGAATGTATGTCAAGATGTTACCAAACATGGCTTCTGATCTGAAGGTGATCTGTTTGATTCAGTTGGAAGTATGTTGGTGTTCATCCGTTTGCTTGGGTTGCATTGAATTCAATCACTTGTAGATATAAAGGTAAATTGCAGTGCGGGTTCACTCTAAGCTACATCGTATTTCAAGGTCTGGTTTTGCATCAATATCAAATCAAAACAAATATTTTTTGTCACACGCGCCAAATACAACAGTAGGCCTTACAGTGAAATGCTTACTTACAAGCCCTTATCCAACAATGCAGTTTTAAGAAAAACAAGTGTTAGGTAAAAAAAATAGATAAGTAATAAAAATACAAATAACAACTAATTAAAGAGCAGCAGTAAAATAACAGTAGCGAGGCTATATACAGGGGGTACCGGTACAGAGTCAATGTGCGGGGGCACATGTTAGTCAAGGTAATTGAGGTAATACGTACATCAATGATGTGGCTCTCTGCCAATAATTACATTTAGAGGATTGCAATGTTCTAAATTAATATCTAATGGGCATTTTTCAATAGGATCTGTGAGAATATCTAAGAGGCTTTTATTTAATTCTAAATTAATGAATAATAATCGCTTTATTTTGGAGATTATTTAGTTTTCATTTAACCTAGAGTGAGCTAAAAAAGGCCATTCTTGAACATGGGGTGAGACATTCTCACTAATTTGTAAATAAAGCCAGTTTGTTATTTACAATGATTTATTTCTGGAGAAATTAAAAGCTGCCTCATGGATCTCCCGGTGGCAGTCGGCTTGGGTATCGAACAAGCATCTGTAGCAAAGCAGTTTGCACTGCGATGCAGTGTCCTAGACTGCTGCGCCACTCGGGAGGCCCCATCAGCAAGTTTTTAATGCTGATCAATTGCTTTGCACAAAGTATCAAAATACAGAGAGGTAATGGGCTATTATAATACTGTACATGGTGTCCAGGTCAGGATAACCAAGACATTTCTTTATTAAAGACTATTAGAAATAATGTTGGTACTTATTTATTTTGATCCAAAGCCATGAATGAGTGAGTCACTCAGCTTTATGTAGGTGCCAGGGCTATATGACTGTGCCATCAAGTTGATTATACATACATATATAACAATATTTTGTTTTCAAAAAACGAAAGTGAGATATTGTAATCTGAATAAAGGCCAAAATAATATTTGTAAAGGCTAAAACATGCATTTCTGTTTTTAGAAGGAGAGAACCTCTGGGCCAATTGTGCGCCACCCTATGGGACTCCCAATCACGGTCAGATGTGATACATAATAATAATACGATTTTTTTTTAAAGAATGTGTTTTATCAATTAGGATATTAGAGTTTAACCACAATATATGTTGCATTATTTGTTCTGTCTTTTCTGGTGGATTAAACTGAAATTGCTTACAATAATCCATAAGTATACAGCATATCTCTGATTGTCCTCACTTCGATTATGCTGTAACAACATACTGTAGCACCATGACCAAGATCTCTGTTCATTTAAACGAGCAGATTAGGGCTTTCAGGAGGAACGAAAAATCTACTGGAGAAATTTGAAAAAAATACTGGTAGACTTGAAGAGTGGTCACAGATAGTACTATTCGCCAAACCTGAAAGCCCAGGAAAATGAACAGGTACAGTAGGCGACAATACTGTAAAGTAGGCCTAATAATGCTAAAAAAGAATGCTTAAATAAATCACTGTTGCCTCCTTTTTCAGGTATCACTGCTCAAGATTTCATTGAGGAAGAAATCATCAAGCGATAGGGTCCAGCACATGTCAGAGAGGTGTTTCTGGGACCACATTGTTTCTTTCAAGGTAGGATTATAGCAATATTTTGGCATGTTTACATGTATATTTATAGTATTGTACATAATGTTAGGCTAAATGTTGTTGTTTTTTCTCCAAATGCAGACAATGACCCAAACACTGCCACCTGGGTTTGCATTGCAAATGAGGGCATAAATGGTGTAAGTAGACCATTATGCAGTAAAATAAAGGTGAAATAAAAATAAATACCTACAACACCTACGGTAGGCCTACAGTATATCTAAAATTGATTTTTTTTATCTCTACATGTAGGTCGCCTGATTTAAACCCGATCAAACTTGTTTGGCATCAACTGAAATAATGAATCCGTAACTCTGCCAAGCCTACAAGCAGAGATGAACTGGTCAAGGCCATCAAGACGTTTTGGCTAGAGAAATTGACATACAACAATTCAACAAATACAGTGATCATCTCAACAAGGTTTTACCTGTGGTCGTAGAGCTGGGTGGAAGTGCAACTAAAATGTATTTTAAATAAACATCTGCATATTGAATGTCTTTTTCCTTGTTATTTTATTAACGAAAGCATAAAGATGTTGATGAAGAAATACTGTACTGATGTTTTGAGTTAGAAATGTAAAACTTTAGAGTACTTAAGCATTGAATATATTACAAGTAGGGGGATGTTCACACCTACAATAACAGAGCTATAAAGAGTCTAATATCCTGCTAATACTGTAGGGCTACAGTAGTACACCTGTAAAACAACGCTCGTTGGATGTGGCAGGGCTTGCAAACTGGCACGTGTCTTCACTGACATTTTCAACCTGTCTCTGACTAAGTCTGTAATACCAAGATGTTTCAAGCAGACCACCATAGTCCCTGTGCCCAAGAACACTAATGTAACCTGCCTAAATGACTACCGACACGTAGCATTCACATCTGTAGCCATGGAGTGCTTTGAAAGTCTGGTCATGGCTCACATCAACAGTATTATCCCAGAAACCCTAGACCCACTCCAATTTGCATACCGTCCCAACAGATGTTGGGACGGTATGCAAATTGGAGTGGGTCTAGAGACAGGTTGAAAATGTCAGTGAAGACACGTGCCAGTTGGTCAGCGCATGCTCGGAGTACATGTCCTGCTATGCCGTCTGGCCCTGCGACCTTGTGAATGCTGACCTATTTAAAGGTCATACTCACATCAGCTAACGGAGAGCGTGATCACACAGTCGTCGGGAACAGCTGATGCTCTTGTGCATGCTTCAGCGTTGCCTGCCTCGAAGCAAGCATAGAAGTAATTTAGCTCATCTGGTAGGCTCGTGTCACTGGGCAGCTCACGGCTGTGCTTCCCTTTGTAGTCTGTAATAGTTTGCAAGCCCTGCCACATCCAACGAGCGTCGGAGCCAGTGTAGTACTATTCAATCTTAGTCCTGTTTTGACGATTTGCCTGTTTGATGGTTCATCTGAGGGCATAGTGGGATTTCTTATAAGAGTCCGGGTTAGAGTCCAGCTCCTTGAAAGCGGCACCTCTTACCTTTTAGCTCAATGTGGATGTTGCCTGTAATCCATGGCTTCTGATTGGGGTATGTACGTATGGTCACTTTTGGGACGACATCGTCAATGCACTTATTGATGAAGCCAGTGACTGATGTGATGTACCCCTCAATGCCATCGGAAGAATCCCTGACCATATTCCAGTCTGTGCTATCAAAACAGTCCTGCAGCTTAGCATCTGCATCATCTGACCACTTCTTTATTGACTGAGTCAGTGGTGCTTCCTGCTTAGTTTTTGCTTGTAAGCAGGATGATAGAATTATGGTCAGAGTAAAGGTGGTCTAGAGTTTTTTTCTCCTCTGGTTGCACATTTAACATGCTAGTAGAAATGAGGTAAAACGGATTTAAGTTTCCTGCATTAAAGTCCCCGGGCAACTAGGAGCGCCACCTCAGTGAGTATTTTCCTGTTTGCTTATGGTCTTATACAGCTCATTGAGTGTGGACTTAGTGCCAGCATCAGTTTGTGGTGGTAAACAGACAGCTACGAAAAATATAGATGAAATCTCTCTTGGTAAATAGTGTGGTCTACAGCTTATTATGAGATACTCTACCTCAGGCGAGCAAAACCTTGAGACTTCCTTAATATTAGATTTCATTCACCAGCTGTTGTTTACAAGTATACACAGTACGCCACCTCTTGTCTTACTGGAGGTAGCTGTTCTATCTTGCCGATGCAGCGTAAATCCCGCTAGCTGTATTTTATCAATGTCGTCGTTCAGCCACGATTCTGTGAAACATAAGATATTACAGTTTTTAATGTCCCGTTGGTAGGATACGTAGCTCGTCTATTTTGTTATCCAATGATTGTACGTTGGCTAATAGGACTGATGGTAGAGGCAGATTACCCACTCGCCGTCGGACCCTTACAAGGCACCCCAACCTACGTCCCCGATATCTCCGTCTCTTTTTCATGTGAATTACGGGGATGTTGGCCTTGTCGGGTGTCTGAAGTAAACCCTTCGTGTCTGACTCGTTAAAGAAAAAAATATTTGTCCAGTATGATGTGAGTAATAGTTGTCCTAATATCCAGAAGCTCTTTTCGGTCATAAGAGATGGTGGCAGAAACATTATGTAGAAAATAGATGACAAATAACGCAAAAAAACACAATAGCATAATTGGTTAAGAGCCCGTAAAATGGCAGACATCTCCTCCGGTGTCATTCAGTCAGATGTCTGCGAGAGTAACAGTTCAACCACAGCTCATAATTTCACATGCAAATTAGTTTTCTGGGCAAACTGTTGCGGTAAATGTGCGGCAACTTGTGAACTTCTGGCAAAAAAATTGGAGAAACTTGTGAACATTCTACTGTTTGCTGCAGGTTAGAATTTTCAAATTCATACTGAGTTTGCAGCAATCAGGTTTTTGGTTACTGTGTGTTAACAACATTGAAATGTTGTATCTACATAATACATCAGAGAAATGTGAACACTATGGGGATGCTGATCTTAGCATGTTTAAAGGGGCAACTACAGAATAATTTACATGTGCAATAGATTAACCAATGTAAGTTTAAAAGATTAACAAAATGTCAATGATTAAAACAACAACTAAATAAATAATAATAATTGCCTTTTTGAGTGAACTTGAGATGGCGGCCCAGTGGAAGTCCTTTGTCCAAAGCTTGTTGAATGCATGCACTGAAACAATCCCTCCAAAATAGGACACTGAAAACAACTACTGAATATATTTTTATTTTGGCATCTACAAAAAGAAGAAATTGAGTAATGCCTAATATGGCAATTCGTATAATTTGTACAGAACCAATTACTGTTACACTCAAAAAAATGCTGGGTTTAAAATAACCGAATTTAGTTAATTTTGAAAACCCAGCGCTGGGTCAAAATTGGACAAACACAGCATTGTTAATTTAACTGAGCAGGGTTGGGTTGTGCTTCTAACCCAGCACAGTGGTTTAAAGGCTTGACCCAGCTGCTGGGTAAATTAGACTATATTGCTGGGTTGTGACATACACCCAGCACATGGTGTTGGGGTATTGACCCAGCAGCTGGGTATTTTTTTAAAATGTAATCCTTGGGTTATTGTCAGTGTAATCCTAATTTCGATTCTGCTTATATATTTTTGCCTTCCCTACCATCCCATCCTACACACAATCAAGATACAATGTTGAATTTCAATTAATTAATTTGTATTGCCTGCATTTCAGAACATACATCACATCAGAGAATTGTCCACAATGTACAAGAATATATACTTTTTAAATAGCACATTGAGACAAAGCCCTATTGTCTAAGTATGTGTTATATAATAAGACAATAATCAAATCAAATGTATTTATACAGCCCTTCGTACATCAGCTGATATCTCAAAGTGCTGTACAGAAACCCAGTCTAAAACCCCAAACAGCAAGCAATGCAGGTGTAGAAGCACGGTGGCTAGGAAAAACTCCCTAGAAAGGCCATAACCTAGGAAGAAACCTAGAGAGGAACCAGGCTATGAGGGGTGGCCAGTCCTCTTCTGGCTGTGCCGGGTGGAGATTATAACAGAACGTGGCCAAGATGTTCAAATGTTCATAAATGACCAGCCTGGTCAAATAATAATAATCACAGTAGTTGTCGAGGGTGCAGCAAGTCAGCACCTCAGGAGTAAATGTCAGTTGGCTTTTCATAGCCAATCATTAAAAGTATCTCTACCACTCCTGCTGTCTCTAGGGAGTTGAAAACAGCAGGTCTGGGACAGGTAAAACGTCTGGTGAACAGGTGAGGATTCCATAGCCGCAGGCAGAACAGTTGAAACTGAAGCAGCAGCACGGCCAGGTGGACTGGGGACAGCAAGGAGTCATCATGCCAGGTAGTCTTGAGGCTTGGTCCTAGGGCTCGGGTCCTCCGAGAGAGAGAAACAAAGAGAGAAAGAGAGAATTAGACAGAGCATACTTAAATTCACACAGGACACCGGATAAGACAGGAGAAGTACACCAGATATAACAAACTGACCCTAGCCCCCCGACACATAAACTACTGCAGCATAAATACTGGAGGCTTAGACAGGAGGGGTCAGGAGACACTGTGGCCCCATCCGATGATACCCCCGGACAGGGCCAAACAGGAAGGATATAACCCCACCCACTTTGCCAAAGCACAGCCCCCACACCACTAGAGGGATATCTTCAACCACCAACTTACCATTCTGAGACAAGGCCTGTTGTAGCCCACAAAGATCTCCGCCACGGCACAACCCAAGGGGGTGCGCCAACCCAGACAGGAAGATCACATCAGTGACTCAACCCACTCAAGTGACGCACCCCTCCTAGGGACGGCATGAAAGAGCACCAGTAAGCCAGTGACTCAGCCCCTGTAATAGGGTTAGAGGCAGAGAATCCCAGTGGAAAGAGGGGAACAGGCCAGGCAGAGACAGCAAGGGCGGTTCGTTGTTCCAGAGCCTTTCCATTCACCTTCACACTCCTGGGCCAGACTACACTCAATCATATAACCCACTGAAGAGATGAGTTTTCAGTAAAGACTTAAAGGTTGAGACTGAGTTTGCGTCTCTCACATGGGTAGGCAGACCATTCCATAAAAATGTAGCTCTATAGGAGAAAGCCCTGCCTCCAGCTGTTTGCTTAGAAATTCTAGGGACAATTAGGAGGCCTGCGTCTTGTGACCGTAGCGTACGTGTAGGTATGTACGGCAGGACCAAATCAGATAGAGAGGTAGGAGCAAGCCCATGTAATGCTTTATAGGTTAGCAGTAAAACATTGAAATCAGCCCTTGCCTTGAAAGGAAGCCAGTGTAGGGAGGCTAGCACTGGAGTAATATGAAGAATTTTTTTGGTTCTAGTCAGGATTCTAGCAGCCGTATTTGAGCACTAACTGAAGTTTATTTAGTGCTTTATCCGGGTAGCCGGAAAGTAGAGCATTGCAGTAGTCTAACCTAGAAATAACAAAAGCATGGATGAATTTTTCTGCATCATTTGTGGACATAATTTTTCTGATTTGTGCAATGTTACGTAGATGGAAAAAAGCTGTCCTTGAAACAGTCTTGATATGTTCGTCAAAAGAGAGATCAGAGAAATGCCGAGGTCCTTCAGTTTTATTTGAGACGACTGTATAACCATTAAGATTAATTGTCAGATTCAACAAAAGATCTCTTTGTTTCTTGGGACCTAGAACAAGCATCTCTGTTTTGTTTTGTTTAAAAGTAGAACGTTTGCAGCAATCCACTTCCTTATGTCTGAAACACAGGCTTCTATCGAGGGCAATTTTGGGGCTTCACCATGTTTCATTGAAATCTTAATATCTTATGAAATGATTTATATTATTTTACAAACCAAACAGACTAAAGCCTCAGCTGAACTTGACGTACACACTAAGATTGCAATCTAAGAAAAACAAAGCATGCGTGCGTGTGACACAGTCTGTCTGAACTGGTATTAACACAGATCTGTCTATCAGACAGTACCAGAGCTAATCAATAGAGATTCACATTCACTGACACACTTCAGCTATCTTAGGCGACAGTACACACACACACACACACACACACACACACAATGCTGTTTTACCATACTATAATTGTCTAGATTTGGGTCGAGTCAAAATATTGTTACACAGAGAACAAGTGTAAAATATTACATTTGAAGGTCACTAGACTAATGACTGCCATTACTTAAATAATAACTGTATTTCACTCATGAAGGACTTTTCACAATTCCCAAAATGTAACATTTCTCTTTCAAATAAATTGTTGTGATCGAATGAAAGTGTAGCGGAACAAAACATTTCATTATATATATTAATCATACAAATATATCAAGATTTACTAGCAACACTAGTTGAACTAAATGCAAGCAGGCACAAACAATACAGTAGCCAAAAAGAAGGCAGAAATTCATTAAAACAAACTAAAAGTCAATTTAACAGAGCTATAAATAGTGCCTTAAGACCATATTAGCATTGTAATATAAAGGGGAAAGGGGATACCTAGTCAGCTGCACAACTGAATGCATTCAACCGAAATGTGTCTTACACATTTAACCAAACCCCACTGAATCAGAGATTCAGATTCATGACTCATCCATCCATTGATCTATTAATTCACTTCTCACAGTACATACAAGAGCAGCTACTTATTCACTATTGTTCAGTGGAAAAAAGACATGCTCGCATTAGTCTTACTACAATGGGTTATTTCCTGGCAGCTGATACACTGTGGTCTGTAGGAAAGTTGATATCAAATACATAATAGGACTTGAAGCACACCTCCAGTGCCACAAGCAATGTACCTTGCTCCAATGCTTGTCCACTAATGATTATAAACACCTGTGAGCAGTCCCCAATGGGTAGGTTCTAGTCACCTCTGCCTGGCGCAGGTACTCTACCGTGTTGGTCCCAACTTGTTAGACATAAATCATTTGATTTTAGAATATGAGGACTTGTGCAAAGCATGGAGGCACACTGACAATGCCATCAAACACAATTTATTTTGTATACTATATGTGTCGTGTCTTTGGCATCATTAAACTGCAGACTTATTTTTAGTTTATCAAATCAATTCTCTGTAATTACGTGGGATAACTAATCAGGTAGATGTAATTAACTAGGTTGTCGGAGCACCAAGGAAAATATTCAGAGTACAAGGTTCTAATTCTCCTAATATAACTTTCAGATATTTTAATATCTGATCAATTAGTCTTCTAATGAATGATGAATTATTCATTACCTCATGTTAGTCTCATTCCAAACATCGTAAATTGTTGGTTATCGGTACGAACCCAGTCTTCACAATGAGTCATCCGTACATCAATTGTCTTTAGCATTTATTGACTAACTAAATAATCACAGGAATGCACAATCAAACAGGTAGATATGGTTACAAGGAAATTATAGGGGAATGCGCCCTAGTGGGATAAACCGGCATGGCAGCTTGGTGGACAAAAGGGAAGTGGGGGTCGACTGAGACAAAAGACACGACAAAGTTGATAATTATAGCAATTGAAATGCTAATCCTTTGCACATGAAAGCTCACTCATTCGGGAATAATTGCAATCAATATATATATATTTAAGCTCAGTGTGTCGTCCTGATCTCTGTTGGAAAGTTTGTTTCTGTTGGAGAGTTTGTCTGCCCTCTCTCTCCCTCCCTTAGTTAGAATGGATAGTTCAGAGTAACATTCAGCAATGTAGTTATAGAATAGATGTTTCGGCAGTTGTCGGTCTTCACGTTCAGTGATACCAAATTCATAGCTGCAGACTAGTAATTAGTATCAAAGATTTGTTCTTATTCTGTCAGTTAGATAGTCTCAGAGTTTAACCACATGGTATGGTTAAGAATTCAGCAACGGGCTCAAATCTTAGCCCTCTCGTAATTGAGGTAAGCTTGGTCTCTACTCAAACCTCAGCCCTCTCGAAATTGAGAGAAGCATGGTCTAAAGATAAATTCCCAAGGTGGGGTTATATTCGGAAGAGCAGAAAGGGGCTGTCCCATGACGCCAGATCAATGTCTGTGCTCATGGGGCGGACCAATGTTTTAGTTAAACTCCAAAACGGAATTGGAGTTTCCTTCATTAAACAGTTTAAAATCACATTACATAATTTCACAAATAGTTTCATCTTTAATCATTCATTTTATACAACAATTAGATGTAAAGCCTCGTAACTGAGGCTATTGTATAAATAGGGTTATGGTAATGTGGCTGTATTGCCTCTCATGAGTTTCACAAAATTGTACCAAACGGACCAGTTCATAGCTGGCTACTTCACCAACCTTTTATACATTCTCCAGAACATGAATATTGTTCAGTTCTCAAGTTCTGCGAGGTGGAAGAAATTCCTTTGTTCTCTATATGAAAACTCACTCTCTCTTATACTCTGGCCATGAGGAGAGAACTGCTCAAGGAATTTATTACCTGCCTAACAGAGCCTGGTGTAGGGAGTATAGAGAGAGGGGGATGATGCAGAGAGAGGGGGGTGGTGCTCGCTGTATCCAAAGAGGGCAACAACGTCATGACACATTTATAGTACACCCAATCCCTGTTTGATGCCAACATCTTCTATTCATTTGGGGCTGAGGCTTATAGGTTCATTTACACACCTATGTCTTGGATTGTGCAGTTATGCATAGCCGATATTGGAATTCCATTCTTTTCATTCAAGCTTTACAAATCAAATCAAATTGTATTAGTCACATGCACCTAACACAACAGGTGTAGACCTTCCAGTGAAATGCTTACTTACCATCCCCTAACCAACAATGCAGTTTCAAAAAAATATGGAGAAGAATAAGAGATAAAAGTAACAAGTAATTAAAGAGCAGCAGTAAAATAACAATAGCGAGACTATATATAGGGTGTACCGATACAAAGTCAATGTGCGGGGGCACCAGTTAGCCTCTCTAGGCTAGATGGGATGCTATCATCCCACCTGACCAACATCCACTGAAAGTGCAGGGCGCCAAATTCAAACTACAGAATTATAAATATTTAACATTCTTGAAAATACATATGCAATATGTCAAAATAAAGCTTAACTTCTTGTTAATCCAGCCAACATGTCAGATTTCAAAAAGGCTTTTCGGCGAAAGCAAACTATGCTATTATCTGAGGATAGCACCTCCGTAGACAAAAGAAAGAAAGCATATTTCAACCCTGCAGGCGTGAAAACAAAGAAATAAAAATATAGTTCATGCCTTACCTTTGACGAGCTTCTTTTGTTGGCACTCCAATATGTCCCATAAACATCACAAATGGTCCTTTTGTTCAAATAATTCCGTCAATATATATCCAAAATGTCAATTTATTTGGCGCGTTTGATCCAGAAAAACACCAGTTCCAACTTGAGCAACGTGACTACAAAATATCTCAAAAGTTACCAGTAAACTTTGCCAAAACATTTCAAACTACTTTTGTAATACAACTTTAGGTATTTTTTAAAGTAAATAACCAATCAAATTGAAGACGGGATGATCTGTGTTCAATACAGGAAGAAAACAAACTGAAGCATGCTTTCTGGTCACGCGCCTCTATCTAACATTACACTTCAAGTAACCCTCGTTCAAGATGGCCGTACTTCTTCATTACA
Source organism: Oncorhynchus clarkii lewisi (assembly GCF_045791955.1). Lineage (NCBI taxonomy): Eukaryota > Metazoa > Chordata > Actinopteri > Salmoniformes > Salmonidae > Oncorhynchus > Oncorhynchus clarkii. The sequence goes on from NC_092147.1 coordinate 71,041,390, forward strand.
CAAAGGAATAACCTCAACCAATTTCTAAAGACTGTTGACATCCAGTGGAAGCGATAGGAACTGCAAGAAGGTCCCTTAGAAATCTGGATTCCCAATGAAACCCCATTGAAAAGAGAGTGACCTAAAAAAAAAAACATCTGAATGGTTTGTCCTCTGGGTTTTGCATGCTAAATAAGTTATGTTATACTCACAGACATGATTCAAACAGTTTTAGAAACTTCAGAGTGTTTTCTATCCAAATCTACTAATACCATGCATATCTTATCTTCTGGGGATGAGTATCAGGCAGTTGAATTTGGGCATGCATTTCATCCGGACGTGAAAATACTGCCCCCTGTCACCAAGAAGTTAACAAATAGCCTCATTTTCAGAACAGTGTGGTTACAGATCTCCCTGCGCTGAGTCATGTAGGTTGCATCAGCCAGGCTAGTTAGTAATCACAGCAAACAGAATCAAATTCAAGTCTAATGTTTTTGTAAACAATTTAACCCACCATGCCTGGAGTATACAGCAGATGCAGCTACGCTCCGACTATCTCAATTCTCTTGGCCCCATTCGGTCTGGTCCACTGAGCCCTCTAGATCGAGGTACATTTCATGTACTCCGCAACTTGGTTTGCCGGCCAGATATTGTTCTTCAGCCACTCGGTCATCTGGGCTGCCCTATCATATTTGATGCTGTTGTGAGCAGAAAGTATTCAGTGAATTATAAATTACGTTTAGCAATCCGTTTTCAAACTACACAACAAAGCTTTCAACATATACCTGGCAACACGAGGCTACTGCTCAAGCTTGGTGCGTCACTTCGTGTGTCCACAGTCCTATGTAGTCATGTGTGTCCCCTGAGGACCTCCCCTCTTGTATAAAAAAGGTGCCGTTTACAGAATGCTCACTGAATGTACAGTAAGTCTTTCAAGTTCTTTAACTTCAGGCTAAAGTCGAGTCGTCCAAAAGCAAGAGCGTTTCCTGGTCTATCTCCTCCACTGCAAAAGAGAAAGGGGGTACCTAGTCAGCTGCACAGCTGAATGCATTCAACCAAAATGTGTTTTCCACATTTAATCCAACCCTCCTTAAACAGAGAGGTGTGGGGGTTGCCTAAATAACATCCACGGCGCCCAGAGAACAATTATTTTGGGGGCAGAACGGCAGATGTATCCACCTTGCTGGCTCAGGGATTCAAACCAGTGACCTTTGTTACTTGCCCAACACTCTTAACCACTAGGCTTAACCGCTAAGTGATTTATTTTATGGGATAGTTTAACCCAAATTTCAAAATTACATACTTTGAGGAGGGAAGGGTTGATAAGACTGGTCAAATGGGAGTGAGGAAAGAGATAAATGAATAGGGTCGGCAGTAGCTTCAAGGTTAGAAAGGCAGGCCAATTACTGGCGGGTTATCAGTTCGAACCCCTAGCTGCCAGCAGGAAGGGATCTGGCAGCCAAAGGGTTACCAGCTACAATCTCTTTATACAACCTACTGCTGTTGTGCCCTTGAGCAAAATGGCCATGAGTTGCTCCCTTCCTGTGATGTTTGTTGTGTGTCAGGTTGGTCACTGTGACAGAATATATGTGCAAATGATCAATATGGTAAAATTAAGTCCAGACTATCTATGGTAGTTGTGCATGTAATGCATCTAGTCCCAAAGTGTCTGCATGGTCCTAGAAGCTCAGGTGAAGTTAAGTCTTTCAGATTTTATATTGCGGTTGTCCTACTTAAATTAGTTGCAGAAACAATGGAATGGTTTAGTTGACTTCTTCAATCAATGTTCCAGATGACAATGTGGACGAAGTAGATGCTGTTTTACACAGGGTCAATGAAAACCAAAGTTCTGTCCCTCAATCTCAAAAATGAATTTCTTAATTGTACTTATCCTCAGAGGCCCTGTTCCACTCATTCAGCATATCCTTTAAAAAGCAGTCCATTGCCTTAACCTCTACATTTAAATACAGAAATAAAGACATTTTAGAAACATAGCTAGCTAGCTATACTAACTTGGCTACATCAAATTTATGGTAAATTTTAATGTTAGGTAGCTAAAAGAATTTCCATCTTCCTCCGGCAGAAACTGTTGACAACCAGTACAGTAACGCTACCTAACACTAGCTAACTCAATCAATCACCATGCAAGCGTGAGATAGGCCTGCAAAATAACCCAGATGGAGAATAAGAAAAATCCATGGTAACTTAGCTAGCCAGCTAACTTAGCTAACGAGTGAAAAAGTATACTACACACTCCAGAAGCAGTGTCAGACTAGCTAGCTAAGGTAGTTAGCCAGATAACTTTAGCTAGTGTAACAGTTGTTAAAGTACTATGTGAATTTCACCAGGTTCATATATTAATATGTTGTGTTGATTTGTTATTATGCATGCCTGCATCCTGGGAGAAGGGGAGTGTGTACTTTAGTTTTTCCCTGCGTGCTTGTGCTCAAATCATTTTGATGAACTGAGAGGTAGGCACGCTTTTTCTGTCTTCAGAAAAGTTTGATTCTTTTAAGTACAAAGTCATAGTGTTTTGTTCATGAATAATGATGTATATTTAGAGTGTGCTCATAAGTGGATGGTATTAAGATGCACTTGTAATTGTACTTTTTTGGATGATATCAACATTCTGAATTCAACATGTGGTTATTAACTACCTAAGGTATTAGCAGGCTATTGTATGTGTGAACGCTGGCTAGCTCCTCGATTGATCCCAGTCCCTCCGATTGTGCATCTGTTGTAGAAAGAGGCGACGATTCTCAGAACATATGTGCTCTACAAATGTTTTATTTCCTTTTGGATGCAGGATGCAGAGTGTGAGTTCTGCTTGATTAAAACTACCTGATCTCCAAAGTCCACATCTATAGTCTCAATCAACCACACACAACGCAGAGTTACAGCGGTGCAGTATAGCACCGGTTACACTAGCTCCTTTTACAGACGCTGTAACATAGTTAGCTAGTTAACTTGCCAAACATCAACAAACAAGTACATCTAGCTATATTCCGCGACAACAGTCCAGTAAGCTAGCATCACGAGCATGGTCGTGAGGCTAACTTTAGCTACCTATTAAATGTTACCACAGCCAGAGATATTAGGACAGAAAATGGCAAGCTAGGTAACAGTCGTTAGCTAATTCTCAAGCTAATGTTAGCTAGCTACCTAATTATTATAGGTCAACATTTTCAACCTGAATGACGATCAAGTTCCTAATTCATAACATTTGTTACTTACCGTTTCTGGTTTTTAGTTAAAGCTAACATAGCTTTAGTTTATCAAAATAACGTAAACTGTTTTCAGTCTGTTACTAAATCGCAGGAAGACTTGTAAATTGCCACAACTTGACACTTGCTCACATTCTGGTGGACTTCACGCGCTGGTGGCAGGAGAATTAACTCACTGGTGGGGTCAAATATCCATAGCCCAATGTTAATTATCCCAGCACCAAGAAACGAACCTTGCTGTTTATTTTACAGAAAACAAACAAGCTATAGACCCAAAGCCTGCAACTCAGCAATAGGGTCATCCAAACAACCCAGCATTTTTTCTCAAAGTCATGCATGCAAGAAGCCTTGACCTGTCTAGTGCACACACATTTATCTGTCCTCAGTTTGATTAAAGGCCTCAATCTGTATGTGTGCCTGGTAATTGATTGCTTCTAGAAAGAGAGAAGGAATAACATGATCAAGATGAGCTAGCTACTACTAGTGTAAAGCAATTAAAGATCTAATTGTTACAAAGAATGAATATATGGTCTACTGTTACGAATCCCTTTTGGCCCGACAGTCTAGTAAATTATAATTGTGACAAAGTAAAAGTGTGAACGTAATAACCAGGACAACTGAAATCTACCGTCAAACTCAAGGTTTATTTGATAAACACACGGTAATGGGGGGGAGCAGGAAAAGGGGCTGAGCTGGACCCAAGGAAAGAAACAAATATGCAAAAACACCCCTAAGCTAGACTAGCCTACTTTAACAGCTAACTAACCAAAAATACAGTGGGTGGTCCGCCCAGTTCTAACTAGTGTTTTTAACAAAGTTTACCTACGGGTAGTGAATGCCCATGGGCAACTTGTCTTGGTTTCCCCTTTTCCCACCAGCAACAAACAAACACCATAACCAAAACAATACTCACAGGTGATGACAAAGTGCTATGGAGGTGCTCAAACAAAAGAGAGGTTAATTAATACACAGAGCGAGTGAAAAACAGAGGTCTACAAACATGGCATTTACAAAGAGATTGAGCTCTTGAAATCTACAAAGAACAGAGATCTACCAACATGGCATTTACAAAGAGATTGAGCTACTGAAATCTATGAAGAACAGCAATCTACCAACATGGCATTACAAAGAGATTGAGCTCCAGAGCAAACAAATGATGGGGTTTTTAAACCATGGGGAAGGAACTGTGATAGGGTAGGAAACAGGAGGAGGTGTGTCTTCTGATTGTTGATTGGATTGTTGACTGATTGGGGAGTGATGATTTTCACCTGTGAGGGGAGACGGAGAGAAAAGAAACACACACAGGATACACACACAGGATACTTGTATCCGTAACATCTACATTTACAAGCATTTGCTGACCTTCAAGAAGATACACTCATTTATCACTAAAAGGCGTTATGAGTGAGTGCACCACAAACATATTTCCAGGGTGTTGAGGCATCCTCCTCCCAGCCTCTCTCAACACCACAGGTAGGGTAAGGGCATACATCTGCAAAAGGGAAGCTTTGCTTTGATGTCAAATCAAATGGAATTAAGAATAAATAAATATATGGATGAGCAATGTCAGAGTGGCATAGACTAAGATACAGTATATAGTATAGAATGCAGTATATACATATGAGATGACTAATGCAAGATATGTAACATTATTAAAGTCACCAATGATTTCAAGTCTATGTAGGCAACAGTCTGTGCTAGTGATGGCTATTCAAAAGTCTAATGGCATTGAGATAGAAGCTGTTTTTCAGTCTCTTGGTCCCAGCTTTGATGTACCTGTACTGACCTCACCTTCTGGAAGACAGCAGCGTGATCAGGCAGTGGCTTGGGTAGTTGTTGTCCTTGATTATCTTTTTGGCCTTCCTGTGACATCGGGTCACGTAGGTGTCCTGTATGGCAGGTAGTTTGCCCCAGGTGATGCAGTGTGCAGACTGCACCACCCTCTGGAGAGCCCTGCGGTTGTGGGTGGTGCAGTTGCCGTACCAGGCGGTGATAAAGCCCGACAGGATGGTCTCAATTGTGCATCTGTAAAAATTTGAGAGTTTAAGGTGACAAGCCACATTTCTTCAGCCTCCTGAGGTTGAAGACGCAGTGTTGCGCCACCTTCACCATACTGTCTCTGTGGGTGGACCATTTCAGTTTGTCAGTGATACAGTTGAAGTCGGAAGTTTACGTACACCTTAGCCAAATACATTTAAACTCAGTTTTTCACAATTCCTGACATTTAATCCTAGTAAAAATTCCCTGTCTTAGGTCCGTTAGGATCACCACTTTATTTTAAGAATTTGAAATCTCAGTAGAGACAATTATTTATTTCAGCTTGTATTTATTTCATCACATTCCCAGTGGGTCAGACGTTTACATACTGTGGCAGACATTTACACAGATCAGGTCAAGACATTTACACAGATCAGACATGGACAGAGTATGATTACCTCTGTTTCAAAGGTGTTTATTTAAATAATAAATCAAAAAGAAAAAGATAGGTCTCCCTCATGAGACCCTCTCCGGGATACCGTCTTTTGGGCTCCGGGTCTTGCTGTATCCTGTTGGTCACAAAAACTGAACTCTCTCCTCATACCTCTGCAACCGTCCTCAACTATACGGGAGTCCTTCCTTCCCCGCTCTCCCTTGTGTGCTGCCCTTCTGACAGCTTGATGGGCCTTGCACAGCTGGTGAGCAATCAGCCCTTGATTACTCACCAGCTACCAATCAGAACCAATTAGTCCTGGCCGGAGAGCCCTTCGAGACCTGGCACGTCCAGCAGATGGCGCCATCGCCTCGTGATGAATACTCCATCTGTCACCAGGCCTCGACGAGTCTCCCCTGGTGGCTGACCCGCTGTACGCCACAATACACTCAATTAGTATTTGGTAGCATTGCCTTTAAATTGTTTAAAACTTGGGTCAAACTTTTCGGGTAGCCTTCCACAAGCTTCCCACAATAAGTTGGGTGAATTTTGACCCATTCCTCCTGACAGAGCTGGTGTAACTGAGTTAGGCTTGCTCGCACACGCTTTTTCAGTTCTGCCCACAGATTTTCTTTAGGATTGAGGTCAGGGTCACTCCAATACCTTGACTTTGTTAAGCTATTTTGCCACAACTTTGGAAGTATGCTTGGGGTCATTGTGCATTTGGAAGACCCATTTTCGACCAAGCTTGAACTTCCTGACTGATGTCTTGAGATGTTGCTTCAATATATCCTTATAATTTTCCTCCATCATGATGCCATCTATTTTGTGAAGTGCACCAGTCTCTCCTGCAGCAAAGCACACCCACAAAATGATGCTGCCACCCCCGTGCTTCACTGTTGGGATGGTGTTCTTCGGCTTGCAAGCCTCCCCCTTTTTCCTCCAAACATAACGATGGTCATTATGGCCAAACAGTTCTATTTTTGTTTCATCAGACCAGAGGACATTTCTCCAAAAAGTACGATCTTCGTCCACATCTGCAGTTGCAAACTGTAGTCTGTCTTTTTTATGGCGGTTTTGGAGCAGTGGCTTATTTCCTGCTGAGCGGCCTTTCAGGTTATGTCGATATTGGACTTGTTTTACTGTGAATATACTGTAGATACTTTTGTACCTGTTTCCTCCAGCATCTTCAAAAGGTGCTTTGCTGTTGTTCTGGGATTGATTTAAACCAGACTTGTGGAGGTCTACAATTTTTGTTCTGAGGTCTTGGCTGATTTCTTTTGATTTCCCCATGATGTCAACCAAAGAGGCACGGAGTTTGAAGGTAGGCCTTGAAATACATCAGCAAGTACACATCCAATGGACTCAAATTATGTCAATTAGCCTGTCAGAAGCTTCTAAAGCCATGACATTTCCAAGCTGTTTAAAGGCACTGTCAACTTAGTATATGTAAACTTCTGACCCACTGGAATTGTGATACAGGGAATTATAAGTGAAATAATCTGTTCTGTAAACAATTGCTGGAAAAATGTCTTGTGTCACGCACAAAGTAGATTTCCTAACCGACGTGCCAAAACTATAGTTTGTTAATTAACAATACATTTGTGGAGTGGTTAAAAATGAGTTTTAACCTCTTGAAACTAGCAATCCCCGATCCGGGATCGTAATCATAGCCTCAAACGAATTAGCATAACGCAGTGAACATAAATACCCCTAGAAACTTTTCCTATTCATGAAAATCGCAAATTAAATGAATGAAAGATATTCAAACACAAGCTTAGCCTTTTGTTAACAACACTGTCATCTCAGATTTTCAAAATATGCGTTACAGCCAACACTAGACAAGCATTTGTGTAAGTTTATCATGGCATAATGCTATGCTAGGCTCTGCTACCAGCAGGCAACATTTTCACGAAAATAAGAAAAGCAACCAAATTAAATTATTTACCTTTGAAGAACTTGGATGCTTTCACTCAGGAGACTCCCAGTTAGATAGCAAATGTCCCTTTTTTCCAAAAATATTATTTTTGTAGGCGAAATAGCTCCCGTTTGTTCATCATGCTTGGCTGAGAAATCGACCGGAAAATGCTACCACTACAACCCCAAACTTTTTTCAAAATTAGCTCCATAATATCGACAGAAACACGGCAAACGTTGTGTAGGATCCATCCTCAAGGTGTTTTTAACATATATATTCGATAATATATCCGTCAAGGCAATTGGTTTCTCATAAGAAGCGATTGGAAAAATGGCTACCTCAGTATTTTACGCAAGATTTTCTGCGGGAGACACCATGTGACCACTTGCTATATATGGTCCATTACGGCTATTCTTCAATGGAAATGCGTAAAAAGACGTCACAATGCTGTAGACACCATGGGGAATACGTGGAAAACGTAAGCTCATTCGTAGCTCATTCACAGCCATATAAGGAATCATTGGCATGAGGCGGTTTCAAAAAATGCGGCACTTCCTGGTTGGATTTTTATCTGGGTTTCGCCTGTAACATCAGTTCTGTTGCACTCACAGACAATATCTTTGCAGTTTTGGAAACGTCAGAGTGTTTTCTTTCCAAAACTGTCAATTATATGCATAGTCAAGCATCTTTTCGTGACAAAATATCTTGTTTAAAACGGGAACGTTTTTCATCCAAAAATGTTAATAGCGCCCCCTAATGCTTAACTCCAACCTAAGTGTTTGTAAACTTCCGACTTCAACTGTATGTACGCTGAGGAACTTAAAACTTACCACCTTCTCCACTGCTGTCTCATTGATGTGGGTAGGGGTGTTCTCCCTCTGTTGTTTCCTGAAGTCCACGATCATCTCCTTTGTTTTGTTGACTTTGAGTGAGAGGTTATTTTCCTGACAACACAATCCAGAGCCCTCACCTCCTCCCTGTAGGCTGTCTCGTCGTTGATGGTAATCAAGCCTACTACTGTTGTGTAGTCTTCAAACTTGATGATTGAGTTAGAGGCTTGCATGGCCACACAGTCATAGGTGAACAGGGAGTACAGGAGGTGACTGAGCACGCACCCTTGTGGGGTCCCAGTGTTGAGAATCAGCGAAGTGGAGATGTTGTTTCCTACCTTCACCACCCGGGGCGGCCCGTCAGGAAGTCCAGAACCCAATTGCACAGGGCGGGGTTCAGACACAGGTTCTCGAGCTAATGATGAGTTTGTAGGGTACTATGGTCTTGAATGCTGAGCTATAGTCAATGAACAGCATTCTTAAATAAGTATTCCTCTTGTCCAGATGGGATAAGGCAGTGTGCAGTGTGATGGCGATTGCATCGTCTGTGGACCTATTGGGGCATAAGCAAATTGAAGTGGGTCTAGGGTGACAGGTAAGGTGGAGGTGATATGATCCTTGACTAGTCTCTCAAAGCACTTCATGATGACGGAAGTGAGTGCTACGGGGCAGTAGTCATTTAGTTCAGTTACCTTTGCATTTTTGGTTACAGGAACAATGGTGGCCATCTTGAAGCACATTCATACTGATATTAAAAGACAGTTATGTATTCACCCAAAATACGTGTTTAGACAAATCATTAGTTAGCTAGCTACTTATCACATGACTTGCGCAAAAATATAATAGCTAATGTTAGCTACCTAAGCGCTAACCAGTCAGTGGCTCTGACAGATTGAAACTGGTATCAGCAAAATGTGTTTCATTCTATTCAATAAAACAAGAGATTGTTAATTAGGCATCATTTAGCTACACTGAACAAAAATATAACAGCAACATGCAAGTTACAGTTCATATAAGGAAATCAGTCAATTAAAATCAATAAATTAAGCCCTAATCTATGGATTTCACATGACTGGGTATACAGATATGCATCTGTTGGTCACAGATATCTTTAAAAGAAAGTAGGGGCGTGGATCAGAAAACCAGTCAGTATCTGGTGGACCACCATTTATTTACCTGATGCATCTCGACACATCTCCTTCGCATAGAGTTGATCAGGTTGTTGAGTGTGGCCTGTGGAGTGTTGTCCCACTCCTCTTCAATGGCTGTGTGAAGTTGCTGGATATTGGTGGGAACTGGAACTGTTGTACACGTCGATACAGAGCATCCCAGAAATGCTCAATGGGTGACATGTCTGGTCAGTATGCAGGCCATGGAAGAACTGGTACATTTTCAGCTTCCAGGAATTGTGTACAGATCCTTATCATGGGCCATGAATTATCATGCTGAAACATGAGGTGATGGCGGCGGATTGAATGGCACGCATGATAAAGGGCCTCAGGATCACTTCATGGTATCTCTGTGCTTTCAAATTGTCATCATAAAAAATTTAATTGTGTTCGTTTTCCATAGCTTATGCCTGCCCATATCCATACCCCAACACTACCATGGGGACTATGATCACAACGTTGAAATCAGGAAACCACTCGCCCATATGACGCCATACACGCAGTCTGCCATCTGCCCGGTACAGTTGAAACCGAGATTCATCCGTGAAGAGCACACTTCTCCAGCATGCCAATGGCCATCGGAGGTGAGCATTGTTACGACGCCGAACTGCAGTCAGCACAAGACCCTGATGAGGACGACGAGCACGCAGATGAGTTTCCCTGAGACTGTTTCTGACTAGTTTGTGCAGAAATTATTTGGTTGTGCAAAGTCACAGTTTCATCAGCTGTCCATGTGGCTGGTCTCAGAAGATCCCACAGGTGAAGAAGCCGGAAGTGGATGTGGGCTGGCGTGGTTACACGTGGTTTGCAGTTGTGAGGCCGGTTGGACGTACTGCCAAATTCTCTAAAATTATTTTGGAGGCGGCTTAGGGTAGAGAAATACATATTAAATTATCTGGCAACAGCTCGGGTGGATATTCCTGCAGTCAGCATGCTCCCTCAAAACTTGTGTTGTGTGAAAAAACTGCACATTTCAGATTTTATTGTCTCCAGCAAAAAGGTCCACCTGTGTAATGATCATGCTGTTTAATCAACTTCTTGATATGCCACACCTTTCAGGTGGATGGATTATCTTGGCAAATGATAAATGCTCACTACCAGGGATATAAACACATTTATGACAACATTTTTACAGAAATAAGCTTTTTGTGTGTTTGAAAAATTAGTGGGGTCTTTTGTTTCAACTCATGAAACATGAGAACAACACTTTAAATGTTGCATTTATATTTTTGTTCAGTGTAATAAAATGTTAAGTTTATTAGGATGTTTTAAATGAGTTAGACACTCACCGGACAACTTTGATAGGTAGCTAGCTGAATAGCTTGTTTTCTATTTTCCAACAGATGTTTCTAATCCCCCTGTTTGGTCATCAACGGTTACTGGTCTTGGAACTCATGTGTTCACCAGAAACGGCTACTGGTAAACTGTTTGCCATTATTGGCAATAAATGTTGTTGCCAGAGGTTTTCCACAGATACAAATTGAACCTTGAAAGTATTATCTTCCAGAAAGGAAGACCCTGATCTGTTTCACCTGTCCTCGTTATTGTCTCCACCCCCTCCAGGTGTCGCTTGTTTTCTCCAGGATATTTATCCCTGTGTTTATTGTCTCTCTGGGCCAGTTTGTCTTGTATGTTTCCAAGTCAACCAGTGGTTTTCCTGTTCTCCTGCCGGTTTTGACCCGTGCCTGTTTCTGGACTTTGTACCCGCCTGCCTGACCATTCTGCCTGCCTTGACCACGAGCCTATCTGCCACTCTGTATCCCATGGAGTCTGATCTGGTTTTGACCTTTTTGCCTGTCCACGACCATTCTCTTGCCTACCCCTTTGGATTAATAAACATTGTAAACTCCAACCATCTGCCTCCTATGTCTGCATCCGTGTCTCACCTTGTGCCTTGATACTCAACCCAGTCAATTCCAGCCAGTGTGCACATATCAACCCTGAGCATATCGGACTGCTTTTTCTCTACCACATCTCCGGATTCCTACCACAAGTTCTGAACCTTTACACTGGATCATCGCAGCTAGCTGCTATCCGAGTGGATAACCTTGTGCTAGGCCCATCTCCCGGCTAGCCAAAGAGGTCCACCAGACAATTCTTGGGCTACAATACCTCTTTTGCCAATTGGCCTGGACCCTAAACTGCCAACACGGAGCCCCGCCGATCCATCATGACTGGTCTGCCGACGTAACCGTCCAAGGTGGTCTCAACAGGCTCTTCTGTTGCGACGTCACCGGAGGCCAATCTGCTAGCCCCAGCCCGCTAGCTTTTTGAATCGCCTTGTCTCCAGCTCACCTAGCGTAACAGCGGCTATGGAATTTGGCTCCCTGACTCATCTAGTGCTATTCATTGGACCCTATGATCACTCGGCTAAACATGCCTCTCCCTAATGTCAATATGCCTTGTCTATTGCTGTTTTGGTTAGTGATTGTCTTATTTCACTGTAGAGCCCCTAGCCCTGCCCTCACTAACTTTAAGTACCAGCTGTCAGAGCAGCTCGCATAGCCCATCTGTAAAAAGCCAATCCAACTACCTCATCCCCATGCTGTTATCTATTTATTTTGCTCCGTTGCAGCCAAGTATCTTTACTTGCACACTCATCTTCTGCACATCTATCACTCCAGTGTTTAGTTGCTATATTGTAATTATTTTGCCACTATGGCCTATTTATTGACTTACCTCCCTTATCCTACCTATTTTGCATACAAACGACCACCCCTCATCACTGTCAAACGCTCCTTAAAACACTTCAGCGAGCAGGCCTTTCTAATCGACCTGGGCCGGGTATCCTGGAAGGATATTGACCTAATCCAGTCAGTAGAGAATGCCTGGTTGCTCTTTAAAAGTGCTTTCCTCGCCATCTTAAATAAGCATGTCCCATTCAAAAAATGTAGAACTAAGAACAGATCTAGCCCTTGGTTCACCCCAGACTTGACTGCCCTTGACCAGCACAAAAACATCCTGTGGCATTCTGCATTAGCATCGAATAGCCCTCTAAAACGTTATTGGACACTGTAAAGTCCATGGAAAATAAGAGCATGTCCTACCAGCTGCCCAGTGCACTGAGGCTAGGAAACATGGTCACCACCACTAAGTATACGATAATTGATAATTTCAAAAAGCATTTTTCTATAATTGGCTATGCTTTACACCTGGCTACCACAACCACAGCCAACAGCTCAGCACCCCCTGCAGCAACTTGCCCAAGTCCCCCCCACCCCCACTTCTCCTTCACCCAAATCCAGACAGCTGATGTTCTGAAAGAGCTGCAAAATCTGGACCCCTACAAATCAGCTGGGCTAAACAATCTGGAACCTCTCTTTCTAAAATGATTCACCGAAATTGGTGCAACCCCTATTACTAGCCAGGTCAACCTCTCTTTCGTATCGTCTGAGATCCCCAAAGATTGGAAAGCTGCCGCGATCATCCCCCTGTTCAAAAGGGGAAACACTATAGACCCAAACTGTTATAGACCTATATCCATCCTGCCCTGCCTTTCTAAAATCTTATCTTCGAAAGCCAAGTTAATAAACGGATCACCAACCATTTCGAAATCCACCGTACCTTCTCCACTATGCAATCTGGTTTCAGAGCTGGTCATGGGTGCACCTCAGCCACGCTCAAGGTCCTTAAAACTTCTTATGGCTGCAATCCCGTTAACGGGATGATATGACAACAGCCAGTGAAAGTGCAGGGCGCCAAATTCAAAACATCAAAAATCTCATAATTAAAAGTCCTCAAACATACATGTATTTTATACCGTTTTAAAGTAGTCTTCTTGTTAATCCCACCACAGTGTCCGATTTCAAATAGGCTTTACGGCGAAAGCAGCACAAAGGATTATGCTAGGTGACCACCAAACCACAATAAAAACAGCCATTTTCTCAGCCAAAGAGGAGTCACAAAAAGCACAAATAGAGATAAAATGTATCACTAACCATTGATGATCTTCATCATATGACAGTCATAGGACTTCATGTTACACAATACATGTATGTTTTGTTTGATAAAGTTGATATTTATCAAAATATGAGTTTACATTGGCGTGTTACATTCACTAGTTCCAAAAACATCCAGTGATTTTCCATAGCCACATCATTCAACAGAAATACTCATCATAAATGTAGATGATAATACAAGTTATACACATGGAATTATAGATATACCTCTCCGTAATGCAACCGCTGTGTCTGATTTTAAAAAAACTTTACAGAATAAGCAATCCATGCAATAATCTGAGACGGCGCTCAGAAGAAATAGTTACAATAGCCTCCATGTTGGCGTCAACATAAACAAGAAATTACATGATAAATATTCCCTTACCTTTGATGATCTTCATCAGAAAGCACTCCAGGAATCCCAGGTCCACAATAACTGTTTGTTTTGTTCGATAATGTCCGTTATTTATGTCCAAATACCTCCGTTTGTTAGCGCGTTTGGTATACATGACCAAACGCTCATTCTGGTCAGCGTTACGTTGGACAAAAACTTTAAAAAGTTATATTACAGTTCGAAGAAACATTTCAAACTAAGTACAGAATCATTCATTAGGATGTTTTTAACATATAGCTGCAATAAAGTTCCAACCGGAGTATTCCTTTGTGTCTTGATGAGCAATGGAACGCAAGTGGAAATGCGCATGATCGGAAAATGGCTGACTGCCAGTCACCTGATAGATTCTGCTCTCATTCAGTCCCACAACACAGTAAAAGTCTCATTCAAATTTATATAGATGGTTGACATCTAGTGGAACCCATAAGAAGTGCAAAAGCATTAATATCTCAAGGGGATTTCATTGGGAACTGTGGTGAATACATACAGTGTACCAAGCTCAGATTTCTCACTTACTGTTTTGATTTCTCCTCGGGATTTTGCCTGCCATATGAGTTCTGTTATACTCACAGACATCATTCAAACAGTTTTAGATACTTTAGAGTGTTTTCTATCCAATACTAATAATAAGCATATATTAGCAACTGAGACTGAGGAGCAGACCGTTTACTTTGGGCAACTTATTCATCCAAGCTACTCAATACTGCCCCCCAGCCATAAGAAGTTAACAATATCATAACCGCCATCGATAAAAGACCGTACTGTGCAGCCGTCTTCATCAACCTGGCCAAGGCTGTCGAATCTGTCAATCACTGCATTCTTATCGGCAGACTCAATATTCTTGGTTTCTCAAATGACTGCCTCGCCTAATTCACCAACTACTTCTCAGATAGAGTTCAGTGTGTCAAATCGGAGGGCCTGTTGTCCGGACCTCTGGCAGTCTTTATGTGGGTGCCACAGGGTTCAATTCTCGGGCCGACTATTTTCTCTGTATATATCAATGATGCCGCTCTTGCTGCTGGTGATGCTCTGATCCACCTCTACGCAGACGACACCATTCTGTATACATCTGGTCCTTCCAAACGAGCTTCAATGCCATACAACACTCATTCCGTGGCCTCCAACTGCTTTTAAATGTTAGTAAAACAAAATGCATGCTCTTTAACTGATTGCTGCCCACACCCGCCCAACTAGCATCACTACTCTGGACGGTTCTGACTTAGAATATGTGGACATCTACAAATACCTAGGTGTCTGGTTAGACTGTAAACTCTCCTTCCAGACTCACATTAAGCATCTCCAATTGAAAATTAAATCTAGAATCAGCTTCACATTTCGCAACAAAGCCTCCACTCATGCTGCCAAACATACCCTCGTAAAACTGAATAGTCCTTGACTTCGGCAATGTCATTTAGAAAAATTCCCTCCAACACTCTACTCAGCAAACTGGATGTAGTCCATCACAGTGCCATCCGTTTTGTCACCAAAGCCCCATATACTACCCACCACTGTGACCTGTATGCTCTCGTTGGCTGGCCCTCACTATATATTCATCGCCAAGCCCACTGGCTCCAGGTCATCTATAAGTATTTCCTAGGTAAAGCCCCACCTTATCTCAGCTCACTGTTCACCTTAGCAACACCAACCCGTAGCACGTGCTCCAGCAGGTATATTTGACTGGTCTTCCCCAAAACCAACACTTCCTTTGGCCACCTTTCCTTCCAGTTCTCTGCTGCCAATGACTGGAACGAATTGCAAAAATCACTGAATCTGGAGTCCTATATCTACCTCTCTAACTTTAAGCATCAGCTGTCAGAGCAACTTACCGATCACTGCACCTGTACACAGCCCATCTGTGAATAGCCCACCCAACTACCTCATCCGCATATTGTTTTTTTTCTCTACTTGCACATCATTATCTGCACATATATAACTCCAGTGTTAATGCTAAATTGTAATTATTTCACCTCTATGGCCTATTTATTGCCTTACCTCCCTACTCTTCTACATTTGCACACACTGTACATAGATTTTTCTATTGCGTTATTGACTGTACATTTGTTAATGTGTAACTCTGTGTTGTTTTTGTCTCACTGCATTGCTTTATCTTGGCCAGGTCGCAGTTGTAAATGAGAACTTGTTCTCAATTGGCCTCCCTGGTCCCTGTTGCGATGAGCAATCCCGTATCCGGGAGCGTAATTATAGCCTCAAGCTCATTACCATAACGCAACGTTAACTATTCATGAAAATCACAAATGAAATGAAATAAATATATTGGCTCTCAAGCTTAGCCTTTTGTTAACAACACTGTCATCTCAGATTTTCAAAATATGCATTTCAACCATAGCAAAACAAGCATTTGTGTAAGAGTATTGATAGCTAGCATAGCATTAAGCCTAGCATTCAGCACGCAACATTTTCACAAAAACAAGAAAAGCATTTGAAAAAAATCGTTTACCTTTGAAGAACTTCAGATGTTTTCAATGAGGACACTCTCAGTTAGATAGCAAATGTTCAGTTTTTCCAAAAATATTATTTGTGTAGGAGAAATCGCTCCGTTTTGTTCATCACGTTTGGCTAAGAAAAAAACCAGAAAATTCAGTCATTATAACGCCAAACTTTTTTCCAAATTAACTCCATAATATCGACAGAAACATGGCAAACGTTGTTTAGAATCAATCCTCAAGGTGTTTTTCACATATCTATTCGATGATATATCATTCGTGGAAGTTTGGTTTCTCCTCTGAACGACATGGAAAAATGCATGCAGCTGGAGATTGCGCACCAATTTCGACGGAGGACACCAGGCGGACACCTGGTAAATGTAGTCTCTTATGGTCAATTTTCCAATGATATGCCTACAAATACGCCACAATGCTGCAAACACCTTGGGGAAACGACAGAAAGTGTAAGCTCATTCCTTGCACATTCACAGCCATATAAGGAGACATTGGAACACAGCGCCTCCAAAATCTGGGGCATTTCCTATTTGAAATTTCATCTTGGTTTCGCCTGTAGCATCAGTTCTGTGGCACTCACAGATAATATCTTTGCAGATTTGGAAACGTCAGAGTGTTTTCTTTCCAAAGCTGTCAATTATATGCATAGTCGAGCATCTTTTCGTGACAAAATATCTTGTTTAAAACAGGAACGTTTTTCATCCAAAAATGAAATACTGCCCTCAGAGTTTCAAGAGGATAAAGGGGAAATAAATACATAGTGTTTGCCACTAGTGGCCATTAATATTATTGTTACCAATAAGACAAAGCAACATTTTGTGGCACACTATTTAGTTTGCAGCAAATTTGCCACAATCTAGCCGGAAGTTTGCAGCAATAAATTACTTTTTTTAAGGAAGGGATTATTCAGACCAATGACCAGTCATCTTTATTTGCATAATCCTCTGACTTTGAAGGTGTAGGTTCTAGAGTCTAAACGATCCTATTGACCAATCAGGGATGTGTATGTAAATATATTTACATACATATCAACAAGCCCACACAATCAGACTCAACATTTCAATGGCAAAAGGAAGTTCAGGGAAATAAATGATTAAAACCCCCTTAAATCGATTGACACACCCGGTGACGTCATTTTGAATATTGAATAGGTCCCTGTGTGTTTATGCTGTAGCGGTTGCAGCTCAAGCCTCTCTTTCCATCGATATAAAGCTTGTGCTTATTCCGTAAAGTGGACCTTGTGAAAGCAGCCTTTTTCTACACATGCGAGGATCCAGACAAGAAAAACATCTGTATTTACCTGAACCGTTTGAGCTACAAACGAATATATAACCAATATATAACCAACATAAAAGGTTTGGTTGTTTGGCACTACGTCATCCACAAGCTTTACAGCAGTCATCTGAACTCTCTGTCACTAATGTCCTCATTTTGAAGAGGTCTTTTCACAAACCTGATTGTCCAGACCGAACCGTTGGAGCTACAAAGTAATTTGTCTAAATTGGAGACTCTCATCAATATCGAAAGGGAGACGCTCACAAACACGAAGGTGCCTGTTGTTCTGCGTTACAACTAACACAAGCTTCAGGGGAGTCATATGAATGTAACACAGTACAAACATTACATCTCTCAGATATAGGAGAGACACTTCAAAACATTGTTCCTAATGATTTATATTTTGACTGTCAGTTTTGCCATTTATGACTGTGTTATTCAATGTGTTTCTCTGGGCTATAGCAGTAAAGGCCTAATTATATTTTTATTTACCTACAGGTGTCCTAAGATTGAAAATCAAATGGCTAAATGAGACATTTTTTGACCATCTTAAAACAATTACGTATGTTAGCTTACTAGATATTGCGATCTAAGGGCTTTAACCAACATGGGTTAAAACTATATTTGGAACTATTTTTATGAAATTAACACACAGTGATTTATTAGACATTCCGAGTGGTTGTTTTGGGACCTCTACAGGACCCCAAAAAATAGAAGGTGGCATATAATTTGAACGCTACAGGCCTTGTCTTTTTGTAAATTGTATGCATGGAAAGGGTACACCCTGATGGTCATTGTAAAGCAATGCATTTCCTTTTCCATCCACATTACTGTACCTTGTATGCATCCTCCACATGCACCGTTTAGCTACAGTAGCTGATCATTTACAATAGGAAAAGTTTAAGTTTAAGTTGAAAGTTTCTTCACCTGTCTGTGTCTTCTTTAAAATTAATATAAAGCCCTGGTTGCTAATGTCATTTTAATATGTCAGGCTTGAAAATCTGCTTATCCATTTTGGCACAGTGACTCGCTACCCAAACTAGACACAACTGGTTTCAAGTGGCCAAGAGACGTCATGTGATGTCCTACAACTATCTAGTGAGATGAACTGCGAATCAGACAGAGGATATATTTAGAACAATGGATAGGTGGAGACTTCAGATTTCTCCTCATATATATATATATATTAGTCCTGTAAGACGAAAAATGAAGTTATGGCACATTGTAAAAGTGCAGGGCTTGTACAATGTCTGTGTTCCAATGGAAATGTGTGCATGTCTAAACAGTAATTGGTAATTGGAACAGTAATTGGTGACATTTGTTATCTCAAACCTAGTCTTTTAAATATCTTCTTCCCCTACATGTGCACAATTGGGAAGACCCCCACGTTGTACATTTCTGTTTTTTCTAGTCTACTGTATGTTGGGCTCTGTAGTAGTCATGTTGTTTCTGACACCTTTACCTGATTCCCACTTTTCTTAAATTTCTAACAGTACTAAGCATGTGTTTGTAGAACTTTTATTTTTGAAACCGAAATGTACTTTATGAGTGTAGTATACAATATTATGTGTTGTTTAGAAAATGTCACCAGAGGGGGTCAGAGTTTAACAGACAAAGAAATAAAAATAAATAGACTATGTGGGCTAACACCTCAGATGTACTGTAGCGTCAACATTGTGAGTGAACCTGCAGTGAACCTTTTAATAATCTGTGATAGATTGAAACTCTGCCTCACTGCTTAAGAGTGACTTCGAAGCACTCAAAGTCACAGATCACATTAGATTTGCTTAGCGTCGAATGTTCCCCTCAACACTTCCCTAATTCTAATCCATCATCAATTTGGAGGCAATTATCTGTCTTGTGTTTTGAGAGCACATCTACCTCTGGCAGTTAGTTCACCACATCCCCTTCTTCCTCCTGAATGGGCGGGACCTATGCACTGCTGACATGTAATTAATTACGTGTTGCCTGCCAGGACCCCATGAGTTGATGGATTGGTCAATACAGTATGGGGTGCAACCAATCCATCACACTACTAAACATCTTGAACACCAGCTTAATACTAAGGTTTTTTCTATACCTACCTTTTTCAAAATCCCCTCAATGGATTTTAGTGCTGATACTTTTTCCTCGTGGGACAAGAACTATTTTGGGATTTAGTGCCAAGAGAACACAGACAGGCAGACAGAGAGGCCAGGATTAAGAAAAAGATTAATGTTCATAAAGGCTGGCTTCCATGCTTGTCTGTCACTCACTGGTCCTGACAATGGCCATGTAAACAGTCTTGGGAGGTGGGCCAACAAGGTTGGCACATTACGATTGGTTGCCGCCTGCCATTGTCACACAGTGATTGGTTACCACCTGTCATTGGCAAGGGAACATGTTTGATTTCCTGTTTGTTCCAATTATCCATCACAGTCAGTTGTTCAAATGTTTGCAGAATACCAAGTAGTGGGTCAACAATGAGAGTTGTTGATATTTTCACTGCTTGGAGCAAATCAAGAATTTAGAATCAAGTTTACAAGAATTTAAGGCAATGTTTCCTATAAGCAACTGAATCAGGGATGACTTGATAGCAGTATTATTGTTTATCACATTGCCTCATAGGAATATGATTTGGAACTAGCCTAGCTTTGTCTTGTTCCATTCCATTCAGGTCATCTGCGTCATGTTTGCAATGTATGTTCCAATTAGCATATTCTATTTACTGAACGTTTACTGTAATGTACAGAACGTTTGTTAAATGACTAAATTGTAAATTGATACCTAGTGGAAACCGTATTGCCTACAAGGTGCACAAGCACTAAGGTTTGACAAATCCCCATGGGCAACAGGTGTTGCTATTGGTGACTGAGACACTACAATGCTGTAATCAGATGGTGAGAATAAAGCATGTGCTGTTGTGGAGTGTGTTTTTTTTAAATCGACACTGTTTTGCCTGTTCTCATCCAGTGTTTTGAAGCAAATCTCTGATTGGTTTCAGGGTGCAATAAAATAGTAAAAATAAGATATGTGTAGTGAAATGTGTTGTTGTGCAGGATCAGCAGTATGGTGACCCTGGAGCAAATTAGGGTTAGGTGCCTTGCTCAAGGGCACATCGACAGATTGTTCACCTTGTCGGCTAAGGTTTTCAAACCTACAAACCTTCGGTTACGCTCTAACCACTAGGCTACCTGCCACCCTTTAAAATTCAAAATTATTAAGAAATACAACTGTATTTAAGATCCCAACGGTATGAATGTTGTATATGGAATTACATTATGAATCCATTAATCTGATATATTTCCAAACGTTTAATGAGCCTGATTTATAAATTCATTTCTTATTCATCTTTAGTTACGAGTAATGTTCTGTATAAAGAAGAGGAAGGGGAGCGCTACTAAGGTACACAATAGTACATTTTGGTAGACAGAAGGTGATCTTTGGTAAAAGGGGTGAATTGTTCATCAAAAAGAAACGAGGACCAAGGCACTCTTCATATAATTAATTTAAATGGCTTTATTTGTTATGGCATGTTCAATAGAAACAAAGTTTAAAAAATCCGACGCATTTCGGCTGCATGGCCTTCGTCAGGGAGTGGTTACAATGTTGATTGGACACACCTAGTAAGCAATACTATACACATTAAAAAGCCAAATACTGTAGCTATGTTATCAAAAAAATACAACTCCAAGTTAGAAGTATCAGAACATTTAGATATGACTGGGAGAAGTGTCAAGAATAAGAAAGCAATATATTCCATAGTACACTAGAACACAGCAAACATGAACAACAACAGTCTAAACATAGTTGAGGGCAATTGAGCAAAATATCCACTATATGACAGCAAATGGACCCATCACGACCCTAAAGGAATGGTGAGAAATCCATATCTTCATTTAAACCAGGGTACTTAGTGACCTTTAGTTTGTAAATCCCAAAACTTTCCCTTTGGTTTAACTGTTAAAGTTACATATTTTCTAATAGAGGCCGGAACATGATCAATACCCATAGCTTGTAGGGAGGCAGGGTTGCCATGGTGCAAGGACTTGTAATGCCTTGCCATGGTGTAAGGACTTGTAATGCCTTGCCATGGGGTAGTCTTCATTGCCTACCCGTATGGTGTACTTGTGTTCCGCTAAGCTGTCTTGAAGGTGTCTCTTTGTCCGTCCAGTGTAGAACACCTTGCACTGTGGACATTCCAATCTATAGATGACATGAGTGGTTTTGCAGTTAATGAAATGCTTGACGTAATACTCCATTTTGGAAGCTGTGTCAACAAAATACTTTTTCTGTGCAATATTTCTGCAATGGTTGCAATGGTTACATTTAAAAGAGCCCTTGGGTTTATGGTCAAGCCAAGTTTTTTGAGAGTAACCCGGAAGATAACTGTGGACTAATTTGTCATTTAGGGTAGGACATCTCTTAAAGCTTATGACTCGTGGCTCAGGAAAGACTTGGCGTAGTAGCCAAGTAGCCATTTAGCCATATTGCTAAATGACAAATTAGTCCACAGTTATCTTCCGGGTGACTGTAAGGGCTTTCTTCTGTGGACGAAGGAGAGGACCAAAGCGCAGCATGGTTAGTGTTCATCATGTTTAATAAAGACGATAAATGTGAACACTACAAAGTAACAAATGTGGAAAAACCAAAACAGTTCTATATTATGCAGACACACAAAGACAACCAACCCACAAAACAGGCTACCTAAATATGGTTCCCAATCAGAGACAATGACTAACACCTGCCTCTGATTGAGAACCAGATTAGATTGGAATGTCCACAGTGCAAGGTGTTCTACATTGGATGGACAAAGAGACGCCTTCAAGACAGCTTAGCGGAACACAAGTACACCATACGGGTAGGCAATGAAGACTACCCCATGGCAAGGCACTACAAGTCCTTACACCATGGCAACCCTGCATCCCTACAAGCTATGGGTATTGATCATGTTCCGGCCTCTATTAGAAAAGAGGTAACTTTAACAGTTAAACCAAAGGGAAAGTTTTGGGATTTACAAACTAAAGGTCACTAAGTACCCTGGTTTAAATGAAGATATGGATTTCTCACCCTTCCTGTAGGGTCGTGAGAAGTCCATTTGCTGTCATATTGTGGACATTTTGCTCAATTGCCCTCAGCTATGTTTAGACTGTTGTTGTTCATGTTTGCTGTGTTCTAGTGTAGTATGGAATATATTACTTTCTTATTCTTGACACTTCTCCCAGTCATATCTAAATGTTCTGATACTTCTAGCTTGAAGTTGTATTTTTTTTGATAACATAGCTACAGTATTTGGCTTTTTAATGTGTATAGTATTGCTTACTAGGTGTGTCCAATCAACATTGTAACCACTCCCTCTTCAAATTAGGGCTAATTGGAAAAGCTTTTCAAAAGAGGACATTGTATTATTTCTTTGTACTCCCTGACGAAGGCCATGCAGCCGAAACGCGTCGGATTTTTAAAACGTTGTTTCTATTGAACATGCCATAACAAATAAAGCCATTTAAATTAATTATATGAAGAGTGCCTTGGTCCTCATTTATTTTTAATGTTCTGTATAGTGTCATACTTTGCCCTGTCATTATGTAATTTCTGACTCCCCCATGGAAATCTGTGACAGTGCCTCTCTTCAGACTAAAGCCTAGAGGTGACAATCTGTCATATTTGGAATTTAAGGGAGAAAAATAAACCTGACCAGACAGCCCCTGATATAGAAAAAATGAAAACACCAGACAGGATGGAAGTGGCTGGGAAATGGGTGTTATTAGAGATGGGCAATGTGAGGGTGGGGGAAAAAAAGGTTTTGAAATTGGGAGGAGAGTTGAAAGCAATGTCGTCTATGTAAATCGGTGTCATTGGCTCACAATGCAAAGTCAGACAGACTGACAGAAACGCTGCTGAATGAATGGGGAGGGGGCAGGAGGGTTGACACTTTCTGCATGGCCATGTTGGAAAGGACGGAAGTACTACATTATATCCACTGACTAACCCATACCATAACCCTCACTTTACCATAACCCCTACGTCGACCCTGAGTGAAGAATACATACACGCATACTGAATACATACATACTACATGATTACCAAGGAAAGCAAGGGGAAAACCACGCTCAATGTGAATTGTCTCTGAGTGAATAGAATGACATTCTGTTGACTTGAATAGCATTAACTGAAATTAACTGAAATCCCTTCAGAGATGTTTACCCCTTCTAGTATATTCTATTCTTTCTTGTTTCAAGCAAAGGTGAATATTGAACTCCATGAAACATGTGCACCAAACAAGTAGCCTATAGGTCTCTCTCTATATATACATACAGTAACTTCGGAAAGTATTCAGACCCCTTGACTTTTTCCGCATTTTTTGACCATCGGGGTTCTTGGTCACCTCCCTGACCAAGGCCCTTTTCCCCCGATTGCTCAGTTTGGCCGGGCGGCTAACTCTAGGAAGAGTCTTGGTGGATCCAAACTTCTTTCATTTAAGAATGATGAAAGCCACTGTGTTCTTGGGGACCTTCAATGCTGCAGACATTTTTTGGTACCCTTCCCCAGATCTGTGCCTTGACACAATCCTGTCTCATAGCTCTATGGACAATTTCTTTGACCTCACTGCTTGGTTTATGATCTGACACACATTGTCAACTGTGGGACCTTACTGTGTTTAGACAGGTGTGTGCCTTTCCAAATCATGTCCAATCAATTGAATTTGCCACAGGTGGACTCCAATCAAGTTGCTTTGTAATTATGGAGTATTGTGTGTATATTACTGAGGATTTTTATGTTATTAAATAATTTTATAATAAGGTTGTGACGTAATAAAGTGTGGAAAAAGTCAAGGGGTCTGAATACTTTCCCAAGGCTCTATATACATAAATACAGTACCAGTCAAAGTTTGGACGAACCTACTCATTCAAGGGTTTCTCTTTTTTAAATATTTTCTATATTGTAGAATAATAGTGAAGACATCAAAACGATGAAATAAAACACATGGAATCATGCAGAAAGCAAAAAAGTGTTAAACATATCAAAATATATTTTATATTTGAGATTCTTCAAAGTAGCCAACCTTTTGCCTTGATGACTTATTTGCACACTCTTGGCATTCTCTCAACCAGCTTCATGAGGTAGTCACCTGGAATGAATTTCTATTAACAGGTGTACCTTGCTAAAAGTTAATTTGTGCAGTTTCTTTCCTTCTTAATGCTTATGTGCCAATCAGTTGTGTTGTGACAAGGTAATGGGTGGTATACAGAAGATGGCCTTATTTGGTAAAAGACCAAGTCCATATTTTGGTAAGAACAGAACAAATAAGCAAAGAGAAACAACAGTCCATCATTACTCAGTCAAAGCGGAAAGTTTCAAGAAAGTTTCTACGAGTGCAGTCGCAAAAACCATCAACCGCTATGATAAAACTGGCTCTCGTGAGGACCGCCACAGGATAGGAAGACCCAGAGTTACCTCTGCTGCAGAGGATAAGTTCATTATAGTTACCAGACTCAGAAATTGCAGCCCAAATAAATGCTTCACAGAGTTCTAGTAACAGACACATCTCAAAATCCACTGTTCAGAGGAGTGGGTGTTGCGTGAATCAGGCCTTCATTTGTATTTGTATTTATTATGGATCCCCATTAGCTGCTGCCAAATCATCAGCTGCTCTTCCTGTGGTCCAGCAAAATTAATGCAGTTTTATACAATTTTAAAAACATTACAATACATTCACAGATTTCACAACACACTGTGTGCCCTCAGGCCCCTACTCCACCACTACCACATATCTACAGTACTAAATCCATGTGTATGTAGTGTGCGTATGTTATCGTGTGTGTATGTGTGTATGCGTGTGTCTGTGCCAATGTTGTGTTGCTTCACAGTCCCCGCTGTTCCATAAAGTATTTTTTATCTGTTTTTTAAATCCAATTTTACTGCTTGCATCAGTTACTTGATGTGGAATAGAGTTCCATGTAGTCATGGCTCTATGTAGTATTGTGTGCCTCCCATAGTCTGTTCTGGACTTGGGGACTGTAAAGAGACCTCTTGTGGCATGTCTTGTGGGGTATGCATGGCTTTCCAAGCTGTGTGCCAGTAGTTTAGACAGACAGTTCGGTGCATTCAACATGTCAATACCAACATGTCAATAAATAAAAGTAGTGACGAAGTCAATCTCTCCTCCACTTTCAGCCAGGAGAGATTGACATGCATATTATTAATATTAGCTGTCTGTGTACTCTCTGGGTTACTCCAAGCAGTTTAGTCATCTCAACTTTCTCAATTTCCACGTTATTTATTACAAGATTTAGTTGAGGTTTAGGGTTTTGCGAGTGTTTTGTTCCAAATACAATGCTTTAAGTTTTAGAAATATTTAGGGCAAATTTATTCCTTGCCACCCACTCAGAAACTAACTGCAGCTCTTTGTTGTGTGTTGCAGTCATTTCAGTCGCTGTAGTAGCTGACGTGAATAGTGTTGAGTCATCTGCATACATAGACACTCTGGCTATACTCAAAGTCAGTGGCATGTCGTTAGTAAAAATTGAAAAAAGCAAGGGGCCTAAACAGTTACCTTGGGGAATTCCTGATTCTAACTGGATTATATTTGAGAGGCTTCCATTAAAGAACACCCTCTGTGTTCTGTTAGACAAGTAACTCTTTATCCACATTATAGCAGAGGGTGTAAAGCCATAACACATACGTTTTTCCAGCAGCAGACTATGATCGATAATGTCAAAAGCTGCACTGAAGTCTAACAAGACAGCTCCACAATCATTTTATCATCAATTTCTCTCAGCCAATCATCAGTCATTTGTGCTGTGCTTGTTGAGTGTCCTTCCCTATTAGCATGCTGAAATTCTATTGTCAATTTGTTTACTGTGAAATAGCATTGTATCTGGTCAAACACCATTTTTTTCAGAAGTTTACTAAGGGTTGGTAACATACTGATTGGTTGGCTATTTGAGCCAGTAAAGGGGGCCTTCCTATTCTTGAGTAGCGGAATTACTTTAGCTTCCCTCCAGGCCTGGGGGCACACGTTCTCTAGTAGGCTTAAATTTAAGCTGTGGCAGACAGAAGTAACAATATCGTCAGCTATTATCCTCAGTCATTTTCCATCCAAATTGTTAGACCCCGGTGTCTTGTTATTGTTGATAGACAACAATACTTGTTTCACCTCTTCCACACTGACTTTACGGAATTCAAAAGTACAATTCTTGTCTTTCATAATTTGGTCCGATATACTTGGATGTGTAGTGTCAGCAGTGTTGCTGGCATGTCATCCATAAGTTTGCTTATTTTGCCAATGAAAAAGTCATTAAAGTAGTTTTTAATATCAGTGGGCTTTGTGATGAATAAGCCATCTGATTCAATGAATGAAGGAGCTGAGTTGGCTTTTTTTGGGTGCCCCAAAGCTTTTTACTATCATTCTTTATATAATTTCTATTTGTTTCATAGTGTAGTTTATTTTTATTTTTATCTAGTTTAGTCACAATTTCTTAATTTGCAGTACGTTTGCCTATCAGTTGGGCTGCCAGACTTAATTGCCATACCTTTTGCCTCCCTCTCAACCATACCATTTTTCAGTTCCTCATCAATCCAAGGGGATGTAACAGATTTTACAGTAATTTTCTTAATGGGCGCATGCTTATTAGTAACTGGAATAACTAGTTTCATAAATGTGTCAAGTGCAGTGTCTGGTTGCTCTTCATTACACACCACAGACTAGCAAATATTCTTTACATCATCAACATATGAATCACTACAAAACTTATTGTATGACCTCGTATACACTATATTAACCCCAGCCTTTGGAACTTTGGTTTTCCTAGATATGGCTATTATATTGTGATCAACACATCCTATGGATTTGGATACTGCTTTAAAATAATTATCTGCATTAGTAAAGATGTGATCACATGTTGATGATTTAATGCCTGTGCTGTTTGTAACTACCCTGGTAGGTTGAGCTGATTCCGGTTGTCAGTTTTTTGTCAGTGGGTAGATTGATAATTGCCAGTCAATATTTAAATCACCCAGAAAATAAACTTCTCTGTTGATATCACATACATTATCAAGTATATTATCCAGATACTGACTGTTAGCACTTGGTGGTCTATAGCAGCTTCCCACAAGAATGGGCTTTAGGTGAGGCAGATGAACATGTATCCATATTTATTTTATTTATCCTATATTTAACTAGGCAAGTCAGTTAAGAACAAGTTCTTATTTATAATGACGGCTTAAGAACAGTTAGTTAACTGCCTTGTTCATGGGTAGAACAACAGTTTTTTTCCTTGTCAGCTTGGGGATTTGATCAAGCAACCTTCCAGTTACTGGCCCAACACTCTAACCACTAGGCTACCTGCAGCCCCATATTACTTCAACAGTATTTAAAATTAGATCGTCTCTAAGCTTTACAGGAACGTGGTTCTGAATATAGACCGCAACACCGCCTCCGTTGGCATTTCTGTCTTTTTGGTAGATGTTATAACCATGTATTGCTACCACTGTATCATCAAAGGTATTATCTAAGTGAGTTTCAGAGATAGAAAATGAATGTCATCTGTTACAAGCAAGTTATTGACTTCATGGACCTTGTTTCTTAGACTACATATGTTAATATGTGCTATTTTTAGCACTTTTCTGGGTTGCTTGATTGATAAGCTTCCCATTAAAGCACTAAAAACAGAGGTAGACTTACTCATGTTATTTACATTGAAGCTAATAGTGCAGGGTGAGCTGCATAAAGTGGTCTTCCTACTATTGCACACCAACTCAGTGCTAACAGTGTAACTCTGGTTTATAGGCTCAAAATCATATACATTTGATGCAGCATTATGATGACTCATTGTCACAATGGTAGGGTTTAACTGAGCTGGTCTTGGGCCATTTACCAGTCATTTTTTCAATGCAGCCTTGAAATGCGTGGACAGAGTCCAGGAGCCAAGATGATTTGGATGGACTCTGTCATTCCTGTAGAGTATCTTCTGCTTCCAGAAGGTGTCAATGTTATCAATAAAAGTGACTCCAGCAGAGCTACAGTAGTCTTTTAGCCAGATCTGTAATGCCAGCAGTCCCCTGAATCTTTCACGCCCGTGGCCCAACGATGGTACTGGACCTGAAATTATTGGCCGTTTTTTTGAGTCTTTTAATGCAAAATCAGTTCTTTAAAATCCATTTACATGGTTGAATTGCTGCAAAGAAACCACTACTAAAGGACACCAATAAGAAGAAGAGACGTGCTTGTGCCAAGAAACATGAGCAATGCACATTAGACTGGTGGAAATCTGGAAATTTGGGATTTTTGGATCCAACTGCTGTGTCTTTGTGAGACGCAGAGTAGGTGAACGGATGATCTCCGCATGTGTAGTTACCACCATGAAGCATGGAGGAGGAAGTGTGATTGTGTGGGGGTCCTTTGCTGGTGACACTGTCAGTGATTTATTTAGAATTCAATCACACGACCTCAACCCAATTGAGATGGCTTGGGATGAGTAGGACCGCAGAGTGAAGGAAAAGCAGCCAACAAGTGCTCAGCATATATGGGAACTCCTTCAAGACTGTTGGAAAAGCATTCCTCATGAAGCTGGTTGAGAGAATGCCAAGAGTGAGCAAAGCTGTAATCAAGGCAAAGGGTGGCTACTTTGAAGAATCTCAAATATAAAATATATTTTGAATTGTTTAACACTTTTTTGCTTAATACATGATTCCATATGTGTTATTTCATAGATTTGATGTCTTCACTATTATTCTACAATGTAAAAAATAGTCAAAATAAAGAGCAACACCTTGCAAAAGTATTCATCCCCTTGTCATTTTTCCTATTTTGTTGCATTACAACCTGTAATTTAAATAGATTTTTATTTGGATTTCATGTAATGGACATACACAAAATAGTCCAAATTGGTGAAGTGAAATGAAAAAAATAACTTGTTTCAAAAATATTTACAAAAATATAAAACGGAAAAGTGGTGCATGTACAGTATTCGGCCCCCTTGAACTTTGCAACCTTTTGCCACATTTCAGGCTTCAAACATAAAGATATAAAACTGTATTTTTTTGTGAAGAATCAACAACAAGTGGGACACAATCATGAAGTGGAACGACATTTATTGGATATTTCAAACTTTTTTAACAAATCAAAAACTGAAAAATTGGGCGTGTAAAATTATTCAGCCCCTTTACTTTCAGTGCAGCAAACTGAGGATCTCTAAATGATCCAATGTTGACCTAAATGACTAATGATGATAAATACAATCCACCTGTGTGTAATCAAGTCTCTGTATAAATGCACCTGCACTGTAATAGTCTCAGAGGTCCGTTAAAAGCGCAGAGAGCATCATGAAGAACAAGGAACACACCAGGCAGGTCCGAGATACTGTTGTGAAGAAGTTTAAAGCCGGATTTGGATACAAAAAGATTTCCCAAGATTTAAACATCCCAAGGAGCACTGTGCAAGCGATAATATTGAAATGGAAGGAGTATCAGACCACTGCAAATCTACCAAGACCTGGCCGTCCCTCTAAACTTTCAGCTCATACAAGGAGAAGACTGATCAGAGATGCAGCCAAGAGGCCCATGATCACTCTGGATGAACTGCAGAGATCTACAGCTGAGGTGGGAGACTCTGTCCATAGGACAACAATCAGTCGTATATTGCACAAATCTGGCCTTTATGGAAGAGTGGCAAGAAGAAAGCCATTTCTTAAAGATATCCATAAAAAGTGTCGTTTAAAGTTTGCCACAAGCCATCTGGGAGACACACCAAACATGTGGAAGAAGGTGCTCTGGTCAGATGAAACCAAAATTGAACTTGCAAAACGTTATGTTTGGCGTAAAAGCAACACAGCTGAACACACCATCCCCACTGTCAAACATGGTGGTGGCAGCATCATGGTTTGGGCCTGCTTTTCTTCAGCAGGGACAGGGAAGATGGTTAAAATTGATGCGAAGATGGATGGAGCCAAATACAGGACCATTCTGGAAGAAAACCTGATGAAGTCTGCGACGGAGATTTGTCTTCCAACAAGACAATGATCCAAAACATAAAGCAAAATCTACAATGGAATGGTTCAAAAATAAACATATCCAGGTGTTAGAATGGCCAAGTCAAAGTCCAGACCTGAATCCAATCGAGAATCTGTGGAAAGAACTGAAAACTGCTGTTCACAAATGCTCTCCATCCAACCTCACTGAGCTCGAGCTGTTTTGCAAGGAGGAACGGGAAAAAATGTCAGTCTCTCGATGTGCAAAACTGATAGAGACATACCCCAAGCGACTTACAGCTGTAATCGCAGCAAAAGGTGGCGCTACAAAGTATTAACTTAAGGGGGCTGAATAATTTTGCACGCCTAATTTTTCAGCTTTTTATTTGTTAAAAAAGTTTTAAATATCCAATAAATGTCGTTCCACTTCATGATTGTGTCCCACTTGTTGTTGATTCTTCACAAAAAAATACAGTTTTATGTTTGAAGCCTGAAATGTGGCAAAAGGTCGCAAAGTTCAAGGGGGCCGAATACTTTCGCAAGGCACTGTATATGTATTCACCCCCTTTGCTATGAAAGACCCTAAATACAGGTTCAACCAATTACCTTCAGAAGTCACATTATTAGTTAAATAAAGTCCACCTGTGTGCAATCTAAGTGTCACATGATCTCAGTATATATACACCTGTTCTGAAAGGCCCCAGAGTCTGCAAAACCACTAAGCAAGGGGCACCACCAAGCAAGTGGCACCATGAAGACCAAGGAGCTCTCCAAACAGGTCAGGGACAAAGTTGTGGAGAAGTACAGATCAGGGTTGAGTTATTAAACAAATCTGAGACTTTGAACATCCCACGGAGCACCATTAAATCTATTATTACAAAATGGAAAGAATATGGCACCACAACAAATCTGCCAAGAGACGGCCGCACACCAAAACTCACAGACCAGGCAAGGAGGGCATTAATCTGAAAGGCAAGAAAGTGACCAAAGATAACCCTGAAGGAGCTGCAAAGCTCCACAGCAGATATTGGAGTATCTATCCATAGGACCACTTTAAGCCGTACACTCCACAGAGCTGGGATTTATGGAAGGGTGGCCAGATAAAAAGCCATTGCTTAAAGACAAAAACAAGCAAACACATTTGGTGTTTCCCAAAAGGCATGTGGGAGACCCTCCAGACATATGGAAGAAGGTACTCTGGTCAGATGAGACAGAAATGTAGCTTTTTGGCCGTCAAGAAAAACGCTGTCTGGCGCAAACGCAACACCTCTCATCACCCTGAGAAAACCATCCCCACAGTGAAGCATGGTGGTGTCAGCCTCATGCTGTGGAGATGTTTTTCATTGGCGGGACAGGGAAACTGGTCAGAATTGAAGGAATGATGGATGGTGCTAAATACAGGGAAATTCTTGAGGGTAACCTGTTTCAGTCTTCCAGAGACTTGAGACTGGGATGGTGGTTCACCTTCCAGCAGGACAATGACCCTAAGCATACTGCTAAAGCAACACTCGAGTGGTTTCAAAGGGAAACATTTAAATGTCTTGGAATGGCCCAGTCAAAGCCCAGATCTTAATCCAATTGAGAATCTGTGGCTTGACTTAATGATTTTTGTACACCAGGGAACCCATCCAACTTGAAGGAGTTGAAGCAGTTTTGCCCTGAGGAATGGGCAAAAATCCCAGTGGCTAGATGTGCCAAGATTATGGAGACATACACCAAGACTTGCAGCTGTACTTGCTGCAAAAGGTGGCTCTATAAAGTATTGACTTTGGGAGGGATGAATAGTTATGCACGCTCAAGTTTTCTGTTTTTGGGACTTAGTGTTCCACAATAAAAAATATTTTGCATATTCAAAGTGGTAGGCATGTTGTGTAAATGAAATGATTCAACCCCCCAAAAAAATCATTTTAAATCCAGGTTGTAAGGCAACAAAATAGGAAAAATGCCAAGGGGTGTGAATACTTTCGCAAGCCACTGTACATCCAACACTACCCTCATCCCTCACCCATCACATCTGTCTCCCCTACCACCCTGGCTTGAAGGCCAGAAGCTCCAGGCTCTACTGGCTTACTCCTGATGGTTAATTGAGTGAGAACGCCAAGGCGGCCCAGGGATCGCAGTAGGAGAACACTTTGCACTCGCTGCTTTTGTTTAAAGCAGAGTTCATTATTCAACTCCCTATGAAGCCAGACTGCATGCTCTTTTACCCCCTATTCTCACAATAACTCCAAATGAGAGGCTCTAGCTTGTAGCAATTTAAAATTCCCCTTGTTGTTGTTTCCATGCCCTGGTGATTATCTAAATGCTAAAGTGAGCGAGGCTACGAGGTGTGTGGCTGCCCCTCTATTTCCTCTTGACCTGGTTCACTTGCCTCTGCACTGCACTTCATGTACTCTAACAGTAAAGAGTCATTCGCCAACTCAGATGTAACGCTTACTGGGTCATCACTTTGAGAACAGTGAGTTAGGACTTTTACCTTCTGACATGATATTGAAGGTTTTAAATTCACAGGATAGTATGATTCATTCAAAAAGTTGTTTTTAGCAAGACATAACTAATGTTTGATGCAATCTGTCCCAGCTTCTGAACATGCTGCTTTACTTTTTTTGTGTGTTCCCTTCGCTGTTGTACCTTACCCTCGATGTACTATCCTCTTTATTCAGAATAGATTTGATTGGGTATGGACGTTGAAATGACTATTGTTACAAAACAACGTCAGAGAATGTGAAACAGATTGGATCATTGTTCAAAATCCAGCAGAAATGTTTATTTAATGTGTCAGGTCATGTTTAGTGTTGTCATAGTTGTCTTTCACACAGAGAACGTATGCCAGCTACAATATTCAGTCAGACAATAACATAATTCATAATTCATGATTATTCTAATTTCTTGTCTTGCTTTTGGGGTGGGTGGTTGTTTAATTATTCATTCTTCTCCAAGTCGTCCGTAAACTTGGGTGTCAGAATATGTGGAGTGGAGATGTGCTCAGGGTTACAGGAGTTAGACGAGATACAGTTGTGTCTGCCCAAATGCCACTGACAATACACAGGCCTTTGTGTTTTTCCTAACCAAGAATATAAGTTATCATAGTCTATAAACTAGGGCCCAGAGGTTTCCAGGGCCAAAGAGCACGGTCAGGACTCAGAGCACAAGTGGAGAGAAACATTGGAAAAGAGAGAGAGAGAGCGAGAGAGAGAGAGAGGTGCATCAAAGCTATAAAAAAATGATGATGTTACCTCATTTTACCTACGTATCAAAATCTTTCCAGCTGAGTCTGTTGATGGATTTAGACAGGGTCAGGAATGGATGAAACAGGGTATTATAGGCTAGTTGTTATAGAATCATATGCAGATTCAGCTCTTTTCAGTAATGCACTTGCTGCAAAGTTTGCCGTGTCTTTGTGTCTGGTGAGATTTGTAATAATGACAGGGATATATACACAAATCACAACTGATCCTTTCAATCCTATATTATGGGTAAATATTATGCAGAGCATTGCACTGTTTGTGAACAGGGTTTTTGGTAACTCAAACACAAGGAGCATATTTGATAAGAAATCATGTTGTTTCAACGCTTTGTTTATCGACTGCTGACGTACAGCTGATGAATTGGAGTCACAATAGACTTTGACTTATGACTTGATTAATAGACATTAGCTCCGGAGCAGAGGATATACATTACTGGAAGCTCATGCCCCAAAGGCTTCTGCTCTGTGTGTTCAAGTTGTCTTTGATGGGTGAGTTCAATTCCCGGTCAATTAGTCTACAATTGTTGAGCCCATGCAGTGATGTAGAGGAGGACAAACAGTTTTGCTCATCAGTTTACCCACCTCTTGTGGAAAATGCTTTGAAAGTGAAGAGAGCGTTACTTTTTTCACTATCACTGGGCCACGCCCTGGGAGAATGGTGAAATATTGACAATGAAGTTAAAAGAGTTCCACAAAAAATTCACCAACAACAACAGAAATGAACACAGATATGGATGCCTAAGCAACATAGTGTATCAAAATAGATTTCATTTCAATACCCAGTGGGCAAAACCTGGTAGAAAAGATGTCAGTATGACAAGTTGATTGCAAAGAAGACTAGCTTGCTCAGAACAGTGACCAAAGAAAGGCAGCTGCCACCCTCTGCTCAAAACAACTTACGAGTGGAGCTGTACTCCACACCAGTGATGGAGAGTGGTAAAGCAACACTCACATTGTACAGAAATAAAATAAATAGAGTGTTTTCACCTCCGCACGATGCATCCTACTGGATCTGGCATGTGAGCTTCATTAGAACTACATGAACACCAAGAAAGAAGCTACAGCTGCCGAGCAGGCCGCCAAGGCAGCAAGTCCTGCTCTCCCTCTTCCACATGCACCACAGGTCCCACTCTGGAAAAAATAAGGCACAACGTCAAGTCGGCAGGTGCACATGAAACAAGGCCCATGAAAACTGTGTGCAGTGCAACCGATTTGTTTGTAGGTGTCACGCCTTGATCTGTTTCACCTGTCCTTGTGCTTGTCTCCATCCCCCTCCAGGTGTCGCCCATCTTCACAATTATCCCCTGTGTATTTATAACTGTGTTCTGTGTCTGTTTGTTGCCAGTTTGTCTTGTTCATTCAAGTTCGTTCCCTGTCCTGACCCTGTACCCGCCCACCTGACCTCTCTGCCTGACTCTGAGCCTGCCTGCTATCCTGCACCTTTGCTCCACCTCTGGATTACTGAACCCTGCCTGTCCCTGACCCTGAGTACCTCTCCGTCCTGTACCTTTGCCTTACCCTGGATTTTTGACCCCTGCCTGCCTTGACCTGTCTTGGCCTGCACCTGTTGCTACAATATATATTGTTACTTTGACAGTCTGCATATGGGTCTTACCTTGATCCCTGATAGTAGGGCTTGCTCACACAAAGTCTTGAAGCTGCGTGCTGACTGTGGACCTGAAGCATAAAGAGAAGATGTGACTGATTCATGCATAAAGAAACGGGTATAAGGGCATAACACAGTATCTGATACAATCAACAAATTACTGTTTTTATATCTTGTCATTAATATATTTCCACAAATATTTATTTATGCAATTAATCCTTCACAATTGTTCATGCACTGTGGCTTTTGTTTAGGAATACTTCAAATTATTTCCCCTGCACACCAGGCTGGTTATATCATTATTATAATGTTTTTCTTTTTTTTTCTTTGTTAAAATAAGCTGTAACTGGACTTTATTAATTACTATAACTCTGTTACTAATCAAATATTCAAATAAAGTTGATCAAATGGAATACACTGTAATGTTTTTATTAGAGAAATGAAAATAGGCTATTAGGCCTAAGTTCTATTATACAAAACATTACCTTGACTCAATCTAAACAAATAACTATTGTTATTGTTTTAAATTGATACAGTATATTGCCATGAATATTTCTTCAAGCAGTTAATCCTTTACAACAGTTTATTACCTATTTATCAAGCATTTATTTAGCAAGCATGTTTGCGTACCTTGCAGGTTGTCACGCCCTGACCATAGAGAGCCATTGTTTCTCTATGGTGTAGTAGGTCAGGGCGTGACTGGGGTGTTCTAGTTTTCATATTTCTATGTTGGTGTGCTTGATATGGTTCCCAATTAGAGGCAGCTGGTAATCGTTGCCTCTAATTGGGGATCATATTTAGGTAGCCTTTTTCCACCTGTGTTTTGTGGGATATTGTATTTTGTATTTTTAGTTAGTGCATGTTGCACCTCTGTAGTCATGGTTCATTGCTTCTTTATTGTGCGTTTCACTTACTTGAATAAATAAGATGTGGAACCCAGATCACGCTGCACGTTGGTCCAAATATGCTTCCAACGATCGTGACACGGGTTGATATGCAATGTTCTCTAGCGGGTACTTCTATGCTGAAAGGCCAGACGGTTCTAGTGTTAAGCTGTGGGCACAGGGGGAAAAGGAGATCAAGGTCTAAGGCCAGTCCTTTCGATTCATCCAGGACCTGTCTACTAATTCCGATCAGACAGTCACTGGAGGAAAAAGGAATCAAGTCTCAACTCCGATTCCCGGCAGTACTGCGGGTATGGAAGGGAACACAGAGAATTGAGTTCAGAAGCGCCAATGAAGCCCTGAACAGGTTGCAGGAAACCTTTGCAGTTGAAAGAGAGCCCAGTGCCCTAAAGAGAAGCAGAAGTGGAAAAAGCGGATAAGCACACTAGGCTACATACAGCGATGCACAAGACCAATTCATTGTAAGTTGAGAAAATATTCCTTCCCCCTCACCCCAATACAATCTAGACTCTGTTGTCCTCAAGTAACTGTTCTTCTCTAGGAAGTAACGACAGAATTAGCCAATACCAATGAGATACATGGACACGGAAAACACAATATATAAGAGGAAATACAGCAATATATACTGCATTGTCAATAATTGTTCTATGGATGTGTGTGTGTGTGTGTAGGCGAGAGGGTGTAAGTGGGTATATGTGTGGGTAGGTGTCTGTGCTAATGAATGGGAGAGTGAATGATGATGAACATGTTTTGGAGGGTGGGAGAGAATGAGTGTGCAGAGGCATAGGGTATATGTTTGTGAATGAAGTAGAATGGATGATTAAGTAGATGTACAGTGAGGGAAAAAAGTATTTAATCCCCTGCTGATTTTGTACGTTTGCCCACTGACAAAGAAATGATCCGTCTATAATTTTAATAGTAGGTCAATTTGAACAGTGAGAGACAGAATAACAACAAACAAATCCAGAAAAACGCATGTCAAAAAAATTATAAATTGGGAAATAAGTACTTGACCCCTCTGCAAAAAGTGACTTAGTACTTGGTGGCAAATCCTTGTTGGCAATCACAGAGGTCAGACGTTTCTTGTAGTTTGACGGTGGGGATGGTGTTCTTGGGGTCATAGGCAGCATTCCTCCTCCTCCTCCAAACATGGTGAGTTGATTTGATGCCAAAGAGCTCCATTTTGGTCTCATCTGACCTCAACACTTTCACCCAGTTGTCCTTTGAATCGTTCAGATGTTCATTGGCAAACATCAGACGGTCATGTATAGGTGTTTCTTGAGCAGGGGGACCTTGCGGGCGCTGCAGGATTTCAGTCCTTCACGGCGTAGTGTGTTACCAATTGTTTTCTTGTTGACTATGGTCCAAGCTGCCTTGAGATCATTGACAAGATCCTCCCATGTAGTTCTGGGCTGATTCCTCACCGTTCTCTCTCTCATGATCATTGCAACTCCATAAGGTGAGATCTTGCATGGAGCCCCAGGCCGAGGGAGATTGACAGTTATTTTGTGTTTCTTCCATTTGCGAATAATTGCTCCAACTGTTGTCACCTTCTCACCAAGCTGCTTGGCGATGGTCTTGTAGCTCATTCCAGCCTAGGTGTAGGTCTACAATCTTGTCCCTGACATCCTTGGAGAGCTCTTTGGTCTTGGCCATGGTGGAGAGTTTGATATCTGATTGATTGATTGCTTCTGTGGACAGGTGTCTTTTATACAGGTAACAAAATGAGATTAGGAGCACTCCCTTTAAGAGTGTGTTCCTAATCTCAGCTCGTTACCTGTATAAAAGACACCTGGGAGCCAGAAATCTTTCTGATTGAGAGGGGGTCAAATACTTATTTCCCTCATTAAAATGCAAATCAATGTATAACATTTGTGACATGTGTTTTTCTGGATTTTTGTTGTTGTTATTCTGTCTCTCACTGTTCAAATAAACCTATCATTAAAATTATAGACTGATAATTTCTTTGTCAGTGGGCAGACATACAAAATCAGCAGGGGATCAAACACTTTTTTCCCCTCACTGTATAGAGGTGTGTGTATATGTGTTTTGAGAAGAAGCCAGGGGGGAAAATATGAAGGTTGTAATAATCTGGGCCTGGGTGGGTAAGGGAGGGCAAGGGGTGGAGGTGGTGATAAGCTTGGTGGCAAGGGTGGGTAAGATTTGTTTCCATGCACTAATCTGGGGAAGGGTGCAGCATTGAAGGTCCCAAAGAACACAGTGGCCTCCATCATTCTTAAATGAAAGAAGTTTGGAACCATCAAGACTTTTCCTAGAGCTGGCCACCCGACCAAACGGGAGAGAAGGGCCTTGGTCAGGGAGGTGACGAAGAACCCGATGGTCACTCTGACACAGCTCCAGAGTTCCTCTGTGGAGATGGGAGATTCTTCCAGGACAACCATCTCTGCAGCACTCCACCAATCAGGCCTTT
The DNA here is from genome assembly GCF_045791955.1 of Oncorhynchus clarkii lewisi. Classification (NCBI taxonomy): domain Eukaryota; kingdom Metazoa; phylum Chordata; class Actinopteri; order Salmoniformes; family Salmonidae; genus Oncorhynchus; species Oncorhynchus clarkii. The sequence goes on from NC_092147.1 coordinate 71,080,122, forward strand.
ATGGTAGAGTGGCCAAATGGAAGCCACTCCTCAGAAAAAGGCATATAACAGCCCACTTGGATTTGCCAAAAGGCACCTGGAGGACTCTTAGAACATGAGAAACAAGATTCTCTGGTCTGTTGAAACCAAGATTGAACTCTTTGGCCTGAATGCTAAGTGTCACGACTGTCGGAAACGTGGAACCATCCCCACGGTGAAGCATGGTGGTGGCAGCATGGGGATGTTTTTCAGTGGCAAGGACTGGGAGACTAGTCAGGATCTACGGAAAGATGAACGGAGCAAAGTACAGAGAGATCATTGATGAAATCCTGCTCCAAAGCGCTCAAGGCCTCAGAAAGTTCACCTTCCAACAGGACAATGACCCTAATCACACAGCCAAGACAATGCAGGAGTAAAGGGTCTGAATACTTATGTAAATGTGACATTTCAGTTGTTGTTATTTATAGATTTCTTAAAATTTCTAAAAACCTGTTTTTGATTTGTCATTATCAGGTATTGTGTGCAGATTGATGAGGGGGAAAATAATCTATTCCATTTTAGAATAAGGCTGTAACATACAAAATGTGGAAAAAGTCAAGGGGTCTGAATGCACTGTACATACTTTCCGTCCTCCTCCACCACGGCTGTCAGCGGCATATTTTATGACTTTCCAGGGGGCCCACAACACACCAACCTCCTGAGTTTTCTGTCTTTTCATGACACTTACTGTAAGCATAAAAATATATTTGTATTTATTTAACGATTGGCATAATGTGGGCATGCAGGACATGACAGAACAGTAACACACAGTAAAATATCTTTAACAGTCAGAATCTATTAAAAGCGGTAGCAAAGGCATGTTTTGTGAGACATTAATCAATTGGTCATCAATCTGAAACATTTTAAGAAAGAGTATATACAAATTAGACAGGATAATGACAATGTTTAACCCATCTCTAAATTGTTTTTCTTAATCCTTAATTCTTAATATATGTTGTAATATTCAAACAACTTTTTATAAACTCACAAGTTTTATTTACATGATCCTGAGGACATTGTCCCAGACAGAGGTTCCCCCAATTGAGGACAGCTTGGCAGACTTTTAAAAAATAAAGCTAAATGCAAAAATGTAAATATGTGTAAAGAGGCAATAAAGAGACAGTGTTATCTTGTTCAAAAGTTATGCGTCTGTCATATCATTACTGTAACAAACATGGTTAGAAATGGAACCAAAACGCGTTCTTCAAAGACAACGCTTAGACTCTAAAGGGTCAAATAAACATATGTCGAAATGGTAGCTATCTTGCACCAATGCACTCCCTCAAGCAGGCTGCCTGCGTTGATATGCCTACTTTATTTAGCTACTGAAATTAAAATAAAATGACTGCATGTATTATGTCAATTGCTTAATAGCTTTACTGGAAATATAATAGTCATATTTTCAGGGTCAAATTCAGGTGCAATCATTTTTGACTAATTATTTATGGCAATAAATGCCATAAAAATAAGGTTTGTAAATCCTGGTGGATAGTATGATATTAAAATAAAATACATAGGTTATTTGATAAATTCTGAAACCAAATGTAGTTAATCATAATAGAACTTCAAAACAGCATTCAGTGGAACAGAAGAAAATGTGCAGCAAAACAGTGCAAATACACAAATACAATATTACCATTAGAGGCCAATAGACAGAGCAAGCTACCAGATATCATTAATTAAACAAACATTATTTCATTGTAATGCAGTTTTACTGCATTTGAACCGCACTAGACTTTTGTAAGGGTGTCCTGTATTATTGTGCATGTGTATCTTACATGCTGGTAGCCTAGAACAAACTTTATGGAAGTGAATGTGCACTTTTCAATTGGGTGGACTGTAACTATGAGAAACACTTCCAAAGCAAAAGCATTTATAGCATCTGAGATTATCTAATTTAGGGACCAGCTCTGATAGCTATAGCACCGCAGAAACTGTCACACATTTTTTTGCTTTAATGATATAGCAAATTCCACGATTTGGGGATGAAATACATCACATTTCTTAGTTTTTTTAAAGTGATATTTCAACACCTGCCAAATAAAAACCTAAAATAACCCTACTCCTGAAAAAGTTAATTGAGCAGGATAAACTGAAATAGACTCGGTCCTGGTACCATTAGCAAGAGCCCAGAGTAATATGATTCTACGAATCCATGCTGAGTCCCCCGAGTCTCGGATTAGGCCCGAACCCATCATGTTGACTGGGTACAGTATGGAAGGGGACCCTAACCCGCTTTGTTGCACTCTGCCAGCTGTTGTTTGCCAAGTGTGCTAAGTTGAATCATGTAAATCCTGCTGAAAAATAACATTACTCCAATTTTAATAACTGTCATAGTCCTAGTGTCTTATATGCAATGGGTGCATGGCCCACAAACACTATGCTTATATATATATATATATATATATATATATATATATATATATATATATATATACATTTCTAATGATCAATTAGCCTTTTAAAATGAACTTGGATTAGCTAACACAACGTGCCATTGGAACACAGGAGTGATGGTAGCTGACAATGGGCCTCTGTACGCCTTTGTAGATATTACATTAAAAACTCCAGCTCCAGCTACAATAGTCATTTACAAAATGAACAATGTCTACACTGTATTTCTGATTAATTTGATGTTATTTTTTAATGATTTCTAAGTGACCCTAAACTTTTTAACGGAAGTACAGTGGGGCAAAAAAGCATTTAGTCAGCGACCAATTGTGCAAGTTCTCCCACTTAAAAAGATGAGAGGGGCCTGTAATTTTCACCATAGGTACACTTCAACTATGACAGACAAAATTAGAAAAAGAAAAAAGAAATCACATTGTAGGATTTTTTATGAATTTATTTGCAAATCATGGTGGAAAAAAAGTATTTGCTCACCTACAAACAAGCAAGATTTCTGGCTCTCACAGACCTGTAACTTCTGCTTTAAGAGGCTCCTCTGTCCTCCACTCATTACCTGTATTAATGGAACCTGTTTGAACTTGTTATCAGTATAAAAGACACCTGTCCACAACCTCAAACAGTCACACTCCAAACTCCACTATGGCCAAGACCAGAGAGCTGTCAAAGGACACCAGAAACAAAATTGTAGACCTGCACCAGGCTGGGAAGACTGAATCTGCAATAGGTAAGCAGCTTGGTTTGAAGAAATCAACTGTGGGAGCAATTATTAGGAAATGGAAGGCATACAAGACCACTGATAATCTCCCTCGATCTGGGGCTCCAAGCAAGATCTCACTCCGTGGGGTCTAAATGATCACAAAAATCCCAGAACCACACGGGGGGACCTAGTGAATGACCTGCAGAGAGCTGGGACCAAAGTAACAAAGCCTACCATCAGTAACACACTACGCCGCCAGGGACTCAAATCCTGCAGTGCCAGACGTGTCCCCCTGCTTAAGCCAGTACATGTCCAGGCCCGTCTGAAGTTTGCTAGAGAGCATTTAGATGATCCGGAAGAAGATTGGGAGAATGTCATATGGTCAGATGAAACCAAAATATAACTTTTGGTAAAAACTCAACTCGTCGTGTTTGGAGGACAAAGAATGCTGAGTTGCATCCAAAGAACACCATACCTACTGTGAAGCATGGGGGTGGAAACATCATGCTTTGGGGCTGTTTTTCTGCAAAGGGACCAGGACGACTGATCCGTGTAAAGGAAAGAATGAATGGGGCCATGTATCGTGAGATTCTGAGTGAAATCCTCCTTCCATCAGCAAGGGCATTGAAGATGAAACGTGGCTGGGTCTTTCAGCATGACAATGATCCCAAACACACCGCCCGGGCAACGAAGGAGTGGCTTCGTAAGAAGCATTTCAAGGTCCTGGAGTGGCCTAGCCAGTCTCCAGTCTCCAGTTGAAAGTCAGTGTTGCCCAGCAACAGCCCCAAAACATCACTGCTCTAGAGGCGATCTGCATAGAGGAATGGGCCAAAATACCAGCAACAGTGTGTGAAAACCTTGTGAAGACTTACAGAAAACGTTTGACCTCTGTCATTGCCAACAAAGGGTATATAACAAAGTATTGAGAAACTTTTGTTATTGACCAAATACTTATTTTCCACCATAATTTGCAAATAAATTCATTAAAAATCCTACAATGTGATTTTCGGGATTATTTTCTAATTTTGTCTGTCATAGTTGAAGTGTACCTATGATGAAAATTACAGGCCTCTCTCATCTTTTTAAGTGGGAGAACTTGCACAATTGGTGGCTGACTAAATACTTTTCCCCCACTGTATATATATATATATATATATATATATATATATATATATATATATATATGCTACTCATTTAATAGACATCCATATGTCTATTAATTGAGTAGCATTTATATAACTGGTCAGCAGTTCAATTAGATTTCAACCAAAGTAAGATGTGTTTTCCAAAAGAGGTGATGAAAAGTACATACAGTATTAATCAGGTTGTGTTCTGGTTAGAAAACATCTCGAGCAGATTTCAAACTGTAAATCATGTCCTTATCACGTTTTCTGTCCACTGGGTAGAAACGGTAAATTGTAAATTGATAAACAAATATGTAGGCTATTACTGATATATCATACATCCAACAGTAATTACACGTTATGCTTTGATTGTCACTGACTCTCCGGGCAAGCTGTGGATGGTGCTAGAGTTCAACAGAAAACACAACTACACGATGGGTTAGGCCTAATCCGGTCAGGGAAGGGTTTGAGCTGTTCACGCGTCTGTGTAAATGCCGTGCGCCTTCAGCGGGAGGTATAAACACTAGCCACCTGTCAGGAATGGTAAACAGCCTACACCCGACAACCCTCACATTGAAAGCTGACTGCCTCCCCCCCTCTTGGCAGATGAGACTACGTCGAGTGAAACATTTTAGCTTGTAAAGCCTTCTAAGAACTTTGACGCATAAGTGAAAGTGAACCGTTATTTCAGACACCAGACATGCAACCTGGTATTGGCGAGATTAGAGACTGACTAAAAACACGGTTGGTTTCGACCCCTCTGGCTGTGAAGAGTAGCGCGGGTTGACAGCGTCTGATGGACAACGGGGAAAGGATTATATTTTACATGCACCGGACACATACTTCATTTTATAACTCAGTGAAATTCTGCCTAATGATTGTTGTCTGACACCGGGAGCAGTGCCTCGAGGTAAGGATCAATATGGGGAATGTTTTGCATTTAGGTTGCTGTCAGAATCTCACTAATTAATAGCCTAAGTAGGCCTAGGCAAATATGTAAAGTCTAGGCCTACTGTATATAAAGTGTATCACATTGACTGGTCTATGTGTTCAGTATAGCCAATGAATAGCCTACTACTGCAACAGTACATTCCAAACACAAGTATCGTACTTGGGAAATTACGTTTGTCAATGCACATTACTGGTGCACCACGTGAACCATAGGCTTTTTACAGTTGACGGTCACGAGTTGAACTGCATTGAATTTGGAAACAAACTCAAATTGGTCATTTACAACAGAACAGGGCTCTTGGATCACCCTCAACATTGTCACAACTAGGATATGATGGAAAGGGTTGCCATATAGCTTACTTTACACAGGGATTGAGTATTATTCATAGAATATGCAATTCGCGCAATTATCATGTTATCAGCGTTTGACAGTTTACTGCAGCCATATGTGCGTGGTTAATGAGGAATTGGAATATTAACAGACCATATTTTCCAATATTTTTCCATTGGTCAGATATAGCCTATAGGTTTTTTTGTGGTCTGCTGTAGCTTAATAGGTCTACTAAAGGATTGTGCCCAATCAGATGTGATTTTGTAAGAGGATTCAATAGTTTACCATGATTATGAATAATTGAATGAAATGTATGGTAGGCCTACACATAACATTAAGGTTGTGTTTGGTGTTATTTCAGTCCTCATTTATTGGCCATGAAAACCTTTGTACCAACCAAAATGCTCATAATATGCATGATATAAATCATAAATATATTTAGCTGTTTGCACTCAGGTAGCCTAGTCCCATCCAGGGTTGTTAGATCACATTCCTTAATTAAAATATACATTTAAAGGTGGGTGTTCTGAAGCGCGGGTTGGCGGGTCATGTTTCGGGTGACGCATTACTCGAAGTTCACCTCCGCGCTGAGACAAGATCGAAATTGGGGAGAAAAGGGGGTAAAAAAAAATAAATAAAAAAAATATATATATATATATATAATTGATTCAAAATTGTATATATTTAGTAGTTCTCATCTAGTCAGAATTCTCCAGAGTATGATGCCTCCCAAAATAAGGAAGTGAAATAGAAGTGTGTGTCTGTGTATGCATATGCGTGTGTGCGTATGCTTGCGTGTGCATGCATGCGTGCATCTGTGTGTGTGTGTGTGTTGGTCCAACACTGTGCAGTCACCCCAGAATTGCTCAGCACACACTTATGGGACCAGAGAACAGCAGTAAACCAATGTGAAGTATTACTGTGTAGAGAAATGGATATCCTCCAATACAGGGCTCTGCTGCTGGCCAGCTTGGTACCCTACAGCAGGGACTGAAAGAGGTTCAAATGCAGAAACCTGAAAAATCATCCCCTACACAGTCAAATGCCTAAAAAAACATGGGGACTTAGGGGCCCCCAAAAAAACGACTGGCATAGAGCCTCTGTCAGTAATACATTGCTAGACCAGAAAACTAGCTTAAAAAATGCAAGGAAATAATGTTTTCATGCTCCTCTTCTCTCCCAACCTCCTCCTGCCTCTCCCCTCCTTTTCCTTTAAATCATTCTATCCTCCCATCCTCTCCTCTCCTCTCTTCATGTTATTACGTGATAACTACTTTTAGCACTTACAAGCTTCAATGGTGTAAAATGCACAGATTCTGCCTAAATAACTATAACTGTCTGCTAGATGTCCTAATTATGGCTAGACGATGGCTACAGTAGCTCTTTTCAACGGCAGATTTTGGAAATGAATAGGGATGTGAGTTTTACTGGTCAGATCACATAATCGGGACAATTTATCCCTTGAAATGAGGAATGATAGAATAAGAGGAGCATGCCTCCTAGAGCTCAGCTGTCTGTCGGAACCCATTGCTATTCTCCTCATGTCTGCAGCTGCCTCCGTAGGCATCCCATGTTACGGCTGGCTCAGTGGGATGGTTTCTGATGATTGAGGGGTATGGGGAAGGGTTGAAGGCCAGCTTGGGATGAAACTAAAGGCTTGTTTATTGAAGGTTAAGGATGTCTTAACTGAAGGTTGAAGTGCGTGTGTGTGTGTGTGTGTGTGTGTGTGTGTGTGTGTGTGTGTGTGTGTGTGTGTGTGTGTGTGTGTGTGTGCTTGTGTGTGTGTGAGTGAGAGAGATAATCTAGCTAGGTTTCCACTAACTTGTCGAGTGATTTTTTTGTTGTTCTTGTTGTTGTTGACATTTAGAATGCTTGCATAGAAAAATGATGAAATAATTGCCTGTTTCGGTGTGTTTCCATTGAACTGTCTTGTTCTGATAAAAACAGCTTGACGTAATGATGCAAAAACCTACAATATCGAATAAAAACGAAGTGGTTAAATGCCCGTATGCCATGCTCATCTACAGGCAACTGCCAAAATGAAGGAAACATCAACATGGAGTGTCTTAAAAGGGCTCTGGGCCACTACTACATAGACTCTACAAGTGTCTGGAATTCTGTTGGAGGGATGGGACAACATTCTTCGGTGAGAAATTCCATCATTTGGTATTGTGTTGATGGTGGGGGAAAACGCTCAGACACCACTCCAGAATATACCATAAGTATTCAATTGGGTTGAGATCTGGTGACAGAGATGGCCATGGCATATCAAATCAAATTTTATTTGTCCCAAGCGCCGAATACAACACCTTACAACACCTTACAGTGAAATGCTTACTTACAAGCCCTTAACCAACAATACAGTTTTAAGAAAAATAAGTGTTAAGTAAAAAAGAGATAAGTAAAAAACAATAACAGTTGTGGGGCTATATACAGGCTATATACTGGGGTGTGATTACGTATTTACCCCCCCCCCCCCCATGCAGATAACGACAGGATGAATCCAGAGTGGTTTATGATGCCCCTTGGTCTGCATGGGAGGGGTGGACCCAGCCATGACTAAGCATTTTTAGATCTACTATATAAAGAACTCTGCATTTCTGTAAGGGTTAGGCTTCTCGGGTTGGGTTGACTAGTCTCATTATTGCAATAATTAATCAATATTGAATAACAATGATTGTTTTAATAAATGACAAAGTCTCTCTCACTTGATTAGAATATTCCACGACAGGTTTACATCCTTTTCATGCTCATCAAACCATTCTGTGACAACTCGTGCCCTGTGGATGGAGCCATTGTCATCATATGGGGCACAGCCTAAAAAAAATGGGGCTAACAATGGCCTGCCCTCCATTTTTATTCATAACCCTAAGCATGATGGGATGTTATTTGCTTAATTAATTCAAGAACCACACCTGGGGAAGTTCGCCAAAAGAAAAATCCACCTCTGTTGAGCAGATCAAAATGTTGTAGATTGTTTGATCATTTCTCCTATTCCTACTATTTCCATTACACATGTCGCAAAGATGACTTTTTTTGCAAACATTGCCTTTGTCGGCTATTTTTCACTATCAGACTAACTTACTATTAGCAAACAGTTATTCTCACTAATTAAATGTGCCACCCACATCAAATGCATAGCACATATGACTTCACAGGAGATACCGTTTGAACGTAAAACATATTTTTATCAAAATGCATTTTTTTGGCAGAAATGCCTTTTCGAACATGTGAACTATCATGTGCCTTAAAAACCAACATTTATGCCGTCTGTGAATACAAATGAAGTTGTTAAATTAAGAGCCTAGGTGGTTTAGCCATAGAAAAAGTCAGGAGCATTCCCGCTAGCCATGATAGGTTGAGATAATGAGTGGGCTGGACATGCCGAGAAATGAGTTTCAGATTGTTCTGCGATCTTGTGTCTATAAAATGAACTGCAAATATGTTGATACTGCTCTCCATAACATTGCTGCCCTGAATTTATTAGGCACTATCTACAAAGGTCAGTGGGAAAAAGTTGTGATGGACTACCTTCTGGAGGACGATCGTGCCATGCTGACTCTCTCCGACTCTGAAAATGAATCAGACGATGAGGAAATCCCTGATTTACAATACTGTTCAAAAGATTGGGGTCATTTAGAAATGTCCTTGTTTTTTAAAGAAAAGCACATTTTTTTGTCCATTAATATAACATTTGTCAGAAATACAGTGTAGACATTGTTAATGTTGTAAATTACTATTGTAGCTGGAAACGGGTGATTAAAAAAAAACTATGGAATATCTACAGAGGCGTACAGAGGCCCATTATCAGCAACCATCACTCCTGTGTTCCAATGGCACGTTGTGTTGGCTAATCCAAGTTTAGAATTTTAAATGGCTAATTGATCATTATAAAATCCTTTTGCAATTATGTTAGCATAGCTGAAAACTGTTGTACTGATTAAAGAAGCAATAAAACTGTCCTTCAGACTAGTTGAGTATCTGGAGCATCAGCACTTGTGGGTTGAATTACATCCTCAAAATGACCAGAAACAAAGAACTTTCTTCTGAAACTCGTCAGACTATCGTCAGACTATTCTTGTTCTGAGAAATAAAGGCTATTCTATGCAAGAAATTGCCAAGAAACTGAAGATCTCGAACAACTCTGTTTACTACTCCCTTCACAGAACAGTGCAAACTGTCTCTAACCAGAAAGAAAGAATAGGAGGCCCCGGTGCACAACTGAGCCCCGGTGCACAACTGAGAATAGCAACATCCCGGAGTTACCTCTTCACTGTTGATGTTGAGACTGGTGTTTTGCGGGTATAATTTAATGAAGCTGCCAGTTGAGAACTTGTGAGGTGTCTGTTTCTCAAACTAGACACTCTAACGTACTTGTCCTCTTACTCAGTTGTGCACAGGGGCCTCCCAGTCCACTTTCTGGTTAGAGTCAGTTTGTTATTCCCTGTTTTATAGCTTCGAAGCTCTGGAGCCTGGTGTTGTTGTCGTCAAGGAGTGTTCGGACTCTCGGAACCAGGTTTCAGCTTCTGTGCAACGCTGACATCCTTCCTCCCATAGATTGTCTGCCTGTACAAGCACGACCTAGACTGGACACAGCTAGACAAACTTATCTTTTTGAGAAGATTAGGGAGTTTTGCGACTAAGAGACTATGGACATCACATGCCCTGCACCAAAGTCAAGGGCAGAACAGAAACAGGCTCTCCGAATATAGATTCCCTTGTTCATGCGTGGTTCGCAATTTTTTTTATCCTGCTGCTCAGCCACTTTACCCCTGATTGTATAAATATAACTACCTCGTCTATCACTGATATCGTTATTGATATTGTTCTTGTACTGTACATACTGTATTTTATTTTGACACTATCTATTTCTGATATTTCTACTATGCGAGTAATCATTTGGCTGTACTGTTTACACCTTCTGTAGAGACCCATCCACTTACTGTAGTAAGACTTTGCAAAATATTAATATATAACATTAATATTGATATATGTGGTCGTAACATGATTTTGTGACATACCACAACAATATCATGTGAACGTTTCAAGTGTCTACCACAAATATATGACGCGTCTGTTTATGTACTGTACATGTGCAACTCACTCAGGTTTCAACTCAGGCCTTAACTTATGTATGGAATACTATGTGGTAAAAGTGTGTGTAACAGTATATTACGTATGCTAAATGTACTGGTGTGAAAGCATGTGGGCAGTGGTCGAAAGTACTTAAGTAAAAATATTTTGGTGGGGGTATCTGTACATTACTTTACTCTTTAAATTTTTAACAACTTTTACTTCACTACATTCCGAAGAAAATAATGTACTTTTTACTTCTTACATTTTCCCTGACACCCAAAAGTACTTGTTACCTTTTGACAGGAAACTGTTCTAATTCACACACTTATCAAGAGAACATCCCTAATGCATCTGATCTGGCAGACTCACAAAACACAAATGATGACTGTTTATTGGTGTGCCCCTGGCTGTCATTAATAAAAAAAAGTAAACAATTGTGCCGTCTGGTTTAATATAAGGAATTTGAAATGATTCATACTTTTACTCAAGTATGACAATTTAGTACTTTTTCCACCACTGTGGGTTATAGCATTTCTTTCACATGTCCCATCAATTTAGACAAATGTATCCTTATAAGTGTCATCTAATATTTATAAAATATGTTTATCTGGACACTTTCTGTTTACCTGGAATTTTTCCTTATTGTAGGCTACTACCACTTTTAGTCATAATCTTTACTACACTACTCGATGTTTAGCACGACCTCATGTGAATCCTTAAAAAGATGAGTGGGGCTGGCTTAAGAGGGTGTGAACAAGGCTGAATGGGTGGAGACGAATGAGAGCTCTCCAGTATGTACCAAAACATTCAAAGGCCCTTTTCTCAAAAGTGAGTTTACAAATTGTATCAACTTTCAAAGCAGAATTACTTTTCTATTGTTCCTCAAAAATGCTGTGTATGATATACCGTTTTGTAGCTCTGAGTCGCTACTTTTATCCAATGTAAAAATAAAAAAATTAACTACTTCAAATGTTGTTACATAAGACCGAATCCAGGTGGTAAGTCACATATTCCACAGATTCCAATGTCTTTACATTTCTAGATTCTCCAAAGCCAGATGTAACAACAGAAGTGACCTTTGTGAGGTCACTCCTGAAGATCAATGGCAGGACAAGAGGAAAGATGTATCTGCTGTGAAATTGCAGTGCTCTGCACTATTCTGTCCTGCTTTGGCAGGAGATAAGAATTCCCCAAAGCTTTAAACGATAGAGAAGTAACAGGGAGAGGAGTCATGCACATTAAGTAGCTTGCACTGATTGCTGTCGTGTTCTCTGTCAAGTACAAGTGATCAAGGCTGTATTCTCTCCTTTTATAAAAAATAAAAGAGTAATGTTAGGGAGTGAAAAGAACCCCATCTGAAGACACTGGCAAAATAAAGATATCTTTTGAAAAGTGGAATGGGAGTCGTGCCTCAAGATAAGAAGTCGACTATGGACTGAGATAGCAGACACGTAACCTTTTAACCGAGCACTGAATTTGGACATTCCACTGTGCATAGACATTTGAACTACCAAATACTTCAATTGAAAGAACAATCAAAAGTTTATACTGTACATTAATATGGATACAGCCATAATGGATCCATAATGGATGGATGAACAACTTTAAATAACAGTAGATGGAACTGGATATTGCACGCTGGTCGACGTACAGTAGTAACGTCACTGTAATGTTGGAATTACTGAGTCACAATGTGACAGTGCCATTGCAACAGGAAATCATTGAAATCCACGTCACAGCAAGGTATAATTTACATCTGTTTACTGTGGAAACATCACTCTGAAGGCAGAGTTTGCTGGTGTGCAGAATGTGTTGCTTGTACTTGATAACAAACAAACTTTTAGTTTGTTAAAGGAAGCAGCATCAGGTGCTAATAAAAAAATTATCCTCCAGTATCGCCAGCAGGTACTGTAGAAAGAATCTCTGTCTCTGAGGCCTCCGCTGAAGCATGAAGGGGAGAGGATGATTGCATGCAAGTTATCTCAATGTGGAAATGGCAATACTCTCAAAATTAATAGAAAAATAACTTGATATGAATATGAAAAACCTGTGTGGACGCATTGCAGATACTCATCTAATGCCGCTCTCACTCTCTGAGATGGGAACTTTATTGCTTTAATATTTCTCTAAACCTAGACTTTATGTTTCTGGTTCTGATTATTTGTGAAATAAAACAAAACAGGTAACAAAAAATAACTGTCTCAGATTGTCATACCATCCATGATGTGATTTGTTTGTCCATTGAAGCAGAGTTCCTTGTTGTCAAGATAAAATAAATATAAAGTGCATTCGGAAAGTATTCAGACCCCTTGACCCTTTGACTTTTTGTTACGTTATAGCCTTATTGATGAAATTGATTTTTTTCCCCTCATCATTCTATACACCATACCCCATGGTGACAAAGCAAAAACAGGTTTTTAGACATTTTTGCAAAAAAACAGAAATACCATATTTACATTACAAGTATTCAGACCCTTTGCTATGAGACTCAAAATTGAGCTCAGGTGCATCCTGTTTCCAATGATCATCCTTGAGATGTTTCTACAACTTGATTGGAGTCCAACTGTTGATAGGACATTATTTGGAAAGACACACACATGTCTATAGAAGGTCCCACATATGACAGTGCATGTTAAAGAAAAAAACAAGCCATGAGGTTCGAAGGAATTGTCCGTGGAGCTCTGAGACAGGATTGTGTCAAGGCACAGATCTGGGTAAGTATACCAATAAACATTCTGCAGCATTGTAGGTCCCCAAGAACACAGCAGCCTCCATCAGTCTTAAATAGAAGACGTCTGGAACCACCAAGACTCCTCCTAGAGCTGGCCGCAGGGAGGTGACCAAGAACCTGATGGTCACCCTGACAGAGCTCCAGAGTTCCTCTGTGTAGATTGGATAACGTTCCAGAAGGACAACCATCCCTGCAGCACTCCACCAATCAGGCCTTTATGGTAGAGTGGCTAGACGGAAGCCACTCCTTAGTAAAAGGCACACAACAGCCCGCTTAAAGGACTCTAAGACCATCTGGTCTGATGAAACCAAGATTGAACTCTTTGTCCTGAATGCCAAGCGCCACATCTGGAGGAAACCTGGCACCAACCTTATAGTGAAGCTTGGTGGTAGCAGCATTATGCTGTGGGGATGTTTTTCAGTGGCAGGGACTGGGAGACTAGTCAGGATCGAGGGAAAGCTTAACGGATTAAAGTACAGAGAGGCCATTGATGAACCTGTTCCAGAGCGCACAGGACTTCAGACTTTTGTCCTTCCAACAGGACAACAAACCTAAGCACGCAGCCAAGATAATGCAGGAGTGGCTTCGGGACAAGTCCCTAAATGTCCTTGAGCGGCCCAGCCAGAGCCTGGACTTGAACCCAATCAAACATCTCTGGAGACACTTAAAAATAACTGTCCATTGACGCTCCCCATCCAACCTAAGATGATCTGCAGAGAAGAATGGGAGAATCTCCCCATATACAGGTTTGCCAAGCTTGTAGTGTCATACCCAAGAAGACTCGAGGCTGTAGACTCTGCCAAAGGTGCACAACAAAGTACTGAGTAAAGGGTCTGAATACTTAACCTGTTTTTGCTTTACCATTATGGAGTACTGTGTGTCGATTGATGAGGGGAAGAAAAAATGTATAATCCATTTTAGAATAAGGCTGTAACGTAACAAAATGTGGAAAAAGTTAAGGAGTCTGAATACTTTCCGAATGCAACTGCAGCCTTTGACCCCCTATTAGCAAATAAATGCTAATATAGGTACCATGACTTGCATTAGATTTGTGCAACAAACGCTATTATAAAACATTAGCATTTGTAAACAGTGCCAGTAGTTGATCTAGGGTTTGTCCTGTCAAACTGTATATTACTCCTCCTGATTTATGACCGGGGCGTGGCAGGAGGTAATACAATTAGGTAATTCAATTAGATAACCCTGTGGCATATGTAAACACCTTTTTAAACAGACACGTTTTTTTTTAGCAGACACTCTTATCCAGAGTGATTTACAGGGTTATGTGCCGTGCTCAAGGGCACATCAACAGATTTTTCACCTAGTGATTCGAACCAGTAACCTTTCAGTTACTGGCCCAATGCTCTTAACCACTATGTTACCTGCCACCATGTTGGTAGGTAAAACCAAATCATAAACTCAGCAAAAAAAGAAATGCCCCTTTTTCAGGACCCTGTCTTCAGAGGATAATTAGTAAAAATACAAATAACTTCACAGCTCTTCATTTTAAAGGGTTTATTTTAAACACTGTTTCCCATGCTTGTTCAATGAACCATTAACAATTAATTAACATGCACCTGTGAAACGATCGTTAAAACCTGTTGGGGCAGTATTTTCATTTTTGGTTAAAAAACATTCCCGTTTTAAACGGGATATTTTGTCAGGACAAGATGCTAGAATATGCATATAATTGACAACTCTGGATAGAAAACACTCTTTCCAAAACTGTAAAGATATTGTCTGTGAGTATAACAGAACTGATGTTGCAGGCGAAAGCCTGAGAAAAATCCAATCCGGAAGTGCCCCATATTTTGAAAGCGCTGCGTTCCAATGAGTCCCTATTGAGCTATGAATGTGCCATCAACCAGCTTACGCTTTCTACGTATTCCCCAAGGTGTCTACAGCATTGTGACGTAGTTTTACACATTTATGTTGAAGAATAGTCGTAGGCGGCTACATTGCGTAAGTGGTCACCTGATGTCCCCCATGGTGACTCTCACGTAAAATACAGAGGTAGCCATTACTCCAATCGGTCCTACTGAAAAACTAATTGTCCCGATGGATATATTATCGAATAGATATTAGAAAAACACCTTGAGGATTGATTATAAACAACGTTTGCCATGTTTCTGTCGATATTATGGAGCTAATTTTGAATATTTTTCGCTGTTTTCGTGACTGCAATTTCCGGGCGATTTCTCAGCCAAGCGTAAAGAACAAACGGAGCTATTTCGCCTACAAAAATAATATTTTGGGAAAAAAGGTCTCTGCTTACAGTGTATCAGTTGACAAGTCAGAAGTTATTTAAAGTAACCAACTGCTTTACAATACTCCATATTTCTGAAGAATGCTCCTATGTATTGTATAAGGATAATGAAACTGCAAGACTGACATATTTCTCAACATGCTCACAACCTGCCATTGGATACAAATTATTAAAAAAAATGTGTATGTCAAGTTATAGTGAAATACTGTACTAATGGTAGTTAAAAATATTAAATGGATCGCAGTGCTTGAGGCGTCACAACAGACACGTGTTTTATCGCATCTGTGTCCCAGCCGGCCTTGACCGAGAGACCCATGAGGCGGCGTACAATTGGCCCAGCTTTGTCCGGGTTAGAGGATGGTTTGGCTGGCCGGGATTTCCTTCTCCCATCACGCTCTAGCGACTCCTTCTGGTGGGCCAGGCACCTACAAGCTGACGATGCTCGCCAGCTGGACGGTGTTTCCCGCTTCACATTGGTGTGGCTGTCTTCCAGGTTAAGTGAGAGTGCAGCCTAGCAGGGTCGTTGTACTTTTAGCAAGGACCTCTGTATTGTTCTCCGTTCATCTTTCCCTCAATCCTGACTAATCCTGACTAGTCTCCCAGTCTCTGCCGCTGAAAAACATCCCCACAGCATGATGCTGCCACCACCATGCTTCACAGTAGGGATGGTGCCAGCTTTTCTCCAGCCGTGATGCTTGGCTACAGGCCAAAGAGTTCCATCTTGGGTTCATCAGACCAGATAATCTTGTTTATCATGGTCTTAGAGTCCGTTAGTTGCCTTTTGGCAAACTCCAGGTGGGCAGTCATGTGCCTTTTACTGAGGAGTGGCTTCCGTCTGACCACTCTATCATCAAGGCCTGATTGGTGGAGTGCTGCAGAGATGGTTGACCTTTTGGAAGGTTCTCCCATCTCCACAGAGGAACTATAGTGCTCTGTCAGAGTGACCATCGGGTTCTTGGTCACCTCCCTGACCCAAGGCTCTTCTCCCCCGATTGCTCAGTTTGGCTGGTCGGCCAGGTCTAGGAAGAGTCTCGTGGTTCCAAACTTCTACCATTTAAGAATGATGGAGGCCACTGTGTTCTTGGAGACCTTCAATGCTGCAGAAATGTTTTGGTACCCTTCCCCAGATCTGTGCCTTGACACAATCCTGTCTCGGAGCTCTACGGGCAATTCCTTCGACCTCACGGCTTGGTTTTTGCTCTGACATGCACTGTCAACTCTGGAAGCTTATATAGACAGGTGTGTGCCTTTCCAAATCATTTCCACTCAATTGAATTTACCACAGGTGTACTCCAAGTTGTAGAAACATCTCAAAGATGATCAATGGAAACAGGATGCACCTGAGCTCCATTTTGAGTCTCATAGCAAAGGGTCTAAATACTTATGTAAACAAGGTGTTTTTGTTTTTTATATTTATTACATTTGCAAAAAAATCTTAACCTGTTTTCACTTTGTTATTCTGGGTTATTGTGTGTAGATTGCTGAAAAAAATATTTAATACATTTTAGAATAAGGCTGTAACGTAACAAAATATGGAAAAAGTAAAGTGGTTTGAATCCTGTCTGAAGGCACTGTAATTCTACAGTCTATACAATCACTGTACATAACTCTCTGGCCAAAAGGCAGGGAAAATGCAGAGCGCCAAATTCAAATAAATTACTATAAAAATCCAACTTTCATTAAATCACACATGCAAGATAACAAATTAAAGCTACACTTGTTGTGAATCCAGCCAACATGTCAGATTTCAAAAAGGCTTTTCGGCGAAAGCAAACGATGCTATTATCTGAGGATAGCACCATAGTATCAAAGAGAGAGAAGCTTATTTCAACCCTGCAGGCGCGACACAAAACGCAGAAATAAAAATATAATTCATGCCTTACCTTTGACCAACTTCTTTTGTTGGCACTCCTATATGGCCCATAAACAAGAAGTTCCCTTAGAAATCTGGATTCCCAATGAAAACCCATTGAAAAGAGAGTGACCTCAAAAAAAAATCTGAATGGTTTGTCCTCGGGGTTTCACTTGCTAAATAAGTTATGTTATACTCACAGACATGATTCAAACAGTTTTAGAAACTTCAGAGTGTTTATCCAAATCTACTAATAACATGCATATCTTATCTTCTGGGGATGAGTAGCAGGCAGTTGAATTTGGGCATGCATTTCATCCGGACGTGAAAATACTGCCCACTGTCACCAAAAAGTTAAATAGTTAGCTGTCTATGGTTGATTCAACGGTAGCCACTAAGCTAATAGCAAGCCTATATTGTCACGCCCTGGTCAAAGTATTTTGTGTTTATCTTCATTTATTTTGGTCAGGCCAGGGTGTGGCATGGGTTTTTGTATGTGGTGTGTTGGGATTGTAGCTTAGTGGGGTGTTCTAGTGAAGTCTATGGCTGTCTGAAGTGGTTCTCAATCAGAGGCAGGTGTTTATCGTTGTCTCTGATTGGGAACCATATTTAGGCAGCCATATTCTTTGGGTGTTTTGTGGGTGATTGTCCTTAGTGTCCTGATGTCCTTGTTCTGTGTTAGTTTACACAAGTATAGGCTGTTTTGGTTTTCGTTACGTTCATTATGTTTATTGTTTTGATAGTGTTTGTGTTTAGTGTGTTTTTTTTTCATTAAACATGAATCTCAATAGCCACGCTGCATTTTGGTCCGACTCTCCTTCACATCTAGAAAACCGTTACAGAATCACCCACCACAACAGGACCAAGCGGTGTGGTAACGGGCAACGGCAAAAGCAGCAGCAGGAGAAGGAACAGAGGCAGGAGCAGCAGCAGCAGTGGGAGAGGCTGCACTACTTGGAGAAATGGACTTGGAGGACGAATTAGACGGAAGAGGACCCTGGGTTCAGCCAGGAGAATATCGCCGCCCCAAATAGGAGCTGGAGGCGGCGAAAGCGGAGAGGGGGCATTATGAGGCGCTAGCACGGCAGAGCGGATGGAAGCCCGAGAGTCAGCCCCAAACATTTCTTGGGGGGGGGGCTAACAGGGAGTATGGCTACGCCAGGTAGGAGACCTGCGCAAACTCCCTGTGCTTACCGGGGGGCTAGAGAGACCGGGCAGGCACCGTGTTATGCTGTGGTGCGCACGGTGTCTCCAGTGCGGGTGCATAGCCCGGTGCGGTACATTCCAGCTCTGCGTATCGGCCGGGCTAGAGTGAGCATCGAGCCAAGTGCCATGAAGCCAGCTCTACGCATTTGGTCCCCAGTGTGTCTCCTTGGGCCGGCTTACATGGCACCGCCTTGCGCTTGGTGTCTCCGGTTCGCCTGCATAGCCCAGTGCGGGCTATTCCACCTCGCCGCACTGGCAGGGCGACCGAGAGCATTCAACCAGGTAAGGTTGGGCAGGCTCGGTGCTCAAGAGCTCCAGTGCGCCTGCACGGTCCGGTCTATCCAGTACCACCTCCACACCCCAGCCCTCCGGTAGCAGCTCCCCGCACCAGGCTTCCTGTGCGTGTCCTCGGCCCAGTACCACCAATGCCAGCACCACGCATCAGGCCTACAGTGCGCCTCGCCTGTCCAGCGCTGCCAGAGCCTTCCTCCTCTACAGCGCTGCCGGAGTCTCCCGCCTGTTTAGCGTTGCCAGAGCCTTCCGCTTCTACAGCGCTGCCGGAGTCTCCCACCTGTTCAGAACTGCCAGTCTGCAAGGAGCTGCCAGTCTGCATAGAGCTGCCAGTCTGCAAGGAGCTGCCAGTCTGCAGGATGCCGCCAAAGCTGCCAGTCTGCAGGATGCCGCCAAAGCTGCCAGTCTGCAAGGAGCCGCCAGAGCTGCCAGTCTGCAAGGAGCCGCCAGAGCTGCCAGTCTGCATGGAGCCGCCAGAGCTGCCAGTCTGCATGGAGCCGCCAGAGCTGCCAGTCTGCATGGAGCCGCCAGAGCTGCCAGTCTGCATGGAGCCGCCAGAGCTGCCAGTCAGCATGGAGCAGCCAGGGCAGCCAGTCAGCATGGAGCAGCCAGTCAGCATGGAGCAGCCAGAGCAGCCAGTCAGCATGGAGCAGCCAGAGCAGACAGTCAGCATGGAGCAGCCAGTCAGCATGGAGCAGCCAGAGCAGCCAGTCAGCATGGAGCAGCCAGTCAGCATGGAGCAGCCAGTCAGCATGGAGCAGCCAGAGTTGCCAGTCAGCATGGAGCAGCCAGAATTGCCAGACTCTTCCAGATCTGCCAGTCAGCCAGACTCTTCCAGATCTGCCAGTCAGCCAGACTCTTCCAGAACTGCCAGTCAGCCAGACTCTTCCAGAACTGCCAGTCAGCCAGACTCTTCCAGAACTGCCAGTCAGCCAGACTCTTCCAGCCAGGATCTGCCAGACTCTTCCAGCTCTTCCAGCCAGGATCTGCCGGATCCAACTACCTGCCTGAGCTTCCTACCAGTGCCTAGCTTCCTACCAGTGCCGAGCTTCCTACCAGTGCCGAGCTTCCTACCAGTGCCGAGCTTCCTCTCAGTGCCGAGCTACCCCTCAGTGCCGAGCTACCCCTCAGTGCCGAGCTACCCCTCAGTGCCGAGCTACCCCTCAGTGCCGAGCTACCCCTCAGTCCCGAGCTACCCCTCAGTCCAGTGGGGTTCTGGGTGAGGACTACTAGGCCATGGTCGGCGGCGAGGGTGGACTATCCAGGGACGCGAGGAGGAGGGACTAAGACTTTGATAGAGTGGGGTCCACGTCCCGCGCCGGAGCCGCCACCATGGACAGACGCCCACCCGGACCCTCCCTATTGTTTTGATGTGCGTCCGGGAGTCCGCACCTTAGGGGGGGGGGGGGGGGGGGGGGGTTCTGTCACGCCCTGGTCAAAGTATTTTGTGTTTATCTTCATTTATTTTGGTCAGGCCAGGGTGTGGCATGGGTTTTTGTATGTGGTGTGTTGGGATTGTAGCTTAGTGGGGTGTTCTAGTGAAGTCTATGGCTGTCTGAAGTGGTTCTCAATCAGAGGCAGGTGTTTATCGTTGTCTCTGATTGGGAACCATATTTAGGCAGCCATATTCTTTGGGTGTTTTGTGGGTGATTGTCCTTAGTGTCCTGATGTCCTTGTTCTGTGTTAGTTTACACAAGTATAGGCTGTTTCGGTTTTCGTTACGTTCATTATATTTATTGTTTTGGTAGTGTTTGTGTTTAGTGTGTTTTTTTTCATTAAACATGAATCTCAATAGCCACGCCGCATTTTGGTCTGACTCTCCTTCACATCTAGAAAACCGTTACATATATGCTTGATAGGTTAGCTTAGTGCAGTTAGCTTAGCAGTAAAAAAACATCTTGGGTGGGGAGATGTCAGCGCCTAGACCATAAAAATGGAGTAGAAAATAAATCACAATATTACCACAGAGGTGCTGTAAATCAATAAATTCAAACCAGAAATATTACCTGGCACCATTTGATATTGTATTATTCTATGGGCTAGCTTTGCTTAGCCGCACACCCAGTCATCCCTATGTCAAGATGTTAACAGTTTTCACTCGATCTATGTACACATTAAAACTTTACAATTTCAACATAAAAGGTAAGTATCACTCAGATAACCATTTAGACTCCTAACATTTTCTATAGATGAAGTGCTTATGTACACCACATACCTTTTTAAGAGAACAAAGAAAAAAGAGACAGGAAAATAAATTGTCACAGGCATCTTCTTCGAGTGTTGTTGAGTGGAGGGGAGATGCAAACTGCTGTGTTCTCCCACCCCCTGCTGGTGGTAGCATGCATAAACAATACCCATTGGAAATTCTTAGGACTCAGCGCAAATATGTAAGTGGATTACAACCATATACAGTTATTGATTACAACTACAACATCTAAACCATGTTTTATAAATATATATTGAATTAAAATGTAAATGCAACATGCAACAATTTCAAAGATTTTACTGAGTTATAGTTTATATAAGGAAATCAGTCAATAGAAATTAATTCATTAGTCCCTAATCTATGGAGTTCACATAACTGGGAATACAGATATGCATCTGTTAGCCACAGATACCTTTAAAAAAAGTAGGGGTTGTGGATCAGAAAACCAGTCAGTACCTGGTGTGACCACCATTTGCAGCATCTCGTTCGCATAGAGTTCAAGCTGCTTACTGTATTGTGGCCTGTGGAATGTTGTCCCACTCCTCTTCAATGGCTGTACGAAGTTGCTGGATATTGGTGGGAACTGAAACATGCTGTCGTACACATTGATCCAGAGCATCCCAAACATGCTCAATGGGTGACATGTCTGGTGAGTATGCAGGCCATGGAAGAACTGGGACATTTTCAGATTCCAGGAATTGTGCACAGATCCTTATGACATGGGGCCGTGCATTATCATGCTCAAACACTAGGTGATGGCGGAGGATTAATGGCACAACAATGGGCCTCAGGATCTCGTCATGGTATCTCTGTGTATTACCATGCAATTGTGTTTGTTGTCTGTAGCTTATGTCATCCCATACCATAACCCCACTGCCACCATGGGGCACTCTGTTCGCAACATTGACATAAGAAAACCGCTCGCCAACACAACGCCATACACGATGTATGCCATCTGTCCAGTACGGGATTCATCTGTGAAGAGCACACTTCTACAGTGTGCCAGTGGCCATCGAAGGTGAGCATTTTCCCACTGAAGTCGGATACTACGCTGTACAGGCAAGTTCAGCTATCTCAGTAGACAAGTACAGCTATCTCAATACCGAGCCAGCTAACCGTTAGCCACTAAGCTAATAGACATCTGGGGCATTATGTTGTGTGACAGCACTTGTTGGCTGTTTTTCCTCCACTCTGCGGTCCAACTCATCCAAAACCATCTCAATTGTGTTGAGGTTAGGTGATTGTGGAGGCCAGGTCATCTGATGCAGCACTCCATCATTCTCCTTCTTGGTCAAATAGCCCTTAAACAGCCTGGCGGTGTGTTTTGGGTCACTGTGTTATTGAAAAACAAATGATAGTCCCACTAAGCACAAACCAGATGGGATGGCCTATCGCTGCAGAATTCTGTGGTAGCCATGCTGGTTAAGTGTGCCTTGAATTCTAAATAAATCACTGATAGTGTCACCAGGAAAGCACCCCTACACCATCACACCACCACCATGCTTCACGGTGGGAACCACACATACAGAGATCATCCATTCCATTGCTTGTGTTTCTTGGCCCAAGCAAGTCTCTTCTTATTATTGGTGTCCTTTAGTAGTGGTTTCTTTGCAGCAATTCTACCATGAAGGCCTTCATTTCTCTTTGCTTATTTGAGCTGTTCTTGCCATACTATGGACTTGGTCTTCTACCAAATAGGGTTATCTTCTATATACCAACACTACCTTGTCACAACAGAACTGATTCCCTCAAACACATTAAGAAGGAAAGAAATTCCACCACTTCACAAGGCACCCCTGTTAATTGAAATGCATTCCAGTTGACTACCCCATGAAGCTAGTTGAGAGAATGCCAACCTTGTGCAAAGGGTGGTGTCACGCCCTGACCGTAGATTGCTTTGTATGTTTCTATTTTTAGTTTGGTCAGGGTGTGATGTGAGTGGGTATTCTATGTTGTAGGTCTAGATTTTATTTTTCTATGTGTTTGGCCTGGTATGGTTCTCAATCAGAGGCAGCTGTCTATCGTTGTCTCTGATTGAGAGCCGTACTTAGGTAGCCTGTTTTCCCATTTTGAGTTGTGGGTGATTATTTTTCCATTTCAGTGTTTTCACTGTTTCGTTTTTCCTTTATTATTTTTGTTAATTTGTATTCAGTGTTCAGTTTATTAAAGGCATCATGAACACGTACCACGCTACTCTTTCTTCCACCAACGAGAATTGTTACAGGTGGCTACTTTGAAGAATCTCAAATATAAAATATATTTTTTTAACACTTTTTTGGTTACTTCATAGTTTTGATGTCTTCACTGTTATTCTACAATGTAGAAAATAGTCAAAATAAAGAAAAACCCTTGAATGGGTAGGTGTGTCCAAACTTTTGACTTGTACTGTATAGGGCCATATATTTATTTTCGGTATGGGTTATGTTAACATGTACTTTTCATATAACCTCCTTTTGTCCATCTAATAGCCTAACCACTGATCAAGCAACATAATGGACACAACGTTGCTGCACAATTATTTTACTCTGACAATACAGGTAAAATTAAGATCCAACATCTGTATTTCAGAAAATCACAAAAAATGCAAGTTTGTTATTTAAAAGATTATGCAGTGCGGGAATCTCAACCTAAGTTTGGTAATTTACTTCAATCATTTTTCACTTCGCAGTTCTCGGTGTGTTTCATTGTTGCCTTAAGATGATTCATCGGCCACTCATGGACATTAATGTTCATAAGCACTTCTGAATTTTTCATTACGCAGCCATTTTTCACTCTTACGCTCAGCAGTTTCAACATCTGTTCCCCTATCTATTTTGCCCTGCCAAGAAGAGTCTATTCATAGAAAACAGTCCTATGTGTCCAATCTTACTCTCTCTGATGTCAAAAGTTACCCATGTAATCAATTACATTATTCATTCCTCCAATTAGTGGCCACATGAGTGATTTTCATGAAACATCAAAGAGTAAGGACTTCTGGGAGATGTAGTTTTGTCAGAAGAAATGCTGCACATACTTTATCTGAAGCTGTCTCAGTACAACCTTGTCCCTCATGTCCTACAGTATAGTGAAAATGAATAACTTTGACATATGTGGCTAGAATAGCTGAGATTGATATATCAAAAATATTTAGCAGCTCTTTCAGTACAACACATTTCTGTGGAACAATGGTAATTGACCTGTAATTACCTAGGTCACAAGCGAGACTCAAGACTACGTAATGTTTTTTTAATAATTCCATTGAGGCATGAGAGGAAACACCAACACTCATCTTGATTGTTTCGAAAGAGATTGTCACTATATTTATTATTTTTAAATTGTTTGCATTAAATCATCATTATTTGATTTTGAGCCTAATGTACATTTCAGTGTGATTATCAACCGTCAACAGCAAATCCTTAAAAATAAAAGCATTAAAGAAAGATTTGTTTGATTTTACTTTATACAACTGGGGTCTAATCCTGAATGCTGATTGGTTTCCACTGGCTAAATCTATGACGTTAAATTCCCCATTTACTCTGTTCATCAACCAAGCTAGGCAATTTATAAACTTGATCTCCACTGTAAAAAGCCTCTAGACATCATCTCCATTTATTTTAGACTAGCATTTGATTTTCAACAGCTGAAATCTGTATTAAACAGGTAAAATTAAGCTAGTTTGTAGTCTTTCCAGCTTCAGTTTGAAGTGATTGTGTTATCTGTGTTGTTGGCTAAATCCTCTAAACAACATTGTCCTGACGAGACAGCACATTTTCTATGCCAGGTGAAATAGCACCTCATTAGCTTATTGTTATGGATGTATCCAAATAAATGTCACTAGGAAAAGAACAGTTTATGCAAATGCAGCTACTTTCTTGTTATTCTGGCTGCATTGTTTGACTTGACTGTAAGTTTGCCGTAGTTGGCTAGCCAGCACGCAAGGGATAAGAACGTTACCAGCCAGTATGGCTATAGAACATTTAGAATGAACGACTGGACACAGAACGACTGGGTCACGTCTCTGTCAACCCGAACTGATAGAACGAACGACCAGCCGGCTTGGGTAGCAACCCTAGATTTGTGTCGGGACTGTATCTCGTGGAAGGAAGAAATAGTATAAATAAATTCATTAAAAGAACGTTTTCTTGATGAAAATATGGAAATCATTACTTGAATATGTTTGTAACCAATTGTATAGAAGTGATAATTCCCTCGAAGCTGGTGTTTGGAAGATATCCTGGCATGGTTCTCTCTGACAAACAAACACAAAGAGATTTCTAACACACACAAACACAAATTACTAGGTCCTCATTCTTACCTTAGCTGAGTTCTCCATGGTGACGACCATGTTGGATCCAGCACTAGCCACCAGATCCATGAGCGTGCCCATTCCCTTCACCATCTTATCCTGAGGGGAAAAAAACATGTTTCAGTACTTCATCAGTCTTATTTATTTGGGTCCATAATAAAGTAAATTGTCATGGGACCCAAATGTTTAAAAAAAACATACACACTCAAAGAAGGGTCTCTCTTCTCTTCAAACCGCTGTGTCTCTTTATCTTTCTCTCACTCCCTCTCTCTTAACGAATTAACATGAACTTGTTAGCTACCTACATTGTTTTGTTGGATACAGGAATGAAACATACCATGGCTGGTGAAATAGTCAGTGAAACATTTAGGCTAACATTAGCTATAGCAACTTGTCTTCAAACTTGTCTTCAATAGTACTGTCGTTCCAACAACACTGGCAATAGCCTACCTTAAACAATGCAAAGAAGATGCAGGTAGTGAAGGCCAGATAGTTTATGAAGTCTAGCTAATGCATTGTGTTCTTAACTAGCTAGCTAGTCTAACATACCTTGTTTGCTCCTGATTGAAGATGCTTTCTCATCTCTCCATCCATGGTCGGATTGAGGTAACAGACGATTGTTGGGAACACTTGTAAAATCATCTTTGATTACCGGTAATTCAGAGCATAGTGGCAGCTCTGTGCAAAGTAATGGCAACTAACTAGCTAGCTAAATCAAACAACAAGTAACATCACTATTTATCTGAGAAGTCAGCTGTCAGCTTCAACAATGCTTGATTGACTAACTAAAAAACTGGAAGACAGTGGGCTAGCAAGAATTGGAATGCGTATTAAAATTACATAGAGTTGAAGTCGGAAGTTTACATACACCTTAGTCAAATACATTTAAACTCAGTAATCCTAGTAAAAATTCTCTGTCTTTGATCAGTTAGGATCACCATGTCACGTTCTGACCTTAGTTCTTGTGTGTTTTCCTTGTTTTAGTGTTGGTCAAGACGTGAGCTGGGTGGGCATTCTATGTTGTGTGTCTAGTTTGTCTATTTCTATGTTTGGCCTGATATGGTTCTCAATCAGAGGCAGGTGTTAGTCATTGTAATATAAATATTTAACATTCATGATAATACAAGCGTAATACATCAAAATAAAGCTTAACTTCTTGTTAATCCAGCCACTGTGTCAGATTTCAAAAAGGCTAAAGAACACCATGCGATTATCTGAGGACAGCGCCCCGCTTAAAAACATTTTTCAACCAGGCAGGTGCAACACGAAAGTCAGGAATAGCGATATAATAAATGCCTTACCTTTGAACATCTTCTTCTGTTGGCACTCCAAAATGTCCCAGTTACATCACAAATGGTCCTTTTGTTCGATAAAGTCCTTCTATATATCCATAAAAACTCAGTTAAGCTGGCGCACTTCATTCAATA
This sequence comes from Oncorhynchus clarkii lewisi, assembly GCF_045791955.1. Taxonomy (NCBI): domain Eukaryota; kingdom Metazoa; phylum Chordata; class Actinopteri; order Salmoniformes; family Salmonidae; genus Oncorhynchus; species Oncorhynchus clarkii. The sequence continues at coordinate 71,106,992 of NC_092147.1, forward strand.
ATCCACCGGTTTCCCTCCTTCAAAATGCATACAAAATTAATCCCAAACATTACCAATAAACGTATCCAAACAAGTCAAACAATGTTTATAATCAAACCTCAGGTACCCTAATACGTAAATAAATGATACAATTTAAGACGGAGAATAGTATGTTCATTGCCGGAGATAAATACCAAAGAACATGCTTTCATCCACGCGCATGGAAACACTACAGCCAAAATGGGAGCCACTTCGAAAAACTACAACTTCTAGCTCATTCTTCCAAAAACCAGCCTGAAACTCTTTCTAAAGACTGTTGACATCTAGTGGAAGCCCTAGAAACTGCAATCTGGGAGGACTGGCTCATAATAAACATGAAAGCCAATGGAAATATTGGTAGGCTGAATTTTCTTTTTTTTTTATGGTTAGTCCTCTGGGTTTCGCCTGCCATATCAGTTCTGTTATACTCACAGACAATATTTTAACAGTTTTAGAAACTTTAGAGTAGAGGTCGACTGATTTAATCGGAATGGCCGATTAATTAGGGCCGATTTCAAGTTTTCATAACAATCGGAAATCGGTAATATTTTTTTTTACACCTTTATTTAATCTTTATTTAACTAGGCAAGTCAGTAAAGAACGCATTCTTATTTTCAATGACGGCCTAGGAACGGTTAGTTAACTGCCTTGTTCAGGGGCAGAACGACAGATGTTTACCTTGTCAGCTCAGGGATTCAATCTTGCAACCTTACGGTTAACTAATCCAACGCTCTAACCACCTGCCTCACGAGGAGCCTACCTGTTACGTGAATGCAGTAAGAAGCCAAGGTAAGTTGCTAGCTAGCATTAAACCTAATCAATCATAATCACTAGTTATAACTACACATGGTTGATGATATTACTAGTTTATCTAGCATGTCCTGCGTTGCATATAATCGATGCAGTGCGCCATCGCGAAAAAGGACTGTCGTTGCTCCAACGTGTACCTAACCATAAACACCAATGCATTTATTAAAATCAATACACAGAAGTATATATTTTTAAACCTGCATATTTAGCTAAAAGAAATCCAGGTTAGCAGGCAATATTAACCAGGTGAAATTGTCTCACTTCCCTTGCGTTCATTGCATGCAGAGTCAGGGTATATGCAAGTTTGGGCCACCTGGCTCATTGCGAATTAATTTGCCAGAATTTTACGTAATTATGACATAACATTGAAGGTTGTGCAATGTAACAGGAATATTTAGACTGATGTCACCCGTTAGATAAAATACGGAACGGTTCTGTATTTCACTGAAAGAATAAACGTCTTGTTTTCGAGATGATAGTTTCCTGATTCGACCATATTAATGGCCTAATGCTCGCATTTCTGTTATTATGTCATAATTAAGTCTATGATTTGATAGAGCAGTCTGACTGAGCGATGATAGGCACCAGCAGGCTCATAAGCATTCATTCAAACAGCACTTTTGTGCGTTTTGCCAGCAGCTCTGATGTTTATGACTTCAAGCCTGTAAACTCCCGACATTAGGCTGGTGCAACGATGTGATGTGAAATGGCTAGCTAGTTAGCGGGGTGCGCGCTAATAGCGTTACAAACGTCACTCGCTCTGAGACTTGGAGTAGTTGTTCCCCTTGCTCTGCATGGGTATCGCTGCTTTGAGGGTGGATGTTTCGTTGTGTTCCTGGTTCGAGCCCAGGTAGGAGCGTGGAGAGGTACGGAAGCTATACTGTTACACTGGCAATACTAAAGTGCCTATAAGAACATCCAATAGTCAAAGGTATATGAAATACAAATGGTATAGAGATAAATAGTCCTATAATTCCTATAATAACTACAACCTAAAACTTCTTACCTGGGAATATTGAAGACTCATGTTAAAAGGAACCACCAGCTTTCATATGTTCTCATGTTCTGAGCAAGGAACTTAAACGTTAGCTATCTTACATGGCACATATTGCACTTTTACTTTCTTCTCCAACACTTTGTTTTTGCATTATTTAAACCAAATTGAACACATTTCATCATTTATTTGAGGCTAAATTGATTTTATTTATGTATTATATTAAGTTAAATTAAGTGTTCATTCAGTATTGTTGTAATTGTCATTATTATAAATACATTTTAAAAATCGCAGATTAATCGGTATCGGCTTTTTTTTGTCCTCCAATAATCGGTATCGGTAGCGACGTTGAAAAATCATAATCGGTCAACTCTACTTTAGAGTGTTTTTTTTATCCAAATCTACCAATTATATGCATATCCTAGCTTCTGGGCCTGAGTAACAGGCAGTTTACTTTGGGCATGCTTTTCATCCGGACGTGAAAATACTGCCCCCTAGCCCAAAGAGATTATAAAGCCATTTTGCCACAACTTTGGAAGTATGCTTGGGGTCATTGTTAATTTGGAAGACCCATTTGCGACCAAGCTTTATCTTCCTGACTGATGTCTTGAGATGCTGCTTCAATATATCCACATAATTTTCCTTCCTCGTGATGCCATCTATTTTGTGGAGTGCACTAGTCTCTCCTGAAGCAAATCACCCCCACAACATGATGCTGCCACACCTGTGCATCACGGTTGGGATGGTGTTCTTCAGCTTGCAAGCCTTCCCCTTTTTCCTCCAAACATAACGATGGTCATTATGGCCAAACTGTTCTTTTTTTGTTTCATCAGACCAGAGGACATTTCTCCAAAAAGTACGATCTTTGTCCCCATGTGCAGTTGCAAACCATATTCTGGCTTTTTTTATGGTGGTTTTGGAGCAGTGGCTTCTTCCTTGTTGAGCGGCCTTTCAGGTTATGTCGATATAGGACTCGTTTTACTGTGGATATAGATATTTTTGTACCTGTTTCCTTCAGCATCTTCACAAGTTCCTTTGCTGTTGTTCTGTGATTGATTTGCACTTTTTGCACCAAGTACATTCATCTCTAGGAGACAGAACGTGTGGACCCATGGTGTTTTTTCTTGCATACTATTGTTTGTACAGATGAACATGGTATCTTCAGGCATTGGAAATTTCTCCCAAGGATGAAACAGACTTGTGGAGGTCTACACTTTTTTTATGAGGTATTGTCTGATTTCTTTTGATTTTCCCATGATGTCAAGCAAAGAGGCACTGAGTTTGAAGGTAGACTCAAATTATGTCAATTAGCCTATCAGAAGCTTCTAAAGCAATGACATAATAATTTTCTGGAATTTTCCAAGCTGTTTAAAAGCACAGTCAAATTAGTATATGTCAACTTATGACCCACTGTAATTATGATACAGCGAATTATAAGTGAAATAATGTCTCTGTAAACAATTGTTGAAAAAATTACTTGTGTCAAGCACAAAGTAGATGTCCTAACCAACTTGCCACAACTATAGTTTGTTAACAGGAAATTTGTGGAGTGGTTGAAAATTGAGTTTTAATGACTCCAACCTAAGTGTATGTAAACTTCCGACTTTAACTTTAGCTAACCACTGACAGCAAGATGCCTCTCACTTCAAACAACTTTAACATAGCATATCGATTGCTTTGCTTTCGATATCAAAATAATTCTGAACTGCTGAAATTACTGCAAGACTGTTAATATATTTGGATAACTTTTCATGTAATTTTGGCCAGCTAATATCCCTGATCAAGCAACATTGGAAGAAGAATGAACCTCTTTTTTTTAACCTTACTCGTTAGGTCTGGTGTATAGCTATTTGTTTACAAAATCTAAATCCGACCCACTTGTATTCATAGCTACATTGCTGATTGTAAATGACAAATTTATACTACTACATTACTAACTAGCTAGCTAATTATTCTGTGTCAAAACCAGCCTGATTTAATTTATCTGTAGCATAATATCTTGAGTGGGACAAGTCAGCTGTGACATTCTCAGGTCAGGAAAGTGCTAGCTAGGTTTTGCTTGCTAAATGTAAAAAAAGTTGGAAATTAAGACATTTCCTTAAGTATCCAAAACAACCAAAATCTCATTTTCCACAAAAACAGATTCTCGTTGCATTTTGGCTTTTTCCTAACAATGCGTCAAAATGCGTCGTTGCGACATCCTACGGGTTCTCATAGGCCTCCTCACATATTGGAAAAAGTCTGTGAAATCTTTAAAGAAAATGCTTATGTCATTGGTATGAAGCCCATTTGATACCATGGTTTCTGTAAAATGTGATGTTTATGGTGTATACTGAAAGCTCCATGCTGTTACTTATTCTGCAGTCTCCCATGGTTTTCCATGGGTTTAGTGGCTCACTGTCATCCTCCGGTTCCTGTTTGTCTGACTATTTGTACCCCTGACACTCCTGTAGAGCGGTAGGATTGAGACAGCCAGAGCAGCGGCATCTGGATTTTCTCACTGCAGTCAGTCTCCACTGGTTTTTACCTTCCAACATGAGCAGGAAAATAAACTGCATCTAAATATGAAAGATGGTGATTGAATTCACTGGAAAGGAGAGGGTAAACCCAAGGCTTCTGCTGGTGCTTTCAGCTGCAAGTGGCCTAACTCCACTTTGAGTAGCAGGGATGAATAAAGCCCACACATTTGGGATGACAGAGACTGTATGTGTCTCTCCTCCCTCGCCATCCACAGGGCCCTTGGGATTTAAACACTGATTTAGGAAAGTTTGTTTTCCTTTATGAGATGGACCTTTTTCTCTACTTTTGCATTCATTTTGTTTTGCTACATCATGTTATGCCTTATTTCAAATGTCAGCTTAGGTAAATTGACTTTGGTTTTCAATTTGAATCAAACAGGGCAATGTTATTCTATTATATTCAACTTTGTTAAATGTTGAAATATTCTACTGTTTCCATTAGAGGTTCTGTGTATGTGTGGATGAGGACAGTTAAGGTTAGATTACTACAGTTGAGAATGTTATCCTCATGGAAATTAGATTCAGGAGTAGTGTAGCTTGACTTGGAGGAAATCAGTGCAGTGCTCTGACAAGTACAACCAAATCCATTGGCTTCCCACAAAGAAGCCTTCCACAGTGTGATTTTAATGTTTTTTCCATTTTCCATGCATACATCCTTTGGGTACCATCCAGGAATCACAGTTCAGGCCTATAAAAATCATCTGTGAATGGGAGAGTTTCCTTTGTGTAGTAGTTAGATTGACCTTGTTTGAAATAAGCATAGACTTTTTGTTAATTCTAAACTCGATTGAACATGGGGAGCTCTAAGTTGTATGAAAAGTGTGTGTGTGTGTGTGTGTGTGTGTGTGTGTGTGTGTGTCTGTGTGTGTGTGTGTGTGTGTGTGAGAGACCAGGAATGTGGCTGCCGCCTGAAATACGGATGAGAGCAAACTACAGTTGACAGCTGTTAGATTGTTGGCCTCAGACCGGAAGCAAGCGCCTGTAGACCCATTCATGTGTCAGAACAAAAAAGGAAATACTGATTACTCTACCTTTTTCTTCTATAATTTACTGTTCTATTCTATCACTCATCCACTGCTGCTGTTCCATTCTTCTCATTCCCAGCCGTACTTCCATCCTAGTATTTTGTCATTGTGGGCAATGGCACATCAGGTGCCTCCAGAGTATTTGTAGGATCTTAAATTAATTTAAAGTGCTTGAAAGGAAAATAGAATTGTCCTTGTCGCAGAGAAACACATTGTTTGTAGTTTCAAGACATTCATTTTCTATGTAGTTGCATGACTGAAAATGTACATCATTTGCAGCACAGGAACAATGTCTAATCGGTAGGGTTTGGGTGAGTTCAGTAGCCCTAAAACTTCCCGTATGGCTTGAACTCTCCATTAGAAGATTATGCTTAGCAGGCTAGAAGGAAAAGGTAGTTTCTTTTTAATTCTCTCGCTCGCTCGCTCGCTCGCTCTCTCTCTCGCTCTCATTCTTATTTTGACATGTAATACCACATATTTCATTAATCACAACTCAATGGGAGCAGGGGACACAGTGAGAACATGACAGGCCAAGGGGATGAGGAGGAGTCTGCCTTTAATAATGAGGACACGAAAAGGCCTGGAATTACTTCTTGGTGTGACTTTGAAGTTCATGTGTGAGACTCAATTAAATTGTGTCTCTCATCCTTCTACATTGAAGTGAAAGTTCATTTTTTGTGGCTTTGCTCTAAGCAGATATATTGATGCTCATGCAGAGAGATTTTCCTTTCCCTTCCAAATATATGCTTGCAACATTGGTCGAAAATATTGCTTTTTAGAACAGAGTCAGATTTGAATTCTTATAAGTATTTATTTTTATATGCTAAAATCAGATGGAAAATGCATTAGCAACATATAAAGTTTTGTATGAAAGAATTTGTGCTCAGGTTCTAAATGAATAGTGTACAATAAATTATATTTAAGTTGAAAGGGTCAAATCAACAATTCAGTTATTATGTAAATGTAAGATAACAGGACTTTAAACAGATCAAATAAAGATGAAATGCTGTAATACTGTCCTTAGAATTCTGCTGAGTTGCAAGTTCCTTGGTGTTCTGCTGTGTGTTAATGCTGATTATTCATTATGCTTCGGCTTTAAGAAATTAAATGCTTTTTCCTCTGTACAAATTTTTTTTCTTCCAGAGAGCTGACAGGGAGAGGAAATGCATCTGAAATCCTCTAAGCATGCCCCCTCCATTGGTGTGGACAATGATAGATCCTTAGTGATGTGGACACAGAGAAACTTGAAGCTCTAGACCCTATCCACTACAGCCCCATCGATGTGAGTGGGGGAGTTTTCTGTAATCCACAATCAGCTTCTTTTGTTTTGCTGACATTGAGGGAGAGGTTGTTGTTCTAGCACCACACTTCCCGGTCTCTGACCTCCTTCCTATAGGCTGTCTCATCGTCGTCAATGATCAGGCCTACCACAGTCATGTCGTCAACAAACTTAATGATGGTGTTGTAGTCGTGCAGCGCCACGCAGTCGTGGACTAGTCGTGGACTAAACACACACCCCTGAGGGGCCCCCTTATTGAGGGTCAGCGTGGTGGATGTGTTGTTGCTTACCCTCCCCCCTGGGGGCTTCCCTTCAGAACGTCCAGGATACAGTTGCAGAGGGATGTGCCTAGTCTCAGTGTCCTGGGCTTAGTGAAGAGCTTTGTGGTATTGAACGCTGACCTGTAGTCAATGCACATTATTCTGACATACTTATTCCTCTTGTCCAGGTGGGAAAGGGCAGTGTGGAGTGCAATAAAGATTGCGTCATCTGTGGGTCTGTTGGGACGGGATACAAATTATAGTGGGTCCAGGATGTCTGAGATGATGGCGTTGATGTGAGCCATGACCAGCCTTTACAAAGTATTTTATGGCTACAGATGTGAGTGCTAAAGGGTGATAGTAATTTAGACAGGTTACCTTGGCGTTCTCTGGCACAGGGACTATGGTGGTCTGCTTGAAACATGTAGGTATTACAGACTGGGTCAGGGAGAGGTTGAAAATGTCAGTGAAGACACTTGCCAGCTGGTCAGTGCATGCTCTGAGTAGACGTCCTGGTAATCCGTCTGGCCGCACAGCCTTGTGAATGTTAACTCTTGTCGATCAAACCCTTTTTTCAATTTTCACCTAAAATTACATACCCAAATCTGTAGCTCAGGACCTGAAGCAACAATATGCATAGTATTGATACCATTTGAAAGGAAACACTTTGAAGTTTGTGGAAATGTGAAATTAACGTAGGAAAATATAACAAATGAAATCTGGTAAAAGATAATACAAAGAAAAAAAACATTAATTTTATTTTGTTCCATCATCTTTGAAATGCAAGAGAAAGGCCATAAAAGCACATAGGAGTTTAGGCACCATTTAGATTGTGGCCACCAGATGGCAGTAGTGTGTGTGCAACATTTCAGACTGAGCCGGTGAAGCATTACATTACTGCATAACATTTTTAATCAAGTCTGGTCAAATGTGCCGAATTGGTCAATTGATACATTTTCAAGTACATAACTATAGAGAACATACATTTAAAAAAATCTAATTTTACACACTCCCAGGAACATCATACATGATGGATAGTTAGCTTCCCTACAGAAAATGTAATAACCTTCACACATCTAGATGGCCGGGCGGGATGGGTGTGGGTCCAGAAACAGCCGGGGTTGTAACTGTAGAAAGCAGTTCCTTCATTTTAATATAAAAACGATGCTACATTTTATCGTTGAGACCCTCAGGATGACAAATCAGAGCAAGATTACTGAATGTAAGTACATTTTTTGTGTTCAGAGGTGAATGTGTCAAATCATTTGCCATTATAAAAGTTTCTTGTTTTTTTGCAATCTCCTCAAACAATAGCAATGTTATGTTTTCACTGTAATAGCCACTGTAAATTGTACCGTGCAGTTAGATGAACAATCATTTCAGCTTTCTGCACATATAAGACATGCCTATTTCCTGGAAAGTTGGCTGTTACTTACAATGTCATCCTAGTCACATTCGTGCACGTTAGCAACAAACGTCCCGGTATAGAGACACCTATTAACCTGTTTAAAGATCTTAAGCACATCGGCTACGGAGAGCGTGATCACAGTCTTCTGGAACAGCTAGTGCTCTCATGCATGGTTCAGTGTTGCTTGTTTCAAAGCAAGGATAGTAGAAGGAATATATCTCGTCTGGTAGGCTCTCATCACTAGGCAGCTCATGGCTGGGTTTCCCTTTGTAATCCGTGATGGTTTGCAAGTCCTGCCACATCCGACGAGCATCAGATCCGGTGTAGTAGAATTCGATCTTAGTCTTGTACTAATGCTTTAACTGTTTGATGGTTAGTTTGGGGGTGTAGCGGGATTTCTTGCAAGCGTCCAGATTACTGTCCCGCTCCTTGAAAGCGGCAGCTCTAGCCTTTAGCTAATCCATGGCTTCTGATTGGGATGTGTAGTGTACAGTGCCTTCGGAAAGTATTCAGACCCCTTGACTTTTTCCACATTTTGTTGCTCTACAGCTTTATTCAAAAATTAAGTCAATCAAGCTACATGCAATACTCCATAATGACAAAACAAAGACAGTTTTTTAGAAACGTTTGCTAATTTATTAAAAATTAGAAAATGAAATATCACATTTACATAGGTATACAGACCCTGTACTCAGTACTTTGTTGCAGCGCCTTTGGCAGCGATTACAGCATCGAGTCTTCTTGGATATGACGCTGCAAGCTTGACACACCTGTATTTGGGGAGTTTCTCCCATTCTTCTCTGTAGATCCTCTCAAGCTTTGTCAGGTTGGATGGGGAACATTTCTGCACAGCTATTTTCAGGTCTTTCCAGAGTTGTCCGATTGGGTTAAAGTCCGAGCTCTGGTTGGGCCACTCAAGGATGTTCCGAGCGCTCTGGAGCAGGTTTTCATCAAGGATCTCTTTGTACATTGCTCCGTTCATCTTTGCCTCAATCCTGACTAGTCTCCCAGTACCTGCCTCTGAAACACATCCCCACAGCATGATGCTGCCACCACCATGCCTCACCGTAGGGTTGGTGCCAGGCTTGGCATTCAGGCTAAAGAGTTCAATCTTGGTTTCATCAGACCAGAGAATCTTGATTCTTATGGTCTGAGAGACTTTAGGTGCCTTTTGGCAAACTCCAAGCAGGCTGTCATGTCCCTTTTACTGAGGAGTGGCTTCTGAGTGGACTGATTGGTGCAGAGAATGTTGTCCTTCAGGAAGGTTCTCCCATCTCCACAGAGGAACTCTGGAGCTCTGTCAGAGTGATCATCGGGTTCTTGGTCACCTCCCTGACCAAGGCCCTTCTCCCCCAATTGCTCAGTTTGGCCAGGCGGCCAGCTCTAGGAAGAGTCTTGGTGGTTTGAAACTTCTTCCATTTAAGAATGATGGATGCCCATGTTCTTGGGGACCTTCAATGCTGCATACATTTTTTGACACCCCTCCCCAGATCTGTGCCTTGACACAATCCTGTCTCGGAGCTCTACAGACAATCCCTTCAACCTCATGGCTTGGTTTTTGCACTGGCATGCACTGTCAACTGTGGGACCTTTTATATAGATAGGGGTGTGCCAATCAATTGAATGTCCAATCAAGTGAATTTCCCACTGCTGGACTCCAATCAAGTTGTAGAAACATCTCAATATCAATGGAAACATGATCAATGGAAACAGGATGCACCTGAGCTGAAATTTTGAGTCTCATAGAAAAGGGTCTGAATAATACATAATACAATAATACATAAAAACAGTTTTTACTTTGTCATTATGGGGTATTGTGTGTAGATTACTGAGTAAAATGTTTTATTTAATCCATTTTACAATAAGGCTGTAACGAAACAAAATTTGGAGAGTCAAGGGATCTGAATAGTTTCCGAAGGCACTGTTCGTACAGTCACTGTGGAGACGACATTGTTGATGCACTTATTAACAAAGCCGATATAGGATGTGGTAAACTTCGGATGAATCCCAGAACATATTCCAGTCTGCGCTAGCGAAAGAGTCCTGTAGCTAAGCATCCATCTTCTTTAGACTGCTTCCATATTGAGCGTGTCACTGGTACTTCCTGTTTGAGATTTTTCTTGTAAGCAGGAAGGATCAGGATAGAGTTATGGTCAGATTTGCCAAATGGAGGGTGAGGGAGAACTTTGTATGCCTTTCTCTTTGTGGAATAAAGGTAATGTAGTGTTTTTGCCTCTAGTTGTACATGTGACATGCTGGTAGAAATTAAGCAAGACACATTTTTGTTTTCCTGCGTTAAAATCCCCGGGCCACAGGGAGTGCTGTCTCTGTATGAGTATTTTCTTGTTTACTTATAGACCTGTACAGCTCCTTGAGTGCGGTCTTAGTGTCAGCATCAGTTTGTAGTGGTAAAGAGACAGCTACGAAAAATATAAATGAAATAGTATGGTCTACAGCTTAGACTGCTGATTCTGCAGAGGGTAATAATTATATTTCAGTCTGTAGACTAAAGGGCCAGGGAATAGGGGTCCTATGGGGGAAAGTGGGTGATTAATCTGTTTTTATGCCCAAAAACAACATTGTATGTCGTTTTTTTTGCATTTTTTACAGAATCTGGCCATAATGGCCACATGTGCTCTGAAATATCTACCCAGTACTACCAGAAGAGGACTGGTCACTCCTCTGAGCCTGGGTTCCTCTCTATGTTTCTTGCTAGGTTCCTGCCTTCTGGGGAGTTTTTCCTAGCCACTGTGCTTCTGCATCTCCATTGCTTTCTCTTTGGGGGTTTAGGCAGGGTATCTGTAAGGCACTCTGTGACAAAGCTGATGTTAAAAGGGCTTTATAAAAACAAAACAAAGGTTTTTCTGATTATTAAATAAAAAATGTATATACTGAATTAGAGGTTGACCAATTAATGGCCGATTATATTATGGCCGATTTATATTGCACTCCACAAGGAAAATTTTCCACAAGGAAAATGTGTGGCAGACTGACCACCTGTTACGCGAGTGCAGCAAGAGGCCAAGGTAAGTTGCTAGCTAGCATTAAACTTATCTTATAAAAAACAATCTATCTTAACATAATCACTAGTTAACTACACATGGTTGATGATATTACTAGTTTTGCTAGCTTGTCCTGCGTTGCATATAATCAATGCAGTGCATGTTTATTTATCATCAAATCACAGCCTACTTCGCCAAACAGGTGGTGATTTAACAAGCGCATTCGGGAAAAAAAGCACTGTCGTTGCACCAATGTGTACCTAACCATAAACAACAATGCATTTGTTAAAATCAATACACAAGTATATATTTTTAAACATGAATATTTAGTTAATATTGCCTGCTAACATGAATTTATTTTAACTAGGGAAATTGTGTCACTTCTCTTGCGTTCTGTGCAAGCAGAGTCAGGGTATATGCAGCAATTTAGGCCGCCTGGCTCATTGCGAACTGTGTGAAGACCATTTCTTCCTAACAAGGACCGTAATTAATTTGCCAGAATTTTACATAATTATGACATAACACTGAAGGAAGTGTAATGTAACAGAAATATTTAGAGTTAGGGATGCCACCCGTTAGATAAAATACGGAACGGTTCCTTATTTCACTGAAAGAATAAACATTTTGTTTTCGAAATTAGAGTTTCCAGATTTGACCATATTAATGACCTAAGGCTCACATTTCTGTGTGTTTATTATATTATAATTAAGTCTACTATTTGATAGAGCAGTCTGACTGAACGGTGGTAGGCAGCTGCAGGCTCGTAAGCATTCGTTCAAAAAGTACTTTCCTGCATTTGCCAGCAGCTCTTCGCTGTTCTTCAAGCATTGTGCTGTTTATCACTTCAAGCCTATCAACTCCCGAGATTAGGCTGGCAATACTAAAGTGCCTAAAAGAACATCCAATAGTCAAAGGTATATGAAATATAAATGGTATAGAGAGAAATAGTCCTATAATTCCTCTAATAACTATAACTGAAAACTTCTTAACCGGGAATATTGAAGACTCATGTTAAAAGGAACCACCAGCTTTCATATGTTCTCATGTTCTGAGCAAGGAACTTAAACGTTAGCTTTTTTTACATGGCACGTATTGCACTTTTACTTTCTTCTCCAACACTTTTTGCATTATGTAAACCAAATTGAACATGTTTCATTATTTATTTGAGACTAAATCGATTTTATTTATGTAAGTGTTCATTCAGTATCGTTGTAATTGTCATAATTACTAATATATATATAAAAATTGTCTGATTAATCGGTATTGTTTTTTTTGGTCCTGTTGGAGTTTGTTTCCTTGTTCCTTGTCAATCATTGGCTCATTGGTGAAATTAGCAATAACATGACGATATCTTTAATTAAATCATTCAAAAACCTTTATTAATGCAATTGCAGACAGACGTTGACAACAGGAACATAAACATGTTTCCCAGTGTGTTCTGCAAAATTGAAAAGGTCTCAAGTTGCTTTTATTAAACCCGAAGTCCAGCCTTAGTGATGTCACTGCCTACGTCATTACCTTTTACTCATGAGACCATCTAAAAGCTTAGTAGTAAATGTCCAAGTTGATTTATAGTGGAAAACCTAACTAGTCTTATCTCCTACACTCCCCTGCAGAGTTCTGTCTCAGTCACACATTTCTCAGAGGGGTCTCTTTATAAAAGGCAGAAAGAGAGAACTAGAAAACAACTCTGGAACAATATTAAAACATCATAATGTACTGTACTTTGGGGCAAAACATTATTTAGTCAGCCACCAATTGTGCAAGTTCGACCCACTTAAAAAGATGAGTGAGGCCTGTAATTTTCATCATAGGTACACTTCAACTATGACAGACAAAATGAGAAAAACAAATCCAGTAAATCACATTGTAGGATTTTTAGTGAATTTATTTGCAAATTATGGTGGAAAATAAGTATTTGGTCAATAACAAAAGTTTATCTCAATACTTTGTTATATACCATTTGTTGGCAATGACAGAGGTCAAACGTTTTCTGTAAGTCTTCACAAGGTTTTCACACACTGTTGCTGGTATTTTGGCCCATTCCTGCATGCAGATCTCCTCTAGAGCAGTGATGTTTTGGGGCTGCTGCTGGGCAACTTGGTCGCAAATGGGTCTTCCATATGGACAATGACCCCAAGCATACTTCCAAAGTTGTGGCAAAATGGCTTAAGGACAACAAAGTCAAGGTATTGGAGTGGCCATCACAAAGCCCTGAACTCAAACCTATAGAAAATGTGTGAGCAGAACTGAAGAAGTGCGTGTCAGCAAGGAGGCCTACAAACCTGACTCAGTTACACCAGCTCTGTCAGGAGGAATGAGCCAAAATTTTCCCAACTTATTGTGGGAAGCTTGTGGAAGCCTACCCGAAACATTTGACCCAAGTTAAACATTTGAAAGGCAATGCTACCAAATACTAATTGAGTGTATGTAAACTTCTGACCCACTGGGAATGTGATGAAAGAAATACAAATAAAATCATTCTCTCTACTATTATTCTGACATTTCACATTCTTAAAATAAAGGTGGGATCCTAACTGACCTAAGACAGGGAATTTTTACTAGGATTAAATGTCAGGAATTGTGAAAAACTGAGTTTAAATATATTTGTCTAAGGTGTATGTAAACTTCCGAATTCAACTGTAGCTAGCTAGCCACCTAGCTAGATTTCTTTGCTGACAAATGTTAGGACTGTTGCTGATCTTTTTGCGGAGTTGCATTTGGAAGGTTGTGCCCGTTGGGTGTAGAGTATTGCAGTCTCCGAGTACTATTGTAAAGGTTATCCATAACTTGTTGTGACGGATACAAATTCTAGGAGTTATTCATTGTTAGCTACAGGAATGAAACATTTTAAATGGCCGCTAATAGAAAACACCCCACAATGAATTGTTGTTTCCTTTTAAAGGGAAGTGGTATGGCAGACTTTTCAAATCGCGTTCATTTGATTGGTCTTTTTTAACCGTCACACTGACTTCTGGTTTTGTTCGTTTGATTAGATTATTTACCTTCAATCACCACTCCCTCCCTTCTATTTACATGCATTTGATTGGCTGAAGAGTTTGTGCTCATGAACGTACACTTCCTTTCTCATCAAAACAGAAACTGCAATATACATTAAGTGCATTGCTCCAGCAGGCGGGAAAAGAAGTGAGACATCTCACGGGCAAAACATTTCCTGGTTCATATACAAGTAGACCAAACCCAGATGCTATCACATTGGTGTCTATGGGAGAGCCACCCCATAAGTAGACCGGAACTGTGGCAAATTTATTTGAATTATAAACGTCCTGAGTAAGACGTCTTCATTTATCCAGCAACTTTGTCAACCAGTCTTTTTAGCTTGGCCTTTAACCAGTTGGTCTTAATTTAAGTTTAGGGTTAGGCATAAGGTTAGCAGTGTGGTTAAGGTTGGCATTAGGTTAGGGTTAGGTTTTAAATTTTGATTTTAAGAAGATAAATTGCAGAAATAAGCAAGGTTAAGCCATAATTTTTACTTTGTGGCTGTGGTAGCTAGTGACAACCCCATTTAATCAATGATGCCTTTGTGTTTTATGTTCTTTGATAACATTTGATCTCTTTTACTGCTGTGCTTGTTTTTTAATTTTATTGTTATAAGTGTGTTGCTATTTTAAATGCACTTCAAATAAAGATTTGAATTTAAGTTTGATTTGATATTGACTCATTAATTGATGATGCATGAATATAGACTCCATTAACGTTATAGTCTGTAATTATTCTATTAAATTCTGTAGGTTATAGGCCTACTAAATAAATGTTTGGGGTAGATTACATGCAGAGTTGAGGTTCTACTTCTTATCATTAAAGATTTTATTAATTACATCTACACACTCGGAAACAGACCATTTTACGCCGTGGTAGTAGTTTGTTGAACGAGACTCGTTTCATGATAACCCTGCCTCAGACATGAAGATGTTTAAGCTCCCAGAGCCATTGCCAAGGGCTTTAGCTCAGTGGGCTTTAGCTCATTAGCTCAGTGGGCTAACCCTGTCTCGAGGCATGCAGACGACCTGGGTTCAATATTGGTTGGTTGCATATGGTTAGTGTTTTTCACAGAAATATAGATTTCTAGGAATTCAGGCAGAACCCCATGGCTTATTTCTATGAAAAATTCCAACGGATCACTTTAATTTCAAAAGGATTTGTTTCGCTAAAATGTCAGATCAGACCATATTTGAGTCAGGGTGTTCAAGCCCTGCTAAATCCATGTCTCACTAGTCAGAGCCTGTCATTATTATCACCTGTAATAACGGTATCAGCATAGCAGTAGGAAGGCCTATTGTGACAGTAGGTTATGTGATTTGACATCCTTTCCCTTTAATATTACTGGACCATGACACATTGTAGCTCATTTTGGGATACATCTGTGGATGAGTCATGTAGCGAACATAATATCACCTATATTGATTCTATTATAGGAAGATATATACTCATATATTTTTCCCTAATTACGCAAATATAAGAATATACATATTCTTGTGGCATTATGTATATATGTATGTATATATTTTGTGTTATTGTATGTTATTATTGTATTCACAGTGGCTCATATTTGTTTTTTACATCTGGAAATGATCACTACTCATTTTATAGACTATCAGAAAGCCATTTGTGGTGTTTTGTTTAAGTAGATATAGTTCAGTAATGTGCCAAAATGAAATACAATGCAGTAGTATTAAATTCAAGCAAACAGCATTTTAACGCAATTCATTAATATGTAAATCCTAGCCAGACAGTAATCTTGCCCGTTTTTTTTTTTTATTGCTGTTGATTTCATTCTTGGCCCGGGGCGCACAGTGTTTCTTCTCGGGGAAAGGACATCCATTTCCTGAGTGCACACAGCGCACACACAACCAAACCTTTTGGCAGAATATGCATTTTTGCACATCCCAATATCAGTTCTCCTGTCAAGTCCCAATAACACCAGACGCCCCGGGGCTATTTATATGCCAAAACTACCATTTGCATCAAAAAGCCAGTTGGCAAGCACCCGGCGTCGTTCATACAACACAACCGGGGCATTTTGGAAATATTTCCTCACGGTCTCGACACTGCATTTTTTTAGTGGGCTGGGCTGGAGGAGTAACCGGCTGGGTAACCTTGTGTCTGTCCCGAAGTGAAGGTTATCTCTGTAGCGGCAGAGCTGTTACCACTGTATACTGCGCCCGCATATCGGCATCTGTCTATCACACTGGTGTTATGAAGACAGCTATCGTCAGTTGGCATTTCCGTCTGTGTTAAAGTGATGATGAAGCATTCTCACACAACCCACTGTGGCCACATTTCTGCAAGCCGGCATATTGCATTGCAGCCGTTTCCTCACTTTACAGGCTAGGTGAACGAATATCTACAACAAGCTTATGAGCTATAACACTCCTATTTTGTCATGCAGGGCCATTTTCATTCTGACTCAAAATGCTGAACCATTTTGAGGCAGATAGATAAACAACAGCCTCGGTGTTGAAAGGGAATCATGGGCCCAGCTGCTACCCTCTAGCTCTCAGTCTACTAGCACTGACCTGCTGTTGGCAACACATCCCCAAGACCCAGGGATTCTTATGTGTACTCTTCATCAAAGATGGAATTTCACATTAGTGTGGATGTCCTTGCAAGTAAGTGTAAAAGACACAGAAGGCACAGTCAGTAGCAGTCAATTTCACTGCATAACATTTTGAAGTGGTGAAATATCTCTAGGGTTTCATTCTTTTTACACATGTACCTGTATTTGGAAATCCTCGTTAATTAAACTTAGGAGATGTTTAATCCCAACGTGGCAGGGACGAGACAAGCTCTGTCGTCTAAGCCGCTGGGAAACCGCTTCCAAAGCCTCGAGTCGACTTCCCTAGCAATCGAGTTGTTTCTTTGTCTTCAAAGCATTGCAGTAGATCAAAGGGCCTGGAGAAGATTACAACACACACCCTTTCACTCCACTGAAAGGTGACATTTAGTGCTTCACCAGGAACAAAACATGAAACTGTGCAACGGCACAACAAGCGAAGCCTTTATCAAAGTGGGTAATGACACGATGACATTTTAGAAACTGCCGCGTCGCGCTTGTTTCTCACTTCCGAGGCCGACAATAAAAATGGCCTCTTCGACACTACATGATTCATTAATGGGCTTCTGGATTTAAAAAAATTATCGGTCGACATTTTATTGGCACTCAGCAGGAATACAGTACCCACAGGTTGTGATCTCAGTCAATTAACCATGAAATGTGGAGCCAAGCTGACGTCATCAGGTGTGGGAGATTATCAGGGCGCTTACACCACTCACATCATCGTTTGGTGATGAAATGATGACCAACTGCATATTTGATCAAATTTGATTAGAATTAGATTTATTTTCAATGAAATTGGATTTGTGAAAATTTGATGAATGGCTATTACATTAGAAAGATGTATGACTTGATGAAATGGTCACGCTTCTTATTTACTTATGTCATAGGCCTAGATTCAAATGCAAATAATGCCAATCAGTGCCTAGTTTTGAAGAGCCATTTTCAGTTTAATAGATGGCACAAATTTGTCGGGGCATGGTCTCTGCAAGGTGTCAAAGGTGTTCCACAGGGATTCTGGCCACAGTTTTGTCAAGTTGGCTGGAGGTGGATGATTCTTGATACACACGGGAAACTGTTGGGTGTGAAAAACTCAGCAGCGTTGCAGTTCCTGACATAAACCGGTGCACCTGACACCTACTACCATACCTCGTACAAAGGCACTTCAAACTTTTGTTTTAAACTTTTGCTTCTAGTTTTAACCAATCAGATCAGCTCTGAAAAAGATCTTATGCAAAAAGATCTGATGTGATTGGTTAAAAGACCAATTAGTGAAAAGAATATCAAAATTGTGCAGCCTATCTTAGCGCAGGAACTGAATTCAGTGGTGGAAGAAATGTTTACTTCTTGTGCTGAAATAAGTTGTAAATTTGCTGGCCACATCACGTCAAGGCTCTTTGAGTATAAGACAATATGGATGGACATCAATATCAAGATGTGTTATTTCTCTCCTTGTTTTGAACATGAGTTTTGTTTTCCTCCAGATCGTAGTGTATGAGGGGTTTCCTAGCAACAGTGGATGTTTTCTCAATATAAGTTAAAAATAGGATATCAATTCATACACTGTATGAATGGTCTAAAGTTAAAGTAATGGATGTTCTTTTTAGTCTAATAATCAATGTGTAAGGGCGTTCGTCTGTAGGAGGAAGAGAAGCGGACCAAAGCGCAGCGTGGTGGTTATTCATGTTTTAATAAATCACTACACATGAACAAACTAACAAAAACAAGAAATGTGAAAACGCAAAACAGTCCTATCCTATGACAACAAACACAGTGACAGGAACAATCACCCACAAACACACAGTGAAACCCAGGCTACCTAAGTATGATTCTCAATCAGAGACAACTAATGACACCTGCCTCTGATTGAGAACCATACTAGGCCGAAAACATAGAAATGCCCCAAAACATAGAAAAACAAACATAGACTGCCCACCCAACTCACGCCCTGACCATACTAAATAAATACAAAACAACAGAAATAGAGGTCAGAACGTGACAGTACCCCCCCCCCCAAAGGTGCGGACTCCGGCCGCAAAACCTTGACCTATAGGGGAGGGTCTGGGTGGGCGTCTGTCCGCGGTGGCGGCTCTGGCGCGGGACGCGGACCCCACTTCACCATTGTCTTAGTCCGCCTTATTGTCCGCCTCCCTGGCTTACTCACCATGACCACCCCTCTCAATGACCCCACTGGACAGAGGGGCTGCTCGGGACAGAGGGGCAGCTCGGGACAGAGGTGAAGCAGCTGCTCGGGACAGAGGGGCGATAGCAGCTCGGGACAGAGGGGCGATAGCTGCTCGGGACAGAGGGGCGATGGCAGCTGCTCGGGACAGAGGGGCGATGGCAGCTGCTCGGGACAGAGGGGCGATGGCAGCTGCTCGGGACAGAGGGGCGATGGCAGCTGCTCGGGACAGAGGGGCGGGGGCAGCTGCTCGGGACAGAGGGGCAGCTGCTCGGGACAGAGGGGCAGCTGCTCGGGACAGAGGGGCAGCTGCTCGGGACAGAGGGGCGGCAGCAGCTCGGGACAGAGGGGCGGCAGCAGCTCGGGACAGAGGGGCGGCAGCTGCTCTGGACAGAGGGGCAGCTGCACTGGCGGCCCCTGGCTTACTGGCGGCACTGGCGGCCCCTGGCTGACTGGCGGCACTGGCGGCCCCTGGCTGACTGGCGGCACTGGCGGCCCCTGGCTGACTGGCGGCACTGGCGGCCCCTGGCTGACTGGCGGCACTGGCGGCCCCTGGCTGACTGGCGGCACTGGCGGCCCCTGGCAGACGGGCGGCACTGGCGGCCCCTGGCAGACGGGCGGCACTGGCGGCCCCTGGCAGACGGGCGGCACTGGCGGCGCTGGGCAGACGGGCGGCGTTGGCGGCGCCGGGCAGACGGGCGGCGTTGGCGGCGCCGGGCAGACGGGCGGCGTTGGCGGCGCCGGGCAGACGGGAGGCTCAGCTGGTGCTGGGCAGACGGGAAGCTCAGCTGGCGCCGGACAGGCGGGAGGCTCCGGCAGCGGCGCCGGACAGGCGGGAGGCTCCGGCAGCGGCGCCGGACAGGCGGGAGGCTCCGGCAGCGGCGCCGGACAGGCGGGAGGCTCCGGCAGCGGCGCCGGACAGGCGGGAGGCTCCGGCAGCGGCGCCGGACAGGCGGGAGGCTCCGGCAGCGGCGCCGGACAGGCGGGAGGCTCCGGCAGAGGCGCCGGACAGGCGGGAGGCTCCGGCAGAGGCGCCGGACAGGCGGGAGGCTCCGGCAGAGGCGCCGGACAGGCGGGAGGCTCCGGCAGAGGCGCCGGACAGGCGGGAGGCTCCGGCAGAGGCGCCGGACAGGCGGGAGGCTCCGGCAGAGGCGCCGGACAGGCGGGAGGCTCCGGCAGCGGCGCCGGACAGGCGGGAGGCTCCGGCAGAGGCGCCGGACAGGCGGGAGGCTCCGGCAGAGGCGCCGGACAGGCGGGAGGCTCCGGCAGAGGCGCCGGACAGGCGGGAGGCTCCGGCAGAGGCGCCGGACAGGCGGGAGGCTCCGGCAGAGGCGCCGGACAGGCGGGAGGCTCCGGCAGAGTCGCCGGACAGGCGGGAGGCTCCGGCAGAGGCGCCGGACAGGCGGGAGGCTCCGACAGCGCTGGAGAGGAGGAAGCCCCTGTAAGGATGGGCCGGAGAGACAGCCTGGTACGGGGGGCTGCCACCGGAGGGCTGGTGCGTGGAGGTGGTGACGGATAGACCGGGCCGTGAAGGCGTACTGGAGATCTTGAGAGCAGGGCTGGCACCAACCGCCCTGGCTGGATCTTCACCCTAGCCCGGCAGATGTGGGGAGCTGGGATGTAGCGCACCGGGCTAAGCACGCGTACTGGGGACACCGTGCGCACAACTGCATAACACGGTGCCTGACCAGCACCACGCCCGCCACAGTTAGCACTGCTAGGAGCACTGTAGTGCTGAGATGGCACAGGACGTGCAAGGCTAGGGAGATGCACAGGAGGCCTGGTGCGTGAGGCTGGCACAGTCTTCACCAGACCCCTCGCACGCACCTCAGGATGAGTATGGAGAGCTGACCCCGGTGCCATTAAATCCCTGACACGCTCCGTCGGGCGAATGTCGTGCCTCATGCACCAAACCAGCAAGTCCCTCATATCACTCTCCTCCAATTTCCCCATTAACTCCTTCACAGTCTCTGCTTCGCTCACCTCCAACACCAGCTCTGGTTCTGAGCTCCTCCTTGGCTCCTCACGATAAACGGGGGGAGTTGGCTCAGGTCTGACTCCTGACTCTGCCACACTCCCCCTGTGCCCCCCCCAAGAAATTTTTGGGGGTGACTCTCGGGCTTCCATCCGCTCTGCCGTGCTAGTTCCTCATAATGCCGCCTCTCTGCTTTTGCTGCCTCCAGCTCGGCCTTGGGGCGGCAATATTCTCCTGGCTCTGCCCAGGGTCCTTTCCCGTCTAGAATCTCCTCCCAAGTCCATCTCTCCAAGTAGTGCAGCCTCTCCCACTGCTGCTTCTGCTGCTGCTGCTGTTGCTCCTCCTGCTGCTGCCTTTGCTGCTGCTGCTGTTGCTCCTGCTGCACCAGTCGCTTCTCCTGCTGCTGCTGTTGCTCCTCCTGCTGCTGCCTTTGCTGCTGCTGCTGTTGCTCCTGCTGCACCAGTCGCTTCTCCTGCTGCTGCTGTTGCTGCAGCCTCTGTTTACCACGCCGCTTGGTCCTTGGTAGGTGGGTGATTCTGTAAGGGCGTTCGTCTGTAGGAGGAAGAGAAGCGGACCAAAGCGCAGCGTGGTGGTTATTCATGTTTTAATAAATCACTACACATGAACAAACTAACAAAAACAAGAAATGTGAAAACGCAAAACAGTCCTATCCTATGACAACAAACACAGTGACAGGAACAATCACCCACAAACACACAGTGAAACCCAGGCTACCTAAGTATGATTCTCAATCAGAGACAACTAATGACACCTGCCTCTGATTGAGAACCATACTAGGCCGAAAACATAGAAATGCCCCAAAACATAGAAAAACAAACATAGACTGCCCACCCAACTCACGCCCTGACCATACTAAATAAATACAAAACAACAGAAATAGAGGTCAGAACGTGACAAATGTCCACCAATATTCAGAGTCTCTCCAGGATGCAAGGCACTGTTGTTTGAAGGAGGAAACGCTTTTTATTCAAACTCAATGTTACATGCCGGTTTCGTAATTGTAGTTCAAAATGGAACCATGTCTGCGACTCTGCTCCCTACAGTAGTTTATTGTGAGACATGCACATGGTCCCATCACCATGACCAACATGCCCTTTTGACTGTATTTGGAGTATGTCTCTTTCTCTCTCTTGCTCTCAGGCTCTCTCTCTCTTCACTGCCCCTCCCTTGTTTATGGAGTCTGGTCCAGATGACTTGTCCAAAGTGGCAGTTTGAGTGGGCCTGTTTTCTAACTGGTGAGTGTCTCGATGGCTTTTACTGTCCCTTTAAAACACATCAACAATGACACTTACTTAACAAGGATATTTATAGCATAATGGCCACCACACAAGTACCACAGAGCTTTTGCTGTCGCAATTAAAGTGCAGTGTGTACAGCATAGGAAACATTGGCACGGGGGATGGGGAGATATGTCCCCCCAATATTCAGATGAGGTCAATTTATCCTCCCCGATAATTTTTTTCAAATCAATAATTGTCATTTGGACACTGCTCCTCCTCCGCTCAGCTATTCACGCCCCTCTCCCCCTTATTTCAGTGTGCTGCTCAGCAGCCTCAGCCAAACCAGCACTTACTTCGCAGTCAGGCCGGCCTCATTCCATCTCAGATACACATGTATCTCTGGAATGGAATTCGCCCCTCTGATATGGTGCACCTCCCTCTTTTAGTGACTATTAATTAAACTGGCCCGACGAAACAAACTAGTTTAATAGAGTAATACATTCAAATCTTGAAAGAATCATTTAGTGTTAGCTAAATGTGATTGCTGAACAACTCACTGCAAATGTGTCCTTTAAAGTAAACTTCCTAGGTTAACCAGTAACATAGGACATTGTCCAATCTCTCTGTCTGGCTCACTGTGTGTGTCCTTATCTGCTGTGATTGGGTGCGATAGAGGAAAGCAACTGTAAGGAGAGAGGTGTCAGTGCAGGCAGGGGCAGCGGCAGGGTTGGTGTAGAGGTGAGTGAGAGGAGACTTATTCTCAAAGTGGAAAGTGGAAATAAAAAGTAGACTCAAAAGAGTCCCTTTCAGGGTGTATATTGTACTGATGTTTGAAGGTGGCAAAATTGCTGTATGTGATGATCAAACTTTCCATAACATCAGTCACTTATCTACAAAATAATTTTATTTTATAAAAAAAAAAAATAATTACCCCCTTTTTCTCCACAATTTTGTGGTATCCAATTATTAGTAGCTACTATCTTGTCTCATCGCTACAACTCCCGTACGGGCTCGGGAGAGACCAAGGTCGAAAGTCATGCGTCCTCCGATACACAACCCAACCAAGCCGCACTGCTTCTTAAAACAGTGCGCATCCAACCCGGAAGCCAGCCGCACCAATGTGTCGGAGGAAACACTGTGCACCTGGCAACCTTGGTTAGCGTGCACTGCGCCCGGCCCGCCACAGGAGTCGCTGGTGCGTGATGAGACAAGGATATCCCTACCGGCCAAACCCTCCCTAACCCGGACGACGCTAGGCCAATTGTGCGTCACCCCACTGACCTCCCGGTCACGGGCCGGTTACGACAGAGCCTGGGCGTGAACCCAGAGTCTCTGGTGGCACAGCTGGCGCGAATCCATTTTTTTTGTATCATTATAATACGACTCTGAGAGGCATAATAGGTCATGTCATACTGTGTAGAATTGTAGTAAATGTGTTTTAAAATGTCCTTTTAAAATATCTACACCACAATTTTGCCTTTGGTGTAGAGAACCCATTCGTCAAAGGAAGGCTCTTAGCCTCTCTGTCTGAATTTGTTGCGGAAATAATACATGACAAGCATTGTTGCGTTGGATTTTTGTTGATGTGCTTTTCAAATGAACTCCTACTGTAAGTTACCTCTTAAGTGAGGCCGTTTGTGGTTTCAAGAGGGTGCTCAGTGGAGGTTTTCATACCGTTATATAACCGGCATACCAGCATCCCTCCACTGTGCACTATAGTACAGGCCTACGCTCATGTGTAGGCCCAGCTGTTTTTTTACACACACCTGTCACTGTGTCTGAATGACATCATCTCACCAGAGGCAAAGGTCGATAGCCATGCGCCCTCCAAAACACAACCCTGGGACAAGGGCATCCCGGCCGGCCAAACCCTCCCCTAACCCGGATGATGCTGGGCCAATTGTGCGCCACCTCATGGGTCTCCAGGTTGGCTGTGACACAGCATGGGATGGAACCCAGGTCTGTAGTGTCGCCTTTAGCACTGTGATATAGTGCCTTAGACCGCTGCGCCACTCAGGAGGCCACCAATTGTCATACTTGAAAAAGTATTTGGTTTTAAATATACTTAAGTATCAAAATTAAATGTAATTGTGAAAACATACTTAAGTATCAAGAGTAAAAGTATAAAGGATTTCAAATTCCTAATAAATTCCTGCTATGCATTCAAAATATAACGGGTACTTTTAGATTATTTCACCCATTTTCCATCCAGCAAGACAGTAGATGGAGAAAACCTTTAAATAAGAACAAATATGGACAGCATAATGCAACATTTGATATGCACTCCTCAAACAAGCTGCCAAGCAGAAGGAGATAAACGTGGTTGGAGTGGTGCTACTCTTTAAACATCCCTCAAGCGCAGAGATGCAGAAGAAAAGCTCAGCAAAGATTAATGGAATTATCCCTCATATGTTTTAAGGTTTATTTTCATAGTGATTAGGGCTCTGTTGATGCTAGAGGATCTTCGGGATATAACTCACCGAGCTATAGAGTGGGAGGGGATTAACACTTTATGTGCCTATTTATGTTTGTGTTTCAGATGCTGTATACTGGAGTCCTCAACCTTTAGATTGCACATTTATGACAATATAAGACTTATCCTGTTTTGAAAAAGAAACAAAAAGAAGTAGAAAAACTGAAAATCTATGTACAGAATGTTCATGAAAAGTCGTTCACAATGAAAGAGCTTTAGAATGAAGAATGTGTTGTTCTCCAGCTCTTGCCGTTGTTCAGCACCCTGCAATTAGATTCTCATTGTCATAGCTCCCTGATTCTGCGACAGGGCTTCGACGGGGCGTCGACAGGGCGCCGCAGTCTGTAAAACCCAAACCGGGTCAGCTACAAACTAATAGGAAAGGTGAGACTCGAAAGAACACGACAGTGTCAGTTGTTTGGCTCTACGACATCCACAAGCTTTACGGCAGTCGTCTGAACTCTCTGTCACAGATGTCCTCAATATCGAAAGGGGAGACGCGAACACAATCTTCAGGGGAGAACTCCATAGGTAACCCAGTACCAGGCTATAAAAATGACAAAAACATAATACACATCATCATTTCTTAAATCTCTCAGACATTCAAAACCTTATTTCTTATGATATATTTACTGATTGTCTGAATCTCTGACAAATTAAGCTAATTGATTGCACCCAAATTGGCCATTTTAATTTGGATGATTCATATAATATTCAATAATGATAGTACATCACATCCAAGTAAGACATGAGGAATCCAAAGAAGTGGTCAAAAGCCTTTAGTGCTGAGTGATTAGTGCTTTTTGAGGTCGGTTCGGTTTCTTTTTGATTATTAAAAAAGAATCACGGTTTTCTATTTTGTTTTTCAGTAAAAAAATTTTAACATGAAATGCACCACGCATTATGTGGGTTGAATGCTGTAACAACACAGAATAAAATAATTAGTCCCATCATGGTAGTAATAAGTCTCATCATGGTCCTATCATGACTACTACTCATCATTACTACTTATTACTTATTAACCATAATTTATTTACATTACTTTACTTTAACAAAAAAAGTTCACTTGTTGTGTATATTACATTTGCTTTATTTGATGACTTTATTATTTCATTACAAGTCATCATCTCTACAGAGCTGCTGCCTATGCGGTCTGGGACAAAATAACAATTGTAGTAGTTCTTCTAAGTAAATAAGACATACTTTTATGACTGCTGAATAGCAATTATCAGTCACTTAGATGATGTATTTTCAGGTCAAGATACCTCAAGAAGAAACTGGTCTCCATCCCTCGATCGCACATTCATCTATCTCTTTAACATACAGTAGTAGGCATAAAATAAACAAACCGGACAAGTAAGTGCGCAATGGATTATGGTCATTGTAGTTAATTACCATGTTTTCTGAGCTAAACTGTGTAGGATATTTGCCTGTTGGAAACTTCAACTCCCTACTACATCCCACAGTTCAGTCTTGATCTGATCTGATTTATTTAGGGCTCTGGAGTGGCAAAGCTTTCTAAGACACTGCATCACAGTGCTAGAGGTGTCACTACAGACCCTGGTTCGATTCCATGCTGTATCACAACCGGATGTGATTGGGAGGCCTATAGGGACTTGGCCAGTGTAGGCCGCCTTTGTAAATAAGAATTTATTCTTAACTGGCTTGCCTAGTTAAATAAATATAAACACTCTCTGGAGAAACTTTAAATTGAGCTCAAATAAAAAGCCATCCAAAAAACAAGTATATAGTATGAGTTCTCTATGTTTGAGAAGTAGCATGTGGCTCACAGTATTGTTTCTTCATCCTATTTAATGTATTTTCAGTTATGCTTTTTTTCTTCCCTGTTCAGAGAAATGTATCATTGAAGTTGTTAGGTTTATCTGACATCCTGATTTTACCATGTTCTGACCACTAGATGGTGCTGCCCCCCTCCAATTGTTAAAGGGATAGTTTGCCTAAAATACAAAATTACATATTGGTTTTCTTACCCTGTAAGCAGTCTATGGACCATTTTTTTTTTTTTTAGCAAATGTATTCAAAATAGAAAACTGCTATCACATTTACATAAGTATTCAGACCATTAACTCAGTACTTTGTTGAAGCAGCGATTACAGCCTAACGTATTATTGGGTATGACGCTACAAGCTTGGCACACCTGTATTTGGGGAATTTCTCCAATTGCTCTCTGCAGATCCTCTCAAGCTCTGTTAGGTTGGATGGGGAGTGTTGCTGCACAACTTTTTTCAGGTCTCTCCAGAGTTGTTTGATTGGGTTCAAGTCCGAGCTCTGGCTGGGCAACTCAAGGACATTCAGAGATTTGTCCCGAATCCACTCCCGCATTGTCTTGGTTGTGTGCTTAGGCTCATTGTCCTGTTGGAAGTTGAACCTATGCCCCAGTCTGAGGTCCTGAGCACTCTGGACCAGGTTTCATCAAGGATCTCTCTGTACATTTGCCTCGATCCTGACTAGTCTCCCAGTCCCTACCCCTGAAAAACATTCCAAAAGCATGATACTGCCACCACCATGTTCCACCGTAGGGATGGTGCCAGGTTTCCTCCAGACATGACGCTTGGCATTCAGGCCAAAGAGTTCAATCTTGGTTTCATCAGACCAGAGAATCTTGTTTCTCCTTTTGGCTAACTCCAAGCTGTAACGTTACAAAATGTGGAAAAAGTTAAGGGGTCTGAGTACTTTTGAACGCACTGTATATATACTGACATAGCTCATTGTAATATATCTACTGATGTACATATCATTCTTAGTATATCTTGTGTAATTCTACCAGTTTATGTATAGATTGCATTTTGATTACTCCTACAGTACTATTTGGGTTGTTAATAAGATTCGTCCCGCCGTTTTTGAATTCATGATTATTATAATTTTTTATACTTACTTGTTTGATATTTTACTGCATTGTTAGGAGTTTGTAGCGTAATCATTTCGCTGCGCCCACTATAACACCTGCTAAACTGTGTACGCAGTCACTCAACTTTAATTAGATTTCTGTTTACCTGTTTGAAATGCTAACTCTAATGCAAGTCACTAACTAGGTTTCCATCCAATTGGCAACAGAATTTCATGTGAATATTCAAACATTTTCATAAAAACAACATGTGTTTTCCCACCAGAGATGTTTCCATCAAATTGTCGTGTTGCAGATAAAAGGCTGTGTGATGACGTAGTGCACATAAAAATACCTTTTACTGTTAAATTCCCATGTACCAAATAAAATATACAAGTTGCACATTTTGAAATTGACTGATGTTTTTCTCACAAAAAAAATCAATACACTTAATTTCTCAGAGATTAAAGAATATTTCAAAATAATAATGTTGTTTGAATGCTAATTTGATCTGTTTCTAACAACAGAAACGATTTCAGAACAATCTGAGATGGAGGGTGTCTCAATCTTCTTTTTGGTGCTTTTTTAGGTGGAACAACCCACATGTTCGCTTAGTAGATAATGTGATCTAAGGGATTAGACCTACAGGGGTTAAAGAAATACACTTACAGCCAAGGTGATGCTGTGAGGGTATTGTGTGCATGTGCACAGACATGCACTCACATGCGTTTTCAGCCCAAAAAGTTTTCCTGAGCCAATCGGTTAGGGATTGTTCAGCTCTAAACTAGGTTCTGTGCCCTGAGACCTCCCCTATTGGGAGAAGAGCTGGGAAACAGCCAGTGACTCAACAGAAGGTACCATATGGTCTCCACAGCACTGTTGTACCATATGTCATTGTCATCAATGATAGACTTAACAAATGACAAGGGCTAATAGCACCACATAAAAGTAATACCTTTACGGCATCCAAAATATTAGATCTGTTACAAACATATTATGCATATCAATCTATTCAGTCTATGTTCAGTATACAGTACCAGTCAAAGTTTGGACACACCTACTCATTCAAGGGTTTTTCTTTGTTTAGACTGTTTTCTATATTGTAGAATAATAGTGAATACATCAAAACTATGAATTAATACATATAGAACCATGTAGTGACCAAAAATATATATTTGTATATTTGAGATTCTTCAAAGTAGCAAATCTTTGCCTTGATGACAGCTTTGCACACTTTTGGCCTTCTCTCAACCAACTTCACCTGGAATGTTCCCACGTAGTTCCCACATATGCTGAGCACTTATTGGCTGCTTTTCCTTCACTCTGCGGCCCAACTCATCCCAAACCATCTCAATTGGTTTGAGGTTTGGGGATTGTGGAGGCAAGGACATCTGATGCAGCACTCCATCACTCTCCTTCTTGGTAGCCCTTCCACAGCCTGGAGGTGTGTTTGGTCATTGTCCTTTTGAAAAACAAATTATAGTCCCACTAAGCGCAAACCAGATAGGAAGGCATATCACTGCAGAATGCTGTGGTAGCTATGCTGGTTAAGTCTGCCTTGAATTCTAAATAAATCACAGACAGTGTCACTGGCAAAGCACCCCCACACCATCATACCTCCCAAGCAACTCCCCTCTTCTTATTGGTATCCTTTAGTAGCAACCATGAAGGCCTGATTCACTCAGTCTCCTCTGAACAGTTGATGTTGACATGTGTCTGTTACTTGAATTCTGTGAAGCATTTATTTGGGCTGCAATTTTTGAGGCGGGTAACTAACGAACGTATCCTCTGCAGCAGAGGTAACTCTGTGTCTTCCTTTCCTGTGGCGTTCCTCATGGGAGCCAGTTTCATCATAGCACTTGATTGTTTTTGTGACTGCACTTGAAGAAACATTCAAAGTTCTTGAACTGTTCCGCATTGACTGACCTTCATGTCTTAAAGTAATGATGGTCTGTCGTTTCTCATTGCTTTTTTGAGTTGTTCTTGCCATAATATGGACTTGGTGGACTTTTACCAAATAGGGCAATCATCTGTATACCACCCCTACCTTGTCACAACGCAACTGATTGGCTCAAACTCATGAAGATGGAATGTCTTCCAGGTGACTACTTCATGAAGCTGGTTGAGAGAATGCCATCAGGGCAAAGAGTGGCTACTTTGAAGAATCTCAAATATAAAATATTTTTTGATTTGTTTAACACTTATTTGGTTACTACATTATTCCATGTGTTATTTCATAGTTTTGATGTCTTTACTATTATTGTCACGCCATGACCTTAGAGAGACGTTTTATTTCTCTTTTTGGTTAGGTCAGGGTGTGATTTGGGGTGGGCATTCTATGTTTTCTATTTCTTTGTTTTTGGTTTCAAATCAGAGGCAGCTGTCTATCGTTGTCTCTGATTGGGAATCATACTTAGGCAGCCTTTTTCCACCTGTTTTTTGTGGGTAGTTATTTTCTGTTTATTTTCTGTTTACCTGACAGAACTGTTCGCTTTCGTTTTATTACTTTGTTCGAGTGTTTCTTTGATCAATAAAATCATGAACACTTTCCACGCTGCGCTTTGGTCCACTCATTCCGACAAGAGCCTTTACAATTATTCTATAATATAGAAAATAGTCAAATTAAAGAAAACACTTGAATGAGTAGGTGTGTCCAAACTTTTGACTGGTACTGTATGTATGTGATGTGTATATTCTTGATGACAAGGTAGCTCTTAAATTATTCTATTCTGTGATAATTGTTTTTGTTAGAGCGGAACCCTTAATCCCAACTGCTAGTTAGTCACTACCTTTTTATGGAGGTAAATATTAAATCAGCCAAGTGCAAAGGAGACATTATTATCCCTTCATGGCCCATAAATAACTTGTGATGTGGCCTGCTTTTGAGTGTAACCATTTTGGATGGGTACAGTAACTTCGAGCTTGGCAGTTTGGGTGCTGTGTAAGCATTAACTACACTCATTCAAACTATGGCCCTCCCTTGGCACTCTCCCTCTCTCTCTTTCTCTCCCTGACTCTTCTTTCTGTCCCTCCCTATGCCTCTCTTTTTCTCTACCCTTCTATTTTTTTCTCTCTCAGCTCACTCTATACCTTTCTCTCTGCCTGTCTTTATCTCTATCCCTCCCCCTCTCTCTTCCTCTCTTCCATTATTTCTCTCTCTACCCTTCATTCTCTCCCTCTCCGTGTTCTCTTGTGCGTTTGCTCATGTTCCTTTGATGTGCTAAACAATACGAGGGATACATTCCCTGTTGAGTTCTGAGGAATCGAAGCTGAAACTGCACACCACAGCACAAGCATGTCCCTGGGACCTCCAGGGAATGGAGAAGATGTTACAGAGACTTCTTGTGGAGACATGGGCCAGCGCTCCATCAAAACAGTTTACCAGGAAGTACAAACACAACATTGGCGAGGGTCAATGCATATCGTGAATCCCACCCACAGAAAATGACCTTTGTCTTTATTGCTTGATAAGCTATTGAGGTGTTCCATTGTTTGGGTCACCACTTTATGATTAGGGACTAATTATAGAATCCATGGAATGTGCATGTAGACTATAGATTTAATTGATATAAGGATAGGCGTCTGCTGCATTCAAGCTTTACATACCAGGAGGAAAAAGAAAGACCTGCATATGCTCTCTCTCTCTCTCTCTCTCTCTCTCTTGTTCCCCATCTTTCTCGCTTAGATGCGCACACACACATACACAAACGATAAATGCGCTTCGTTATGGGGGATGGAAGGTGATCTATAGGTAAATGAGTGCTCTTGGATGTGAGGTGTTACTGGGGCATAGTATGCTGGAGTTTCTGATATCGGTGTTGTTCCACATCCACGTACAGTACCAGTCAAAGTTTGGACACACCTACTCATGCAAGGGTTTTTCCATATTTTTACTGTTTTCTACATTGTAGAATAATAGTGAAGACATCACAACTATGAAATAACACATATAGAATCATGTAGTAACCAAAAATGTGTTAAACAAATCAAAATATGTTTTATATTTTAGATTCTTCAAAGTAGCCACCCTTTGCCATGATGACAACTTTGCGCACTCTTGGCATTCTCTCAACCAGCTTTACCTGGAATGCTTTCACAACAGTCTTGAAGGAGCTCCCATATATGCTGAGGACTTGTTGGCTACTTTTCCTTCACTCTGTGGCCCAACTCATCCCAAACCATATCAAATGGGTTGAGGTCGGGTGATTGTAGGGGGCCAAGTCATCTGATGCAGCACCCCATCACTCTCCTTATTGGTCAAATATCCCTTACACAGCCTGGAGATTTGTTGGGTCATTGTCCTGTTGAAAAACAAATGATAGTCCCACTATGCGAAACCAGATGTGATGGCGTATCACTGCAGAATGCTGTGGTATCCATGCTGTTTAAGTGTGCCTTGGATTCTAAATAAATCACAGACCGTGTCACCAGCAAAGCACACCCACACACACCATCACACATCCTCCTTCATCCTTCACAGTGGGAACCACACATGCTGAGATCATCCAATCACCTACTCTGCATCTCACAACGACACCGCAGTTGGAACCAAAAAACTCAAATTTGGACTCATCAGACCAAAGGACAGATTTCCACCGGTCTAATGCCCATTGCTCGTGTTTCTTGGTCCAAGCAAGTCTCTTCTTCTTATTGGTTTCCTTGCAGAAATTCAATGACGAATGCCTGATTCACACTGTCTCATCTGAACAGTTGATGTTGAGATGTGTCTGTTACTTGAACTCCATGAAGCATTTATTTGGGATGCAATTTCAGAGGCTGGTAGCTCTAATGAACTTATCTTCTGCAGCAGAGGTAACTTAGGGTCTTCCTTCCCTCTGGCGGTCCTCATGAGAGCCAGTTTCATCATAGCACCTGATCGTTCTTGCGGCTGCAGTTGAAGAAACTTTAAAAGTTTTTGACATTTTGCTTATTGCCTGATCTTCATGTCTTAAAGTATTGATATGAACTTGGTATTTCACCAAATAGGGCTATCTTCTGTATACCACCCCTACCTTGTCACAACACAACTGATTGGCTCAAACGCATTAAAACTTCTTGACCATACTTGAGACGCAGACGTCTCAAGTATGCCCCTGGAAATGCAAATGCGCTACGCTAAATGCTAAATGTACTCGTTACAACTCAATCTTTGATCAAAATTCACAAGCAGGGTATTGAATTAAAGCTACACTCGTTGTGAACCTAGCCAGCAAGTCAGATTTTTAAAATGCTTTTCGGCGAAAGCATGAGAAGCTATTATCTGATAGCATGCACCCCCCAAAATGCCAGCTCGACACGTAAACAACAGATTTTGCGATAGCCTGCGCTACCCAAAACGCAGAAATAAAATATAAAACATTCATTACCTTTGACGAGCTTCTTTCTTGGCACTCCTATATGCCCCATAAACATCACTATTGGGTCTTTTTTTCGTTTAAATCGGTCCATATATACCCAAAATAGCTTTGTATGGGATCTGTGTCATTCAGAAAAAATCATTGTTTTTAAACGCTGCGTAATTTTTTAAAATTAAAAAAGTCGACGATAAACTTTCACAAAACACTTCGAAATCCTTTTGTAATCCAACTTTAGGTATTAGTAAACGTTTATAATCTATCAAAATGATTACAGGGCGATGTCTTTTCAATAGGTCTTCACTTGCAAAAACAATGCCATCTGATATCTCCCTCAACTGCATCCGGGTGAAGACTGGGAAAATGGAGGTCAGATAGAAGGATTTTCCAACAATTAATTCAATTGAAAATTAGGACAATGGCGCCATCGTGCGGAATTTGTATGAATTGCAGGCAGATCGCCATTAAATTCTGTTCTCTTTTAACAACTGGTGGAAGTGACTTATGGAAATTATTTTTAGCTTTCAGAGAGCAGTTTTTCTTGCGTTTTTCAATGAAACACACGATCTGTTATAGTCACAGCCGTGATTTAACCAGTTTTATAAACTTCAGAGTGTTTTCTATCCACACATACTAATCATATGCATATACTATATTCCTGGCATGAGTAGCAGGACGCTGAAAAGTTGCGCGATTTTTAACAGAATTTTCAAAAAAGGAGGGGGTAGAAGTAAGAGGTTAACCTCTACGGGATCGGTGTCCCTATATGGGGGCGGTTGAGTTAACGTGTGCTAATGTGATTAGCATGACATTGTACGTAACAGCAAACTTTCCAGGATATAGACATGTCTTTTATGGGCTTCAAGCTTAAATTCTTGTTAATCTAACTGCACTGTCAGTAGCTATTACAGTGAACAAAATACCATGCTATTTATTGTTTGAGGAGAGTGCACAACAACAACAAAAACTTTTTTTCACAGCAACTGGTTTGATACACTCACCTTTGAAGGTAAATAATGTACTTACAGTCAGTAATCTTGCTCTGATTTGTCATCCTGAGGGTCCCAGAGGTAAAATGTAGCATAGTTTTGTTTGATAAAATCAATTTTTATTTTCAAATGTAGGAACTGGGTTCTACAGTTTGAATCCCTGCTGTCTCTGGCTTCACACCCACCCCACCCGGCCATCTAGATGTGTGGAATTTAGAATATAAGCTAATGATCCTTCATGTATGACATTCCTGGGAGTCTGTAAACTTACATTTTGTATTACCATATCCTTTTTGTATGTTCCCTATAGTTATGTACTTGAAAATGTATCAATTGACCAATTCAGCACATTTGGGCAGACTTGATACAAAATATTGTCCAGTATTGCAATGCTTCACTGGATCAATATAAGACGTTGCACACACACTGCTGCAGTCTTGTGGCCAAAATGTAAATTGTGCCTAAACTACAATATTATATTATGGCCTTTCTCTTGCGTTTCAATAATGATTGAAAAATAAATAAATAAATAAAAATGCATGTTTTTTTGTTTGTATTATCTTTTATCAGATCTAATGTGTTATATTCTCCTACATTAATTTCACATTTCCACAAACTTCAAAGTGTTTCCTTTCAAATCGTATTAAGAATATGCATATCGTTGTTTCAGGTCCTGAGCTACAGGCATTTTAAGCGAAAATTTAAAAAAGGACCAGATCCTTCAGTTAATCATAAAAATCTTAATCCATTGGCAGCTAAAGAAATGAGTGCATGGAACTCAAAAATAGCCGATAGGCCAATGCAGCAATAGGCTACAACTTCCATCATCAACTAGGTAAAATACATAGACCTAAATCCGACAAATAAAAACAGCAGAAAATGTCCTGATGAAAATGCAGGTTCTTTCAATTGCATTCACCTCTCTACTCTGTCTGTCTGCCTCCCTTTCTGTCTGTCTTGACTTAAGCTGTTGCTAGTGAAGTGCAACATATCAAATCAATCTACTGGGTCCGGTAAATGGGCACCTTTTTACATTTGCGCTCAGCAGGCCATCTAGGCCTACTTCTATGCGTGCTCTCTCAACATTATAAGGACCGAGAAACCAGACATATATTCATTGCTCACATGGAGCACTC
Source organism: Oncorhynchus clarkii lewisi (assembly GCF_045791955.1). Lineage (NCBI taxonomy): Eukaryota > Metazoa > Chordata > Actinopteri > Salmoniformes > Salmonidae > Oncorhynchus > Oncorhynchus clarkii. Next base: position 71,142,077 of record NC_092147.1, read on the forward strand.
AAAACAAAAGAAAATAAACAAATTGTCAAAACTCCTAAATTATGGTTATGAAATAAACCAAAAATGTAGCAGGTTGGATCTATGTATATAACCTGCTACATTCCGAGAATGAGAACGGTAAATTACAGTAATTAATCAATGCAAAAAAATAAATGAATGTAACCAAATGACAGGGATTAACGGTACATTTACTAGGCTTACTGGTGACATATGGGGAATTGATAAAAATAGACAAAGTGCGAACAATTCACACAATGAAACAATTAATGTGCAAGAATTGGGGGGAGGCCTTCCGGGTGGCGCTGTGGTCTAAAGCACTGCATCGCAGTTAGCTGTGCCACCAGAGATTCTGGGTTCGAGTCCAGGCTCTGTTGCAGCCGGCTGCGACTGGGAGGCCCATGGGGTGACACACAATTGGCCCAGTGTTGTCCGGGTTAGGGAGGGTTTGGCCAGCAGGGATGTCCTTGTCTCATTGCACACTCGCAACTCCTGTGGTGGGCCAGGCACAGTGCATGCTAACCAGGTTGCCAGGTGTACAGTATTTCCTCTGACATGCTGGTGCTTCTGGGTTGGATGCATTGTGTCAAGAAGACCTGTGCAGCTAGGTTGGGTTGTGTTTCGGAGGATGCATGGCTCTCGAGCTTTGTCTCTCCTGAGTCCGTACGGGAGTTGCAGCAATGAGACAAGACTGTAACTACTACCAATTGGATACCACAAAATTGGGGAGAAAAAAGGGCTTCACAAATAGGCGTAGACCATGCAATTTTTTAAAGAAGCTTAGTCATGCTTAGTCATGCTCTCTGGTGAAGTATTTTTAATTATTTTAAATTCTTGGTTGGTCACTAGGTTGCTACACTGCCAAATCCGTTGAGGCCGACCGGGACTCGAATCCAGGTCCAGCGACTCTCAACCCAAGGTCCAGGTTCCCGTAACCTGCCATAGCCTAAAATAAATAATGCACATTAACCAGTGTAGGCTGCTGAGGGGAGGACATCTAATAATAATGGCTGGAATGGAGTGTAATGTCTGGGATGGAGTGAATGGAATGGAACCATTCCATTCACTCCGTTCTGGCCATTATTATGAGTCATCCTGTCCTGAGCAGCCTCCACTGACATTAACTGACGAGAGAGGCTGAGTCTGCTTCGTCACAGCAATATCATGTTTATAGTGCGATATGGATGTACACATTATGTGTTTTGTTGAATGTATTCCATAATACTCAGGCTATGCAATTTACAGTAGCCCATGTCATGTTGTAGGCCTACTATTTTGCTGATGATTATTCTCATTTTGTTTAGGTGGGAACTGTTTAACTGGAGTAAGAGACATGCAGTGTGACCACAGAAACACAAGTCAGGTAAGCTTTCTCAAACCCACAGTAAATGAGTATTGCAAGTATTTTAACAAGTACAGCAAGTATTTGCATGCAACTTCTGTCCTTGTGTGTGAATGTGTGTCAAAATCCAAATGTGATACGTGTTCAGATTGATTGACGTGGCTATACAGTAAAACAGTCACAGTGCCAACCTAACTAAACATTAAGGTCTGGTGGGGTTTTTAAAGTCAGACCTTGTATTGCTTTACTGTGTTTTATTTATGCCCCTCAGATTATTCACCCTGACATTTACAGAGGCTCTCTGTCATGTGAAAGTCTCACACTGTCATAAAACTGCTTGTCCAGGGTTCACATGGTAAATATTTGAGGTCGCCTTCCTCTCAGTTGGGCACAGAGTCAGTTGTATTTTTCAGGCCAACTTTTGCATAATTGGATGAGGACGTTTGTTATTGTATTGTTCTGTAGTTTTAGGCATTCTGGTTGGATTAGGTAAAGCACAGGGACCTGGTTATGTGTGATTAGTTGTGTATAATGTCATAGCCCAGAGTATATTTACTGTAAAGCAAAAGTGTCATGGTACTTATGGGTGGTCTTTGAAAACTCATGCCCCACAGGCTTAAAGTGCCACTCATGCCCAAAAACACACAAAATGCTTAGTCAGCATACATCACACACACACACACACACACACACACACACACACACACACACACACACACACACACACACACACACACACACACACACACACACACACACTTACTAAATAAAAGGCTGAGTTTGAGTGAAGAGAACTAGAGAGAGGGAGGGAAGTGAAGCAAGGGAGGGAGGAGAATTGAGGAAGGAGGAGATAGGGAGCGAGGGATAGATAAGAGTCACCGGTGCGGTGAGAGGTGCAGAATGTACTGTAGTAGAGGGGATTCAGTGTGAGCAAGGAGGGGGGGGGGGGGGGGGCAGTGGAAAGCAGGCCTAGTTTAGCAGGGTGTACGAATTGTGTGAGATCAGGCTGACACTCGAGGCACCAGAGTTTTACATGAAAAGAGATAGGTTAGCTAGATCATCTGAACAACAGATAATCTGTCTGTTTTACTGTCTGATACTGCTCTTCTCTAGGGTTAAATTAGCGGATGTGGCTGTGGCCCTTTTTTGGTGCCATGTAGCAATTGATCATGTAATATCTGCCAATAATGTTATAACGTTTGCTTTTATCTTATATAATAAATTCCCAATAATGTAATAAATATGCTGAACACATAACATAATAGTGTGTTTATTATTACATTATGAAGTGGCTAAAAAAAACATGGATAGTTTAATATCTTTAACAATTAATGTAATAACAACTTAAATGTTTTAATAGCTACCATAATTGACACTTAAATTCTTATTTATGCATTTTTTTTATTAGGGTTTGACTTTGTGGAAGACATATTTTTTTATCAATATTACTTAACTGACATTACTAAGAGAATGTAACAGTTCATTAAACCATTGGGCTAATGGTGGAGGGCCCAAACACATGTTTCCCAGCAGACATAAACAGGGTTATCATGACATTTGAATTCACATTAAATATTACAGATACACAAATTGAGTGTTGGCCCTCTTGGTCGAATGCTCAAAACATATTTTTTTCCTGAGTGAGACCTGGGTTCTAATCCCACCAGTAACAAAAGCACACATGTACAATTTTAAAGATCACTTGATATGTTGGGAAACCAAGTGTCTGAGTCATGTGCAAAATCTACAGTACATGTGAAAGTTGTTTAAACCACATCTGACACAGATGTCTGTTTTTCCCACTTTGCATTTTTCACATGATTTGTTCACATGTGAAAATTCATGTGAAACGTCAAACGTGTCTGAAAACCACGTCTGACTCGTGAATATTTCATGTTCATTTCAAGGGGGAATTCAATTTTTTTGTGTGGCAATTCTCACCATATTTATTTGCAGGTGTGTTCACACCTTTTTCATACGTTTTTTTGTAGTTGTTGTAAGGGTCTGATACAACAGTAATCGTTGAGCGTTATAGTTATTGTAGATGTTTTTGTTTTCTGATTAACTCTCAAGGTCTGTGTTCTCTGTGTGTTTGGTATTTGTCTCACATAGTTTCAGTCTTTCAGTAGAGATTGTCTGGTAAGCGAAGCGTAGCAGACTCTGTTCAGCTTGGCTTTGTTGCCTCCTCTTGTCTGCCTCCCCATCCAGGACCTTGTGCTGTGCTTCCAGTTCACCTGTAATTAGCTTCAATAGGGCCAGTGCTTCACGGAGCCAGGTAGACTGTTCTGACCGCAAAAAAAAAGAGGAGCACACACACACACACGCACACGCATGCACACAGACACATACACACCCACATACACATGAGAGGGAAGTCATCCGGAATAATCCCCTTGTGTCTGCTTGGCTGTGTGAAGGTCACCTAGCCTTCCCTTTCCATGCCTCTGCTTAATATATTTAAATGCATTTCTATTCAGTGTTATTTGGACAGGACTTTTGACTTTCAGCACCCTGGATGAAGTCAGGATCCCGTAAAGGAATCCAAGAGGGAAAACTGGCCTAGGGGGAAAAGTTAATGAGAGTAGGCTGGGCAAGACTTCAGGGGTGTGTGTGACCAGAACAGGGATAATGCTTTAATACTTATTATGACCACATTGGAGCCCTTGCTATGCAGTATGCTCGCTATCAATGCATCAGTGTTACTCGGGTAAAGAGAAAATGCCAGAGATATAGTATTTGACAGGTAATAACATGGAGCCCTGACGGCCTAGACCAGAGCTGTAATTAGCTCCCTATTCTAATGCAGTTTATTGTCTGTTTCTGAGTCAGCCGTCAGTGTCCTAACCCCTCTGGATCACAGCTCAATGGGAAACATGTTTTTAAGAGCTGCTGTCCACGATGGGCTCATTCAACCATCTTCAATTCCAATCTCCAACATGTCACATCTCTCTGAGCTGCTGCTGTTACACATGTTTAGAAGTATATGGAATTACACGTTCACATGAAGAGGTAGAGTGAGAAAAAAAACAGAATCTACCTACCGCCTTGTCAATCAAATCAACTGGAAAATGATTCAACATCAGTATGTGTGTAGATATATTTTCTAAAATGAGGTAGGAATGGTGACTCATGCCTACAGTAGGGTTGCAAAATTCCCTGGTTTTCCACAAATCCCTTTTGGAAGTTTCCCGGAATCAGGAGGGAATAAGCAGTATATCCGAAATCCCCCAACCAGGATTTATGGAAAACCAGGAAATGTATTGAAAGTTCCCTGAATTTTGCAACGTTACTCATGTCTGCAGCTTGGATAATGTAATGAGTTGAAATGATGTGTCGGCTGTGATGATCATTGCATACAGTATGAGGGTCACAATGTTCCATCAGCTGATAGGTCAGCTAACAGTTGTTTGTTCCCAGAATGTTTCTGGTACATTTGAGGCATATCCCCACAACAGCTAGCCTATCTGACACATTCTAGGAATGGCCCATCAACATTTTCACAACTGCATTCCACCCCTTGTGGAATGTTGTGACGTGAAGTAAGAATTATATTTTTCTTTCACCTTGTCAAATGCATCTGGAAACATCACGCTTAACACAATGAATGTCTAGGGAGCATCATATAGTGAGTGTTATTGTATTTCACAACTAAAATGGATATCAGAGGAAAACATCCCATAGGAGTGTGTCTTCTTAGATGTGATGTCTTCATGGTATTTGTATTATAAGAAGAGGTTATTCACACTAATATGGCTAGAAAGGGGGAAGGGGAAGGGAAAGGTGTAGATGGTGAGATAGCAGTGTGAATGGGGCGGCAGGGTAGCCTAGTGGTTAGAGCGTTGGACTAGTAACCGGAAGGTTGCAAGGTTGCAAGTTCAAATCCCAGAGCTGACTAGTAACCGGAAGGTTGCAAGGTTGCAAGTTCAAATCCCAGAGCTGACAAGGTATCTGTCGTTCTGCCCCCTAGGCCGTCATTGAAAATAAAAATTTGTTCTTAACTGACTTAACTGACTTAGTTAAAGAAAGGTAAAATAAAATAAATAAAATGCCGCACACACCCACGTAAAGGGCGTTGTTCCCTCTCACAGCTTAGCGACATACAGTAGCTGTACTGTGTGCAACCACTATATATCTCAGTCCCATATCCTACTTTATCTCAGTTCGGAATCTCCTAGATTTTAAAGAGAGAGAACATATAGAAGAGATAGGGAGAGATGGATAGGTAGAGTTACTGAGTAAGTTGTTCACAGGATAAAAGGCATCCTGACAGGCCTGTTAGTGTGAAAGAGCCTGTGTGTGCATAGGGAAGCTCATAGTGTGAAACATAACCGTCTGCCATTGAATTTCATTCAGGAAACCTGAGGCTGTTATGGACTAATATGGTTGATGTTTCTCAAGCCTCCCCACGCATCCCTGTGGATGTGTTTGTGCGTGCATCCCCTTCACCCAGCCCTGTGTGTGCATGTGTGTGTGTCAATAGGGAATAGATTGCCACTCCCCTGGATTCTCTTTCCCGCTACTGCCCAACAGAACAGGCTCTTGTTCTTCTCCAGACTTTAAAAGTTTGAGCCAAGAGGGGACTTCGAGCGGTTCTGGACCGGTTCCGACTGACATTTTGCTGTATAAAGAGTTTTGTGAACGTCGTAGGGATTATAGTGCCAGAAAGCCCCATCTGTCTGCTCTCCACTACCACTCTCTCAGCGGAGCTGACTTGAAGTGTCAGGTTTCAGACCCAACATCTGCATAGGGAGTGATGTGTCACATTTTCTGACCTATCCAGTCAAAGAATCGATTTGCTCTTCCTCTGAGCGACTGAGCCCAGCCTGGGAGACAGCATATGAAAGGCTACAGTTGAGCCAATCAACAGTTGTGGTTTCATCTCGATATGATATTCTCGGCCAAATTTAGAGCTCTCAACATGAGAAAAAAATTATTTCATAGAATTGAAACAAGACCACTTTCTTTTGGTGACAGACGGACAAAATCTATTTGTGCTTAAAGCTGAAGTTTTTAACGAGTCTGCACATATTTGAATGGTGTCATTGACGTCGTAAGTTATATGAAATGGTGCCAATATTGCACTGTCACTAAGTATGATCATATTTTACAGTTTTAAGAAAGGTGAAATATTATATTAAGTCGGTTATAATTTGATTGTTACTATATTAAGAAAGCATTTCAGTCATTGCAAACCCTATTTCCCCAATGTGTTGAATTAGGAAAAAAATCATATGATTTTCATATTTTCGTAATATTTGTACTATGTTCTTGAGCTGGTGTCCTCAAAAGTGAGTACACCTCAGCAATTTATAACACTTTTTATCAGAAAATTAAGTTCTGGACCTTTTGAAATTGATGCAACATTACCAGTTAATGTTTATGGCCACCTCATGAAAAATAATTACGTTTGGGTATGTCTATTTAGGCGGAAATCCCAATTTTGCCCTATCATTCAAGAGGAGGGGAGAGTCATTGAACATTGCATCTGCCCATTTTTATAACATGAAAACCCTTACGTTTTCACACATGGACTTCAAAGAGAAAGAAGACACTTCTTTCAAGTGATCCTGCATTGGGGTTCTTGTTAAAGCAATGATGGTGCAATTCTGTCTGCTTGGTTGAAGTTATTTGTTTTGAGGGACAATTATTGGCACCCTTGCTAAAGATGAGCAGAAAATACTGTATAAATAAGTAATACTGAGCTATTGTATGCTCCAAAAATTTGGGAAATTATTGTATTTTATACTAAAACAGTTGTTCATAGAAAAATATTTAGTTGAACAGGTAATAAAGAAAATCTCAAAAAGATAGGGGTCAAAGTTATTGGCACCCCTGTTTTTTTCAGTACTCAGGCACCCTCCCCTTGTGAGGATAACAACACAGCCTTTTCCTAAAATGTTTTATGAGATTGGAGAACACATTGGGATGGATCTTAGCCCATTCCTCCATACAGAATCATTCCAGATTCTTGATATCTTTTGTCTGCTCTTATGGGCTGCCCCATTCAATTTAAACCACAGGTTTTCAAGTCCGGAGACTGAGATGGCCATTGCAAAATGTTTATTTTGTGGTCAATATTTTTTGTTGTTGTTGCAGATTTTGATTTGTGCTTCAGGGTTATTGTCTTGCTGGAAGATCCATTCCAGGCAGATGCAACCAGTTTTTTTGGCTAAAATGTCCTGGTACTGTCACGCCTGCTCCCAATCCCCTTCTCTGACACACCTGTCACAATCATTACACGCACCAGCACGTCTTTGGACTCACCTGGACTCCATTACTTTTTTTATTGCCCTTCCTATATCTGTCTGTTCCTCGGTTCGATCCCCATGTCAGCATTATTGTCATTGTGTTTTCTCCTGTCCTTGTTTGTTTCTTGTTGGTTATTTATTAAATGTTCACTCCTTGTACTTGCTTCTCGTCTCCCAGAGTCTGTCCTTACAGGTACTTGGTAAAGTTAATGATGCCATTGACCTTTAACAAGGGCCCCAGGACCAGTGGAAGCAAAATAGCCCTACAACATTAAAGATGACGAATAAGGATTTAAAAATGGGAAGGAAAAAATGGGTTAGAAATGCTCATTTGTTATTTCTACCTTCATTAGAGTTTATTATTTCTCTAATGAATAATGTCATTCAGTGTGACGATAATGGATTTTATTATTTATTATTTTCCAGTATGTGCATTAAGCTGTTTATAGATTGTAATAGTTTGATCTCAACAAACATGTACTGTTTTGAAAATCAAAATTTCATCATATAATACATTTAGATTTTCCAACTAATATGAGCTCATTTGTTGATTTTAGCACCCAGAATTTCACGTTCAAAAGTGAAAAAGCTGGAAAATAGCAAATACATTTTTTGAGAGTTATTATTGAAGAGTTACACTGAATGACTTAATCATTACTCCGTATGTGTCACGCCCTGACCTTAGAATTCTTTGTTTTCTTTATTATTTTGGTTAGGTCAGGGTGTGACATGGGTGATATGTGTGTTTTTGTCTTATTCTAGGGTGTTTGTACTGTCTAGGGGTTTTTGTAGATTTATGGGGTTGTTTTCATCTAGGTGTTTATGTTGGTCTATGGTTGCCTAGATTGGTTCTCAAATAGAAGCAGGTGTTTATCGTTGTCTTTGATTGGGAACCATATTTAGGCAGCCATCCTCTTTGGGTATTTTGTGGGTTATTGTCTATGTTATGTTGCACATTAGCACATTGTTTATACAGCGGTCACATTTGTTTTTTTGTTTAAGTGTTCTTCATTAATAAAGAAGAATGTATTCTAACCACGCTGCCAAAAAAAAACAGTTTGAACTTATTCTACAGCCAATTGCTCGGTCATCTAAGAAAAAACGATGACCTTGATATACTGCATTATATTGTTATCTTTCACATCACATATGCCATTTTAAAATAAAACAACATTATAAATGTTTTTTAAGCGTTGTACCATATGACACAGGATTTTGTATCATAATGCACCAGTGACCGAAAAGGTGAAATTATCAAAATTTTAGGAGAGACTTACTGATCTTTCTGCACTGTGTGGGGTCCTTCTGAATCTTCCTTCTGATGCAATATCCTGTCATGTGACTATCGCAAAGCATTATGGTTTGAAATAGCTCCTGAATGTCTGTTATACTGAATGACATTAAACAAAATCCCAATTTAGGGACAAAAGTCTTTCAAGCATAAAAATATAATAAAGTTTAGGATCTTCACCATTATTTTTATTTATCAATACAGATACCCTCACAGTTATGTCAAAGGAGTTTATTCGATTTTTACATTTGTGGAGCATTTTTGTATATTGATTTTAGTTGTGGACAGTTACTCCAATTTACATTTTGGTACTTCTGAGATCTATAACGCCCTACATTTCCATTATTCATAATGAATATTCTTATAAGCAGATAAATAGGTGAACATTATGTCTTATAATGCAGTGTTTATAAAAAATTATATTTTATAATACTGTAAATATGCTGCGGACACAAAAATGGACATGACACGTCATTGACACAGGAATGAGGTACTGTACTTTTCTGCATGTGCTTCCGTTTTTGGACGCCAAACTAACTACTGGTGTGCGTGGCCAAAGAGCTGTGTCATCTGACCATAGCACTGCCTGGAGTTTGATAAACGGCACTGGCACTTTGTGCCATGTTCAAATGACATGAAAATAGAGCTCTTTGGCCATGTACACTAGTGGTGGGTTTGGCATCTATAAACAGAAGCATACATTCTGTTAGAAAAGTACTGTACCTCATACCTACTGTAACATATAGTGGTGGATATTTACATTTTCTATGGGGCTACTTTGCTTCAACTGAATCCCTGTCAGTTTAATCTGTTTTTCAATTATTATTATTATTTTTTATTACCCCCTTTTCGTGGTATCCAATTGTTAGTACTTACTATCTTGTCTCAGAGCCTAAGCGCGAACCCAGAGTCTCTGGTGGCACAGCTAGCACTGCGATGCAGTGCCCTAGACCACTGCGCCACCCGTGAGGCCTGACATATCTGTTTTTATGCATTAGAATGTGTCTCAAAAATGCATCTGCCCATGTCGCACTTCTGCATATGTGGTAAAAAGTGGCAGAGCTAGTGTGGTGTTTGTCAGACCATGAGACATCACAAAAATCCGTCTTCTAACACAAATGTCTGTAGCGACCGAACGGTTTGATCTACAAACTACACAGCAAATTTGAAAGTGTTATTTTAACACCAGGTGTGTTCATTTTAACACTCGTCCAGTGTTCATATAGGTCCAATCTCGTCAGTGTTAATTTAACACTTTTGGTAGTGTTCACATTGAAGCACTTTTGTCTTAAAATATAACACTTCAGATGTTGTTAAAATGACCCATGGGAGTGTCAACTCTAGAGAATCCATCCTGTAACTGAATTGACACCAGGAAGTGCAAAATATTCACACTAGGAAATAACCGTTTTTGGTCTGGTTCTCTCCAATTTATAAATCAAACCTGCAAGTTGTAGGCGAGTTAAACAGGAGCAATAAAGGATTCGTTACAAGAGTTGAGTGACTCTACATTGTTTAATTTATTCAGGCCACAAAGAGAGGTCGCATCAGAATTAAATCAGTGCATCACAGGCGCATCACAGTGAAAACAGTGCATCGCAGGCGCATCAGAATGAAATCAGTGCATCACAGGCGCATCAGAATGAAATCAATTCATCACAGGCACATCAGAATGAACTCAATTCATCACAGGTGCATCAGAATAAAATGAGTGCATCACAGGCGCCTCAGAACACGTATCAATCAAATGTATTTCTAAAGCCCTTTTTCCATCAGCCGATGTCAAAGTGCTATACAGAAACCCAGCCTAAAACCCCAAACAGCAAGCAATGCAGATGTAGAAGCACGGTGGCTAGGAAAAACTCCCTAGAAAGGCAGGAACCTAGGAAGAAGCATAGAGAACAACCCGGCTCTGAGGGGTAGCCAGTCCTCTTCTGGCTGTGCCGGGTGGAGATTATAACAGCAAATGGCCATGATGTTCAAACGTTCATAGATGTCCAGCAGGGTCAAATAATAATAATCACAGTGGTTTTAGAGGGTGCAACAGGTCAGCACCTCAGGAGAGAATGTCAGTTGACTTTTCATAGCCGATCATTCAGAGTTAGAGACAGCAAGTGTGGTAGAGAGAGAGTCGAAAACAGCAGGTCCGGGACAAGGTAGCACGCCCGGGGAACAGGTCAGGATTCCATAGGCAGAACAGTTGAAACTGGAGCAGCAGCAAGACCAGGTGGACTGGGGACAGCAGAGAGTCATCAGGCCAGGAGGTCCAGATGGCATGGTCCTAGGGTTCAGGTGCTCCGAGAGAAGGGGTCAGGAGACACTGTGGCCCCGTCCGGCGATAACCCTGGACAGGGCCAAACAGGCAGGATATAACCCCACCCACTTTGTCAAAGCACAGCCCCCACACCACTAGAGGGATATCTTCAAACCACCAACTTACTACTCTGAGACAAGGCCGAGTATGGCCCACGAAGATCTCCCCACGGCACGAACCCGAGGGCGGCGTCAACCTAGACAGGAAGATCACGTCAGTGAACCCACTCAAGTGACGCACCCCTCCTAGGGGTGGCATGGAAGAACACCAGTAAGCCAGTGACTCAGCCCCCATAGTAGGGTTAGAGGCAGAGATTCAGAGTGGAGAGAGGGAAACCGGCCAGGCTGAGACAGCAAGGGCCGTTCTTTTTTAAATTTGATTTATTTTACCTTTATTTAACTAGGCAAGTCAGTTAAGAACAAATTATTATTTTCAATGATGGCCTAGGAACATTGGGTTAACTGCCTTGTTCAGGGGCAGAACGACAGATTTGGACTTTTGCTCCAGTGCCTTTCCGTTCACCTTCACACCCCTGGGCCAGACAACATAGGACCTACCGAAGAGATGAGTCTTCAATAAAGACTTAAAGGTCGAGGCCGAGTCTGCGTCTCTCACATGGATAGGCAGACCATTCCATAAAAATGTTGCTTTATAGGAGAAAGTCCTGCTTTAAGCTGTTTGGTTAGAAATTCTAGGGACAATAAGGAGGCCTGCGTCTTGTGACCGTAGCGTACGTGTACTGTAGGTATGTACAGCAGGACCAAAACAGAAAGATAGGTAGGAGCAAGTCCATGTAATGCTTTGTAGGTTAGCAGTAAAACCTTGGAATCAGTCCTAGCCTTAACAGGAAGTCAGTGTAGGGAGGCTAGCACTGGAGTAATATGATAAAAAATGTTGGATCTAAGATTTTAGCAGTCGTGTTTAGCACGTCCGCATAGCAGTGGAAGTTAACATTATGTTTCCGAATGACATCACCAAGAGGTAAAAATATATAGTGAAATCAATAGTAGTCCTAAAACAGACCTTTTTGCAGTTGATTTGTCAGAGGACAAACCATTCAGAGAGACAAACTGATATCTTTCCGACAGACTGTCTCTCTCTTTCCGACAGATAAGATCTAAACCAGGCCAGAACTTGTCCGTGTAGACTAATTTGGGTTTCCAATATCTACAAAAGAATGTGGTGATCGATAGTATCAAAAGCAGCACTAACGTCTAGGAGCACAAGGATAGATGCAGAGCCTTGATCTGACACCATTAAAAGGTAATTTAACATCTTCCCCAGTGCAGTCTCAGTGCTGTGATGGGGTCTAAAACCAGACTGAAGCACTTCGTATACATTGTTTGTGTCACGTTGTTATGTCTTTGTTTTAGTATGGTCAGGGCGTGAGTTGAGTGGGTTGTCTATGTTCATTTTTCTATAATTTGGGATTTCTTTGTTCGGCCCAGTATGGTTCTCAATCAGAGGCAACTGTCAATCGTTGTCCCTGATTGAGAATCATACTTAGGTAGCCTGGTTTCACTTTTGAGTTGTGGGTGTTTATTTTCTGTGTTAGTGTCTGTGCCACACGGAACTGTTTCGGTTTGATTTACTTCACGTTTATTGTTTTGTTCAGTGTTCGTTATTCATTAAAAACTTGAACACTTACCACGCTGCGTTTTGGTCCTCCGATCCTTCATACTACTCATCTTCGTCAGAGTTCTAATGATCATGATCTTTTCCTCAAAGAAGTTCATGAATTTATCAGTACTGAAGTGAAAGCCTACCCCTCTCGTCAAAGAAGCTGCGTTTTGGTCCTCCGATCCTTCATACTTCCCCTCTTCATCAGAGTTCGAATGATCATGATCTTTTCCTCAAAGAAGTTCATGAATTTATCAGTGCTGAACTGAAAGCCATCCTCTCTTGGGGAATGCTGCTTTTTAGTTAACTTTGCGACAGTATCAAAAATTAATTTGGGATTGTTCTTATTCTCCTCAATTAAAACCATTCAGGGCTAGGCGTCCCGCTAGCTGGACAACTTCCTGTGAAACTGGAGGGTGCGCAGTTCAAATAAATAATCATAAAAATGATGGATATTAAACATTTAGGTACATAAGTAATTATATTGGTTGAAAGCTTAAATTCTTGTTAATCTAACTGCACTGTCCGATTTACAGTAGCTATTACAGTGAAAGCATGCCATGTGATTGTTTGAGGACGGCACCACACATCAAAATATTTTTTCAACAGCACAGGTTTCATAAATTCACAAATAGCGATTAAATATTCACTTACTTTTTTTTGAAAATCTTCCTCTGGTTTGTCATCCAAAGTGTCCCAGCTATAACATTTAGTGTCGTTTTGTTAGATAAAATCCTTCTTTATATCCCAAAAAGTCTGTATAGTTGGCGCCATCGATTAGACTAATCCACTCGTTCAACATGCAGAGAAAGAATCTGGAAATCTACCCCTAAATTTTGTTTCAACAAGTCAAAATACGTTTCTATTTACTCCTCAGATACCTTAAAATGTAATCAAACTATAATATTTCTTACAGAAAGAAGTATGTTCAATAGGAAACCGATTTTAGCAGTTGCGTTCTGTCTTCATGGCGTGCGCAAACACAAATTTCCTAGAATGTGTCCCTGAACTAAAACTTATATTTCTTCTTCGTTTTTGAAGTTACAAGCCTGAAACCTTGAATATAGACTACTGACACCCTGTGGAAGCCATATGAATGGCATCCAGGGAGCTACATTTTCAGTATGCCCTTATACTTTCCATTGTAAGAGCATGGTCTCTCTCAAAATAAAAATTTCTGGTTGATTTTTCTTAGGATTGTCTCCTACCATTTCTATTGTGTTATATTCTACTACATTATTTTAACATTTCTGCAAAGTGTTTTCTTTCCAATGGTACCAATGATATGCATATCCTGGCTTCAGGGCCTGAGCAGCAGGCAGTTTACTTTGGGCACGTCATTCAGGCGGAAATTGAGAAAAAAGGGGCCTAGCCCTATTAAGTTGGAAAATAGGATGATCGAGCCGAAGTGAGGGCTCTTCGATACTCCACAGTACTATCTTTCCAAGCTAGACAGAAGACTTCCAGTTCCGTTCCAATTTTTTGGAAGCTTCCTTCAGGGCTCTATATGAGAACAAGAGTATTTTCAGAGCTACTATTTAACACAAGTGGAAGTCCTCCTAAGACTAGGTATGGAATTTTCTTGACAAACTTGCCAATAATTATTATACCTTTATTTCAACAAGAAACACAGACTGAGACTTATAATCTGACTATTACTCAATCATGTCAAACAAAGGAACAACATAAAGGCTCTCGTCAGCACCATAAGCACTTTGAAGGAAAAAAGGCTTATAAAATTTCAAACAACTTTGTCATCAACACCATCAAACACAGTAAATGCATGGTAATGTTCACTGAAATTATCAGTGTGCAACAATAGTGTATACAACATTGTCAATCACAATGATCTTGGTTATTTTACTAAATACTTTTCATGCTCATTACTGCAAACTAACAGTCCCTCTCTGTACTCCGTGCCATCCATCTTAACCCAGCTGGTAGTGTAAATGGCTTTCTGCATAGTGACCTGAAGGTTGGCTTTAGTTTGATGGTTTTTGTGCTCCAAGTACCCATAGTCAAACAAGTAGATTCTTGAGAGAAAAGCATGTTTCGAAATAACATTTTCAGAGACATAGTCAAACAACAATTTGAACTCAAACTTAGCCACCTCTTCAAGAATGTCATGCATTATGTCCACAGAACATTTACTACAAACATGGAAGTGCTGCAAACTGTTTAGTTTAGAATGTTTCTTTACACATTACAGAGCTGTGGATTTCAACTGATTCAAATGCATTTTAAATTGATCTTTATCTCGCAAGACAATCGTAGGGTCCTCCTCTCTGTAAACCGTCTGAGCATTAGACTTTTCTATCACACAGAACCCGCAAAAGTAATGACCACTGAAGGACTCTGTGAAACCAAGGAGTGCATTCATCCTCAAATTGTCTCCAGTTATTTGTCAGATAGTGCCATAAACTCTATCAGTTGAAAAAGGAAAATTTACACCATCACTCTCCAGTTTTTTAACATCCTTAACCAAGGGCTCTAGAATGGCATCAATGTCATATTTCTATAGATCATGTTAATGAAATAATGAAACTAAATTAATATTCATCGCAGCAGAGTTAAACTTGGGTGGAGGATTCCTGAGGACAAAATAAATGACGCCTATTTTGTGAACACCACGCTTGGATCCAAGCGGGTTGGCAGTTTCAAAGTAATCATAGAACAATTGGATCTGTAAAGCATTTCTATGTTTTGAGAACAAGGATGAGTCTTAAAGTAACTTCCATCACAAAAGTCTTCATAAGTGTCTTCCACAAATGTATCCCTAGGTGCATTTTCCAATAACTTACAGATTTCAGAATTGCGAAACATGAACTTCAAGTTCATGTCAGTCAAAGATCTGGTCCATTTTTCCAGTATAGTAATATATACAAAAGTGTCTTTACACCATTTACACCATGCCAAGAATGTGCAAAGCTGTCATCATGGCAAATGGTGGCTACTTTGAAGAATCGTAAATATAAAATATATTTTGATGTATATACATATAAACACAGTTGAAGTCAGAAGTTTACATACACCTTGGCCAAATACATTTAAACTCGGTTTTTCACAATTCCTGACATGTAATTATAGTAAAAATCCCTGTCTTAGGTCAGTTAGGATCACCACTTTATTTTAAGAATGTGAAATGTCAGAATAATAGTAGAGAGAATTTTTTTTTTCAGCTTTTATTTCTTTCATCGCATTCCCAGTGAGTCAGAAGTGTACATACACTCAATTAGTATTTGGTAGCATTGCCTTAGAATTAGACTTCCACAAGCTTCCCACAATGAGTTGGGTGAATTTTGGCCCATTCTTCCTGACAGAGCTGGTGCAACTGAGTCAGGTTTGTAGGCCTCCTTGCACGCACATGCTTGTTCAGTTCTGCCCACAAATGTTCTATGGGATTGAGGTCAGAGCTTTGTAATGGTCACTCCAATAGCTTGACTTTGTTGTCCTTAAGCCATTTTGCCACAACCTTGGAAGTATGCTTGGGGTCATTGTCCATTTGGAAGACCCATTTGCGACCAAGCTTTAACTTGAGATGTT
Organism: Oncorhynchus clarkii lewisi; assembly: GCF_045791955.1. Lineage (NCBI taxonomy): Eukaryota > Metazoa > Chordata > Actinopteri > Salmoniformes > Salmonidae > Oncorhynchus > Oncorhynchus clarkii. The sequence goes on from NC_092147.1 coordinate 71,158,432, forward strand.
GCTTCAATATATCCACATAATTTTCCTCCCTCATGATGCCATCTATTTTGTTAAGTGCACCAGTCCCTCCTGCAGCAAAGCACCCCCACAACATGATGCTGCCACCCCCGTTATTCACGGTTGGGATGGTGTTCTTCGGTTTGCAAGCCTCCCCCTTTTTCCTCCGAACATAACGATGATCATTATGGCCAAACAGTTCTATTTTTGTTTCAGACCAGAGGACATTTCTCCAAAAAATACAATCTTTGTCCCCATGTGCAGTTGCAAACTGTTGTATGGCTTTTTTATGCCGATTTTGGAGCAGTGGCTTCATCCTTGCTGAGCGGCCTTTCAGGTTATGTCGATATAGGACTCGTTTTACAGTGGATATAGACACTTGTGTACCTGTTTCCTCCAGCATCTTCACAAGGTCCTTTGCTGTTGTTCTGGGATTGATTTGCACTTTTCGCACCAAAGTACGTTTCTTTCTAGGAGACAGAATGCATCTCCTTCCTGAGCGGTATGACAGCTGCGTGGTCTCATGGTGTTTATACTTGCGTACTATTGTTTGTGAAGATGAACGTGGTACCTTCAGGCAATTGAAAATTGCTCCCAATGATGAACCAGGATTTTTGAGGTCTACAATTCTTTTTCTGAGGTCTTGGCTGATTTCTTTGAGTTTCCCATGACGTCAAGCAAAGAGGCACTGAGTTTGAAGGTAGGCCTTGAAATACAGCCACCTCCAATTGACTCAAATTATGTCAATTAGCCTATAAGACGCTTCTTAAGCCATAACATAATTTTCAGGAATTTTTCAAGCTGTTTAAAGGCACAGTAAACTTAGTGTATGTCAACTTCTGACCCTCTGGAATTGTGATACAGTGAAATAATCTGTCTGTAAACAATTTCTGGAAAAATTACTTGTGTCATACACAAATATGATGTCCTAACCGACTTGCCAAAACTATAGTTTGTTAATTAACAAGAAATTTGTGGAGTGGTGGAAAAACTAGTTCAATGCATTTCTTTAGTAGTAATGGCCAAAATCAATACTTTATCAAATATATATATTGTGTTTTTTATGTATACCTAAACGGTTCCTAAAATTCGAATAATTCTGCTAAATGATCTATAGTATGACCATCCTAAACCAATTCCATATGCCTTCGTAAAAAAACAACTAGTAAAAGTTTTTGAGGCATAAAATATTGCTCATTATTTGTATTATTTTATACTGTATTTTTTGCTCATCTTTGTCAAGGGTGCCAATCATTTTGGGACTGACTCTATGTACTGTACTCTGTATGTTTGCTCACAATATGTTTCCACAACGACTGTGTAGAAGCCAATGACAGAACAAGATTGACATTTTCATTTTTCAGTGAACACCCCATTTTGCCATTAAGCCATGGAACCATTTTGTACCATGTAGATTTGCCATTGTGAATATTATGTCATAGTCTACACGTAGCCTACAATTACAGCCACTCCAGTTTAGTCTCTACATTGTGAAAGTTGGATATGCTTCAGTACCACATGTTTGGAAAGTCAACTTCGAAGTGCTAATAGACTCTCCAGAGATATGGTTGCCCTGAGCTGTAAGAGTAATAAACTGGGATCTCTGTCAAAGAGTTGTCCCCCTAGGTTATCAATGTGAGAGCGTTCAGTGTTAGCGGTAGCCTCTGGGAGCTCCAGTCAAAGATCTGGTCCATGCATTCTGTTCTGTTCATCATGCGTTCCAAATAATCAGCCTCTCACAGTCATCATAATCACCCCAAAGCTAGGCTCTATAATACATTTTCTTCCCCCAAGTCTCTTCTGTCACATTTAAAGGGACATGGTCAGGGCCGGCACCAGGCATAAGCGAGATAAGGGGTCACTTATCACCCAGGCCGCTAGGGGGGCCCCGTCCCCGGTCGGGGTCTCAATTTACTGTTTAGAGTTAGATCGGTGGAATACACAAGGTGCAAGTTCGATATTTGGCTGTGCATCACCAGTTTATCTTATGTCAGTCACTGTTTACCAGTCAGCTAACCATTTTTAGATTGGTAAATTAGTCTAGGCACCTATATAAACTTAATGGCCGAATACTAACCAGGCATGCAGGGCACTTGCCCAGGGTCCAACCTCCAGGTGGCCCCTATTGATTTTGTTAGTCACTCTCACTCAGATACCATTAACATGGCACAATTTATCTCCACCCCATTGCAAAATGGGTAGAATTGCAGGAAATTAGTTGAAACACTGCCAAGAAACTAATCTGGTTTAGGGCCCCACCAAATATGGTTTAGGGCCCCCAAAAGGCTCGAGCTGGCCCCGGACATGGTGGTAAAAAAAAATAAAAAATATGTGCTTTTCATTACAACGTGTGCTTGGTAAATCAATGTCGTTTCATGAAGATAAATGAAAAGAAATGGCTATGAAAGCTCGACAATGGACAGCCGTATTATGTTATCACTCACTGTTTTAAGCACAACTATATTATTTCCTTATTTCTGGACATACACCCAATTTCCATGAACCAAAGCCCAAAGTACCAACTTGAGCATAATCTCTTCAGTCACTTTCAAAACTGATGGATTATATTTTAATGATTTATTTCCCATGAAAAATGAATATGGTAGTAGAACAACAAAATGTACTATTGAATTTGTGCTATTGCATTCTGGTTTGAATACACAAATCAGCTTTCCATTCCCCAAGTCTGGCATATGTCTAGCTAGTTCTATTGAACCAAACCACTCATAGAACTGTATCTTGTCCTCAAAACTAGGGGCCTTATTCATTGAATCACATGTCCCCAATTTGAATTGGAGTATAAATTTGAATTGAAATCCTGGGATGCAGTCCTAGAATATTAGCAAGAATTACCAGACATAGACTTCAAAATCCACAATAGTATTTGCAGTTCTTCAACTGTTGTTGTAGGATAAATGTTACCTTATTAGATCAGATCTGATAAACCTTATGTAACGAGTCAATGCGAATGATTAAGTTAGCAATGACAGGGCTTCTTAAGAAACTTCTCAACAGCCATCTTTGTGCTAGGAACTGATGCTGAGGTGCTAAAGAGAGAAATTCTCTCTCTCTCTCTCTCTCTCTCTCTCTCTCTCTCTCTCTCTCTCTCTCTCTCTCTCTCTCTCTCTCTCTCTCTCTCTCTCTCTCTCTCTCTCTCTCTCTCTCTCTCTCTCTCTCACACACACACACACACACACACACACACACACACCAGTCACTTCTGTGCCAACCATCAGAATCCCCTGACAGTTTTTAAGCCTACCTTCAGTGTTTTTCCATTTGCACAGAGCCAATTTCAATGTTTCTATGGAGTAGGTGTGGGTTGGTGTCAGAGCCACAGTAAGGAGCTGGACTGAATAATGCCCTAAGCGCTGCTCTTTACAAGGCTAGAAATCAACATCAACTATCAGCTCCTGTACAAGCCAGAGAAACAAAGGCCTTTAGCATAGATTTATTTGTGTGTGTGTGTGTGTGTGTGTGTGTGTGTGTGTGTGTGTGTGTGTGTGTGTGTGTGTGTGTGTGTGAGTGAGAGAGAGAGAGTGCCTAGCCCCTCTATGTAACATCACACTTCCTTGACTAAATGTAATTTTAAAAGGGCTCAGTTGGGAGACTGCTGCCACAACCTTCAGTACTGCAGTCAGCTGCACTCTCACTCTCACTCCCGCTCTCACTTTGTCTAGCTGTGTGTGTGTTTGTGTGTGTGTGTGTTCATTCTTGTCCACATCTAGAGAATGTGTGTATGCACAATACTTGAAGAGTGAGCCTTTCCCCCCTTTTTTCACTGCAGATACAAAACATGCTGTCACACAACAACCTGTACAGTTAATGTACTGACCTTATTCATAGGAGCTGTACTACAGCTATTGTGTTATACAGTGTTATACAGCAATCTGTGCTATGTGCTTTGGAAATACCTTATTCATTATTTCAGACAAGATGCTGCCCATAACAACCCCAACCTAAACAATTGGATTTGAAAGAGGACAGCTTTTTTATTTGTTATTTAGATATCCACAAGAGGAAACACTGTTCAGCTCTGAACCTGGATTGGAGTTTGTCAGGTTTAGTGGCAGTCTCTCTTTGTGTGTGTGTTGTGTTCTCTGGGGATAACCCATAGGGAGCTCCCAGGAAGAGGATTTCAGAGCTGAGTGCACGGAATCTCCTGGGAAATGATGCTTCAACAAGTGGAATTATTTCCTGGCTACCCAAACTCCTTGCTCCGGCCAAACGCTATGCCACGCCCACAGACGTTAGTTTCTGGAGTCTGGATCTCAGTACCTTTCCCTACGTTTTCTAGAATGGAAATACATTCAAGACCAGGGGTGTCAAACTCATTCCGTGGAGGGTCTAGTGTCTGCAGGTCTTTGGTTTTTCCTTTCAATTAAGACATAGACAACTAGGTGAGGGGAGTTCCTTACTAATTAGAGACCATATTTCATCAATCAAGGCAAGGGAGGACACTCGGCCCTCCATGGAATGAGCTTGACATGTGTTCTAGACTGTCTGATTGGACTCTGAAACCGATGGGTTGGGCCAGAACACACATGGGTAAAGTAACGTTTTGAAAATTCATCATTGGCTTTGATACTCTTATTGGTTTGAGATAATTCAATCGCCGATAACTTTTTTTATACAACACCACTCATTTTGATGTCCCCACAAACAATTTTAATGATTGCAGTCTCAGACTGAAGTATGTAGCGAACATAGAGCAGCGGAAGAATTCAGTTTGAGTCGTCAGGCAAGAGGAATCATTTAATTTGTCCCAAGGGAAACACGATATTCAAGATTAACTCTGTTTTTGTAATGCCAGTATCTTATTCCTGTTTTTCCTTGAGACTTTTGGCCTCATGGCTGCTGCGCTGCCGAGGTTGTTGTGGATGGCAGTGTTCATCTACAGTAATGACAGAGGGGATGTAGCAAGTATGCATAGGAGGGATGATCATTTTCCTCTCATCTGAGTATGGTTCCTCTACTCCCTTGGAAGACACTTGTAAATCATTTATTGTGTGATTGATTCAAAGAGCTCAGAGAGGAGCATGGGTAGTGGGCTAATTCTCGAAACAGAAAAGGAGCATCATCTGCACTCTGAAACATCCCATTCGGGAGCCTCTGTGCCTTCGTTCCTGTGATACTGACTGGAATTCTACACCGCTACAGTAAACACAGAGATTGGAGTGTGATTATAACAGCAGATGGCACACAACCAATTACCCCAGCATTATTTTTCTGAGTCTGAAAACATCCAAACTGAAATGTGAAAATCATCCAAGTCAGATTCACGTGTTTTTAAATGACCTGGAAGCAATTTTACGGGTCGTCGATATGCGATAGAAAAAAGAAAAAAAGCCAAGCGTTGCTGCTGATCCATAGCCTCCACAGATGTGAGAGAGGAAGTAATTTATGGAGAATAATTAGCCTATTACTGACAGTCGTTGCTGCAAGTTCACATCTGCTAGGCACAGTCTCTCTGTGGAGCTTGAAGGAAATGTCTGACAGCACATTATTAATGAAACATCACTAATATGAATTATTTTCTCTGCAAATGATTTGCATGCTTTGTTATTGAACTAGCAGTTGAATACAGAGGAGGTTCCCTAATACTTCAGCTGTTAATGAAATATACAACAACCTCCAAAGAACAAAAAAACTGCTTAAAGTCAAATGAATGGATACAAGAATGGATACAAGGGTTACTGACATTCATCATTGCTTAAGAATCACCCAGAGGTTGCAAGCTAAGAGTTACAGTGAAACGTTTTTTTACTATATGTTCCTGTTCCAGCTTCCAAGGCAAATGTGTAGGATGAGTCTTCGCTCAGCTCAGCAGTCATATGTGTCAGGCCACAAAGTGAATCAAAGTGTTCTGAGAGTGGCAAGCAGCTCTACGGGTTGAAAACATTTACATCTACTTAAGTGTTAATGTTTACGCTATTGGTCATGTACGTGTAGCTAGTGGTTGCTGCATTTAGTGGCGTAATTGTGGTGTGAATATCTTTATGGTCTCTCTCGCTCTCTCGCCTTCTCTCTCATACACACACTGACATGAACACACAACTTATATATTTGCTTTGGGTTCAGTGAATCCTCTTTAATAGGAGTTTATTGGGGTGACTGATCCTACAGTACGAGGAGACTTTAATACTCTCCCCCCAGAACAGCGCTTTTCTTAAAGGCAATTACGACACTTTTCAACCTCATAGTCATCATCTCCAGCACCTATCCAGTGTCTACATATGTGAAAACAGTGTGTTTGTATGATCTGTGGTTTAAAAAAAAAATTACTTTATATATATTTTTTTTAAAACATAGAAATGTTGACACTGGCATTATGCTGGAGATAATGAAAATAAGGTTGAAAAATGGCGGAGTTGCCCTTTAATAATTTCAGGGAGAAGTGTGTTCACTTCTGCCTGAACTCTGCCCTGCTTTCTCTCAGCACAAGAGAGAGAGAGAAGAGAAGAGAAAGAATTAACATCCTGACAGGCCTGATTATAAGAGAGCTTTTACACAAAGCCTGCTTGATATAAAAAACAAGTCGGGCCAAGCTGAGATTTTGATCTTAACCTGGATTAGCTTCTTGTGGAGGAAGAATTCAGATGAATGCTAATTAGACAAGGTTTTTGAACAGTCATTTTAGTCTTTGAAAAGAGGATGAGATGTGGAGAAAACTCAAAGGAATTGTCCCATGCACCAGAATGACGCAGAACAGAACAGCCCTCTATTGATCTGAAGAGCTGTGTGTTCGAAATGATGGGGAACAATACACTTTATAACAATGACAAATAACAGCAGATAGTAATATATTACTGACCCACAGTGCTTGGGCTACATTACACTAGCTCCTTTGGGAAGCATATTGTTAACACAAGGATTTTATTAGTGTCCAGTTTTTTCAAATTAGATTTGAATCCCCGAGCCAACTAGCAGAAAAATCTGTCGATGTGCCCTTGAGCAAGGTACTTAACCCTAATTACTCCTGTAAGATGCTCTGGATAAGAGCGTCTGCTAAATGACTAAAATGTAAATGTCATTATTGTTTTCATTTACTTCACAAAGTGTCATTGAACAAAAGGAAACTTCTTTCTACAGTACATTGCCTCCAATGCAGGACCGAGCTTTGACAGCTCTTCTCTCACAGAAATTGTATTTAAGCTGATTGAACGATTTATGCCCCTAGGCATCTTCACTTGACTCCAGATTTGGGTCGACTATATGATAATTCAATGGGACAGAGATTGGGAAGGTACAGGTACACATGTACATCTGAATGGTTGTTGGCTAGTGGGTCTAGGTTTTTTAGGTGCTCCTGCTTTTTTCATCCACAGATCTGCATTTTTGCGACATAAATTTGCTTTCTAATTTGACTTTGTGTAGGCAGGAGGGTACTTTCGCCAGAGGTGTTTATACTCAAGAGTTACAGTATACAGTGTGTTCTGACTTTTTACACATTTTGTTAAATTACAGCCTTATTCTAAAATTGATTTAAATACATGTTCTCGAATCAACAATCTACACACAATACCCCATAATGACAAAATGAAAACAGGTTTTTAGAATTTTACAAATGTATTAAAAATAAAAAACAGAAACAACTTATTTACATAAGTATTCAGACCCTTTGCTATGACACTCGAAATTGAGCTCAGATGTATCCTGTTTACATTGATCATCCTTGAGATGTTTCAACAACTTGATTGGAGTCCACCTGAGGTAAATGCAATTGATTGGACATTATTTGGAAAAACACACACCTGTCTATTTAAGGTCCCACAGTTGACAATGCATTTCAGAGAAAAAAACAAACCATGAGGTCGAAGAAACAAGATTCTCTGGTCTGATGAAACCAAGATTGAACTCTTTGGCCTGAATGCCAAGCGTCACGTCTGGAGGAAACCTGGCACCATCCCTACGGTGAATCATGGAGGTGGCAGCATCATGCAGTGGGGATGTTTTTCAGTGGCAAGGACTGGGAGACTAATAAGGATAGAGGAAAAGATAAACGGAGCAAAGTACAGAGAGATCCTTGATGAAAACCTGCTCCAGAGTTCTCAGGACCTCCAACTGGGGTGAAGGTTCACCTTCCAACAAGACAACGACCCTAAGCACACAGCCAAGACAATGCAGGAGTGGCTTCGGGACAAGTCTCTGAATGTCATTGAGTGGCCCAGCCAGAGACCGGACTTGAGCCTGATCTCTGGAAAGACCTGAAAATAGCTGTGCAGCGACGCTCCTCACCCAAACTGACAGAGCTTGAGAGGATCTGCAGAGAAGATTTGGAGAAACTCCCAAAATACAGGTGTGCCAAGCTTGTAGCGTCATACCCAAGCAGACTCGAGGCTGTAATCGCTACCAAAGGTGCTTCAACAAAGTACTGAGTAAAAGGTCTGAGTACTTATGGAAATGTGATTTTTCAGTTATGATAACTTTGTTTTGTAAAAAAATTATACAAACCTGTTTTTGCTTTGTCATTATGGGGTATTGTGTGTAGATTGATGAGAGAAAAAAGCAATTGAATCAATTTTAGAAAAAGTCTGTAATGTAATAGAGTGCGGAAAAGGGGTCTGAATTCCTTCCGAATGCACTGTATTTCCATTCCCGGTTTTTATTTTCTTTATAGAAATATACTGAATTGGCTGAAAAACATATTTTATTCTGTGAGTTCCTGAATGTGCTCATGTCTTCTCTGTTTATTCATCCGAATGGAAACTGAGAACATTTGATAAGCACATACGATTTTTATTGAGCCCTGGATTTTGACTGTCCTTGACACCTCTTGAATAGAAAATGCAACACTTTCCCCCAGTCTGAATGGAAAAGTGTCTTTGTTTGCATGAAGAGTCAAACTTCTTTAATGTTCCCCTCAACATGGCATGTCAAGGCTTATTCAATAGTGATGCCTATTCTAATTATAGCAAGGTGTATTGATGAGAGGAGTTTTGTTGTGAGCTGAGCAGTAGTATAAAGTACTTATCCAAAAATACTTGAAAGTACTATTTAAGTAGTTTTTGGGGGTATCTGTACTTTACTATTTATATTTTTGACAACTTTTACTTCACGCCATTCCTGAAGAAAATAATGTACTTTTTACTCCATACATTTTCCTTGACACCCAAAACTATTCGTTACATTTTGAATGCTTAGCAGGACAGGAAAATGGTCCAATTCACACTCGTATCAAGAGAACATCCCTGGTCATGCCTACTGCCTCTGATCTGGTGGACTCACTAAACACATGCTTCGTTTGTAAATTATGGCTGAGTGTTGGAGTGTGCCCCTGGCTATCCGTAAATAAACAAATACAATTACAAAATGGTTACGTCTGATTTGCTTAATATAAGGAATTTAAAACGTTTTATACTTTTAGTTTTGATAATTAAGTATATTTTAGCAATTACATTTACTTTTGATACATATTTACATTTAAAAGCAAATACTTAGACTTTTACTCAAGTATTTAGGTATCTTTACTTTTACTCAGGGATGCACCTGCCCGCCCGTCCAACATACCTACTCTGGACGGTTCTGACTTAGAATAGGTGGACAACTACAAATACCTAAGTGTCTGGTTAGACTGTAAACTCTCCTTCCAGACTTACATCAAACATCTCCAATCCAAAGTTAAATCTAGAATTGTCTTCCTATTTTGCAACAAAGCATCCTTCACTCATGCTGGCAAACCTACCCTCATAAAACTGACCATCCTACCGATCCTCGACTTCGGCGATGTCATTTACAAAATAGCCTCCAAAACCCTACTCAATAAATTGGATGCAGTCTATCACAGTGCCATCTGTTTTGTCACCAAAGCCCCATATACTACCCACCACTGCGACCTGTATGCTCTCGTTGGCTGGCCCTTGCTTCATACTCGTCGCCAAACCCACTGGCTCCAGGTCATCTACAAGACCCTGCTAAGTAAAGTCCCCCCTTATCTCAGCTCGCTGGTCACCATAGCAGCACCCACCTGTAGCACGCATTCCAGCAGGTATATCTCTCTGGTCACGCCCAAAACCAATTCTTCCTTTGGCCGCCTCTCCTTCCAGTTCACTGCTGCCAATGATTGGAACGAACTACAAAAATCTCTGAAACTGGAAACACTTATCTCCCTCACTAGCTTTAAGCACCAGCTGTCAAGAGCAGCTCACAGATTACTGCACTTGTACATAGTCCATCTATAATTTAGCCCATACAACTACCTCTCCCCCTACTGTATTTATTTATTTTGCTCCTTTGCATCCCATTATTTCTACCTCTCCTCCGGACCGTACCCCTCCCAGTCCACGAGGTACTGTAGGACCTCACCCAGCGTCTCGAGTCCAGAATAGCATGACGAGGTACTCATAATGGCCTGATGTGATACTAAATGCGGTCTTCCACTCATCTCCCCCCGGATACACACCAGATTATACGCACTCCTAAGGTCCAGTTTTGTGAAGAAACGCGCCTCGTGAAATGATTCCACCGCCGTGGCAATGAGAGGTAGCGGGTAAATAAACCCCACTGTGATGGAATTTAGACCTCTATAATCAATGCACGGACGCAGACATCCCTACTTCTTCTTCACAAAAAAGAAGTTTGAGGAGACGGGTGACGTGGAGGGTCGAATGTACCCCTGTCCCAGAGAGTCAGTGATGGATGTCTCCATAGCCACTGTCTCCTCCTGGGACAATGGGTACACGTGAATCCTTGGATGTGCAGCGTTCTCCAGGAGGTTTATTGCGCAGTCCCCTCGTCGATGGGGTGGTAATTGGGTCGCCTTCTTCTTACAGAAGGCGATAGCCAAATCGGCATATTCAGAGGGAATGCTCACAGTGGAAACCTGGTCAGGACTCTCCACCGTTGTCGCACCGATGGAAACTCCAATGCATCTGCCTTAACACTCCTCTGACCACCCTCTAAGAGCCCCCTGTCTCCATTAAATCACCAGATTGTGATGAGCCAGCCAGGGAATTCCCAGCACCACAGGAAACGCAGGTGAATCAATAAGGAAGAGACTAATCCGCTTCTTATGATCCCCCTGCGTTACCATGTCCAGTGGAACCATGATCTCCCTGACCAGCCCTGACCCTAATGGTTGGCTATCTAAGGCGTGCACGGGGAAAGGTTGGTCTAACGACACCAGGGGAATCCCTAGCCTTAACGCGAGCCCACGATCCATAAAGTTCCCAGCTGCGCCTGAATCGACTAGCGCCTTATGCTGTAGAGAGGGAGAAAAACCAGAAAAAGAAATTAGAAAAAACATATGGCCGACAGGAAGCTCTGGGTGAGTCTGGTGCTGACTCACCTGGGGTGAACGAGGAGTGGTCCATCAAGGCCCTGTCGTTCCACCCCGCCCCTGCGGCCAAGGTCCGGAACTCCAGTGTAAAATCCTGCACGCTCCTCGTCTCCTGTCGCAGGTGGAACAGCCGTTCACCCGCCGCTCTGCCCTCTGGTGGGTGGTTGAAACCGACCCGGAACCGGCAGGTGAACTCGGGGCAGTGATTCCTCGCGGAGTCTGGGCCATTCCACACTGCGTTGGCCCAGGGCTCGACCCGTCAGACAGGAGACGAGGACGCTCACGCTCTCCTCCCCCGAGGGAGTCAGACGAACGGTAGCCAGGTACAGCTCCAGCTGTAGTAGGAACCCCTGGCACCCAGCCGCCGTCCCATCGTACTCCCTCGGGGGCGCCAGACGCAGGGCACCGGATCCGAACGCTGAAGGAAGGGTAGGTGGTGCTGGTGGAAGAGGCGCTAGAGGTGAGGTAGGGAGGCCACTCCTCTCCCATCGGTCCATCCTCTCCATCATCTGGTCCATAGCCGACCCAATCCGGTGGAGAATGGTTGCATGATGAAGGACCCTCTCCTCCATTGATGGGAAAGGAGGTGTGGCTGCTCCTGCTGACTCCATAAAACAGGTGCGGGATTCTGTCACGGGTTACTAGGAGTGGTGGGTAGGAGTCAGGCGCAAAGAGCAGAGGGTTCAGTGATTTGTAGATTTATTTCTCCGGCACAAAACGGTCAAGCCAAATACAGGGCGCATAAACACTGACCAGCACAAACACAGGGTAAATGATCCGGAGAACAATGAAAACACATCCACAACCGACAGAGAACACAAATAATCCTGCACAAACCTAAGCGGGCCTAACAGGCTTAAATAGACCAAAAATCAAGAAACACAAATGGAACAGGTGCAACTAATAAGACTAAACTAACAGAAAAGGAAAAAGGGATCGGTGGCGGATAGTAGACCGGAGATGACTACCACGGAACAGGCAGGGAAGCCACCTTCGGTGAGAGTCGTGACAGTTTTACTCCATGTGTAACTCTGTGTTGTTGTATGTGTCGAACTGCTTTGCTTTATCTTGGCCAGGTCGCAATTGTAAATGATAACTTGTTCTCAACTTGCCTACCTGGTTAAATAAAGGTTAAATAAAATAAAATAAAAAAATGACAATTGAGTACTTTTTCCACCACTGGAGCTGAGATCAATAGGGGTAAAGACCAGTGATTGTTGCAAGGTGACTGCTAGGTGAATCATCATTAGAAGTTTATAGTGTTAATATTGTTTCAGCACTAACATCATCCAGTCCATTCAGACAGAGTACAGTAAAGGCTAAAATGATTGCCAACTGATTGTAAATGGCTTTAGATGACCTTCACACTGCTGCTACCCTTAGCTGAGGGTAATCTTGATTGAGAGATAACACTTCTGCCTACTGTGGAGATACTGACGACCATTCACTTATTTTCACTGAAACCATTTTCAGTTGGGACACAATTATTTTCACCTGTGCTATAGCCTATTGATTGGATTAATATTTTAAATGTGTTCATCATTTATAAAATAGACTTGGTGAAAATAGAGTATGTGACATAACCATGTCAAAGGTAATTTCTCCCATTCTTAATCCAAGTGTACAACACCCTATAGAAACAAAAGTGTAGACTAGCATGGTCCTGTGTGTCTTTACTGTCCCTCCCTACCCCTCTGTGTAGTAGGAGTTGGCCAGGTAGAGCTGCTCTGTCTGACGACGTGGACAGGGGGAAAATACAGATTTACCCGACTTCACCTTTACTGCCCCGCGTAATACGATTACTGCTTAACGTCATGAGTATTTGCTCAGGCCGAGAGAGAGAGAGAGCGTCGGAATTTCAACGAGTAGTTGATTTCTGTAAGCTATGTGCTGTGCGCAGCAGAGTTTCGATGCTTGATATTCGTGCTTGCCAACAGAAATACACTAACTCGTACAATAGTTGTTATTTCTGGCCACGGAGTTTCCCTTTTAAGTGTAGGCGAGAGACAGGGGGCGGTCGAGGGCTGATGTGCTTGTGTGAGGATGTGTTCTAGTGTCAGTTGGATTCTGTGACAATCGGAATAGGATTTGGGTGCTTTTGGAGACAACATGGTAAGACATTATTTTACGTTTGATATGACCGTCGTAATATTTCAGTAAGGGAATAATGTGTAGAGGTCGTTGAAATGTATTGGAATGTGTGTAGCCTGCAGCCTTTGTAATATATAGGATTATATAAACTATTGTGTTTGTTGTGTGTGGTTCTATGATCTAGTCTAGTCCTTTCAAATAAAATGACTAAATGCAGTGTATAATAAATTCAGTATACGGGGATGCCAGTAATAAACCATTTTAACGTGTTAATAATTATTAGCAATACATTTCATCATTGACATTGCGTCACCATGGTTAAACTACTCTACCCAAGGTAGACTACCGTTCGGTTAATCTCTTGAAAGTGAAGTTTTAAATCACATTGAGTGCATCAGCGTTCACATTGGATTACGCAAGGGTGATATACTATTAATGTTTTACTGTAAACTGTAGCTGCAGGCAAAACCAAGCGTTGTTTCACGATAAGCAGTCGCTTTAAAGACGTCATGTCCCCCCGAGTCGAATGATCAGCGCTTTTGTTTTATGCGAAGCATCCAAAAATCACACTTTTCTCCACTGAGTCAAGGAGCTATATAGCGCCTTCACGCGCATGGGTCAGGTCTCTCTCTCTCTTTCTCTCTCTCTCGCTCTTTCTCGTTCTCTCTCTCGCCTGTGGATTTACCTCAAGGATTGAACAGCCACACACCTTATGCAGCCCAATTCCTGGCAGCTACCTTCCATTCGTCTTTTTTTTCTGATAAATATTTAGATACTGTTTATTTATTTCGAAAATTGGAAACAACTGTCACTGATGTGCATGGAGCCATGTGCACCGATCAGGTTTAAAGTTTCAGTTTAAAGTTTTAATGTCACATGCACAAGTACAGTGAAATGCCTTACTTGCAAACTCAAAGACCAACAATGCAATAATCCATGACAATCAATAATAATGTAATACTAGAAAAAAAAGAAGAAGAAGAAGAAATAATGAAGAAATTAATAAGTAAGTAAGCATACTATATACAGGGTTAGTTCCAATGCCATATTTACAATGTGCAGGGATACTGGAGTGATGGAGGTAGATATGTAACGTAACTAGGCAACATGATTTAAGATAAACAGTACCAGCAACTTGTTTGTGAGTGGGTGTGTATGTGTGTCAGTGGCGATTTTAGCATTTAAATCTTGGTGGGGCAAGCCGGCAAAGTTTTATGCATGCCAGCAAAGTCACAACACTAAACAATATATCAATTGCACTATAACGGTGACAAACGGTGCCCACAAACTGTTAGGGCCTACATAAAGCTGTCCCAGCCGAAGAGCTATCATTACCACCGCTACACCTGGCTATCAGCGGAGCCTTGTCTGGCAGCAAAAGAGTTCATTCAGCCTCATTTAGTGCCTTTTTAAAAAACATTGCTGATATGGCTGACCTGCTTAAACAAATGTTTTTGACTGACAATTGAGATGTACACACTATGGCATAAGGAAGCGATGAGCAGATAAGAGGTAATCCGTCATTTCGATTAAGACATTAATGAGCAAGCTAAGACGACGTAGTCTATATAACTATTTGTTCAGGGCTTTTTAAATGTACAGTGACATAATTCAGAGCATGGGCATTATAGTATTCTCCCTGTACAACAAGTCAGAACCATAGGATAAATAAAGGGGGCATATGAGCAGACAATGGAAGCTCTTAAAATATTCGACAATGAAATTTCTCTAAAAACAGGATATAGGCTACATTTGCACCACCAAGTCAAACAGCAAGCTAAGTTATGAGGGGGAATGTGACCAAATTATTAGGGCGAGGCACATGGGCTACTAATAGATTACTAAACAACATACAATTAGTATTACTTTCTCTGCTACAGTATACATATCTCCCTGGCATAGTACATCATTTATGTAGCAGCATGCAATATATTTTTGGACTGTGCTGTGCTCACTTGAACAGGAAGGTGGTGCGGAAGTCCTTCTTGTGGGTAAATTTAGTCATGTAACTTAGACTGGCATTCTCTGAATTTACGGGGCTTTCAAGACAATCGGGAACTCGGAAATTAACTAGATTGAATCATGACGTCAGTGATCTTCAGGTCGGAGCACTAGAGGAGGTCAGAGTTCCTAACTTGGAATTCCGAGTTGGATGACCGTTAAAAAACGTATTTTCCTATTCGGAGCTCAGTTGTCGGTTTCCAGGTGTTTTTAACGTTGCAGAAGTCATGATGGATTGACAGCATGGCCAATGTATTCAACCTTTTCTGGTTCATGGTGTTGCTTGTGAATGTTAATCATTTTAAGCTTGGAAAGAGACCCTTAAACCCAGACTTGGACCACACACCCTCTCCACCGAATAGCAGGCAGGGGAAGCAAAATAGTGATTCATTTGCAATGCTTGCAGTTAGCCACTGATTCCTTCCAAACCACTCATTGTTGAATTTGCGATGTCTGACTAACTAGCATGGTATTCTTTCACTGTAATAGCTACTGTTAATTGGATAGTGCAGTTAGATTAACAAGAATTTAAGCTTTCTGCCAATATCAGATATGTCTATGTCCTAGGAAATTTTCTTGTTACTTACAACCTCATGCTAATCGCATTAGCCTACGTTAGCTCAACTTTCCCGTGGAAGGGACAGTGATCCCGAATAAGTTTAATTGTTTGCAAACTGATATGTGTCACGTATTAGTGCCAAAATAACATGAACATTAAAAAGAAAAAATAATAATACATTAGATAAAAACTTAAAGTCAAAAGTTTGGACACACCTACTAATTCCAGGCCTTTTCTTTATTTTTACGATTTTCTACATTGTAGTGAAGACATAATAGTGAAGACATCAAAACTATAAAATAACACACATGGAATGATGTACTAACCAAAAAAGTGTTAAACAAATCTGCCACCCTTTGTCTTGATGACAACTTTGCATCCTCTTGGCATTCTCTCAACCAGCTTCACCTGGAATGCTTTTCCAACGGTCTTGAAGGATTTCCCACATATGTTGGCTGCTTTTACTTCACTCTGCTGTCCAACTCAACCCAAACCACCTCAATTGGGTCGAGGTCCGGTGATTGTGGGGCGGCAGGGTAGCCTAGTGGTTAGAGCGTTGGACTAGTAACCGTGAAGGTTGCAAGTTCAAATCCCCGAGCTGACAAGGTACAAATCTGTCATTCTGTTCCTAGACTGTCATTGAAAATAAGAATATGTTCTTAACTGACTTGCCTAGTTAAATAAAGGTCTAATAAAAAAGGTCATCATCAGGCCAGGTCATCTGATGCAGCACTCCATCACTCTCCGTCTTGGTCAAAAATCCCTTACAAAGTCCTGTTGAAAAACAAATGATAGTCCCACAAAGTCAAAACCAGATGGGATGGCGTATAGATGTCGAATGCCGTGGTAGCCATGCTGGTTACGTGTGTCTTGAATTCTAAAAAAATCACAGACAGTGTCACCAGCAAAGGCCCCCACACCATCACGCCTCCTCCTCAATGCTTCATGGTGGGAACCACACATGCGGAGATCATCCGTTGATCCACGTTTCACAAAGCCACGGCGGGTGTAACTAAAATCTCAAATTTGGACTTTTAGTAGTGGTTTCTTTGCATCAATTAGATCATGAAGGCCTGATTCATGCAGTCTCCTCTGAATAGTTGATGTTGAGATGTGTCTAACTTGAATTCTGTGAAGCATGTATTTGGGTTGCAACTTCTGAGGCTGGTAACTCTCTAATTCTAATGAATACCTCTGCAGCAGAGGTAACTCTGGGTGTTCCTTTCCTGTGGCGGTCCTCATGAGAGCCAGTTTCATCATAGCGCTTGATGGTTTTGTAACTGCATTTGAAGAAACTTTGAAAGTTCTTGACACATCTGGATTGACTGACCTTCATGTCTGCCCTTTTTTTTTTTTTTTTTACATTTTCATCTAAAATTGCATACCCAAATCTAACTGCCTGTAGCTCAGGCCCTGAAGCAAGGATATGCATATTCTTAATACCACTTGAAAGGAAACACTTTGAAGTCTGTGGAAATGTGAAAGGAATGTAGGAGAATATAGCACATTCGATCTGGTAAAAGATAATACAAAGACAAAAACAACCGTTTTTTTTGTAATTTCTTTGTAACATCAGCTTTGAAATGCAAGAGAAAGGCCATAATGTAATATTCCAGCCCAGTTCATATTTACATTTTGGCCACTAGATGGCAGCAGTGTATGTGCAATGTTTTAGACTGATCCAATGAACCATTGCATTTCTGTTCAAAATGTTGTATCAAGACTGCCCAAATGTGCCTAATTGGTTTATTAATAACTTTTCATGTTCAAAACTGTGCACTCTCCTCAAACAATAGCATGGTATTCTTTCACTGTAATAGCTGTTGTAAATTGGACTGTGCAGTTAGATTAACAATAATTTAAGCTTTCTGCCAATTAAGATATGTCTATAGTATGTCCTGGGAAATGTTCATGTTACTTACAACCTTATGCTAATCGCATTAGCCTACGTTAGCTCAAGACTCCCGTGGACGGGACACCGATCCTGAAAGTAATGATGGACTGTCAATTCTCTTTGCTTATTTGAGCTGTTCTTGCCATAATTTGGAGGTGGTCTTTTACCAAATAGGGCTATTCTCTGTGTACACCTACCTCGTCACAACACAAATTCATTAAGAAGGAAAAAAATTCCACAAATGAACTTTTAACAAGTCACACCTGTTAATTGAAGCTGGTTGAGAGAATGCCAAGGATGTGCAAAGCTGTCATCAAGGCAAAGGCTACTTTGAAGAATCTCAAATATAAAATATATCTTGGTTTGTTTAAAACTTTTTTGGTTACTACATATGTGTTATTTCATAGTTTTGTTGTCTTCACAATTATTCTACAATGTAGAAAATAGTAAAAATGAAGAAAAACCCTGGAATGAGTAGGTGTGTCCAAACTTTTGACTGGTACTGTATTTAAATATATATAATATATATATATATATATATATATATATATATATATATATATATATATATATATATATATATATATATATATATATATATATATTTTTTAGCTAAACAGGCGGGGCTAAAAACAGCCTCTGCCCCACCTGCCCTGAATGACAGGTCACCACTGGTGTGTGTAAAGTATGCAGACCCCTTGGCTTTTTCCCAGAATTTGTTACGTTAAAGCCTTATTCTAAAATGAATTACATTATTTTTGTCCTCATCCATCTACACATAATACCCCATAATGACAAAATGAATACAGATTTTGTTAAATGTATGTACAGATCCTTTTTTAAGAGACTCGAAATTGAACTCAGATGCATCCTGTTTCCATTGATCATCCTTAGGCTGTTTCTACAACTTGATTGGCATCCACCTGTGGTAAATTCAATTGATTGGACTTGATTTGGAAAGGCACACACATCAAATCAAATGTATTGGTCACATACACATGGTTAGCAGATGTTATTGCGAGTGTAGCAAAATGCTTGTGCTTCTAGTTCCGACAGTGCAGCAATATCTAACAAGTAATATCAAACATTTTCACAACAAATACCTAATACACACAAATCTAATTAAAGGAATGGAATAAGAATATATAAATATATGGATGAGCAATGACAGAGTGCATAGGCTAAAATGCAATAGATAGTATAGAATACAGTATATACAGTTGAAGTCAGAAGTTTACATACACTTAGGTTGGATTCATTAAAACTCGTTTTTCAACCACTCCACAAATTTCTTGTTAACAAACTACAGTTTTGGCAAGTCAGTTAGGACATCTACTTTGTGTTTGACACAAGTCATTTTCAAACAATTGTTTACAGAGAGATTATTTCACTTATAATACACTGTATCACAACTCCAGTGGGTCAGAAGTTTTCATACACTAAGTTGAGTGTGACTTTAAACAGCTTGGAAAATTCCAGAAAATGATGTCATGGCTTTAGAAGATTCTGATAGGCTAATTGACATCATTTGAGTCAATTGTAAGTGTACCTGTGGATGTAGTTCAAGGCCTACCTTCACACTCAGTGCCTCTTTGCTTGACATCATGAGAAAATCAAAAGAGATCAGCCAAAATTGTAGACATCCACAAGTCTGGTTCATCCTTGGGAGCAATTTCTAAACGCCTGAAGGTACCAGGTTCATCTGTACAAACAATAGTACGCAAGTATAAACACCATGGGACCACGCAGCTGTCATACCACTCAGGAAGGAGACACTTTCTGTATCCTAGAGATGAACGTACTTTGGTGTGAAAAGTGCAAATCAATCCCAGAACAACAGCAAAAGACCTTGTGAAGATGCTGGACGAAAAAGGTACACAAGTATCTATATCCACAGTAAACAAGTCCTATATCGACACAACCTGAAAGTCCGCTCAGCAAGGAAGACGCCACTGCTTCAAAACCGCCATAAAAAAGCCAGAATACGGTTTGCAACTGCACATGGGGACAAAGATCGTACTGTTTGGAAAAATGTCCCTTGGTCTGATGAAACAAAAAATAGAACTGTTTGGCCATAATGACCGTCATTATGTTAAAAGGAGGAAAACGGGGGATGCTTGCAAGCCGAAAAACACCATCCCAAATACATTTAAACTCAGTTTTTCACAACAGGCAGTGGCTCAGATGGTTGTTGTCCTTGATTATCTTTTTGGCCTTCCTGTGACATCAGGTGCTGTTTATATAAGATCCCACATTTCAAAGTGCGTGTCTGAGAAGAAACGAAGCCATGAGGTCGAAGGAATTTTCCGTAGAGCTCCGAGACAGGATTGTGTTGAGGCACAGATCTGGGGAAGGGTACCAAAAAATGTCTGCAGCATTGAAGTTCCCCAAGAACACAGTGGCATCCATCATTCTTAAATGGAAGACGTTTGAACCCAACAAGGCTCTTCCTAGAGCTAGCTGCCTGGCCAAACTGAGCAATCAGTGGAGAAGGGACTTGGTCAGGGTGGTGACCAACAACCCTATGGTCACTCTGACAGAGCTCCAGAGTTCTTCCTTGGAGAGGTGGAGAACCTTCCAGAAGGAGAACCATCTCTGCAGCACTCCTCTGATCAGGCCTTTATTGTGGAGTGGACAGATGGAATCCACTCCTCAGTAAAAAGCACATGACAGCCAGCTTGGTGTTTGCAAAAAGACTCTCAGACCATGATTAACAGGATTCTCTGGTCTGATGAAACCCTGAATCCCTGCTGTGAAGCATGGTGGTGGCAGCATCATGCTGTGGGGATGTTTTTCAGTGGCAGGGACTGGGAGACTAGTCAGGGTCGAGGGAAAGATAAACATAGCAAAGGTTAGAGAGATCCTTGATGAAAACCTGCTCTAGAGCTCTCAGGACTTCAGACTGGGGTGAAGGTTCACCTTCCAACAGGACAACAACCCTAAGCACAAAGCCAAGACAACGCAGGAGTTGCTTCGGGACAAGTCTCTGTATGCCCTTGAGTGGCCCAGCCAGAGCCCGGACTTGAACCTGATTGAACATCTCTGGAGAGACCTGAAAATAGCTGTTCAGCGACGCTCCCCATCCAACCTGACAGAGCTTGAGAGGATCGGCAGCGACGAATGGGAGAAACTCCCCAAATATGTGTGTGCCAAGAATACTCAAGACTGTAATCGCTGCCAAAGGTGCTTCAACAAAGTATTGAGTAAAGGTCTGAATACCTATGTAATATTTCAGTTTTTATTTTTTATACATTTCTAAAAACCTGTTTTTGATTTGTCATTATAGGGTATTGTGTGTAGATTGATGAGGAAAATAAACAATTTAATCAATTTTAGAATAAGGCTGTAACATAACAACATGTGGAAGATGTCAAGGGGTCTGAATACTTTCCAAATGCACTGTATGTGCATATACTTTGTGAGTGAGCAGATGATGGAATGAGCGTGAGTGTGTAGGGCCCTCTGAGTCTGCATAGATACAGTTAAAGGTCAATGAAGATAAAAGGTAAATTCAGATCATCCGTGTAGCGATTTTGTTAGCTATTTGTCAGTCTTATTGCTTGGGGATAGAAGCTGTTTAAGAGCATGTTGTTGCCAGACTTGATGCACCGGTACCGCTTGCCATGCGGAAGCAGAGAGAATAGTCTATGGCTTGGGTGGTTGGAGTCTTTAAAGATTTTCCGGGCCTTTCTACCACACCGCCTGATATAGATTTCCTGGGTGGCAGGAGGCTAGGCCCCAGTGATGTACTGGCTGTCCGCACCACACTCTGTAGCTCCATGTGATTGGGGGCAGTGCTATTGCCATACTAGGTAGTGATGCAGCCATTCAAAATGTATAACTTTTTGAGGATTTGAGGGCCCATGACAAACCTTTTCAACCTCCTGGGGTGTAAGAGGTGCTGTCGTAGAGTACATGCCCCTTTGCCCTTCCAGGCTCCAAAGTGCCCTTTCAGGAGGTGGTAAATATTTTTTTGTATTCTTTTTTTGTCATTGTAGTTCAGAACCCACTGCCCGCAAGTTGTCATGTTCACCACCCCCCATTCTGTCTGTTGGTTGCACCTGTTGTTAAGCCCTGTACAGAGCTTACAGTCACCCTGTTGTGCCCTTTTCTCCAGTCTGCCCTCTAAAGAGATTGTGCACGGCCGGTATCCAAACAGCACTCTTACCCAATGAGAAAGGGGGAACACTAAGGGTAGCTGTCACGTCCTGACCATAGAAAGCCTTTATTTTCTATGGTGGAGTAGGTCAGGCCGTGACTGGGGGGTGTTCTAGTTTATTATTTCTATGTGTATTCTATGTTTTCTATTTCTTTGTTGGTCGGGTATGGTTCCCAATCAGAGGCAGCTGTCTATCGTTGTCTCTGATTGGGGATTATACTTAGGCAGCCTTTTTTCCACTTGTTTGTGGGATCTTGTTTTTGTATTGTTGCTTTTGAGCCCTACAAAACTCTACGTTTGTTTGTTTGTTACTCTTTATTGTTTTGTTGCTGGTTCACATTTAAAATATATTATGACGAACCCAAACCACGCTGTGCTTTGGTCCACTCCTTATAACGATCGTGACAGTAGCGCTGCCACGCCTCTGATAATGCCCCTGGTTCACATGTACATTATAGGTCAATGCTTTCGAAGTTGTTTGTGTGTAGGCCTGCATGCGTGGTCATATATTCGGAGAGGGGTGATCATCTCAGGAAAAGAGATGAGTGATTTGTGTCTCCATTAAACTTTAAATTTGGTGACTTGTCCCAGAGAGCAGGAGTGGTCAGCCTTGGTTAGCCCGAGATAGGGCACCGCACAGTGAACGCAATGGCGTCCTAGATTGCTAGGATGCGGAGCCCGGAACATAGTTTGTGAAAAGTCCTAAGGTTTAGCCCTGACTGTTATTCAAGGCAGTCCTATAATTCATTACTCTTTGTCTGTCCATCTGAATTGTATAATGTGAAGAAACCTTCTGCCCTTTTCTCCACACAGGCACATAACTCCGACTATGGTAGACAGTGGTAGGACACACTGTGACTTGTCTTATGTGCGGATTACCACAGCTGGAGTTTGGTGTATATGTTCCAGGCGTCGCATTTATTGCATGGTGTCCTATACTCTAAATGACTAGCCTTTGCCATGCTCTATGCATCCAAGCCACAGTATAGGACTACATCAGCAAGATGTGTTTAGTATCTGAG
Source organism: Oncorhynchus clarkii lewisi (assembly GCF_045791955.1). Taxonomy (NCBI): domain Eukaryota; kingdom Metazoa; phylum Chordata; class Actinopteri; order Salmoniformes; family Salmonidae; genus Oncorhynchus; species Oncorhynchus clarkii. Next base: position 71,181,433 of record NC_092147.1, read on the forward strand.
TTAAATGAGTTCTATTCTGCCTGAGGTTACATTGACTTGTGTAATCCCTGGTTTGCTAAACCTCTTCTCTTGTTAAGACTATCCCTTAATAACTATTGACAAAGAGGTTTTGTCAATAGTTGAGTGATGTATAATCTCCCTCAAGACATCTCAATGCAAGTCAGAAGACATGTGGCATTGAGTTTATAATGAAGCGATGGAATTCAATTAAATCTGCAATGCAGCACACACAGAATGTGTATAGCCTAAGACAAAATTATTCCCTTACATTCTCCTCCTTGTACGCATTGCACAGTTTGAGAGTTCTGGACTGCACCAAAGGAGCTAGACGAATGATGTCAGGTCTTCAGTACATGACACGAGGACTTCCTTACATTACTCTATCTTTATTGTCAGTAAGAGAAGAGGAGGCTCAAGGCATCTTAAGATACAGTATTAATAAGGCGAACCAAAGAGGTTATAATGCTCTGATAACTAATCAGAACCAGAGGCTATACATTGTCCATTCTAATATAATGAAGTACTTCTTTAGATTTATGAATGCACAGTAGAGAATAGCATAGGGAATGATGGGTAGGCCAAAAAATACCTGAAAACACCAGTATTCAAGATGGCCTCACTCTACATATTGTGCAACTGGGACTTGTCTTTCTTTTCATCAAAATGCTATGCAAGCCAAATAGATATTGGAGACAATTTTATAACTCACAGCATTGTGTGTTCTGATTGTTGTAGTAGTAGTAGTAGTAGTAGTAGTAGTAGTAGTAGTAGTTTGCACTTGTGACTCATTGCCTCTTCATTATTACCCTGGGCTCATGCGAGGAAGGTTTGCGTGTATGTTATAAAACACAAATTAAACAAGGTTGGAACACTCCCATGACTAACTAATGGTTCTCTCTCATCTGGCGCAACACTGCATGAGACATTACTAAACAATGACAAGTCTGAGACATATTACAGTGTTATTAATTGAAATTTAGCATTTATGTTTTACCTCGTGTGGGTTTTTCTTATTTTCTAGAAATATTTCCCTAAAGCGAACCTTTTGAGGTATTGTCAGTTTAAATGTGGCTGTTTGAAGGTCGTGTCAATGGTCACATTTGGGTGTTGTTCAGTGATGACATAATAAAGACCATATCCCACGATGCTGTGTTGAACATTTGCATAGTCCCAGTGGGATTTCAGTCAGGATCATTGAGCACTGACAGAAATATGGTAGGATGATAATAACCATGTGGTGACAGAAGCAATTATAAGGAGGTCAAAAGATTGCAGTACCTGCAGGATATGACCTTGTGAGTTCACATATACAGTAACCTCTTACTGTTAGTAATACACACAAGGTGATGGATGGCCTTACGCACAATCCAAAATGACATTTTGCCAAATGTAAGGGAGACATTCCACCAGTAGTTGTTGACACCCGTGCGATACCTGAAATGATTTTACTCTGTCCGGATGTGGAGACGGAGACGATCCAGGATCGCTAGAAATACTTGTCCTAACCCCCACCACCCCCGTGCTTCAATATCCCCAGACATTGTGTGAGATGCAGGGCTGTATTAAGATCTAACCTTCTATGCGTACATGGCACGTTTATCAAGAGGGCTGGTTCAGGTTGAGCACCCTTATCAAATCAGCCCATAATTAGACGCTGAGGGACATTCGACTGTCTGGTGCTACTCTGACACCTGGAGTGGCCTGAAGTAGGAACAGAGGCATGGCACAGGAACAGTGGCACAAGATCAAAGGTTATTACTGACAGCAGGGGAGGGTTCATATCAGGGCAGCGCTGATTGTGTGTAGATCATGAGGACTTCATTAACATTTTCCAGGTGGGGTCTTGTTCTCTCTCTCTCTTAACATGTATCTTCCGCAATGCTTTGGCGATACGGAGTGAATCCACCTCTAAGTGATTGCAGGTCTTACTTCCTTCAATATCCCTTTTGTATCTCTACACACGTGAGCAAGCCTTGGGCTGTCCATTTGGTATTGTCACAATATTTTTTGCTAAATTAATAGTCTAACCACTTTGAGCTAGCTGATCCAAAGATCATGCCGCCTTTGCGTTGTCACTCACTCACTCACACACACACACACACACACACACACACACACACACACACACACACACACACACACACACACACACACACACACACACACACACACACACACACACACACACACACACACACACACACACACACACACACACACACACACACACTGTGGAGTAGTTCAGTGGCCTGCATAAAGAGACGTTCTATAGTTCAAAGAATCATCACATTGTCCGTGCTTAAGGGGTTCCAGCCATCCTCAGACAATGGGATGGGGGTCAAAGATGCATATTAAAGTTCTTGCTTCCAAATGATGTTTTTATGTGCTTGGACTGAGGTTTTGGGGGATTACTATGATGTAGTTCTAATTGGAATGTAACTCCCAGGTTGGAAGTAGCAAATTGCTCCCTTTTTTATCACAACTAGCTGGACCCCTCTTTGGTTGTTACCATTAGCAGATCCATGCTACCCACTGAAATGCTCTCTGAAAGTGTAAGAGGTAAGTGAACACTGATACTTCATTCAAACAGACTTCGGCTGTTAGTTCAATAACTTTTTTAGAGAAGAGAAGTGGTTGACTTGAATACTAGATGTGTTTAAGGTTGGCTGTTTTTAGCTGAGATTGAATGGTGGCAATATGATTTAAAATGGATTGGAATTTAAAAAAGGCTTATATTGTGCAATACCTTGTTCTCTTTCACTGTCAATGTCAGGTATGGTATGCATTCTTGCAGATGTAATTTATTTTGTATGTGACCAAACCATTCAGCTCTTCAGTGTAATGGTGATCTATCCTGACTATACATAACTGTTTTGTAAGGTAGAAGTTATGTTGAATGTTGGTCATGCTGTAGAAGCCCTGGTAGAACTGGGGGCATTGTTAAAGAGTCTGATTGTGTGTGGCTCAGCCCGGAGCAGGCTAGCAGCAAAAAACATCCTATTTTGAGTTATCATGCATTATACCTAGCAAGCATTTGAGTCAGCTAAAATTTTAATGTTATGTCTTTGCTACAGCATGTATACCCATCTATTTCACATTGCATTTGATGATTAATAGCTGTCACCGTAAAGAATGACAACAGCCTTTATATGTGACTAGGCGTATGTCACACGTCAATACTTCAAAGAAGAGGTATTTGAAGGGAAACATATTTTTTCACCAAAATGTGTTTTTCTGTCAGAAATGCCATCCAGAACATGTGAACTTCATGTGCCTTAATAACAAACGTGGACCCCATCTGCTAATATGAATACAATTGTTAAATTATGAGTCTAGTTGTTTTAACCACAGAAAAAGTTGTGTAGCCATGTAGCATGCTTCTGTCTGTAACATGAGTTCCTCAGTATTTGTCGGTAATAATTCTAACGCTGCTTTTTTGAAAGATATCACAAAGAACTGCAAAAGTCTTGCTAATGCTCTCCACTTTCTGGTGGACTGAGTTTTTAAATCAGTGGAATACCAAGTGGAAGCAGAGCAAAATAACTAAGGAGATGGAAAAAACTCTGTTTGATTGCAAATATGCGGAGGAAGTTGAAAAGATAACACAAAGAAAGCTATTGTATAAAACACCTGTCTCCGGATTACATCTTCAAACTAAGGGCAACCATGACATCCGTGACAGAGAGGGAAAAGCATTCCTCCATTTATATGGGTAAGAGAGTCTAGCTAGCTACATTTTCCGATATTATACGTTTCTAATTTTGTCAGAAAGTCGTTTTCATTGCCAGTTAAAGTGTACTGTTAACTAGCTAGCTGACGTTAGCTGGCTAGCTTGCTAGCTAACGTTATGTGTATGATCTTTGTAGTAATGTCATTTGTATCTCAGAAATCCATTTGCATTGCTAGTCATAGCCTAATATTAGATAGCTAGCCAACATTGAACCTAGTTGGTTAGCTTTAGCTACCTGCAGATTCATGTATGGTAGTAATGTTATGAGTTGGGATTATGTTTCATTGTTTAGCGAGCTACATGTCTAAACAAAAGACTCCACTATGCAAGTAACCAATTCACTCTAGCGTTTTACTGTATCCTATGCATGTGACAAATAAACTTAGTTTTTTATTTAATATAGTGTGTTTACCAGAGATGGTAATGTGAAGAACAACATGACCTGCACCAAAGTCAAATTAGGATATAACGTTATGCCAATGAGACAGTGTCCTCGTTTTTTTTAAATGATCTGGTAGTATGCCCTGCTTTTATTTCATCACACGCACAACTGCAAACAATTTTCTGTAATTAGCTTGCCATTAACTTGTAAATAATGATCTTGTTGTGAGATTATTTTCCTGTAATAATGCATACAAATTAGCTTAAGTGTCACGATCGCTGTCTTCAAATTCCCTGTCATAAATGAGCCAAGGTGCAGCGTGCATGTAATTCAATTTTTTTTAATCGAAGTGAAACCTTCACACGGTCTGTGCATATTGTAAACAACACCTGGTGCACGAAATCTAAGGAAGTCTCTAGATTTTGCTCGCCTAAAGTAGAGTATATTTGATAAATTGCAGACCACATTACTTGCCTACAGACTTCTCAGCTATACTATTCGTGGCTGTTTATTTACCACCAAAAATAGATGCTGGCACTAAGACCGCACTCAGTCAGCTGTATAAGGAAATAAGCAAACAGGAAACCACTCACCCAGAGGCGGCGCTCCTAGTGGCCGGAGACTTTAATGCAGGGAAACTTAAATCAGTTCTACCAAATCTCTATTAACATGTTAAAAGTGCAACCAGAGGGAAAAACATTCTAGATCACCTGTACTCCACACACAGAAACACGTACAAAGCTCTCCCTCGCCCTCCATTTGGTAAATCCGACCACAACTCTATCCTCCTGATTCCTGCTTACAAGCAAAACTGATTAAAACTTTGTTATTTCACCTTTATTTAACCAGGTAGGCTAGTTGAGAACAAGTTCTCATTTGCAACTGCGACCTGGCCAAGATAAAGCATAGCAATTTGACACATACAACAACACAGAGTTACACATGGAATAAACAAAACATAGTCAATAATACAGCAGAACAAAAGAAAACAAAAAGTCTATGTACAGTGAGTGAAATGAGGTAAGATAAGGGAGTTAAGGCAAAAAATAGGCCATGGTGGTTGCTGTAATTACAATATAGCAATTTAAACAGATGTGCAGAAGATGAATGTGCAAGTAGAGATACTGGGGTGCAAAGGAGCAAGATAAAGGAATAAATACTGTGTGGGGATGAGGTAGGTGTAACGCCCGGGGTATAGTGGGTGAGAAGTCAGGGGCAGGAAGCAGAGAGTTCAGGGTAGTGCTATATCGTTTAATGCACCAAACAATTCCGCACAACCAGTAGGCGGGCCTGCTGGTAAATAAAGCCCGACCAATCAGCCTAAAATGAACACAGGTGAAACCAATAAAGGGGGAAAAGGGATCAGTGGAAGCTAGTATGCCGGTGACGACGACCGCCGAGTGACACCCGAACAGGAAGGGGAGCCACCTTCGGTAGGAGTCGTGACAGTAGGTAGATAGATGGGCTGTTTACAGATGGGCTATGTACAGGTGCAGTGATCTGTGAGCTGCTCTGACAGCTGGTGCTTAAAGCTAGTGAGGGAGATATGAGTCTCCAGCAGGAAGCACCAGTGACTCGTCTATAAAAAAGTGGTCAGATGAAGCAGATGCTAAACTACAGGACTGTTTTGCTATCACAGAATGGAACATGTTCTGGGATTCTTCCGATTACATTGAGGAATACACCACATAAGTCACTGGCTTTATCAATAAGTGCATTGAGGACGTCGTCCCCACAGTGACTGGACGTAGATACCCCAACCAGAAGCCATGGATTACAGGCAACATTCGCAATGAGCTAAAGGGTAGAGCAGCCGCTTTCAAGGTGCGGAACTCTAACCCGGAAGCTTGCAATAAATCCTACTATGCCCTGCGACGAACCATCAACCCGGCAAAGCGTCAATACAGGGCTAAGATTGAATCATACTACACCGGATCCGACGGTCGTCGGATGGGGCAGGGCTTGCAAACTATTACAGACTACAAAGGGAAGCACAGCTGCAAGCTGCCCAGTGACACGAGCCTACCAGACGAGCTAAATCACTTCTATTCTCACTTCGAGGCAAGCAACACTGAGGCATGCATGAGAGCATCAGCTGTTTCAGACGACTGTGTGATCACGCTCTCCATTGCCGACGTGAGTAAGACATTTCAACAGGTCAACATATACAAGGCTGCGGGGCCAGACGGATTACCAGGACGTGTGCCCCGGGCATGTGCTGACCAACTGGCAGGTGTCTTCACTGACATTTTCAACATGTCCCTGATTGAGTCTGTAATACCAACATGTTTCAAGCAGACCACCATAGTCCCTGTGCCCAAGAACACAAAGGCAACCTGCCTAAATTACTACAGACCCGTAGCACTCACGTCCATAGCCATGAAGTGCTGTTAGTGAAAGGCTGGTAATGGCTCACATCAACACCATTATCCCAGAAACCCTAGACCCACTCCAATTTGCATACCGCCAAAACAGATCCACAGATGATGCAATCTCTATTGCACTCCACACTGCCCTTTCCCACCTGGACAAAAGGAACACCTATGCGAGAATGCTATTCATTGACTACAGCTCAGCATTCAACACCATACTACCCTCAAAGCTCATCACTAAACTAAGGAACCTGGGACTAAACACCTCTCTCTGCAACTGGATCCTGGACTTCCTGACGGGCCGCCCCCCCAGGTGGGGAGGGTAGGTAGCAACACATCTGCCACGCTGATCCTCAACACTAGAGCTCCCCAGGGGTGCGTGCTGTCCCCTCCTGTACTCCCTGTTCACCCACGACTGTATGGCCAGGCACGACTTCAACACCATCATTAAGTTTCCTGACGACACAACAGTGGTATGCCTGATCACCGACAACGACGAGACAGCCTATAGGGAGGAGGTCAGAGACCTGGCTGGGTGGTGCCAGAATAACAACCTATCCCTCAACCTAACCAAGACTAAGGAGATGATTGTGGGCTGCAGGAAAAGGAGCACCGAGCACGCCCCCATTCTCATCTACGGGGCTGTAGTTAAGCAGGTTGAGAGCTTCAAGTTCCTTGGTGTCAACATCAATAACAAACTAGAATGGTCCAAACACACCAAGACAGTCGTGAAGAGGGCACGACAAAGCTTATTCCCCCTCAGGAAACTAAAAAGATTTGGCATTGTTCCAGAGATCCTCAAAAGGTTCTACAGCTGCAACATCGAGAGCATCCTGACCGGTTGCATCACTGCCTGGTACGGCAATTGCTTGACCGCAAGGCACTTCAGAGGGTAGTGCGTACGGCCCAGTACATCACTGAGGCAAAGCTGCCTGCCATCCAGGACCTCTACACCAGGCAGTGTCAGAGGAAGGCCCTAAAATTGTCAAAGACCCCAGCCACCCCGGTCATAGACTGTCCTCACTACTACCGCATGGCAAGCGGTACCGGAGTGCCAAGTCTAGGACAAAAAGGCTTCTCAACAGTTTTTACCCCCAAGCCAAAAGACTCCTGAACAGGTAAACTAATGGTTACTCTGACTATTTGCATTGTGTGCTACCCCTTCCCCCTAACCCCTCTTTTATGCTGCTGCTACTCTCTGTTTATCATACATGCATAGTCACTTTAATCATACCTACATGTACATGCTACCTCAATTGGCCCTACCAACCAGTGCTCCCGCACGTTGGCTAACCGGGCTATCTGCATTGTGTCCTACCACCCGCCAACCCCTCTTTTTACGCTACTGCTACTCTCTGTTCATCATATATGCATAGTCACTTTAATCATACCTACATGTACATGCTACCTCAATAAGCCTGACTAACTGGTGTCTGTAGCCTTGCTACTGTTATTTTCAAATGTCTTTTTACTGTTGTTTTATTTCTTTACTTACCTACACACACACACCTTTTTTTCGCACTATTGGTTGCAGCCTGAAAGTAAGCATTTCACTGTAAGGTGAATTCGGTGCACGTGACAAATACATTTTGTTTTGATTTGATTTGACAACTGTGGTTGCTTAGTACCTACCACACTCACTATGTTTAGCACATGGCCTCACATGTGAATTCTTAAAAAATGGGTGAGACTAAAGCTTAAGAGAGTGTGAACGATGCTGAATGGTGTAGACAAATAAGAGCTCACCATTAGGTGTACCAAAATATCCAAGGGACATTTTCTCAAAACAGAATGTGTTTCCCATTGTTCCTCAACTGTAGTGTATAATATATAATTTTCTAGCAGAGTCTGTACTTTTATCCGATGTAAAAAACGCTATTTCAAATTTTGCTACATAAGACCGAATCGAGCCGGTCGGTCACACATGTCAAAAGAGCTCTTTGCAAAGACTCTGGAAGGTATTGGAAACATGACACATCTGACGAGTAATGATTGTTTTTCAACAGGTTTTGATTGTATATTTCCCGTCAAGTATATATGTCCTAGGCTGCTTCATCGTACTGTAGGTTTAATTTAAGTGGTTTTGATGCTTCAATGCCCTTGATGCTTCAATGGCCTTCTTACAAGGTGTGATTATGTTGCTGTCTATGGATGTATTCCTGCCCACTCCTTTTTAAGCGAACGATGTTCACCAGATCAATTGTTTAATCAGCTGTTATATAGTGACTGCTAGTCACAATTTCAAGCCTTCTTCGGATTGAAGTATCAGTAATTCAAACATGGATTGAAGCTTAGTTGGAAACCTTTCCTCACAATGAATGATTTGTGATTACAACAGATTGACTTACACAGCAAGCATGTTAAGCCACACATTAAGTAGAGGAAATCTCACCAAAAGTCAAAAGCGCTTTGTTAGAAGTCAGCGGTTAATGTTTAACATCCATTGTACTGAGCTGAGTGTCTTGTAGCATGGATACTAGGCCTACATTGGGATGCTAAGCAGTGAGCCAGAAAAGCACCCACATGGGTTTAGCTCCACAGAGTTTAGAGCTTTGGAACTTGGTCATGACATGAATCAGACAGAGGTATTATAAACCTCAGAGCTCTGTAACTCTCTCAGTGACTATGAATGAAAACCTTCCCCATCAGAAACAAAACGTTGTACTGTATACAGTGTTGCATCTGTCCCGCTGTCAAAAACGTGATTTTCCTGTGGTTTACATATATGTGACCCACCGCCTCGATTCGGTCTTATGTAGCAACATTTGAAATTGTGTTTTTTACATTGCATATAAGTAAGGACTCAGAGCTACAAAATTGTTTAACATAGTCTGCAGATGAGGAACAATGGGAAAGTATTTCTGCTTTGAAAGTTAATAAACTTGTAACACCACTTTTGTTGAAATGATCCTTGAATATTTTGGTACACCTACTGGAGAGCTCTTCTTTGTCTATATCTATTCAGCATCGTTCACACCTTAGCCCCATCCATCTATTTAAGGATTCACATGTGACGCCATGTGCTAAACAAAGTGAATAAGGTAGTGTAATATACAACCAAAGATTAGCTTACAATAAAGAAAAACTCCAGGTAAAAATACACTTTGGCCAATATCCTAATTTAAATTGATGGGTCATGTGAAAGAAATGCTATAACCAACCCCCAGCCACATCTAGCTAAGTGGATGGGTCACTATTGTCTAGACAGGTACACATGTTCATGAAATACAATAGATGGCCATAATAAACCCCAGAGACACCTGGCTAACTTGATGAGTCATGTAATCATTCTCATGCGAAATGGAGTCTTTTGTTTAGACATGTAGCTAGCTATCTAAACAATTAACCATAATCTCAACCCATAGCTACAGTACAAACAGATTGTCATAGCTAGCCACAATGCATTAAATGCTGGAGTATGAATCTGCAAGTACAGTTGAAGTCAGAAGTTTACATACACTTAGGTTGGAGTCATAAAAACTTGCTTTTCAATCACTCCACAAATTTCTTGTTAACAAACTATAGTTTTGGCAAGTCGGTTACTTTGTGCACGACATAAGTAATTTTTCCAACAATTGTTTACAGACAGATTATTTCACTTATAATTCACTGTATCACAATTCTAGTGGGTCAGAAGTTTACATACACTAAGTTGACTGTGCCTTTAAACAGCTTGGAAAATGATTGAAAATTATGTCATGGCCTTAGAAACTTCTGATAGGCTAATTTACATCATTTTAATCAATTGGAGATGTACCTGTGGATGTATTTCAAGGCCTACCTTCAAACTCAGTGCCTCTTTGCTTGACATCATGGGAAAATGAAAAGAAATCAGCCAAGACCCCAGAAAAAATTTGGAGACCTCCACAAGTCTGGTTCATCCCTGGGAGCAATTTCCAAATGCCTGAAGGTACGGCGTTCATCTGTACAAACAATAGTACGCAAGTATAAACACCATGGGACCACGCAGCCGTCATACCGCTCAGGAAGGAGATGCCTTCTGTCTCCTAGAGATTAACCTACTTTGGTGCGAAAAGTGCATGTCACGACTTCCGCTGAAATCGGCTCCCCTCCTTGTTCGGGTGGCGTTCGGTGGTCGACGTCACCGGCCTTCTAGCCATCGCCGCTCCATTTTTCATTGTTCCATTTGTTTTGTCTTGTTCCTCGCACACCTGGTTTACATTCCCTAATCACACTGCATATATACAGTGCCTTGCGAAAGTATTCGGCCCCCTTGAACTTTGCGACCTTTTGCCACATTTCAGGCTTCAAACATAAAGATATAAAACTGTATTTTTTTGTGAAGAATCAACAACAAGTGGGACACAATCATGAAGTGGAACGACATTTATTGGATATTTCAAACTTTTTTAACAAATCAAAAACTGAAAAATTGGGCGTGCAAAATTATTCAGCCCCCTTAAGTTAATACTTTGCAGCGCCACCTTTTGCTGCGATTACAGCTGTAAGTCGCTTGGGGTATGTCTCTATCAGTTTTGCACATCGAGAGACTGAAATTTTTTCCCATTCCTCCTTGCAAAACAGCACGAGCTCAGTGAGGTTGGATGGAGAGCATTTGTGAACAGCAGTTTTCAGTTCTTTCCACAGATTCTCGATTGGATTCAGGTCTGGACTTTGACTTGGCCATTCTAACACCTGGATATGTTTATTTTTGAACCATTCCATTGTAGATTTTGCTTTATGTTTTGGATCATTGTCTTGTTGGAAGACAAATCTCCGTCCCAGTCTCAGGTCTTTTGCAGACTCCATCAGGTTTTCTTCCAGAATGGTCCTGTATTTGGCTCCATCCATCTTCCCATCAATTTTAACCATCTTCCCTGTCCCTGCTGAAGAAAAGCAGGCCCAAACCATGATGCTGCCACCACCATGTTTGACAGTGGGGATGGTGTGTTCAGCTGTGTTGCTTTTACGCCAAACATAACGTTTTGCATTGTTGCCAAAAAGTTCAATTTTGGTTTCATCTGACCAGAGCACCTTCTTCCACATGTTTGGTGTGTCTCCCAGGTGGCTTGTGGCAAACTTTAAACAACACTTTTTATGGATATCTTTAAGAAATGGCTTTCTTCTTGCCACTTCCATAAAGGCCAGATTTGTGCAATATACGACTGATTGTTGTCCTATGGGCAGAGTCTCCCACCTCAGCTGTAGATCTCTGCAGTTCATCCAGAGTGATCATGGGCCTCTTGTCTGCATCTCTGATCAGTCTTCTCCTTGTATGAGCTGAAAGTTTAGAGGGACGGCCAGGTCTTGGTACATTTGCAGTGGTCTGATACTCCTTCCATTTCAATATTATCGCTTGCACAGTGCTCCTTGGGATGTTTAAAGCTTGGGAAATCTTTTTGTATCCAAATCCGGCTTTAAACTTCTTCACAACAGTATCTCGGACCTGCCTGGTGTGTTCCTTGTTCTTCATGATGCTCTCTGCGCTTTTAACGGACCTCTGAGACTATCACAGTGCAGGTGCATTTATACGGAGACTTGATTACACACAGGTGGATTGTATTTATCATCATTAGTCATTTAGGTCAACATTGGATCATTCAGAGATCCTCACTGAACTTCTGGAGAGAGTTTGCTGCACTGAAAGTAAAGGGGCTGAATAATTTTGCACACCCAATTTTTCAGTTTTTGATTTGTTAAAAAAGTTTGAAATATCCAATAAATGTCGTTCCACTTCATGATTGTGTCCCACTTGTTGTTGATTCTTCACAAAAAAATACAGTTTTATATCTTTATGTTTGAAGCCTGAAATGTGGCAAAAAGTCGCAAAGTTCAAGGGGGCCGAATACTTTCGCAAGGCACTGTATATTCCTCTGTTCCCCCCATGTTGTTTTGTGATGGGTTTGTTTATTCGCGGCAGTCTGGGTTTTCACCCTGGTATTGCCTGTACCCTAATTAGGGTTATTGTTTGGTGAACCTGTTTGTATTATATTTGCCGGTATTTTGCGCCCGTCTATTTGGGTGCTCTTGGCTAATAAAGTCGCCTGATCCCCTATTCTCTGCTCTCCTGCACTTGACTCAAATAACCAGCAGCGAAAACCCTGACAGTGCAAATCAATCCCAGAACAGCAAATTACCTTGTGAAGATGCTGGATGAAAAAGGTACACAAGTATCTATAGCCACAGTAAAACAAGTCCTATATTGACATAACCTGAAAGGCCACTCAGCAAGGAAGAAGCCACTGCTCGAAAAACCGCCATAAAAAAGCCAGACTACGGTTTGCAACTGCACATGGGGACAAAGATCGTACTATTTGGAGAAATGTCCTCTGGTCTGATGAAACAAAAATAGAACTGTTTGGCCATAATGACCATCGTTATGTTTAGAGGAAAAAGGGGATGCTTGCAAGGTGAAGAACACCGTCCCAACCGTGAAGCACTGGGGTGGCAGCATCATGTTGCGGGGGTGCGTTGCTGCAGGAGGGACTGGTGCACTTCACAAAATAGATGGCATTTGAGGGAGGAAAAGTATGTGGACATATTAAAGCAACTTCTCAAGACAACAGTCAGGAAGTTAATGCTTGGTCACAAATGGGTCGTCCAAATGGACAATGACCCCAAGCATACTTCCAAAGTTGTGGCAAAATGGCTTAAGCACAACAAAGTCAAAGTATTGGAGTGGCCATCACAAAGCCCTGACCTCAATACCATAGAAAATTTGTGAGCAGAACTGAAAAAGCGTGTGCAAGCAAGGAGGCCTGCAAACCTGACTCAGTTACACCAACTCTGTCAGGAGGAATGGGCCAAAATTCACCCAACTTATTGTGGGGAGCTTGTGAAGGCAACCCGACATATCTGACCGAAGTTAAAAAATTTAAAGGCAATGCTACCAAATACAAATTTAGTGTATGTAAACTTCAAACACACTGGGAATGTGATGAAAGAAATAAAAGCTGAAATAAATAATTATGAAATAATATTATTCTGACATTTCACAATCATAAAATAAAGTGGTGATCCTAACTGACCTAAAACAGGGAATTTTTTACTTGGATTAAATATCAGGAATTGTGAAAAACTGAGTTTAAATGTATTTGGCCAAGGTGTATGTAAACTTCCGACTTCAACTGTAGCTAAAGCTAACCAACTAGGTTACATTTTAGCTAGCTAGCTAACATTATGCTATAACTAGCAATGCAAATTGCTTTCTGAGATATAAATTATATTTCTACACAGATTATACACGTAACGTTAGCTAGCGAGCCAGCAAGCTAACGTTTGCTAGCTAGCTAACAGTATGTTTTATCTTGCAATGAAACCACTTTCTGACAAAATTAGAAACGTATAATATCTGAAAATGTAGCTAGACATTTACCTGTATACATTGATGAACCCTTAACAGCAGTGTGTCTTTTCCATTTGGTTTGTAGCTAGCTACAACTTGTTCAGCCCATTGTTGTGTCAAGTCACTCCGGTTCACACATAAAGTAGTTCATCACAACTTTTTCCCACTGATCTTTGTACATATTGCCTGCGAAATTCTGGGCAGCAATGTTGTTGAGGGTAGTAGCAACACTTTTGCAGATCTCATAGGCTAACGTTATATCTTTCATAAAAGCCATGGTAGCAAGGATTATCTATACATACTGAGCAGCTCGTTATAGACAGACGCGTGCTACATGGCAGGCCAATCCGAACTCATCTCTCTGCATATCCTGCCCATCCAATATCTCAGCCAATCATGGCTAACGGGAAGGTTCCTGTCTTTTTCCAGATGGCATACAAGTTTGTTATTAAGGCACATGAATGTTCACATGTTCCAGAAGGCATTTCTTCCAAAAAACACATTTTGATAAAAAATACATACAAATTCAAATGCCTCTCCTGTGAAGTAGTGACATGTGACATAAGCCTAGCTTCTTGAAACAGTTCACATACAGCATTTCCCCACTATGAGGTTGGAATAATAATGTGAAATTGTGAAAATGATGAAAATGCACTTTTATTGTAAAAGCTGAAAGCTGAAATTGTAGCCTGTTTTGGTGGAATTAAGTTTTGCCCTTAGTTATTAATAGTCCAATAAGAAAGAGAGTTCCAAACCTCCCAATAACAGCAGGTTTTCAGTTTTCCCCTCCCCACTCTAACCACTCCCAGACAATCCTAGCAAAATTATTGATTAAAAAATTGCTCTTTGCTAAGAAATATTTTTTTTACATTTTTTGACAATTTTAATTAATAAGGTACTTAATTGTTACCCCAAAAATATTTGATATTGAAATAAAATGGCTACATTGGACCTTTAAGCACAATACATTTGTAACATAAGGCAAATGATGGTCCCACCAGATATTGACTGGTTTTCTGATCCACGTCCCTACCTTTTTTTTTTTAAGTATCTGTGATTAACAGATCTGTAGTCCCAGTCATGTGAAATACATACATTAGGGCCTAATGTATTTACTTAAATTGACTGATTTCCTTATATGAACTGTAACTCAGTAAAATCTTAGAAATTGTTGTATGTCATTTATATTTTTGTTCAGTATATTATTTATTCAAATTTTAGTCACAGCAATGTGTACATGTTAGTAGGCCTACATGTGAATATTCTAAAATGCAAATTGCATGAAAATATTGTTCTAAAATGCGCACCGCTCCTGCGAGTAGTTTCATGGACAGAGATGGAAATTTAGAAAGAGGGGATATCTAAAGATGCAACAACTATCATGGGTTGCTAATATGACTAGGATAATGCCTTTGGCTGCTAGACAATGAAAGAAAGTTGAAAGAAAACCAATTGAACAGGAGAACGAATATGAGGAAGTCTTTAAAAAATAATTGGCTCCACGTGGTGGGATTTTGACTATAGGCTACTTTGAAGCAAGGTAAGACATACCTCTTAATATGAAGTAAAACCACCGGGTTTTAAACAATTACGGAACAGGAAAAATATAGATGCTAATGATAAGCTTATCTTATCATTAAATGTTAACTAGCAACAAAGTAGCCTGGCAGAATACCATGATTATTTGCGTCAATCCAGTGGCCATTTGTTGTGCAAACTTCATCTCATATGCTAAAGAAACACTGCTAACAGTGCTATGTGCTGAGCACTTGAATTGAAGGGTAACTACACTCAACAATCTACATTCTTAGATTTTTCAAAGACCTCACAAATGGTCTGATGATCTGATATAAGCATTGGTGTGGACTTAGAACATCCAATGTTGTTGTTTTTCTATTAAAAAAGTGTGACTTTGAGAGTGAAAACCTGAACATTTTGGTACAATTTGAATAATTAGAATTTCTGTCTCAGTTGAAAACCTAATTTATCTGCTTCAACAGAAGGCCTACTTGCACAGTACAGCTTGGGTTGGTCTGACTGTGAATATACCAATATGGGATTTATAATTTTTGGTCATTCAGAATGTTTCTCATTAAAACAAATTCACACAGGGCACCTTTCCTTCGCTGGGTGTGCCGTTGGGGAAATGTCTGGCAAAATCGGAGTATATCTACTTCTCCAGGCACCACTACACCACTGGAGACATCATAACTGTTTTTGGAGAGATATGAAAGGTTTAGTGGGCCGCGGGGCTCTATTGACTTTCCATGCGGGGTCTAGCTTTACTGTAGAATATTGCACTAATATCTATTTATTTTTGCTTTTTACTTTAGTATCCCAGGATGGTGTCTCAGAGTATGGAGAAAAACACCTCTCCCACTCATATTTATAGAATTGATTATAAACTATGACACTAGTGCTAGAACTAGCTAGTTTTGGAATTAGCACTTGAAAGCCATGATAGAGAAGCATGAGGCATGCACACACACACACACACACACACACACACACACACACACACACACACACACACACACACACACACACACACACACACACACACACACTTCACTCTCTCTCTCTTTATCTTTCCCTCTCTCTCACACACACTGATTATGTCTATTCTGCATTTACTGTAAAATGAAAACATAACACCAACAAGCACAGCGGCTGTATCTTGTTCTATCTATTTCTCCATTATAATAAACATATTAAAGTTTTATTTGCTTTCAGGAGGACTGCAAAAGCATGTAATGCCGTTTATTCCATCCCCTATTACGCTTCGAACACACCGACAGCGTCTTTGCACAAAATAGAATGCAGCATCATCTGGATATGTATGTAACATTCACCTTCTGCTACCATTTCTGTCAAGTCGTCTACGCATACAGCTTGACGCATACGTTGGATACGTATGCACCACATCGAACGCAACGCAACTGCCTCTGCAACGCAATGCTGCAAGGAAAACACAGCGTTTCATTGGAAATGAATGTAATGAATGTACCAATGTAATGAATGTACCAAATGCAATGATGCTGTCGATGTGTTCGAAGCGTTAGGGTCACTATGCTGCAGCAGAACTACCCAGGAAAGATTGTCTGATGTTAACACTTCCCAGGCCAGAAGGCTGAATATTGCTGCCACATGAACTTAAAGGCATAGTTATAATAACTGCAATTAAACTACTAAACTCAGAAAAAAATAAACATATTTTTTTCAAGACCCTGTCTTTCAAAGATAATTCGTAAAAATCCCAAAATAACTTCACAGTTCTTCATTGTAAAGGGTTTAAACACTGTTTCCCATGCTTGTTCAATTGAACCATAAACAATTAATGCACATGCACCTGTGGAACGGTCTTTAAGACACTAACAGCTTACAGACGGTAAGCAATTAAGATCACAGTAATGAAAACTTAGGACACTAAAGAGGCCTTTCTACTGACTCAGGAAAAACACAAAAAGAAAGATGCCCAGGGTCCCTGCTTATCTGTGTGAAAGTGGCTTAGGCATCCTGCAAGGAGGCATGAGGACTGCAGATGTGGCCAGGGCAATAAATTGCCTAAGACAGCGCTACAGCGAGACGGGATGGACAGCTGATCATCCTTGCAGTGGCAGACCACGTGTAACAATACCTGCACAAGATTGGTACATCCGAACATCACACCTGCGGGACAGGTACAGAATGGCAACAACAACTGCCCGAGTTACAACAGGAACGCACGATCCCTCCATCAGTGCTCAGACTGTCCGCAATGGACTGAGAGAGGCTGGACTGAGGGCTTGTAGGTCTGTTGTAAGGCAGGTCCTCACCAGACATCACCGGCAACAACATCGCCTATGGGCACAAACCCACCGTCGCTGGACCACACAGGACTGACAAAAAGT
This sequence comes from Oncorhynchus clarkii lewisi, assembly GCF_045791955.1. Lineage (NCBI taxonomy): Eukaryota > Metazoa > Chordata > Actinopteri > Salmoniformes > Salmonidae > Oncorhynchus > Oncorhynchus clarkii. The sequence continues at coordinate 71,199,113 of NC_092147.1, forward strand.
GCTCTTCACTGACAAAAAGTGGTTTTGTTTCACCAGGGGTGATGGTCAGATTCTCGTTTATCGTCAAGGAATGAGCGCTACACCGAGGCCTGTACTCTGGAGCGGGATCGATTTGGAGGTGGAGGGTCCGTCATGGTCTGGGGCGGTGTGTCACAGCATCATCGGACTGAGCTTGTTGTCACTGCAGGCAATCTCAACACTGTGCATTACAGGGAAGACATCCTCCTCCCTCATGTGGTACCCTTCCAGCAGGCTCATCCTGACATGACCCTCCAGCATGACAATGCCACCAGCCATACTGCTCGTTCTGTGCATGATTTCCTGCAAGACAGGAATGTTAGTGTTCTGCCATGACCAGCGAAGAGCCCGGAACTCAATCCCATTGAACACGTCTGGGACCTGTTTGATCGAAGGGTGAGGGCTAGGGCCATTCACCCCAGAAATGTCCGGAAACTTGCAGGTGCCTTGGTGGAAGGGTGGGGTAACATCTCACAGCAAGAACTGGCAAATCTGGTGCAGTCCATGAGGAGGAGAAGCACTGTAGTCCTTAATGCAGCTGGTGGCCACACCAGATACTTAGTGTTACTTTTGATTTTGTTTCAAATATTTTTATTAAACACACACAAGAATGGTGTATAGGTATACAAGACAGGTATACAATTCTTATCTAAACATAAAAGAGCATACAGGAACAACAAGACCCAGAGTTCTGGGTGCAGAACAAATAATACAAAACACGACATACAAAAACAAGGACACGTAGAAAGAAAGAGGGAAGATGTCCCCCCCAAACCCCCCCCTAATTCCCCCAACCCCCCCCCCCCCCCCCCCCAACTGCTCAGGTGGCAGGGCCATCACATGCTGCCCAAAGGTAGATTAAAATATTACAATTGAGAGTGCGTTAATAAGTACAAATTCACAGCGCTGACTCGTCCAAGTAGGAGAGGAAAGGCTGCCAGATTTGATCAAATGTTGATAATTTATTGTTCAGAATATAATCTAATTCTTTCTAAGTGTACAGTGTTTGCCAATTCACTGAGCCATAATTTGGTAGAGGGCGCTTCCCTCCTCTTCCAAAACAACAATATTAGTTTTTTTGCCGAGATGAGACCGTACGAGATTAGTTGTTTTTGGGGGTTGGTTAATCCGTTTAGGGACTCAGATACTCCCAGGATTATCAGAAGCGGGTCTGGATCTATTGAAGTCTCCAAAACTTCAGAGAGGATCCCAAAAATTCCACTCCAATAACCATGCAAGCTAGAGCATAGGGCAAAGCAGTGGAGTAGTGTACCCTCCGTAGCCTGACATTTATCACATGTAGGGGATGTGTCAGGAAATATCCTATGCAGTTTAGTTTTGGAATAGTGTAATCTGTGTAATACCTTGAATTGTATGAGACGATGTCTGGAATTAATGGAGCATGTGTGGATATACTCCAAGCTCTCTTCCCAGTCTGCCACCGAGATGTCAGTCCCTAGTTCTTCCTCCCATTTTGCCTTGATGGCATCAGTGGAAGGTGTGCTAACAGATTGAAAAGCATCATATAGACGCGATATCAGTTTATCGGAGGCGGGGCATATTTTTATGCATCCGTCAAACATGGAAGGTTTAGCATTCCCAGATGTTGGGAGGTGTTTTCTAACGTAGTCTCTAATTTGTAGGTATCTGAAAAAATTACTTCTGGGAAGGTTATAAGTTTCCCTCAGCAACTCAAAGGAAGCAAAGGTCCCTTCTATGTATAAATCCCCTATGGTACTTATCCCCAACTCTCCCCATCGCTCAAAGGTGTTATCAAGGTTAGAAGGGGCAAAAGAGGGATTCCTGGCGACAGGGAGCATGAATGACATTGGTCTAAGCTCAAAGTGGACTTTAATTTGCTTCCAGATTCGGACTGTGCTATGTATAATAGGATTGTTACAATAAAGTGACATCTCCAGATTGACAGGCGACAAAATCACAGCGCCAATAGAGAAGGGGTGACACTCCTCACGCTCCATACTAAGCCAGCTGGATGCCGGAAGTACGTCATCCAGCAGAAACGTAACAATGCGGAGGTTAGCGGCCCAGTAATAAAATATAAAATTTGGGAGAGATAATCCTCTTTCCATCTTGGATTTACAGAGGTGTTTTTTACCTATCCTGTGTGTTTTATAATCCCAGATGAAAGGATTGATAATTGAGTCCAGTTGTTTATGAAAGGATTTAGGTATGAATACTGGGATGTTCTGATATAGGTAGAGCAGTTGTGGGAGGAAGACCATTTTAATGGCATTAATTCTTCCGAGCAGAGAAATTGGGAGAGTTCTCCAAAATAGTATGTTTGCTTTGAGTTTTTGTATCAGAGAGGGGAAATTCTCTTTAAATAGTAAGGAGTATTGTTTGGTAACTACAATTCCTAGGTAGATAAATTTTTCTGAAGATAACTTAAATGGGAGATGTTCTAGCCAGGAGGTATTTTGCGACCGTATGGGCATTAATTCACTCTTGTTCCAATATATTCTGTATCCCGAGAAGGTACCAAACAAATTGATCACATCAAGAATAGCTGGGATACTAGCCTGGGGTTCTGTTACATAGAGGAGGATGTCATCTGCGTATAGGGAGATCTTATTTAGAGTATCTTTAGTATTATAGCCGTGTATTGCTGCATGAGATCTAATCGTCTGAGCGAGCGGTTCGATAATTAGGGCGAAGAGCATAGGCGACAGCGCACAACCCTGCCTTGTCCCCCTGTTGAGGTTAAATCGGGGCGACAATGATTGGTTAGTGAGTATTCTGGCACAGGGGTTCCTATATAAAAGCTGGATCCAATTTATGAACCTATCTCCAATATTACATTTCTGTAGGACCTTGAATAGATAGGGCCACTCAACTTGGTCAAAGGCCTTTTCGGCGTCAAGAGATATGACGGCAAGGTCCACGTTGGGTAACCTCTGAGAATACATAACATTGAAGAGGCGCCTGAGATTAAAGAATGAGTTTCTGTTAGGGATAAAGCCGGTCTGATCCGAATGGACCAATTTGCCAATTAAAGTGCTAAGCCTGTTAGCCAGAGTTTTTGCTAAAATCTTTTGGTCTGTATTAAGGAGAGATATTGGTCTGTATGACCCTACCTCTTCTGGATCTTTACCCTTCTTATGTATAACTGTAATGAACGCTTCGTCCAAATTAGAAGGGAGAGCTCCATCCTCATTGGCCTGAACCAACATTTTGTGCAGATAGGGAGAGAGCATGTTGCTGAATGTTTTATAGAATTCACCAGGGTATCCATCTGGGCCCGGGGTCTTGCCACTCTTTAGAGATTTAATTGTTTCTCGAATTTCATCAAGAGATATTTCCTTATTCAGGAAGTTAGAATCTTCCTGGTTCAGGGCAGGAAGATTACAGTCCTCCAAAAATGTTTGCATAATTAAGGGGTTAGGATCCGCTTTAGATGTATATAGAGTCTCATAAAACTGCCGGAATCTGTCATTGATGTCTTTGGGGGAAGAGAGTAATTCCCCAGATGCAGATTTAACCCTGTGAATCATTCGGTCACTCACATTTTTTCGAAGTTGTCTGGCGAGTAATTTGTGTGGTTTGTCACCAAACTCAAAATATTTTTGCTTGGCATAGAGAAAAGATTTAGCAATTTTAGCTGAGAGAATCTGATTATATTCAAATTTTAAAGAGGTAATTTTTTTATGTTTCTCCATAGATGGGTGGCTAGCATTCTCCCTATCCAGTAAGTGAATTTGTCCCTCCAGTTCTTCCAGTTTTCCTCTGTTTTGCCTACTCCTGGCAGCCTGAAAGGAGATGATACAGCCTCTCAGATAAGCCTTCAGTGTTTCCCACAATAATGCTGGGGAGGTCTCTGTGTTGTCGTTGGTATCAAAGAAAAATGTAATTTGGTCTTTAAGATATTCACAGAATGTTGGTTCTGTGAGGAGCTGTGGAGTCAACCTCCAGACCCTCTCGTTTGGTACAATGTCACCCAATCTCAGGGAGAAGGTGAGTGGACTGTGGTCCGAGATTATAATATCATGATACCTCACATTACAGGTATAGGGGAGTAGTCTAGCATCCAACAAAAAGTAGTCAATTCGAGTGTAAACCTTGTGAACATGAGAGTAAAAGGAGTATTCCCTACCCGTAGGGTTAGCGATCCTCCATATATCAAATAAGTTTGAATTTTTTATGTAGGTATTCAAGAATTCGCTTGAATAGGAGGTAGGGGTTCGCCGGGTAGAGGATCTATCCAAATATTGGTCTAGCACACAGTTAAGGTCCCCTCCAATGACCAGGTTAGTATGGGAGATATCTGGAATCAGGGCAAGGACTCTTTTGAAAAAAGAGGGGTTGTCAATGTTTGGCCCATAGATATTTAGTAGAGTTACTGAGGTAGAGTGGATTTCTCCTATTGCGATCACATACCGACCCTCTTTATCCGCAATAGTGGTTTTATGTAGAAAGGGAATTCCTTTCCGTACCAGAATCGCTGTGCCTCTCGTTTTGGCAGAGAAGTTAGAGTGATACACTTGCCCCACCCACCTACACTTAAGTCTGCTATGAGAGTTATTCTTCAGATGGGTTTCTTGCAAAAATATAATATCAGACGAGAGTGCTTTCAAGTGGGCTAGGACCTTGCCCCTCTTAATTGGTTCGTTTAAACCCTTGACATTCCAGGAAGTGAATGTAAGCCCCGCCCTCCTCTCGTTTGTAGTTCCTATGGTGGCCTGCATACCATGAAACTTGATAAAAAGGTAAGAAAGCGCACCAAACCATCACGATCAGCATATGTAGCACCTACACCCGAGCAGTATCCAACCCACCCCTCCCCCCCTGCAAGCACCTTTACTTCCCACCCTGTTCCCCTAATTTCCCCAACACTTACCCCCCCCCCATCAACCCACATTTAACAGGCATGTACAAACAGGAGAGAAAAAAAATAAAAAATAAAAATAATAAACACATTGTCTGGCCGATGCCAAAAAAGCACGGCGCGACCTCGAACAAGAGGTAAAACAAAAATAAAATCCCAACTATACGTTCACCTCTCACTATCCTAGAACTTCTACTAACATATGAACTGAGGAGGCTCCCGCGAGTTAAGTGTTCAGTTAGCATCTAATAAACCTAAACAGAATAAGTTGCAACTTAAACATATTGCGCATTTAAGCGTCATCCTGGGTCAATCCCAGAGATAAGCAAGGTATAGCCTCAAGATTATATTGCTAAGCACTGCCGGTCAAAAAATAAAACATCCGCAACTGACATAGTCAGCCGTACCTTTACATACTGTGGGTCAGGAGATCGGAACAAGGATTTGTTAAATTAAACGTTCCCCCAAAAAACAAAATATGTTTAATAAAAAATAATAAAAATATATACACTATATATATATATATATATATATATATATATATATATATATATATATATATATATACACATACATACATACATACATACATACACATATACATATATATATACATATACACATACATACATACATACATACATAAACACATACATATACATACACACACATACATACATACATACATACATAAATACATACATACACATAAACACACACACATATACACACACACATACATACACACATATAGATACACATACCTATATATACATATATATACATACACACACACACACACACACATATACATACATGTATGTACATGTATGTATACATACCCACACAAAAAAAGAATATATAAAAATATAGATTTAAAGAATATGTATATACATCCATATGCACACATACACATACAAACATTCATCCCCCAGAATAACAATCTACACTGATTTAAAATATACACATACATAATACTAAAATGCTAAGAGAAAATAGTAATAAAGTACAAATAGTAATTATATGTACGCACACCTACACAGACATAAGCACTACAGAGGGCTGGTGGGACTCTAGTCGGGAGAGAGGCCCACGGCCAGAAAGGCAGAACGGCACAAAACATCAACCTGCTAACCAGGCGTCTGCCCCCTCCAAAACCATCACCCCCAGTCCCCTGTAAGCAATAAATAAATGCTATGGTAGTAAGAATAATGTAAGGATTGTAAAATAAATAATGAAACAAAACAAAAGTGGGGGAATATAAGTATATCCGTCCGAAGGTGTCAGTGATCAAACCTGGAAGTAAAAAATATGCATCGCTGAGCACAGCCGGGATGAAAGTGAATGTAACGTTAATTGAGAGCTCTGACCGCCATCCATTGGTCTGCTCAGCGTCTTACATGTTCGGTAGCCCTTGTTGAGCCCGTTTAATACGTTTTCACCCAATATGGTATAGTATGGATTCGAGTCCATGAGCAGACCCTAACACGCAATAACAAGGCACTCTAACCTGTACGGGGGATTGGTGTATATCCCCGGATAAACTTCTCTGCGTCCAAAACCGAGGAGAGCCAAATCTTCTCACCGGAAGGCGGGGTAATTCTTAGTCTTGCAGGGAAGAGCAAGGCTGGGCGAAGATGGACTTTGTAGAGTTTGGTCATGACATCTCTGTAGTCGGCGCGATGCTTTGCCACATCGGGCGCATAATCCTCATAGACACGGAATGGATGCCCTTTATGCGACAGGTTGCCCCTCATTCGAGCTTCACGCAGGATAAGATCCTTGGTCTTGAAACTGTGACAACAGATGATTACTGGGCGAGGACGTTTGCCCGGTCCAGGCACTGGGACAAGGGAGCGATGTGCACGGTCCAGCTGGGGATCCGAATCCAAAACATCTGATCCCATTGCATCCTTCAATAGCTTGGCGAAGAAGTCGGTGGGGCGAGAGCCCGCCTCTACCCCCTCTGCCAGACCAACAACGCAAAGGTTATTACGTCTGGATCGGCCCTCCAGGTCCACCACTTTCACAGAAAGCCTCTGCACAGTATTCTGCAATGATGTGCATAGCTTCTCTAACTCGTCGATCCTACCAGCGTTGAATTCAGAAGCTTTCTCAAGGTCCACAATACTCTGGCCATGCGAAGCGACCGTTCGAATGATGCTCTCGATTTTGGTGTCCAGTTCAGCAATAGTGGCCTTAAGATCCTCAGCTATAGCAACACGTAGCTCCCCCAAAGCCCGGGTAAGTTCTGTAAGTGTCACGTTGTTGCATGTGCCTCCCGCCATGTCTGTCTCGTTGTTTAATGGGGAGTAGGCCTCCGCTGTGGATTTATTGTCCTTTGGTCGCTTATTACTCGGCATTTTCATATAAAAAGTTACAATCTTGTACTAGAAAGAAACATTTGTTGTAAAAAGTGCCATAAAGTAGGTTAAATTAGATTATTTCGCAAAAAAAGTTGCAGGAGCCTCTCACGCACAGCCGTTCACTCCAACATGCTAGCTCCGCCCCCCTTTACTTTTGATTTTGACCCCCCGTTTGTTCAGGGACACATTATTCCATTTCTGTTAGTGACATGTCTGTGGAACTTGTTCAGTTTATGTCTCAGTTGTTGAATCTTGTTTTGTTCATACAAATATTTACACATGTTAAGTTTTTGCTGAAAGTTAACGCAGTTCACAGTGAGAGGACATTTATTTTTTTGCTGAGTTTGTAATTAAGTTAAACAAATACATTGACAGTAGCTCTAAAACATCTAGTTTTTTGCCAGTGTCCTGTACGCATTGTTTGTTTACAAAGCTTTTGTGCTGCTTTACTCCAACACAAAGAATTAATTGATTAATGAGTTAATTAATAATACAGGTGACTAGCAAAAAGCTAACAGAGACAGGCCAACAGGTAATAGAAAGGTGCAAGAAGATAAGCTTGTTGCAGCTGCAGGAGTGTTTAGTGAGTGCTTCTATCTCTGGCCGGCTGCTAGCTGAGGCAAACCATGAGGCACGGAGCCCCAGTCCCTTTGCCTGCGCTAATCACCCCAGTCATTATGAAGCGGGAGGGCCCCTAGCTAGGACTGATTACATCTCACAGTGTGTAATGAATATCTCCTACTTTTTTTCTGGCAGGGACCTCACAGAGACATTAGCTTACTCTCCAGCTCTTCTGTTCCAGCTCCAGCTCTCTTCTTTATTCCAGGTGACGTGGTAACAGAGACAGTAACAGTAGTCGTTTGTGGACAGCGTGCAATATCATGCAAGGCCGGCTCACTTAACGTCACGTTGAGGGACGTCCAGTTTGGGTTACTGGACCGCTAGCTGCAGGAGCGGGTGTGTGCTGAGGGGATTTGGTTACGGTAGCAGAAGGGTTGTTGTGAGGAGAGGGTGTTTCCATGGAAGGCTGTCACCAGGTGAAGGTTCAGTCTGGGATGTCTTTGACCTGGCTTTTACAGGACCTGGCCCTCAGGCTAAAAAGGTTCTTTGTAATGCCTCTGCCCTGTCAATTAGAACAAACACTTAGAGCTGTCAGTCGAATTATCGCACCTTTTACATAATTATTGTAGTATTAAAATTGATTAGACAACTAGAACAAAACACAATGAAATTGTGCATTTTCTCAGTGCAGGAACAAAGTTATGTTTTTGAATTAAGATGTAACAAGTAAAACCATCGACAGCCGTCATTGTTGTAATCAGACTATAGTGAAGGGTCTGTACACATGCTGATCAACACATACTCCTGATGGTCTCTTTGTTTACGGCGTTTTTATGGTAAAAAGAGTTGCTTACACTCTTAGAAAGAAGGATTCCAAAAGGTTTATTCAACTGTCCCCATAGGATAACCCTTTTTGATTCAAGGTAGAAGCCTCTGTGGAAAGGCTTCTACAGTGCAATCGGAAAGTATTCAGACCCCTTGACTTTTTCCACATTATGTTACATTACAGCCTTATTCTAAAATGTAATAAATTATTTGTTGTCCTCATCAATCTACACACAATACCCCATAATGACAAAGGGAAAACAGTTTTTTCGAAATTTCAGCAAATGTATTAAAAATATAAAAACATAAATACAGTATTTACATAAGTATTCAGACCCTTTGAAATACGACTTGAAATTGAGCTCAGGTGCATCCTGTTTCCATTGATCATCCTTGGGATGTTTCTACAACTTAACATGATTTGGAAAGGCACATACCTGTCTATATAAGGTCCCACAGTTGACAGTGCATGTCAGAGCAAAAACCAAACCATGTGGTCGAAGGAAATGTCTGTAGAGCTTTGAGACAGGATTGTGTCGAGGCACAGATCTTGGGAAGGGCACCAAAAAAATGCTGCATCATTGAAGGTCCCCAAGAACACAGAGTCGTCCATCATTCTTAAATGGAAGAAGCTTGGAACCGTCAGAACTCTTCCTAGAGCTGGCCGCCTGGCCAAACTGAGCAATCAGGGGAGAAGGGCCTTGGTCAGGGAGGTGACCCAGAACCCGATGGTCACTCTGACAGAGCTCCAGAGTTCATCTGTGAAGATGGAGAAACTACCAGAAGGACAACCATCTCTGCATCACTTCACCAATTAGGCCTTTATGGTAGAGTGGCCAGACGGAAGCCGCACATGACAGCCTGCTTAGAGTTTGCCAAAAGTCCCCCAAAGGACTCTCAGACTATGAGAAACAAGATTCTCTGTTCTGATGAAACCAAGATTGAACTCTTTGGCCTGAATGCCAAGCATCATGTCTGGAGGAAACCTAGCACCATCCTTACGGCGAAGCATGGTGGCGGCAGCATCATGTTGTGGGGAGCAAAGTACAGAGAGATCCTTGATGAAAACCTGCTCTAGAGCACCTCAGGACCTCAGACTGGGGCGAAGGTTCACCTTCCAACAGGACAATGGCCCTATGCACACAACCAAGACAACGCAGGAGTGGCTTCGAGACAAGTCTCTGAATGTCCTTGAGTGCCCCAGCCAGAGCCCAGACTTGAACACGATCGAACATCTCTGGTGAGACCTGAAAATAGCTGTGCAGTGACGCTCCCCATCCAACCTGACAGAGCTTGAGAGGATCTACAGAGAAGAATGGGGGAAACTTCCCAAATACAAGTATGCCAAGCTTGTAGCGTCATACCCAAGAAGACTTGAGGATTTAACCATGCCAGAGGTGCTTCAACAAAGTACTGAGTAAAGGGTCTGAATACTTATGTAAATTTGATGTTTCAGTTTTATATTTTTAATACATTTGCAAAAGAAATCTAAAAATCTGTTTTTGCTTTGTCATTATGGGGTATTGTGTGTAGATTGGTGAGAATTATTACTTTTTAAATCAATTTTATAATAAGGTTGTAACATAACAAAATGTGGAAAATGTCAAGTGTTCTGAATACTTTCCAAATGCACTGTACATGGAACCCAAAACGGTTTTACTTGTAACCAAAAGGGTTCTTCTACCTGGAACCAGAAGGGGTTCTTCAAAGGGTTCTCCTATGGGGACAGCCGAAGAACCATTTTATGTTCTAGACAGCACCTTTTTTCTAAGTGTATAGACTGATTTATGGTACCATGTGTGTTGTACAAGTTGTATGAATTGCATATCTGCATGCATGATTGATTATGTTTTGTATGTAATGAATTCACTTGATCAGTCAGATGACACACAGTACTGTACAGTATATCACTCACAATGCTTTGGGGAGGAGTTGGGCTCTAATTGTGTCTAATTTTAAACGGATGATTTTGCAATTCTCAATATCTGTCTCCAAGGGGAGGAGTTTCAGATAAATGATGTTGGAGGCAAACTTTCTAAAGAACGATCCTGGTAAAGATTGTATATCAAACTCAAGGTAACACATGAAACTCTGTAGTGTGCTCAAACATGGACTGTTAAGCTACTACTGGTAAATGTTTTGAAGGGTCATTAACAATGGTTTTAATCTCCTACCATGTTTCGTTCTCAGAGGTTTTAGTATCTAGCCCAGTGATCCTATTTAGGGACAGTCCCAGACATGCCAGGCCAGGCCATTTTATACAAATGGGATTACATCAATGAGGCTTGATGTCTCAGCCAAGTAGTGCAATGTGCAACATTGGAGGCCTGCATTGGGACCTACACTGGCCCATTAACTGGAACATCCTTAGATGATTAAAACACGCACACACGCACACACAAACAAACGCACACAAACAAACACATGCGCTCCCACAAACACTTCCACCAAACACACACATACACAAACACACACACTAGATGCCGTAATTGACTACTTGATAAGTCGAGGCGTAGATTGATGGCTTGATGGTTTCTTTCTGCAGGGGTGTATGCTGTTTTTTCTGGCTCTGTTCCAGTAGATGCTCAGAACATCTACTCAGTGATTGTGACAAGACAATACAGATTATTTTCTTTCTTGTCTCGTCAGCTACTTGAACAGAGAGAGAGCCAGACTTTGGACAGGCATTTCTGAAGCATAGCTTATATGACTTATATCCACTCAGGATACACATGGACACAGCAACATCTGTTTTGAGTGTATATTCAAATTTACTGCAGCTTATTTCTTATAGACTAGCAGAGGTGGGACCAAGTCACTATTATTCGAGTCACAAGTAAGTCTCAAGTCACAAGATCTGAGTCCCAAGTAGAACGGGTCAAGACTCGAGTCAACTCCAAGTTGTGCATTCTAAGAGCAAGTAAAGTCTCAAGTCTATAAATCTATACTGTACATGCAACGACTTGTTCAAACACAAATCGTTGTCTATTTATCGAGGCTATAGGACAGCCCTTTGCGTTATTTTGTCTGCAATTATTAGCCTATGTAATTGTAAAATATGGATCTTGTAGCAGTGGTAAGCGCATGAAATCAGCAGAAGGCAGGTTGACGTGCTCAGAGTGTAGATTTATTTACAGGTCTTGGTGATCCATTGGTGAAAGCGCCATATCATACAAAATATACAAGTAGACTGACCAAATATACACGGGCAATAACCCAAAAGAAATAGCCTCTGTATCAGGCTTAACCTGTCCTATCTGAGAAACCAAATTGAACCTGTCTAACTGGAGCTCAAACAGGTAGACCTGCATAATAAGCATTTGGCCCCCAGGACCATACAATTACTCAATTGGCAATTACAACCAATAAACTGGTTCTACAATGTAACAGGCAATTTCCACATCCATTGTTACATTGGTACATTCATCTTAATCAAACTTAATGATTATTAATGATATTCCAACACCATGCATACATGGAACAATCATTTTATTTTATTCAACGTTCTGACTCCAAGGAGCACAGACCACGTAGCCTATTTCTAGTTATTTTTCTCCTATTTCGCACAACAAAAATGACAGAGACATAGGACACAGATAGACAGAACTACCAAAATAACCGGGGAATCGTGACCAAAGGAATCTATACGTTGAATTAAATAAACAGAACTTCTTCCTCACGAGTTTTGCGAATGTTCATGTGCACTATAAACATCGCGCCAACTCAGAGCAGGGTAAGAAATGGTTGGCTACAAAATGAAAATGTATTGTAGTAGGCCTATCAAACATGAAATAGAAATGTCTACGTGTTACAATCAACAGTAATGTAATGTAATGATGAAACGCAATTATTGTAGTATTAGATGGAATATAGATTTACCACATAAGGTCTATGCATTTCAACGTGTGAAAGCAAGAGCAAACATTTCTGCGGGAGAAAAAAAGCCCTCCACTGGCTGGAGGTTGGAGAGTACAAGTGAAGAGCAGTGCCTGTGTCTTCGCCACAGTAATATTTGATTTTAACCACAAATTCCAATCACAAGCTTCATAAGTAAAATATCAATATCAAGCAACTGTTACATACCAAAAGACCAGTAGACCTACAGTATGGTAGTAATTGTTAAGTTAATATTATTGATCACCAAACGATTTTTGGAGCTGCATATTTATTTATTATGGCAATCCTCTCTCTCTTCAATTTGATGTTTGTGCTGCACCCGAACAGCAAATCAGCTGTTTGTTCTCTAGCTCACCCAACCTGTGTTGATTGACAGTTTGCTGGTCCAATCAGTGTGCAGAGTGTGCATTTCACTAGCCAATCTGTTGACGTTTTTTTGCAAGGGAGATGCTGCGGCTACCATCTCTGGCTGCGTTTAGATTAATCCATGTAGACTCTGTGCCACAAAACAAGTGACAAAACATTACAAAACCTGGCCAGATCATTTCAAGTCATCAGTCTCAAGTTAAAGTCGAGTCCAGAGTCTTGAGGCTCCAAGTCCAAGTCAAGTCTCAAGTTATTTTATTTTCTATCAAGTCATCAAATTTGTGACACGAGTCCACAACTCTGTAGACTAGAATATAGCCTTCTACAGGAAACCTCGGAAATCTGTTGTATGGCCCTGACCAACAGGCAAAATGTTCAACTGAAGTTAGGTTGTAATGCCAATGTCTTTTCAACTTTGTTGACCCCTACTTATATACATCCAGTATATGCTCAACCTTTGTACTGTAGAATCATCAGAACATGGAAAAACCTCTTCAAATGCCATGTCCTGCATGTGAATCTTTAGTTGCCGAGCGTGATTGATATCAAAGTCATCCTCGTTATTGACGAGGATGAAGACAAGCTTGAAGTGGCTGCCAGCAGATGGGATGTTAAAAGAGATTATACAGGTACCATGAGTGTTAGATCAGCTCTTCACTCCTTTCATGTGTAATGGAAAGATATGATTCCCTTTTATCAAGACACTTCCGACACTCAGAAGCAGAAAAGAGCTAGTCGGGGAAGAAGAAAGTCTGATGAAAGAGAGGCGAAGGAGCTGAGAAGCTGTTCGTGTTTTTATTTCAGATGGAGTAGGGCTCCTACTGTACCCTCGCTGGATAAAGCCCAGCCTTGTCAGTCTCCATGTGATCCATAACCGTGATTGCCCCCCCCAGCACAATCTCTTTGATCTCACTGCTTCACTCACTATGTTATTCCAGCCATATACATGTCCTACAAGAGATACTGACTTTGATACAGACTCGCAGCAGAGTTTAGAGGTTGAGAATCATGTTGTAGTTACAGAATCCAGATGTTGTCATATAAAACGTATCATCCAAAGTAAAGGACATAGTTAAACTTTACACATTCAGTAGTCAGTGGTGGAAAAAGTACCCAATTGTCATACTTGAGTAAAAGTAAAAATACCTTAAGAAAATGGCTCAAGTAGAAGTGAAAGACACACAAGAAAATTCTAATTAAGTAAAAGCCTAAAAGTATTTTTGTTGAAATACACTTAAGTATCTAAAGTAAATCTAAATGCAAAAATATACTTAAGTATCAAAAGTACATTTTCAAATTGCTTATATTTAGCAAATCAGACAGCACAATTTTCTTGTTGTAAATTGTTTATGGCTAGCCAGCGGCACACTCCAACACCCAGACATCATTTACAAATAAAGCATTTGTGTTTAGTGAGTCCGCCAGATCAGAGACAGTAGAGATGACCATTCAAAATGTAACTAGTACTTTTGCGTGTCTGGAAAAATGTATGGAGTAAAAAGTACATTATTTTCTTTAGGAATGTAGTAAAAGTTGTCAAAAAATATAAATAGTAAAGTTAAGTGCAGATACCCCAAAAAACTACTTAATTAGGTAGTACTTTAAAGTAGTTTTACTTAAGTACTTTACACCACTGTCAGTAGTCCACAATCCCATTGGGGTAGTTGGAGCAATTGTGATAAACAAAAGAAGGAACGGAGACATGACTTCAACTAACAATTTTCTGATTTCACCACCATCCTCCTCCAATACTATCAACATGTTCCTTTAGAGTCACAGTAAAGCCTGGGGTGTGGCTAAAAAACATGCTAATGGCTTTGTTTACCTTGTATGCCAGGAAAACATTCAGTTGCCTCACTATGCCACCAAGTTTGTGCTCCCCTCATTCTCTTCTCCTAGAGTCACATGTATTTCTTTCTCCCCATGAGGACAGGGATGTTATGACAGACAGTTTAGGCTCAGACAGGAAGTCATCTGGGGCGAATCCTGAAAGATGGCCCTCCCCTCTCTCCAGAGTTTATGGGCCCTGAAGACTGGCTTCAAACGTGTACTGATCAGCCCTGTTAAGACAGATAGATGTACATGGGAAATGAACCTGGCTTCAAAGGGAACACCACTGGGATGAGAGCGAGAGATATCAAGAGGCAGAAATAGAGAAAGGTAGAGAGAGAGAATACGTAAAAAAAATGTAATTGTCGCAGTTGAAGAAGAGATACAACAGCTGGGGTTGTTCTCCATTATCCCCTTGTGTAATCCGCTAGTTATATCTATGATTTGTATGCGTGCTTGTGTGTCTGTCTGGATGTAAGTCTCCCTGGATAAGAGCATCTGCTAAATTACAAAAATGTAAAACATTTAAATGTCTGTTTGTCTTGGTGGTATGTATGTGTTCTTGTGTCACAAATAATGATTCTGTCAGCATATGTGCTAAGATGACTGACAGAGACGCTGATTGTGTTAAACAGGCCTTTGATATGGTCCGGGGGATATCTGTGACTGCTTGCCCTGCCACCTTATGTTTTAATATCACATTTTGCAACGTATCTCCTTATCCCAGAATAAATCAACTGAGGAAGTTCTGACTCAAAATACCCCTTACAGATAAAAGCTAAAACACTTATATTCTTCTCTGAGACACCTTGCCTCTGTATAGGAAAATATATGTATGTGCTGTGTACTGTTTAATTCAATCACATAGGCTACATAGAGTGACAAGAACACACTAGGTGGTCTACTGTGATAGATGTGTCCAGCGAGGATTTGAAAACACTGAAGAAGGAAAAAAAGGTTCTTAAATGGTTCTTCATCAGCTCTTAAGGTTCCTTGTAGAACTCTTGACTGATAAAGAGCCTTTGAGTTAAGTGGGGGTTCTTGACATGACATCTACTGTTCTTCAGAATTCTAAAAGGTTGAAATTTATGGAAGCCTGCAGATGTGTCCCTTTCATAGCATGTTCTTTGCTCATCAGTCAACATGCTCTGATTGATATGCATTACAATCTTCTGCATAAATATCCAAACGTTTTTTTCTTCTAATAAAAAAATGCTTGCTACTCATTGATATGTTTGAAAATAGTTGCTATAATGAAATCTGGTATACTGAAGCTTGCCATATACTGTACAGTAGATGCATGGAACGTAGCATATCATTGCTTGACTCCAAAACACCTGTCGTCTTTATTTTATACAACATGACTAAAAACGGTGGATACGTTGTTTATGTCCTGCTCTCATCTGATCCTCTGAGGTAAATTGCAGCATAGCTACATCATCATCTGATGGAACATTTTGGTGAGTATCAAAGTTGGCTAGATTTGTCTAGCGTAATTTATTATAATTTATTTTAAACCATATTCCTAAATGTCAGTAATTTGTCAGTGAACAGTATAGCTACTACCAAACTGATCTGACTTGGCAGAGCACAGTAAGGTAGATAAAGTTATAACACAGACACAATGTTAAACCTGTAGTTATTAGTTAACGTTAGTTAGCTATCTAGTTACCAGTATCTTTGGTTATATCTACTAACGTTAGCTGTCTACAAGCTAGACAGTATTGCTTCTTTGGTTTACAGGGAACTCTCACACATGGTGCAGCTAGCTCGCTAGCTATTTAGCACCATGTACCATGTGATGTTAGCTAGCTAGGTACATTATCTAAGTTAGATATCTACCAAGATCACAAAAGTATGTCTGGCCTAGTCAGATGAGTTAGCTAGCTAGCTTGGATTTTCCTAGTTAGCTAGAAAACAAACTTGTCAGTTATATAATATCATGTGAGGTGTTAGTTGTTTGAACCAAAACCTATCACTCGCTAAATACGAACAGTGACTTGCTAATGTTAGTAAAACACAGTGGTGTACAGCAAACTTTTATGCCCGGTGTAGCTAACTAGCTATTTACATTAGCTAGCATCATGCATGATATTAGCTATAACATATTAAGCTGACAATATTGGGGAAGGGACACAATTTTATGAAATATTAGATAGATAGTAATCTTGGTGATTGTTGTTTCACATGTGAATCCGTGATTCATAAGTGGGATGTCCGTTTAATTATCTTTTCACTTTTTAGTCAGCAATGCCATGCCTATATTATGGGCCAATGAGCACCTCACGCTGGCAGTGAGAAATGTAGCTAGTAGTGTTGCCAAACAGTGCCCCTTACTGCCAGTAAAAAAATAATAGCATATTTAATGGGTATTTTGTTTAAGTACCTATTTATTCATTTATCTCATTTAGTTAATGAAAACAATACATAAAAAAAGAATGAAGGTACGGAATGTATTTACAATATATATGATGGAATTCACTCTTAGAAAGTCTCAACTGTTACTGTATGTTTTTGTGATGAGTTTGACATATTTGTCTGGTATTTTGAGGACCTATTTAGTTGATCTCATTTAGTTCATGAATAAAATACAATAGATTAATTAATTTACAGAATGTGTGGACATCATGGATTTACATAATTTATGGTTTATTCTCTCTCTCTCTTCTCTCTCTCTCTAGCTTTTGGAAGAGATGATAGCACTCATGCAGAAGGACCTGGACAAGCTACTGATAACCAATCTGCATAAAATGGCAGTTAACGTAGTTGAGAAGGCCCCAAAGAGTCCCCCGAAGATATCATGTGCCCAGTTGCTAGATGGCTGCCGAACAGAGGTGGAGAAAGTAGGTCTGTGGTTTTAAATTATTACACTTAAAGTTCAGTATAAAGTGGGCAGCTGCTAGGGGGGTCCACTGATTTTCAATGGTGGTGAGCAGGCTAGGTGGCACAACAGTGGATGCTTATTCACACTTGGGCAGGGAATGTTAAAGCCATGTTCAATAACAATATAGGAGGTGTGATGAATTAAGATGTTTAATTCTGTCTTTCAGGCCATATGGTCAATAGAGCTATATTCCTGCTGCCATATATCTTCAAAGAGGATCAGCACAGTTTTGGAACACTCATTACTTTTTTGTAAGCCATTAGTGCAGTGCTCTACGATTAGATTATTGTTCACTTCTTAGATTATACTGTACCTCTATTATTGAACAATGACTTTGTTTTAAATTGTACTTTGAAATAAATGGAAATTATACTTTGTTGGAAATTGTACTTTGAGTTTGAAATGAAATGGTACTTTGTTTGAAATTGTACATTCTACTTTGTTTTGTGCTTGGTTGTATAATAAACTATTGGTACATTTGGTCATGATTGATTATTATTTCAATACAGTTTAAATAATGAATGTATTTGAATTAAAATTCCTGAAGAACCACCATTTGAGAGAACCATTGGAGAACCAAATCTACATAGAACCATCAATGCTTGCTTCAAAGGGTTGGATTATGGTTAGGACCAGGGTTAATTTATAAACATTTATGCTGTTTCCTTGTGTAACCAATAATGGATCTTTGTAGAACCTTTAATGCTGGATCCTTGTGAAACTAATAATGGATCTTTGTGAAACTAATAATGGATCTTTGGAGCTTTAGCATTTTTTTGTTTGTTGGTAGGGCTCTTTAAAGAACCATCCCATTTATGGTTCCTCAGTGATCCCAAAAAATGTCCAATATGGCATCGCTATCAAGAACCCTATTTGGTTCCAACTTGCACCTTTATTGTTGATGCATTTATTGTGTTGGGATAATGTGATGTCTACCCAATTCACACACGATAACGTACACACAGAATGTGAGCAACACGCACATGTGTCCCACAATGGCTCAGTAACAACCTTGGCTGTTCTGTACAATTTCTGTGCATGTGTGTCTGTCTTTGGTTGTCTGCCTGCGTGTGTGTGTAGCCTATGTACACGTGCGGTCGTAGCCTGTAATTTGAATGAGTATTAGGTACGTCCATTATGAGCAGTCTTAGCTAACAGGTGTGTGCTGGACAAGAACATCTGGGCTGAAATGTGTTATCTCTGGCCATTTAATGAAGTTTCCCTCTCTTCCTCCCGTCCAGGTGGGCAGGCAATAACATTTGACAGAAGATGCGACGGGGGCCATGTCTCTTCAGATGGCTGGGGATAAGCATGGCGCTCCTCTCTCTGACCACCTACAGCTGGGCCCAGAAAACAGAAGGTACAGTAGATGGACAGGCCTTAACGGGATGTGTGAAGTTGGGTATTGTGACAGCAAATCAATCAATTTCCATTGTAAAATTGACAATTAAGTGTCCATTCTATTCTATTATATAGAATATTATATGTGCTGAGTGAAAACATGCATACTGTTTAAGGTAGACCTTTTCACTGGAGTGTATGCCTGTGAGCTTTTTCGAAAAGCATAATAACAAAGAATCCAGAGATTGGCTGGTAAGATGAGGGGGTCAGGACAAATGGCCAGGACAAATTGTCTGAGTTAAGCCAGGGGGCCGAGGGAGAGCAGAGCGGTAGCTAATTACTTTCTTGGATGGATGTATAGATATTCTCTATGATACTTAATCACGGTGCACTCACAGTAAGCTCCCTAGTGTCAAGCCTTTCCCTCGTCATCAATATGACTCAAAAGGCATTATGTTAAATATTTATACATCCCTCATTACTGTCAGTACAGTTGAATTAGCTGGAGAAGAGGGTGCTCCTTGTAGTGTAATGTACTGTACAGTGAAAATATATACTTTGTAACACTCCATTCAAATGTTTCTGAGACGGTCAGTAAATTATGAACTGTAAAGTACAATAACTAAAGACATAACCATACTTGACTTCCCCAGTGTGATACTGTTTCTAACTTGTCCCAAAGATGTTTTATTTTATTTAACTAGGCAAGTCCGTTAAGAATAAATTCTCATTTACAATGATGACCTACTGGGAAACAGTGGGTTAACGGCCTTGTTCAGGAGCAGAACGACATATTTTTACCTTGTCAACTCAGGGATTCAAACCAGCAACCTTTCAGTTACTGGCCCAACACTCTAACCACTAGGCTACCTGCCGCCCCAGGATATGTCACTTTACTTCAAGAAGTGTCCTTATTTCCTTAATTTCTTCATTTCTCCCTCCCTCCCTCCCTCCCTCCCTCCCTCCCTCCCTCCCTCCCTCCCTTCCTTCCTTCCTTCCTTCCTTGCTACTGTATTACTAAAGTATTATAATTGTACAAAAATGGAATGGAGTGCCTCCTCAAGGTGAAAGCAAAGCATTGTGGGTTCCTTGTGGAAACTGTCTAGATGCATAAACAGCCAAGCATCTGCCGCTGTTGAGTGAGGAGAGTACTGACCTAAAATATCATAGTTTTTATTACCCCTGGAATATGGATTTATTTGTACCGTTTTACAGTTTCTGTAAAGTTAGTCTTCTTTTAATGCATGGCTTACCTTGGAGAAACCACTGAAGGTAATGCCTTTAAAGCTGCAATCTTTCACAGTTTTATAGAGTTTTGGCTGGCACTCACATCAGCTCATTAATTAGCTCCTGTCACCTTGGGGGGAAGTGAGTTCCTGCTTAAATAAGTCATTTTTTTTCAGAGCCTATGTGTGTCTGTGTGTGAGTGCATGTTGGAGTGTTTGTTTTGTCTGTATGCACTTAAGTGTGTTATGCGCATATGTGTTTGTGTGTGTGCAGTCGTAGCCTGTAATTTGAATGAGTGTTTGTATTACGTACGCCCATGTGTATGTTTGTGCTTTTCTTGCATCCACATGTTGAGCAGGCTTAGCAGAAGCCTAGTTGGCCTTCGCCTAAACAAACAAAAAATGTATCTTCTGACCACATTCAATCTCTGTGGGTAATTGAGTCTAGGCTGAGGTCTGACAATTTTACATATTTCCACTTGCCATTGTCAAGTATTTAACGTTTAATTTGATGTAACATAAAAGTTGATGGAAGAGTGTGGTTGCTAATGTTATTTTGAACTAGTGCTTTAGAACCGGTATCCTCAGTCAGAGTTGTTGCACTTAAACTTACATCTCTTATGTATCTACTCCATATGGATGTAAGTGACCAGACTGGCACATGATTATATATTTCCTGTACTTGTCCTCCTCGCCTTTGTGCCGTCTCTGTATTTATCTCACGGTACGGTGACCTGCTCCTGTATCAGTGGAGCTTCAGCCCACTGATTATAACTGGGGATGCAGCCTATAATTTGAACGAATACAGACGGGATAATTACACAGGGAGCAGGTAGGAATTAGAGGTAGTTAGAACAATCACAAGTGAGAGTTGATTGGATCACTGCGTGGAAACACGGACGCTTGTTGAAGCATGAGAGGGAACAGTGTCTGTTTACGAGAATGTGTGCATTCGAGTGTGTGTGTGTGTGTGTGTGTGTGTGTGTGTGTGTGTGTGTGTGTGTGTGTGTGTGTGTGTGTGTGTGTGTGTGTGTGTGTGTGTGTGTGTGTGTGTGTGTGCGTGAGTGTGTTCCCAACTGTGCATGTGCGTGCTTATTTTCTCAGTGTCACCTTGGTTTGAGCGGGCCTTCTTAGGCCATTTCCAACCATAAATCTCCCTGTCTATAGTCTCACTGTCTGTTTGTTGTCTGTCTGTCAGCATTCAAGGGTACAACTAGGTTGTTACAGTATACAAAAAACATGCAACAATAATTTCTATATCGAAACATGGAAATGACATGAAAACACCAATTAAAGATAAGAGAATAGGTATCGCATAGCTCTTTGTTTCTCTTTCCTGTTTTTTTTTCTTCTCCTCTTTCTACAGTATGTGTCCCATCCTCATGTTTCTTTCATCCTCTCTTTCCTAGAGCTCTTTCTTCACCTTCTCATCTCCACTTTGCCTCATATGCTTTAACTGTCTTACATCTCTGACAGTCAGTCTGAATACTGTGAGTCTGTCTGAACAGTGTGGCATGGCGCTATACAATGCAGTATTCCCATCATGCATATCCCCTGTCTGTCCATCCACTGTCTGTCTCTATGAGGATCAGCGATCAGCAGGCCCCATAGCTTAGGAAAGGATCATGAAAGGTCAAGCCTCAATCTGGATGACAACGCACAAACCTTTATCATACCTCTCTCTACCTCTCAATACAATCACTCAAAATCTCCTGATGTTTAGTGTGTGTGTGTGTGTGTGTGTGTGTGTGTGTGTGTGTGTGTGTGTGTACATGGACTTATTTCTGTGGTAATACACTGTACTAATGACAAGCGGCTATTATCTTTGAAGGGTTTCATCACTAGTATGTTTATTATGTCTCTCTTGAGGCTTTGATGGTTGCCCTGTTCTCATTAAATAATTGTGTGTGTATGTTGACAGCCATCCCAGCTAACCAAAATTGGTTCTGTGAAAGTTCTCAAAACATTAATTTGGTTGCAGCAAATGTTATCATAATACAAAAACTGTCCGGTTGTACTTATGATTATACAATGTTTGTACAAAACCTTTGCCTGATGTTGCAAGAACCTTTCCAGAACTTCACTCTCACATTTTGTTTCCGGCAGTATGTTTTAAAAACATTACTGGTACATTGTGTTATTTGATTACCTGGACAACTAAAGTTAGATAAATCCTTTACTAGAACTTAATAGGGAATCTTAGCGAATATTCTGGGAATATTAATGGTTTGCTGGGATGTGTCCTCTCTTCAGACTCCATCTAACCTTCTCTCTCATCCCCTTCCTCTCTCTCTCTCTCTCTCTCTCTCTCTCTCTCTCTCTCTCTCTCTCTCTCTCTCTCTCTCTCTCTCTCTCTCTCTCTCCCCTCCCTTGTCTCTGTCTGAAATTGTTTCTCTATTTTGGGGATTGTTTGATTAGAGGCCAGATGCGCAGACTCTGTCTAGCAGTAGCAGCCTCTAGCTGTGGGGGCAGTGGAGCGGCTGTGTGGATGTATGTTTTAATCTGGCAGCCAGCAGGCTGTAATCAGGCTCGGTGTGGCCCAGGAGGATGGGGTTTTGCTGGGCTTGGCTGAGCCTGAACTTGGCCTCTCCTGGAGCTCAACTGGTCCATGTGCAGGATCAACTCCGAGCAGTTCAATGGGAGTGTGATTGCAACACTCGAAGCAATGTCCTTTTTTAACATCGATCTAGCTTTTTTCCCTCAAGTGAAGGAGAATGGTTGTATATGATCTGAGCAATCCTCTCTGTAACTGTTTTCTAAACCCACCTGAGGACCTGTAAGGTAAAGAATCTGTCGATGTGCCCTTCAGCAAGGCACTTAACCCTAACGGCTGCTGTAAGTCACGCTGGATACGAGCGTCTGCTAAATGAGTAAAATGGAAATGTGGTATAAAAGGGTCAATCTGCAGTTAAAACAATAAAGCGGGAACCCCACCACTTCTTTGGTAAACAGCTATGGGATGGGGCTGGAGAAATGTAAACATTCTCAAATTCATATAAATTGAGGCAGGCAACACTGAACAATCGGTGAGAGCACCAGCTTTTCCGGTCGACTGTGTGATCACGCTCTCCGTAACCGATGTGAGTAAGACCTTTAATCCTTAAGAGTCTATTGATACACCTGTGCGCCGATCTACTGTGCCTTCAAAAAGTATTCATACCCATTGACTTATTCCACATTTTGTTGTTACAGTCCTAGTTCAAAATTGATTAAATATGTATTTTTCTCACCCATCTACTCACAATACCCCATAATGACAAAGTGAAAACATGTTTTTAGACATTTCTGTAAAATGTATTTAAAATGAAATCCAGAAATATCTAATTTACATAAGCATTCACACCCTTGAGTCAATACTTTGTAGGCTCTTCTTTCTTGGTAAGTCTTTCTGGGTAAGTCCCTAAGAGCTTTCCACACCTGGCTTGTACAGCATTTGCCCATTATTCTTTAAAAAAAAATCAGACTGTCAAATTGGTTGTTGGTGATTGCTAGACAATCATTTTAAGGTCTTGCCATAGATTTTCAAGTAGATTTAAGTCCATACTATAACTCGACCACTCGGGAACATTCACTGTCTTCTTGGTAAGCAACTCTAGTGTATGTTTGGCCTTGTGTTTTAGGTTATTGTCCTGCTGAAAGGTAAATTCATCTCCCAGTGTCTGGTGGAAAGCAGACTGAAACAGGTTTTCCTTTGGGATTTTAGCTGTGCTTAGCTATATCGTTTATTTTTTATCCTGAAAAACACCCCAGTCCTTAACGATGACAGGCATACTCATAACATAATGCAGCCACCACTATGCTTGAAAATTGAGTGGCTCTACCTGATGCTGTCTTTAGAGCTCACAGGGAATAAGGTGAGCGGTAGCTGCCTGAGTTACAGTGCATTCTGAAAATATTCAGACCCCTTAACTTTTCCACTTTTTTTTAGTTTCAGATTCTGTTATTTAAAAATTGATTAAAAAAATATAATTCTCAGCAATATACACACAATAACCCATCATGACAAAGCAAAAAAAGGTTTTTAGAAATTGTTGCAAATGTATTAAAAAAAATATCAAAATGAAATATCACATTTACATAAGTATTCAGACCCTTTACTTTGTGAAGCACCTTTAGCAGCGATTACATCCTCAAGCCTTCTTGGGTATGAAGCTACACGCTTGGCACACCTGTATTTGGGGAGTTTCTCCCATTCTTCTCTGCAGATCCTCTCAAGCTCTGTCAGGTTGGATGGGGAGCGTCGCTGCACAGCTATTTTCAGGTCTCTCCAGTTATGTTCGATCAGGTTCAAGCCTGGGCTATAGCTGGGCCACTCAAAGACATTCAGAGACTTGTCCCGAAGCCACTCCTGCATTATTTTGGCTGTGTGCTTAGGGTCGTTGTCCTATTGGAAGGTGAACCTTCGCCTAAGCGCTCTGGAGCAGGTTTTCTTCAAGGATCTCTCTGTACTTTGCTCCGCTCATCTTTCCCTCGATCCTAACAAACAACCCCAGAGCATGATGGTCTGAGTCCTTTAGGTGCCTTTTGGCAAACTCCAAACTCCAAATGTTATTTGTTTTGTCCACATGGTTAGCAGATGTTAATGCGAGTGTAGCGAAATGCTTGTTCTTCTTGTTCTGACAATGCAGTAATAACCAACGAGTAATCTAACCTAACAATTCCACAACAACTAACTTATACCCACAATGTAAAGGAATGAAAGAATATGTACATAAAAATATATGAATGAGTGATGGCACAGAACGGCATAGGCAATATGCAGTAGATGGTATCGAGTACAGTATATACATATGAGATGAGAAATGTAGGGTATGTAAAAATATAAAATTGGCATTGTTTAAAGTGGCTAATGATACATGTATTACATCAAGATGGCAAGATGCAGTAGATGGTATAGAGTACAGTGTATATACGTATACTTATGGAATTATTTGTAATATATTTGCACAAAAAAAGTAAACCTGTTTTTGCTTTGTCGTTATGGGGTATTGTGTGTTTAACAAATTACGGAAAAAGGGAAGGGGTCTGAATAATTTCTGAATGCACCATATATCTATCATGAATAAATCCAGCACTGCTATAGTGCAGTTTTGTTTTGACTGTTTTGTGGTTGCCATTGCCGTGACCTCCCTGTAACGCTTGTCGTTGCATGAAGAAGGAGTGGACCAAAGCGCAGCGTGCTACGTGTTCATGATCATTTATTTAAACTGAACCCTGAGACAAAATAACAAAATGGAACAAAACGAAACAGTTCTGTCTGGTGCAGACACAAAACAGAAAACAACTACCCACAAAACACAGGTGGGAAAAGGCTACCTAAGTATGGATCCCAATCAGAGACAACGATAGACAGCTGTCCCTGATTGAGAACCATACCCGGCCAAAACAAAGAAATACAAAACATAGAAAAATGAACATAGAATGCCCACCCAAATCACACCCTGAGCAAACCAAAATAGAGACATAAAAAGCTCTCTAAGGTCATTTTGAATGTTATATTGTTTTTGTTAATCTCTGAGCGATGTTCTATCGATTCCTGGGGTCATTTTATGTTTTTATGTGTATCTGATACTACTGCCGTTCAAGCAGGCAGAAATTCAACCATTGTGATATAGCTTAGCAATAAAGCTGCTCTCACTACACTGGAAGTTATTAGGAATCTGAATTTTAGATAGAAAAAAACATCTGTCATACAGTATATGTCAGATTTCAATACTGGCTGATGTCATAAAGGCTTCTCTTGAATGAACCATTGATCATATTTTTTGTGATATTCCTACCTCGAGAAATGTGCACGTTAAGAGGGTCCACCACATTTTTCCTATTTGTTTTCCTCTTCAGTCCAGGCTGCATTGCATGGTGCTGTTGCAAATGTCAAATTCCACTCGATCTGCAGGTTGAACATGGTGAAATTGTTGACTCCTAAATTGATAGTGTAGTTTGTTTAGTGCAGTTTGTTTACAGTTAACTAACTACTTCACATGCTGATATTGACTTTGGTATTATTGTGTGTAGCTACGTTTGCTAGATAACTACCTGGCTAGCTGGCCAGCCCACAGAGAGAGCATTGCATTGTGGGTTTTGTAGTTGACTTGAGCTGCAACAGATTTCCACAACGATATTCACATTTGCCACCAACCTTATTATGATGACAAAATGAAACATTTGTTCACCCAAAAATATTTTTCTCACATATAAGTGTAACTTAACACTGCAAATTATAGGAATGAATGGTTTTGGGTAGATTTTTCCTTTAACTGGCAATGGGTAGCGTTGAACAAATGCCTTCCCTGTCACTCTCAGCTCTTCACCAGCCAGCTATTGCTGGCCCCAGACCAGGGTTCCCTGCTGCCCTTCTGGATGCCACTCTATGCAAGCAGATTACACTAAGCCCCCTGGGAAATTAAGAAGTCCCTGTTCAGTTCAGTCTTCAGTCCCTCATCTAGGCATCATGCCTGCCACAACAGGGATTGGCAGGGCCATAAATGTAACCTTTGACCTTGGAGTGTTTTAAGCTGATGACGATGATCAGTGACACT
The DNA here is from genome assembly GCF_045791955.1 of Oncorhynchus clarkii lewisi. NCBI lineage: Eukaryota > Metazoa > Chordata > Actinopteri > Salmoniformes > Salmonidae > Oncorhynchus > Oncorhynchus clarkii. Next base: position 71,225,809 of record NC_092147.1, read on the forward strand.
GCGGTAGGGCAATCTTCCAATCTTCTCACTGCTTGGAAAGGTGAGGTAAGGCGAGGGATCTGGATTGGTTCAAGATTCCTCAGCTCTCGCCTTGAGAGAGAGAGGTGACATTGGAAAGGGACTCTCAGACAATTGCTCTCCGTCATCAAGGCTTAATATTTATTTAAAGGGCAGTAGTATTTATGAGTGCATAAGGAGGTATTAAAGGTTTTATGAGATGAAGGACCTGGTGTGAAACTGCCTGGAAGAAAGCCATTCATCTACAGGAGTAGTGTTCTCTCCTTTCATTCTCTGTGTCTGATGGGAAGAGACTGTCTGTGGCTGGAGAAGAATGTCTTAGTTATTCTGATAATATCAATATGGATTGGATTGTGTTTATGCATGCATTACTAGTTAGTTGTGAGACGATGGGTTATTATGGGAACAACTCCCATCAAATAATTATGAACAAACTGAATTCCCCATCAGCTAAAATGTGTTTTAAGAACTTTGAGTGAGCCGTGGCTATTTGATTTAGTTACTTTTTTCAGATGAAGTTGTGAAAATGCAGAGGGCACTGATTTCATAGGCAGCTAAAAAAAACATTCTGAAAATAAAATGTCAGTGGGCAGCATTATCTCAGTGGTGCCTTGTCTGAGTGCTCTGGTAATTCAGTGCTGATTGAAATGTCCTGTAAAGAATTAAGGCACTGTCTATTTCTGTAAGCCTGCTTCTTCTGAAAATACCTTGAAATATTTTGCAGCTTTTATATCCCAGTCATGGAACAAAGTAAGATCTTGCACAAAAACAACCACATCACATCTAAAACAGGTTAGTTGTGCCTCCGTCCATCTCTGAGCCCAGTTCTTTTGAGAGGAAAAACGATAAACATTTATTAATTGAAGTTTTGTAGCTTAAGGGGGAATCGGCATGTTGATTAGTGCAGGATATTATCTCCTCAAATGAAAGCAAATTACCCCGAGGTTCTAATTAGAATATTTAGATTGTCCTTGGACTAAGCTCCTGGAGTGTATAGTGCCTTGATTACCAATTACTGATGGAATACTGTGTCTTTAACATTTTCTGTTTTTCCTCCTATACTTCGACTAATTTGACTGTGAACAAAAGAGATATATCCATTAAAGCAATGTTCCCCTCTCTATGGTTTGTGAGATGGCTAATTAAACATTAGTCTAGATGCTTCGGTGCTCGTTGATCTGCTTTGGTAATCCTAATTGTGGATAGACGTTTGTTGTTGAATGAATTATTATTAGATGTCTATTTCACTAATGCTATGCATTGTCTGGAGGTACCAACTGTAGATCGAGTTACTGCAGTGCTTGTTGATCAGGTTGGTGTCCCTTCCTTCTGGGCCGTCAGAAACCCATCTATACACAATACCCCATAATGACGAAGAGAAAACATGTTTTTAGAAATTTTAGCAAATGTATTGAAAAATGAATACAGAAATATCTCATTCACATAATTATTCACACCCCTGAGTCAATACATGTTATAATCACCTTTGGCAGAAATGATAGCTGTGAGTCTTTCTGGGTAAGTCTCTAAGAGATTTGCACACCTGGTTTGTAAAACATTTGCGCGTTATTTTCTTAATTCTTCAAGCTCTGTCAAGTTGGTTGTTGATTATTGCTTAAACAGACATTTTCATGTCCTGCGATAGATTTTCAAGTCAATTTAAGTCAAAAATGTAACTAGGCCACTCAACAACATTCAACGTCATCTTGGTAAGCAACTCCAGTATATATTTGGCCTTGTGTTTTAGGTTATTGCCCTGCTGAATGGTAAAGTTGTCTCCCGGTGTCAGACGTGTGCGTACTTGTGGTGAAGTCAGCTGCAGGAGAGCAGAGCATTGTGAACAGGCACACACTTTATTACGGCAGGAGAGATATACAGATGGGCGCAGCTGCGTCAAAAACCTCCTTAAGCCAACAAGGCAAAGTGTATAGCGCGCACAAATATCACACAACATAACTGTATAGCAATACAAATAAGCTTAGTGAAAACACATGGAAAATAACAAAAGCTTAGCCTAGTGCGTACAACATGTAACACACAAATAGTTTCACACAAAGACATGAGGGGGAACAGAGGAATAAATACATGTAGGGTGATTGGGGAAACCAGGTGTGAATGGAACAAGACAAAACCAATGGAAAATTGAAGAATGAAGCGGCGATGGCTAGAAAGCCGGTGACGTCGACCCCCAAACGCCGCCCGAACAAGGAGAGGAGCTGACTTGACGGAAGTTGTGACACCCAGTGTCTGTTGGAAAGCAGACTGAACCAGGATTTACTCTAGGTTTTTGCCTACGCTTACCTCTATTCCATTTATTTTTATCCCCCCAAGAAACTCCCTTGCCGATGACAAGCATACCCATAACATGATGCAGCCACGACCATGCTTGAAAATATGAAGAGTGATACACTCTGTATCAATGTGTTCTTATATTTGCCCCAAACATAAAGTTTTGTATTAAGGAAATAGTGTTAATTTCTTTGCCACATTTTTAGCAGTTTTACAGTGCCTTATTGTAAACAGGATGTGTGTTTTTGAATATTTGTGTTCCCTACAGTCTTCCTTCTTTTCACTCTGCCACTTAGGTAAAGTGGAGAAACTACAATGTTGTTGATCCGTCCTCAGTTTTCTCCTATTACAGCCATTCAACTCTGTAACTATTTTAGTCACAATTGGCCTGATGGTGAAATCCCTGAGCGGTTTATTTCCTCTCCGGTAACCGAGTTAGGAAGGATGCCTGTATCTCTGTAGTGACTTATCCACAGTGTAATTAATAGCTTAACAATGCTCAAAGGGATATTGAATGTATTGTTTTTTTCCATCTACCAATAGGTTCCCTTTGCGAGGCATTGGAAAACCTCCCTGGTGTTTGTGGTTGAATCTATGTTTGAAATTCACTGCTCGACTGAGGGACCTTACAGATAATTGTATATGTGGGGTACAGAGATGAGGTAGTCATTCAAAAATCATGTTAAACACCGTTATAGCACACAAAGGGAGTCCATGCAACTTATTATGTGACTTTGTTAAGCACATTTTTACTCCTGAACTTGTTTAGGCTTGCCATAACAAAGGGGTTGAATATTTGCTTATTTTATTTATTTTTAAATGTTTTATTTCACCTTTATTTAACCAGGTAGGCTAGTTGAGAACAAGTTCTCATTTACAACTGCAACCTGGCCATGATAAAGCAAAGCAGTTCGACACACAACAACACAGAGTTACACATGGAATAAACAAACATACAGTCAATAATATAGTAACAAAAATACTTACATTTCAGCATTTCGTTTTAATTCATTTGTAAAAGTTTCTCAAAACATACTTACTTTATTTAACCCTTAATTTACCAGGCAAGTTGACTGAGAACACATTCTCATTTACAGCAATGACCCGGGGAATAGTTACAGGGATGAATGAGCCAATTAGAATCTGGGGATGATGAGGTGGCCATGATGTTATGAGGGACAGATTGGATATTTAGGAAGACTTCACCTTACACAGGGCAATGTCCCCAATCACTGCCCTGGGGTATTGAGATATTGTTTTCAGACCAGAGGAAAGAGTGCCTCCTACTGGCCCTCCAACACCACTTAAAGCAGCATCTGGTCTCCCTTCCAGGGACCAACTAAGTCCAAACCTGCTTAGGTATGCTGCTGGCCAATTCCACTTCGACATTATGGGGCATTGTGTGTATGCCAGTGACACAAAATCTCAATGTAATCTATTTTAAATTCAGGCTGTAACACAACAAAATGTGGAAAAAGTAAAGGGGTGCGAATACTTTCTGAAGACACTGTATGTGATCCTAATTGTGGAAAGACCATGATGTTGAGATCATTGTTCCTGAAAGATGTCCTTCTTGTTCTTAAAGTATGTCCCTCTATTTCAGACAATTGTAACCTAATGCTTTTTTCCTGGTTATTGCATGATTGTCTCAAGTATAGGCTACATTTCCCATGCATCTACCACTAAGTGGCTTCACTCTCAGGATCGCTCCAAGCTACACTGGAGGTGCATCAATGTGATGTTCAGCATAGCCCTGTAAATACCTTTGGTGACATTGAATTGGACATGCAGTCCTGGTAGATACCCAGGCCTCTGGTTACAGAGATACTGATGATCTGTAAAGAGTGTCAAGTCATCAGAGTATCATGTTACCCATGACACACCATGCTGTCGCACCCTCACGCTCAGTCTACTTAGGACTGTTGGGGACTCATTTTGACCCTTTTCTCTCTCAGCTATAGTGTCTTGCTGCAGAATATACAGTATATCTTTACTAAGCACATGTGGGCTCAATCTTCTCAGAAAAGGAATCCAAATCTGTTGATTGAATTGGTTGTTGACCCTTATTGCAGTTTGGTTTTAGTTCTCTGTACGTTTTTCCCTCCTGTAGAATAGTTAAACGTATGTTCCAAGCTAGCCTCCACTCCCCCTGATATTCTCTGTTTGTATTGATTTTCACTTGTACATCATTCTCTATACACTTGGTCCAACACTCCTGATTGTGTGTGTGTGTGTGTGTGTGTGTGTGTGTGTGTGTGTGTGTGTGTGTGTGTGTGTGTGTGTGTGTGTGTGCGCACGGAGGGGGGGAGCAAGAGAGGTATATGTCCTCCCATCTCCCTCTGCCATTCCTCTTTCTCTGTCCTTCCCTCTGGTGTGTCTGCCCCCACCTGCCTTTCGTTGTATCTCTCTATGTCTTATTTTTCTCACTGTCTTACACGTCGATTCAGAGCATCCCAAACATGTTCAATGGGTGACATGTCTGGTGAGTATGCGGGCCATGGAAGAACTGGGACATTTTCAGCTTCCAGAAATTGTGTACAGATCCTTGCGACATGGGGACATGCATTTTCATGTTGAAACATGAGGTGATGGCAGCGGCTGAATGGCACGGCAATGGGCCTCAGGATCTCTTCACGGTACCTCTGTGCATTCAAATTGTCATTGGTAAAATGCAATTGTGTTTATTGTCCATAGCTTATGCTTGCCCATACCCATACCCCAACACCACCGTGGGGGACTCTGATCACAACGTTGACATCAGGAAACCACTCGCCCATATGACGCCATACACGCTGTCTGCCATGTGCCCGGTACAGTTGAACCCAAGATTCATCCGTGAAAGCACACTTCTCCAGCGTGCCAATGGCCATCGAAGGTGAGCATTTGCCCACTGATGTCGGTTACGACGTCGAACTAAGTCAGGTCAAGACCCTGGTGAGAACGACAAGCATGCAGATGAGCTTCCCTGAGACGGTTTCTGACTGTTTGTGCAGTCATTCTTTGGTTGTACAAACCCACAGTTTCATCAGCTATCCGGGTGACTGGTTTCAGATGGTCCCGCAGTTGAAGAAGCTGGATGTTGAGGTCCTTGGCTGGTGTGGTTACAAGTGGTCTGGCTGTTTAGACTTACTGACAAATTCTATAAAACAACATTGGAGGCAGCTTATGGTAGAGAAAGGAACATTAAATTGTATGTCAACAGCTCTGGTGAACATTCCTGCAGTCAGCTTACCAATTGCACGCTCCCTTCAAAACATGAGACATCTGTGACATTGTGTTGTGCACATTTCAGAGTGGCCTTTTCTGTCAAGGTGCACCTGTGTAATGCTGTTTAATCAGCTACTTGATATGCCACACCTGTCAGGTGGATTATCTTGGAAAAATAGAAATGCTCACTAACAGGGATGTAAACACATTTGTGCACAAAATTTGCGAGAAATAAGCTTTTTGTGCATGTGGAACATTTAAGTGATATTTTATTTCAGCTCATGAAACATGGGAGCAACACTTTACATATTGTCCAGTATATTACGACAAGCAGTGGTGTAAAGTACTAAAGTAAAAATACTTTAAAGTACTACTTAAGTAGTTTTTTTTCTGTACTTTACTTTACTATTTATATTTTTGACTACTTTTACTTTTCACTACATTTTTTAAAAGAAAATTACCCCATACAATTTCCCTGACACACAAAATTACTAGTTACATTTTTAAATGCTTAGCAGGACAGCAATAGGGTCCAATTCACACACTTATCAAGAGAACATCCATAAAAAAAATATATATATACTGTGTATAAATTGATCCCATCTGGTTTAGTTAATATAAGGAATTTTAAATGATTTATACTTTTACTTTTGATACTTAAGTATATTTGAGCAATTACATTTACTTTTGACACTTAAGTTTATTTAAAACCAAATACTTTTACTCTCGTAATATTTTTCTGGGTGACTTTCACTTTTACTTGAGTCATTTTCTATTACGTATCTTTACTTTTACTAAAGTATGACAATTGCGTAGTTTTTCCACCACTGGCGACAATCTATGTGTTCTTCCAAATATGTTCACTTTCCTGCTTACTGGCTGCACAATGCACTCCTTATGTTTTTGGCTCTTGTACCCCTTTCCCTATTTGACCAAGTTAACTCGATGCATACCGCCTGACTTCACAATTGAGCTTTTTAGGATTTGCCCTGGCCTGCCAGATATGTCGATACATCTATAAGCAGCTTTGCCGTGGTGTGTGTATATGCCTATACCAACTTCAACAGTAGGCTTCATTAGCAAGCTGAGGAACGTTACAGCCTATGGCATTTAGGAATTTCAGCATGACTAAGCTATGTTTACTATGAATACAGAATTCCAGGGGTGGGACAGTGATCGGAACCATCTCTGATATTCTCTTCTAACTCTGGGACGCCACACGAGAGGGAAGAGTCCCAGACGAAGAATGTCAGAAAACAAACACACAAACACCCTGGAACAAATGTAACCACCAGATGAAATATGGTGTTCTCTTTTCTCTTTGGCTTTGTAGTCAACATGTGTCTCTTGACTGTGCTGACTTTAAAGCTGATGTGGTTATTGTGTGTGTGTGAGTGTGTGTGTGTGTGTGTGTGTGTGTGTGTGTGTCTTGCTGCCCTTCTGCTGCAGTGTGTGCTCTAATCTCAACAGGGGACCATTAACAGAGCAATACAAGCCATTGTTCTTCCTCCCTGCTGGAGAATATTCTTCTCAAAGCAGGCATTTGACATTACTACACACACACACACACACACACACACACACACACACACACACACACAGAGAGATGCAATAAAACCAACCGACTCCTTGGGATCCTAAGGTCTTGCTAAAGGTCTCATTTTAAGAGACATTCTGCACACACACATAGTTACACACATACACCTACACACACATACACACACACCCTCATACACGCCTAAACATACTCCCACTCTCCCTTTCTCTCCACATATTTGCTCAGAGCTGATGAGCATACTCATTTTCATGTGCTGTGTTGTGTATGCCTCAGATTGGTAGGTCGGACCACTTTCTATTTTTGTCTGAATCAAAGGAAATGTAGATCTCTCTGTTTCTCCAGCAGATGCATTCATTAATCTAATTGCTGTGAAATTGTAGGAAATCTGAACTCCTATATCAGAGCCCATACTCCTACTCCTAACAGATTAGCTGTGCAGTTACAAAATGACTGAAATGAGATGAGCGGTGTGCCACCTTACTGATGAATTAAACCTCTGAATTAATACACACATAGACAGCATACATATGAATGCTTTTTCTCTGTCGCATTTCAAATGAATGTGCATCCACCTGAAGTCAAAAATGGACACAAACTGGATGTAATGAATACACAATTTCATGAAACAACTGAACTTTCAAATATTGTGGCACCCCTTATTGCCATTGAATCCCTAATTATCATGCGTAGCTGTGCTAGAGAAAAAAAACAAATGGATATAACAGCGAATTCAAGCCTGCAGTTGTATTACTGATTCATGTGCACTTTTAAACCTTCACATTACTGGAAGGGCTCGTGGCCATGAATATTTGATGGAAAAACGATCGGCCCGTTCGCACCTAGCGACAGGTGTTTAGTTGCGTAAGAGGAGTTAAGCAACAGACTGCCATTGAGGAACCTTAGAGGGGCCTATTTTCTCTGTCCCTCTCTGATGACACACAGACGTATTGTAAGGAGACACCTGGGCTGGACAACAGATCACATGTGTTCCTCAACATGCCGTAGACAGGGACACTAGTTGCTGAATGAGTTATAGTGAGAGTCAACTTGTTCTCCATGTTCAGTAAACATTCTCTTTGAACCTGGTCTCTCAGCATCTCTAAGAATGTCACTGCTGATGTCAGTAAGGTACATACTGTCGGTTCATGGACATGGGCCATAATATGTGCCTTTTATAAAGTGTGCCATTATGTAATTATGTGGGAAATTCCTTTCTTGGGTGCCAGTAAGGTGCATAGGTTCGTCATATGTGTCTCTAAACAGTGTGCTATCAAGTAATTAAGTGGGAAATGATTTTCTTGGAGAAAGACAGTACAGTACCATCTAAGTATTGCTAACGTCAGTAAGGTATAGCTTGAGGAAATTATGCTTGGTTATTGTTTCTGTATGTATGTATGTATGTATGTATGTGCATGCCTCTGAAGAGTTCACTTAAGTAATTATGTTCAAAACAAACACTTATCATGAGTTTTTAAGTCAGAAAATGTATGCAACAATTTAAGATGGCCCCTTTAAGTAATATATGGTAATATATGTAATCATTTCCAAACTACAAGAAAAAAGGCTAACTATGTTGTGGTGGATGTATCTTGTTTCCTACTCCCAAGCCAAATGAAGTCCATCTAAATATTGCTTAAATTGAGATCTAGTGTCTTTTATAGAGATGTTATTTTGATTCACTGACTCTCTATTCCTTCACTCCCCCCTTTCCTCTCCTGTTTTTATCTCTCTCTCTCCTCTAACATCAAACCTCTCCTCCAAACCATCATGCTATTCTTTTCTCCCATGATTCTTTTCTGCTTTCCTTCTATGGCACCATTAACCCTGACCTCTAAAGACTGGCAGTATGAGGGTAAGAGGGTAGACCTTCACTTTTCCTCTCTCTCGCTCTCCCTTTCTCTCGGCATTAAGTGTATATTGACTCTCAACTAGGGTTGCAAAGCTACCGGTAATTTAACAAAGCTAATAAACAGTTTACCTATGTCAATCTATGGTAACTTTGGTAATTTATACTTGAATAACAAAAAAATATGTATATATTAAACATCAATGGTATTCACTAATTTGATGGTTTATGTTTAGGATAATGTCATTCTTTGTCATTGTATTTTTTTAATCATCTTATTTTATATATTTTTATTTGTGATAAGGCCACACAGAGGGCCAGAGATAATTACAGACCAAAAAGGACACTAAATGTCTTGTTGTTAATTATATAAAATCATTGACTACCAAAATTCTGGTAGTTTACTGGCAAACGTTTTTCAGTAATATACCCTACCTTTGCAATCCTTCTCAATACCTTTCTCCTGTCTTTCTCTGTCATACAGTCATCACTGAAGCGCAATTCTCTCTTTGTACTCTGAGTAGTTCCCATCTGTGCATCTCCCGTACTGGACACTGTGCTCGTGTTGTCCCCCACATGGTTGTCATATATTGTCATCATGTATTATAGTGAATTGGTCATCACTATGCTTTTGTGTCAGTGTCGTTCAACCCATCAATGTTCTTCAACAGTCAGAGAAATGATGCAACCATTCTTAATCAGTTATGACAATTTATGTCAGCGTATAACATAAGGCTCTTTGTGGTGTTAATGTGTTTTATTGCATTCTCTCTCCGCATACAGAATGTAAACTGTCTCGGTCAGGCCCCCCTGCTACCATCGTGACCATCGATGAAGAGAGCCCCAATGGTATGTACTTCCTTTATGTTTTCTCTGTACAGTACCTGCTGCTCAATATAGACCATAACATACATTACAACACAGAGTTGAAGTACCGGTACTTGGATTTCTAAGTTAAGAGTCGACTGGTATGCTACTGGGTGGCCAATCAAACCTCTACCCAAGATCCCAGGCTAGGAACCTTTGTGCTCCTGTTGAGAACACATCTAGCTTAAAGACTTCAGTTACCTGTAGCACTATACTTTCTATTTACCTAATTAGTTCGATGAAAATCAACTTGTTGCAGGCACTTGTTATTGTGTACTATGTGTGTGTGTGTGTGTTTGTGTGTGTGTTGGCCTCCCCAGGCAGGGGACGTGTGTGCTTGGTACAGATGGTGTTTGTCGTGGTGGTGCGGTGTGGGGCTCCATTAGTGTATAGACCGCTCCCAACCGAGGACTGTACGGCTATGCATGGCTGTGTGCAACTGGTGACGGCTACAGCTCTGAGTGTGTTCAAGGACTCAGGGATGTCGCTAAACAGATGTGCACCAGTTGTTGGGGTCAAGTGTGCCGAAATCCTTCTCCAGTTTCCTCATTATTATCTTCCTCCACCTTTCGCCTCTCTTCCTCCTCCTCCTCCTCCTCCTCCTCCTCCACTGCTAATATAGTTTTTGCTGGTGAGGTGAGATGTTGCACCGTGCAGATTCATTTTATGTGTTTTTTTTCAACTGGTAAAAGGAATGTGGTTGAGAGTGAAGTAACTTACAGCTGAGAAACAGGTGGACCTGCCTCAAAGTGGCTCCCTGCAGGAATAAGCTCTGCAGGTTAACAACATTTAATGAGCAGTTTTCAGTGAGCATGCTTTTCTGGGTCTGTTTATACAGTCAGTTTATTATTTCACACGCGCTTCACTGGGCTGTCACATCATACTGGAGTTGCCTCTCACAGGTGTGTGTGTGAGCGCACGAGCTCGACTCCATTTGCCTGTGCTCGTGCATCTCTTTTTCTGCTTTGCTGTTGTTTTGTTCTGGGTATGATTTATCGAAATTGAGAGCTGTGGTTTTTCAGTTCTGGGTGGACAAACCGCTCAACAACCAGACCCTTATAATGGATGTCACAATGTCCTTCCCAGCCCTACCTCTCCATACATGTCCTTCCCAGCCCTACCTCTCCATACACGTCCTTCCCAGCCCTACCTCTCCATACACGTCCTTCCCAGCCCTACCTCTCATACATGTCCTTCCCAGCCTTAACTCTCCATACATGTCCTTCCCAGCCCTACCTCTCCATACACGTCCTTCCCAGCCCTACCTCTCCATACATGTCCTTCCCAGCCCTAACTCTCCATACATGTCCTACCCAGCCCTACCTCTCTATACATGTCCTTCTCAGCCCTACCTCTCCATACATGTCCTTCCCAGTCCTACCTCTCTATACATGTCCTTCTCAGCCCTACCTCTCCATACATGTCCTTCCCAGCCCTACCTCTCCATACATGTCCTTCCCAGCCCTACCTCTCCATACACGTCCTTCCCAGCCCGACCTCTCCATACATGTCCTTCCCAGCCCGACCTCTCCATACATGTCCTTCCCAGCCCTACCTCTCCATACATGTCCTTCCCAGCCCTACCTCTCCATACATGTCCTTCCCAGCCCTACCTCTCCATACATGTCCTTCCCAGCCCTACCTCTCCATACATGTCCTTCCCAGCCCTACCTCTCCATACATGTCCTTCCCAGCCCGACCTCTCCATATGTGTTACTGTGATATGGCCATGATGGGTTGTCTAGGGAATGTGTTAGACTGCCATGCATTCCCTTTTACAGTGCCTTGCGAAAGTATTCGGCCCCCTTGAACTTTGCGACCTTTTGCCACATTTCAGGCTTCAAACATAAAGATATAAAACTATATTTTTTGTGAAGAATCAACAACAAGTGGGACACAATCATGAAGTGGAACGACATTTATTGGATATTTCAAACTTTTTTAACAAATCAATAACTGAAAAATTGGGCGTGCAAAATTATTCAGCCCCTTTACTTTCAGTGCAGCAAACTCTCTCCAGAAGTTCAGTGAGGATCTCTGAATGATCCAATGTTGACCTAAATGACTAATGATGATAAATACAATCCACCTGTGTGTAATCAAGTCTCCGTATAAATGCACCTGCACTGTGATAGTCTCAGAGGTCCGTTAAAAGCGCAGAGAGCATCATGAAGAACAAGGAACACACCAGGCAGGTCCGAGATACTGTTGTGAAGAAGTTTAAAGCCGGATTTGGATACAAAAAGATTTCCCAAGCTTTAAACATCCCAAGGAGCACTGTGCAAGCGATAATATTGAAATGGAAGGAGTATCAGACCACTGCAAATCTACCAAGACCTGGCCGTCCCTCTAACCTTTCAGCTCATACAAGGAGAAGACTGATCAGCGATGCAGCCAAGAGGCCCATGATCACTCTGGATGAACTGCAGAGATCTACAGCTGAGGTGGGAGACTCTGTCCATAGGACAACAATCAGTCGTATATTGCACAAATCTGGCCTTTATGGAAGAGTGGCAAGAAGAAAGCCATTTCTTAAAGATATCCATAAAAAGTGTTGTTTAAAGTTTGCCACAAGCCACCTGGGAGAACCACCAAACATGTGGAAGAAGGTGCTCTGGTCAGATGAAACCAAAATTGAACTTTTTGGCAACAATGCAAAACGTTATGTTTGGCGTAAAAGCAACACAGCTGAACACACCATCCCCACTGTCAAACATGGTGGTGGCAGCATCATGGTTTGGGCCTGCTTTTCTTCAGCAGGGACAGGGAAGATGGTTAAAATTGATGGGAAGATGGATGGAGCCAAATACAGGACCATTCTGGAAGAAAACCTGATGGAGTCTGCAAAAGACCTGAGACTGGGACGGAGATTTGTCTTCCAACAAGACAATGATCCAAAACATAAAGCAAAATCTACAATGGAATGGTTCAAAAATAAACATATCCAGGTGTTAGAATGGCCAAGTCAAAGTCCAGACCTGAATCCAATCGAGAATCTGTGAAAAGAACTGAAAACTGCTGTTCACAAATGCTCTCCATCCAACCTCACTGAGCTCGAGCTGTTTTGCAAGGAGGAATGGGAAAAAAATTCAGTCTCTCGATGTGCAAAACTGATAGAGACATACCCCAAGCGACTTACAGCTGTAATCGCAGCAAAAGGTGGCGCTACAAAGTATTAACTTAAGGGGGCTGAATAATTTTGCATGCCCAATTTTTCCATTTTTGATTTGTTAAAAAAGTTTGAAATATCCAATAAATGTCGTTCCACTTCATGATTGTGTCCCACTTGTTGTTGATTCTTCACAAAAAAATACAGTTTTATATCTTTATGTTTGAAGCCTGAAATGTGGCAAAAGGTCGCAAAGTTCAAGGGGGCCGAATACTTTCGCAAGGCACTGTATATTAGTTTACGTCGGTCACCAGAAAAACAAACAGAATAATCATCAGTCCTTCACCATTTGCTTTGTCTGTAGGTTTCCAAGAAATGTCCTTGTTTTAGAATGTGTTTTGCATCACTTGAGGGAAGAATACATCATAAGCCTTGTGATAGAAGACTTGAATCAGTTGCTGAAATTCTATTTTCAAAAGATTATTTCAATGGCCATTCATTGAAGAACAGTGTAGCCTGCACACTGCTCTTGCTCATATAACTTTGTTTTTTTAACCCGTTACACTCGTGGGAATTGGCCTATATGCATGTAGGGCCCAGTTCAAATGTTTCAAACAGAAGAAATATGAGAAGCATATGCACAACTATAGTAGGAATTGAAAGGAAACCGAAAGTGAGGACACATTTTGAGCATTTGACATTTTCTGTACTTTTCGCAGCATTTGTCAATACCGAAATATGACTCTTGATAGATTGAGTAACATAATAAGAATATACATGGGAAATGTGGGGATGTCCAACATAAGACAAGAAAAAAGGGAGAAGGGTTTGAGTAGATGTCTTAACTGCTGATTTGACCCAAGGAAATTAATGAAAGTCATGTCACAACACAGTGTTAGCCTTTCGCAAGACACTTCGGTGAAACAGATTGTAATTTTGGTGTGCAAAGAATGGATCCATGAGCACATTCAGGTACTAGTTTTGTAGCCAATATTCTTCAAAATAGACAAACATCGGTGTACAATTACAAGTATGATATGGCGTCATTCCCCAAATTGTTCTGAGTAGAATAAGCCTATCATAAACATTAATACTGTAAATGACATGAGTTTTATAATATTTATGCGTGTATGTGGTTTGCTTGCAAGGGGTGTGTGGTTTGCTAGCATTACAACGAAACTGTATTTATTATAAATCCTCAATGTCTCATCGAGAACCCATCGAGTCCTTTTGATTTACAGCATTCCCGTCTCTCAGACGACAAAACGTTAGCAAAAGTAGCCAATGGGAGGGAGGCATGGGGGCATCATCTTGTTGCGCTAGCCAATTAGCGTGAGGGGTGGGGGCATCTTCTTTTTGCGCTAGCCAATTAGCGGGAGGGATGGGGCATCTTCTTGTTGCGCTTGGTGCCTACACCAAATGTCTGTCAGTTCAATCCCATACAGCACTGTAAAGCGGAGACCCAGAGCTCTATCGTCATGTATAGCCCGTTACTGTACAGCCACTGGTTTCCATTTTAGGCACTTACTCACTTGACCAAACCGTATACGGATTGAAAAGTACACAGCTTAAGTGTGGGCCTCTCTGCTTTTGTCAGGGCTTTGAAAAAAAGGTCTGACGAAGGCCAAAAGGAATACGCGTAAGCTTTAATAAAAAAGTGAAACAAGCGAGAGCAGTGTGCAGGTTTCTCTTTTCTTTGAAGTAATGCAACAAAACTCAGATGTGAGAGTGCTTTTTTCGCAATTTGAATGGCCATTCATTGGTATTGTGTGCTGTGACATTATGGTGGGCCAAGGAAGGTACAGAAAACAATATTGATTCATGTCACTTTCTTTACTGCTTAGTACTTAACGTACTCAAAGAGAGGTCTGAATAGCTTGAATGCCTCAATGTTTTTTTATGTTGTTGCTAAGGAAGAAATGGACCCAAATTTTGACGTCAATTTCCATTGTCAGTCGTACCATCATTGGTGTATTGAATGGGATAATGCAACGGGAAGCATTGTATTGACCTTACTGGGAGAAGATGAGGATTGCATATTACAGAGTATGACTTAAAGGGAAGCAATATGATGCCTGTATTCAAATGATCCTCCTCATGTTTATCATCTATACAATTCCAAGATTGATTGATGAGGACTTATTGGTCAGCTGGTGATACAGTGCCTTGCAAAAGTATTCTGCCCCCTTGAACTTTGCGACCTTTAGCCACATTTCAGGCTTCAAACATAAAGATATAAAACTGTATTTTTTTTGTGAAGAATCAACAACAAGTGGAACACAATCATGAAGTGGAACGACATTTATTGGATATTTCAAACTTTTTTAACAAATCAATAACTGAAAAATTGGGCGTGCAAAATTATTCAGCCCCTTTACTTTCAGTGCAGCAAACTCTCTCCAGAAGTTCAGTGAGGATCTCTGAATGATCCAATGTTGACCTAAATGACTAATGATGATAAATACAATCCACCTGTGTGTAATCAAGTCTCCGTATAAATGCACCTGCACTGTGATAGTCTCAGAGGTCCGTTAAAAGCGCAGAGAGCATCATGAAGAACAAGGAACACACCAGGCAGGTCCGAGATACTGTTGTGAAGAAGTTTAAAGCCGGATTTGGATACAAACAGATTTCCCAAGCTTTAAACATCCCAAGGAGCACTGTGCAAGCGATAATATTGAAATGGAAGGAGTATCAGACCACTGCAAATCTACCAAGACCTGGCCGTCCCTCTAAACTTTCAGCTCATACAAGGAGAAGACTGATCAGAGATGCAGCCAAGAGGCCCATGAAACTCTGGATGAACTGCAGAGATCTACAGCTGAGGTGGGAGACTCTGTCCATAGGACAACAATCAGTCGTATATTGCACAAATCTGGCCTTTATGGAAGAGTGGCAAGAAGAAAGCCATTTCTTAAAGATATCCATAAAAAGTGTTGTTTAAAGTTTGCCACAAGCCACCTGGGAGACACACCAAACATGTGGAAGAAGGTGCTCTGGTCAGATGAAACCAAAATTGAACTTTTTGGCAACAATGCAAAACGTTATGTTTGGCGTAAAAGCAACACAGCTGAACACACCATCCCCACTGTCAAACATGGTGGTGGCAGCATCATGGTTTGGGCCTGCTTTTCTTCAGCAGGGACAGGGAAGATGGTTAAAATTGATGGAAAGATGGATGGAGCCAAATACAGGACCATTCTGGAGTCTGCAAAAGACCTGAGACTGGGACGGAGATTTGTCTTCCAACAAGACAATGATCCAAAACATAAAGCAAAATCTACAATGGAATGGTTCAAAAATAAACATATCCAGGTGTTAGAATGGCCAAGTCAAAGTCCAGACCTGAATCCAATCGAGAATCTGTGGAAAGAACTGAAAACTGCTGTTCACAAATGCTCTCCATCCAACCTCACTGAGCTCGAGCTGTTTTGCAAGGAGGAATGGGAAAAATTTCAGTCTCTCGATGTGCAAAACTGATAGAGACATACCCCAAGCGACTTACAGCTGTAATCGCAGCAAAAGGTGGCGCTACAAAGTATTAACTTAAGGGGGCTGAATAATTTTGCACGCCCAATTTTTCAGTTTTTGATTTGTTAAAAAAGTTTGAAATATCCAATAAATGTCGTTCCACTTCATGATTGTGTCCCACTTGTTGTTGATTCTTCACAAAAAAATACAGTTTTATATCTTTATGTTTGAAGCCTGAAATGTGGCAAAAGGTCGCAAAGTTCAAGGGGGCCGAATACTTTCGCAAGGCACTGTATACTGATAGAAGGGTGAAGAGATGGATAGGGAGATAGGTTGAGCAATGTAAAAGATGGCTAGGAGGACTGAGTGATACATTGCTATATAGATGACTAAACAAAGCACTTGCTTATTATTGTTTATGTTCAGGCTTAGCTTTATTCTAGACATGCTTTTCTCATTACAGCTCACCATGTCTGCCTACTGGGGCCTCTGTGCAGTCTGAGAATACCAAGGGCTCACAAGGGGATATGACTGCTCATTCAGATGGAACATAGCATGTTTAATTTATCCAAAATGCTTGTTGTGCAGTCACTCTGACAGGTGCCAGAAAGATTCAAAGTATCACTTCACCATTTTTAGCTGATTTCTATCGTAAAGACAAAGCTTGTTTTGTTTTGGCTTTTTTGCTGGTTCAATGTATGAGAAAGCAAATGTGTTTTTTTCCCAGGTTTCAACTGCAGTTAATCGGATTGAAGAGATTTCTATCTGGGGGATAAAGGATATGGGCTGTCTGCAGGTGCAGAGAGAGACGGGAACCGAACTAGAGAGAGAGCATTACAGAAGTGAGTGGAGGTAGAGAGAGGACATTGGAGAGCGAGAGGAAGGACAGTTAGAAGACAGAAAAAGAGAGAAAGTGTGTGAGAGAACGAGATAATAATACAGATTGTCTTAGAAGAGAGAAAGAAAAGTGAGTGACAGGTAAATAGATGAAGTGAAAGAGATCACGTGAGCAGTGTAGAGATAAAGGCATAGAAAAAGAGATTAAGAGAGAGAGGATGAGAGAGTGCGACAGAACTACATAGTATGGAAAGAGAGGTAAATGAGAGGAATGAAGACCTTGAGAAAGATGAGGGAGAGTGAGAAAGAGAGAAAGAGGCAGAGAATTTCACCGAGCAGAGCTATAAAAAGAGAGTGGAAGTGAGCGAGATGGGAGGGACAGAATGGAAGAAGCAGGTCAAGGTGCCTGTAAACTAAGGGTCCAGTTCCTGGTGTTTTACTTTCCTACACAAATGCATGATTTATATCAGTTGAAGCTAGTAACGTGTGAAAGGCTGCCCATTCCTCTCATGGAAATATTGAGCGACAGCTTGCAGGAAATATAAAAACGTATTAAAGTAGTGTAGCTGAAGGGTTTTTATTAGAAAGGAGCATTTTATACAGTATGTGCTGTGGGCGAGCATAAGTCGCGGTGAGATCACTTGACTGATAAAGTCTTTGTAGTAAAGTAGGACTATCCATATGAATGACATACACTGATTATGCTAAATGTTAAGAACACCTTCTCTTTCCATGACATAGACTGACTAGGTGAATCCAGGTGAAAGCTATGATCGCTTATTGATGTCACTTGTTAAATCCACTTCAATCAGTGTAGATGGAGGGGAGGAGACAGGTTAAAGACGGATTTTATGCCTTGAGACCATTGAGACATGGATTGTGTATGTGTGCCATTCAGAGGGTGAGTGGACAAGACAACATATTTAAGTTCCTTTGAGCAGGGTATGGTAGTAGGTGTTCTTGTGTCAAGAACTGCAACCCTGCTGGGTTTTTCATGCTGAACAGTTTCCCTTGTGTATCAAGAATGGTCCACCACCCAAAGGACATCCAGCCAACTTGACACAACTGTGGGAAACATTGGAGTCAACCTAGGACAGCATCCCTGTGGAATACTTTTGACACCTTGTAGAGTCTATGGCCCGACAAGTGCAAGTGACCAATGCTGTTTCAGATTCTGTTCATGCCCTGACGAATTGAGGATGTTCTGAGGGCAAAAGGGAGGGGGGCAACTCAATATTAAGACTGTGTACCTGATGTTTGGTATACTCAGTTTATTTAAGTCACAAATATCACTTCCCTTCATGAATAAGATATCACTACCCTGATTAAAAAATACACATATTCACACAGTGCCTTGAAAAAGTATTCATCCCCCTTGGCGTAAATAAACGATCAAATTTAAGACAGAGAATCGTTATTGTCTTTACTGGAGAAAAATACCAAAGAATGCGTTCTCATTCACGCTGTTGGAAACATTACAGCCAAAATGGGAGCCACCTCGAACAACTACAATTTCTGGCTAATTTTTCCAAAAACCAGCCTGAAACTCTTTCTAAAGACTGTTGACATCTAGTGGAAGCCCTAGGAACTGCAATCTGGGAGGACTTTGCCTTATAATAAAAGTGACAGCCATATCAGTTCTGTTATACTCAGAGACATTATTTTAACAGTTTTAGAAACGTTTGTATTTTCTATCCAAATCTACCAATTATATGCATATCCTAGCTTCTGGGCCTGAGTAACAGGCAGTTTACTTTGGGCATGCTTTTCATCCGGACGTGAAAATACTGCCCCCTACCCAAGAGAGGTTAAGGGGAAACATTTAAATGTCTTGAAATGGCCTAGTCAAAGCCCAGACCTCAATCCAATTGAGAATCTGTGGTATGACTTAAAGATTGCTGTACACCAGCGGAACACATCGAACTTGAAGGAGCTGGAGCAGTTTTGCCTTGACGAATGGGCAAAAATCCTAGTGGCTAGATGTGCCAAGCTTATAGAGACATACCCAAAGAGACTTGCAGCTGTAATTGCTGCAAAATGTGGCTCTACAAAGTATTGACTTTTGAGGGGTGCACGCTCAAGTGTTCCGTTTTTTTGGTCTTATTTCTTGTTTGCTTCACAATAAAAAATATGTTGCATCTTCAAAGTGGTAGACATCTTGTGTAAATCAAAGTATACAAATCCCCCAAAATCTATTTTAATTCCAGGTTGTAAGGCAACAAATAGGAAAAATGTGAAGGGGGTGAATACTTTCGCAAGCCACTGTACTGTGCATGCAAGCACACACATGCATACAATGAAAGCTGAAGATGAAGAATGCTCCCTCTCCACAAAAGCAATGGCAACCGCAACAGGCTTCTACAGAGCATCCCCTGTAGTTAGACTTGGACTGTATCACCAAAGAGCTACATTAATGCTGATTAGTTAGCCTGAACTAGCTGATGCCAATCAACTAATGTGCAGAATAAGAATGCACTAGATTCAGTCTGATAACGAGGGAGGCCGAAATACAACACTAGACACAGACACTTGGCTCAGGACTGAGGCTGCATTAGAGGAATTGACATAGCAGAAGGAGAACCAAGCAGCTGAATCAGAGGGTTCCAGACAATAAATGTCATTCAGTCTCTCGGTCTCCTCTTTCTAGGAAAGCATTCAAGGACTGAAGGATGCTGTCTTCCATAGGAAAATGTCAGGTACAAAGTACCTCAGAACCAGTTTCAGAATTGTTTTAAATGTTGTTTGTGGCTTCAACAATCTGTGAAAGCGCCCATGCAAGGGCCTTGTGACTGATTTCTCAACAACCATGGATTCATTAGTTACTCCTTTCTCCAGTGCTATTTCAAACCTCTTTCTCTGTATCTCTCTCTCTCTCTCTCTCTCTCTCTCTCTCTCTCTCTCTCTCTCTCTCTCTCTCTCTCTCTCTCTCTCTCTCTCTCTCTCTCTCTCTCTCTCTCTCTCTCTCTCTCTCTCTCTCTCTCTCTCTCTCTCTCTCTCTCTCTCTCTCTCTCTCTCTCTCTCTCTCTCTCTCTCTCATTATCCACACACACTCGACAGTGAACTAACACACTCAATTGTCAATTGTTTTATTTCATTCTCACATTTGAATTAAGCAAATCTTGTTAATTTGTCTCTGGTGCACACCTGTTTGCCCTGTAGCACATTACCTATTTTAAGGGTCTCAGATTGATACGAAGCTATAATGACTGGGCCCTGTAATTATATATTGGTTGCTATGTTAAAATGAGAGCTCTGTGTATTTTTGTTTTAGTGTTATGTTGGTTGTAACTTCTTCTAGCTGAGATGCCGGTTTGGTATTCTGGAGCCGTCTCTCTGTGATTCAAACGATGAGACCCCTGGTGAAACGCATGCATGAATGCCTGGCAGCAGAGTAAAGAGAGAGAGACAGAGTGTGTGTTTGTGCGTTTTTGTTCCTGCATGAGTATGCATGTGCCTGGGTTGGTTACAGTGTGTGGATGTGTTCTGTGATGTGATTAGTTAACATTCAAGGGTTTAATTTGGATTTTGCAGATGTTCATTCCCAGTTAACCACTGCCAGTCTGATACAGAGAAAGTGTTTGTGTATGTAATCATTTGGTTGGTGCTTATATTTGCCCTATTTCAAAAGTTTTTATTAATATGCATGTTTGAATTAGAAATGTTTTTTTTGCATATCCTACACTCCCTGGAAGGACGACCCTGTAGCAATTAGGGTTAAGTGCCATGCTCAAGGTCACATCAACCATTTTTTTTTACCTTGCTCGAGGATTTGAACTAGAGACCTTTCGGTTACTGGCCCAACGCTCTGACTGCTAGGCTACCTGCTGGCGAGTGTGTGCGCATGTGCATGCTTGCATACGTGCGTGCGTGCGCCCTGTTGAAGTAATTGCAAGGCCAGCAATATGTAATTAGAGAGTGTGGCTGAAAGGACTGGATTAGTCCCCAACACCTGCTACGTCTTTGGATTAGAGAGGGAGAGGAAGAGAGAGGGATTGAGAGAGGCATGTGGGGGAGATGAGAATGGTGCATGGAAAGTGGAAAGCAAAGAGAGAGGGCAGTGTGTTGACAGTGTGCATACTGAAGGTGCTTGCATGCTTGCCTCCGTGCATGTGATGTATTAGCAAATAAAGATTTTATTTATCCAGACGTTCCATTTTACTATTGTTTTTTTTCATATGATGTATCTCGATGGCTTCGTGTTTGAATCTGCTTGCTAATTCAGTGGAACGTCAAATCTTTAGTGGAATGGTAGAACACTAGTTGATTTGTATCTCGGTGTCCACCCAATTAGCCTTATGGGGTTGCTAGTGTGGTTTTTTGGTATTGTCAAACATATTCCTACAGTTGATGTGTAATAAGGCTGCAATTACAGTATTATGTTGAGATAAACAGTCAGTTTAATTAGCCGTGTTGTGCTAAATTGCTTTGACACTTGGTTTACCCTCATTAAAAACAAGCTATAGAGATGAGTTTCTTTGAAGTATAGCTAGCATTCTGCATCCTCATTTACATACACTTAAATTCTTTGTGAGGATTCTTGCCTTTTTCCATTTAAAAACCTCCACCTTTGTCTCATTTTATTTTCATAGCTATCTACTCACAAAAAAGATTACTAAATCAAATGTAATATGTTCACTCACATTCACAATATTATATAAACCTCTAATACAGAACTCATCCGAACAACTTAAATTCCCAACTGTAATGTAATTTTATAAGAAGTAGGAAGAAAAATGCCTCTTTCCCGTCCTTCACTTTCTCTCAAGTCGATTCTGACGTGAATTCTCAGCCCCAGTTGCATTATCCAATTGCCTCTCCCCGAGTGTCTGAGCATTGTCACGTTAGATTTAAAAATGTTCTGTGTATTGTCATTTTGGATTTGCATCTCTCTAAGAAAATCCTGGGGTAAATTTTCACAAGAACAGCATCCCCTTGTATTTGCTGCTTGGAAGATCTGATCTCAAGAAATTACTTTATTTTAATAGTTTCATGGTCACACAAGTAATACGGATTAAAAGTTTAAATGTATTTTTTTTTTTCATTGATTTCAGTTTATGTGACAAAACAAGCAAGTAGATTGTAGAGAGTCATTGTACCATCTAAACCACTGTGAAATATATTTTCCATAATATACATTTTTTCAGATGTTTGAAGCTGGTGTACAAAACCGAAAGTAAAATACGCAAAATGAAACTTCAGAACGGAAAGCATAGAAGTAATACACCTAGAACAGATTTACCGCTTCTTGGATTTACTTTCAATGACAATGACAGATCTATGTGAATTCGTCCCAAAAGTTACATATTGCAGCTTTAATCCTCTCATTAGACTGAGCAATCATTAAAGGGATAGGTCATCTTCATTTCACTATTGGATCTCATTCCTCAGAGATTATTTTTCTAAATTACCTGCAAAATCAGCGGGTAGATACTTCCCTTGAGAAGGGGGCTGAATTTACTGATTCAGCCTCAGTTTCAATTGTCCTCATTAGGAAATGCAACTGAGAATGAGATTTGGGTCTTGGATGCGGGCGTTGATGTGGGTGTCTCTTGTGTAATAATATTAATACATTTTATTTGGGGAACGCCTTTCAAGATACTCAAGGACATCTTACATTAAAAGTAGGCCTACATAAAATCAAGTACAGTACATAAAATCAAATGCACCAATTAAATGTGCAATTTAAAATCAAAGCACCAGATGAAACAGGAGGGAGGGGTTGGGAAGAGGATAATATCCCAGTTTAGGGTAAGGGTTTGGGTTGGGGACACACACAGGGATACATAGGGAACTGGGAAGGCACAGAAGAGGGTGGTAGGACAGAGTCAATCATGGACGCTAGCCTATAAGATATAAGCATCGTTGAAGAGGTTTGTTTTGAGGAGGTTTTAGAATGTGATGATTGCATGTGG
Organism: Oncorhynchus clarkii lewisi; assembly: GCF_045791955.1. Lineage (NCBI taxonomy): Eukaryota > Metazoa > Chordata > Actinopteri > Salmoniformes > Salmonidae > Oncorhynchus > Oncorhynchus clarkii. The sequence goes on from NC_092147.1 coordinate 71,248,923, forward strand.
TATGTGTAGGGGGAGTACATTCCAGAGCCTGGATGCTGAGCAGCTGAAGGCCCTAGCCCCTATGGTGGAGAGGCGGAATGGGGTTGTGACAAATAGGGCTATCTTCGGTATACCACCACTATCTTGTCACAACACAACTGATTTGCTCAAACACATTAAGAAGGAAATAAAATCCACAAATTAACTTTGAGAAAGAAACACCTGTTAATTGAAATGCATTCCAGGTGACTACCTCATGAAGCTGGTTGAGAGAATACCAAGACTGTGCAAAGCTGTCATCAAGGCAAAGAGTGGCTACTTTGAAGAACCTCAAATATAAAATATATTTTGATTTGTTTAAAACTGGTAAGAAGCTCGTTGACATCCATGGTGCAGCTGTGGCAAGGCTGAAGTGGAGATTAGGCCAGCTTCAGCAGCCTCGGTCTCTCTAGTTGAGGCTTAGGTCTGAAAAATAATCACACAATCCTCCCAGTTACTCACAACTGAATGGAGGAGAGAGAGAGAGAGAGAGAGCACTTGTATTTTTATCTGCAGCAATGTTTAATAGGCTTGCATTGTTGAGAGCACGTCTTAAGTCTTGTTGTCACACACTGTCTGGACTGAGAGTGTGACAGAGCTTTACGTACAACACAAAGCTAATCAGAAGGCTTTACCTCTCCGAACAGATTTAACCTGCGGGATGCTCACTGGTTCCGTGAATAGAGACCCTAAAAGTCCTCATCAATACCACTTTCATGGATGTGAACATATTTACTGTAACAATGAAAGTCAAAGTCTCTCATTAGATGTTGGGGTGAAAGGGGATGTGATGCAGAGAAAACTTAACGAGCGATATAGCTGGTGTTGGTTGGCCACAATGAAGTTGTTTAGCTTTTAACTCACCCTTGGATCTTGTGCCCTCTGCCTTGAATGAGAACACGAACAAGACTAGAATAGAGTGTGTCAGTGTCATCTAAGGGACATGGGAGGGTTAGTGGCCCTGGAGCACTCATATCTATAGCTTTGAAATACTTTGAAAGGCTGGTCATGGCTCACATCAACACATCCCAGACACCCTGGATCCACTCCAATTCATATACTGCCCCAACAGAACAAGAGATGACGCAATCTCTATTGCATTCCACACTGCCCTCACCCACCTGGACAAATTGAATACCTATGTAAGAATGGTGTTCATTGACTACAGCTCAGCATTAACCACCATAGTCCCCTCCTAGCTCATTACCAAGCTCAAGACCCTGGGACTGAACACCTCTCTCTCTCTCTGGATCCTGGACTTCCTGACAGGCCGCCCCAAGTGGTAAGGGTAGACAAAAACACATCTGCCACAATCACCATCAAAACAGGGCTCCTCAGTGGTGTGTGCTTAGTGCCATCCTATACTCCCTTTTCACCCACGACTGAGTGGTCACGTACGACTCCAACACCATCATCAAGTTTTCTGAAGACACGATGGTGGTAGGACTGATCACAGACGGCAATGAGACAGCCTACAGAGAGGAGGTTAAAGACCTGGGAGTGTGGTGCCAGGACAACAAACTTTCAACATCAGCAAGACAATGGAGCTGATTGTGGACATCAGGAAACGGAGGGCCGGGCATGCCCCCATTCACATTGACAGGGCTGTAGTGGAGCCGGTCAAGTGATTCAAGTTCCTCTGTGTTCACATCACTACGGAATTAACATGGTTCACACACACCCACACAGTTATGAAGAGGGCAAGACAACGTCTCTTCCCCCTGAGGAGGTTGAAAAGATTTGGCATGGGCCCTCAGATCCACAAAAACGTTTACAACTGCACCGTTGAGAGCATCTTGACTTGCTGCATCACCGCTTGGTACGGCAACTGCAAGGCACCCGACCGCAAGGCACTAAGGAGGGTGACGAGTAGGGCCCAGTGCATCACTGCGGCCAAGCTCCATGCAATCCAGGACCTCTATACCAGGCGGTGTCAGAGGAAGGCCCAAAAGATTGTCCAAGATTTCAGCCACCCAAGCCGTAAGACTGTTCTCTCTGCTACCGCATGGCAAGCAGTACCAGTGCACCCACTATGTAACCAACAGGACCCTTAACAGCTTCTACCCCCAAGCCATAAGACTCCTAAACAAGACTACTAAATAGCTAATCCGGGTACATTATCCATTTCAAATGACAAATTTATAAAACATGTACCCGCAGGCTGCCAGTCAAAAGAAGAAGAAAAAACTAAGAAATAAAGTACATACTAAGTTATGCTATAAATGAAATATGAACAGGAAAATAAAATAGAAAATAAGTGTACCTCCACCCCCAACCTCCCATCCCATTCCCCCAACTCCACCCATGTTTTTGATGTAACTTATGAACCGCTTAATGCAAATCTCTACTCTGTGTGAACTGTATGAGTGTGTTTGTGTTCAGCTTTGCTCACTCTCCCCATTCACGCTTGGTTGATGGGTGCTGAAGGGTCCAGGGTGTGAAACTGTAGGGGTCAAGCGGTGGGAGCCAAGCCTCAGCCACTGACACATCCTTTTGAACACAGAGTTTGATCCACCATGTCAGGTATAGAGTAAAACCGTACTTCTTACACAGCCTCTTATAGAATACTCCTGGTCTTGAAAAGTCAGAGTATTGGATTGGTTCTTACAGCATGGTGTTTTTCACTTGATTGAGGACATTAATTACTTTTCAGTTAAGTTTTTTTGGTGGAAAATATCATGTTTATTGTATTCTTTCAAAGATCAAACACAATTAAACCTGCAATCGGTTCGACATCAGTACAAAACAAATGAAATGCTTATTGATCTGTTTTTCGCTAATCTTTGGATTTTCTCCCCGCTAATTTCAAAGCTTTTGGTAAACCTCAGCACATACTAAAATTATCCTGTGATTGATTATATTGGTCTAAGGTCTAAGATATCGTGAGTCTAGAAACTCTGCTATGAGTCATCAAGGCTTACACCTTATGAAAGGCATTATCTTTAATATATATTCAATATCTACAGAACTCACACAAAGCGCCTGGTCTCTCAATTAGAGAAAACGGTCTATTAACTAAATACTAATTAAATAATTACATAGCTATTGTTTGAAACATATCCTCATATGAGTGGCAGGTAGCCTAGCGGTTAAGGGCATTGGGCCAGTAATTGAAAGATCCCTGGTTTGAATCCCTGAGCCGACTAGGTGTCGATGTACCATTGAGCAAGGCACTTAACCCTAATTGCTCCAGTGTCGTTGCCAATAATGGCTGATCCCTGGCTGTGACCCAACTCTCTGAGAGCATCCTACGGGGAGTGGGAAATGCAAAAAAATAAATCCTAATAGGACAAATGTTATCACCATTATTATTTGATCCATAAAAGGTATAGTAAAGTGTAATTCCACCGACGTACCTTCCCATAGCTTCTGAAATAGAAATCTATTTGATTTGCAATATCAGCCCAGTCTGGTACAGTAGCATGGTTCTGCAGAGTGTCTTTTGATGTTTAGAATAAATGTCACCTGGTTTTCAACCTTCCCAACCTTCCCATGTTACCGCGCTCCCCCACAAACTCTGCTGGCTTCCAGTCGAAAGCTTACATCCACTACAAGACCATGGTGATTGCCTACGGAGCAGCAAGAGGAACAGCCCCTCCCTACCTTCAGGCTATGCTCAAACCCTATACCCCTACCCTAGAACTCCGTACTGCCACCTCTGTTCTCTTGGCTCTCCCACCCCTACGGGATGGCAGCTCCCGCTCAGCCCATCACAAGCTCTTCTCTGGCCTGGCACCCCAATGAACCAACACTTGCACTTGACTCCTCCCCTTTCTAGCACTGATTTAGCTAATAACTACTTTATTGAGGAAAAGTGAAGTTTCTATTCCTGTCATATGTGGTTGTCCCACCTAGCTATGGTAAGATGTTAAGATGTAAGTCGCTCTGGATAATAGCATCTGCTAAAATGTCAAATGAAAAAAAGTGAGTCCTCTGCCCTCCCTCAGTGGGCTGGTCACACTGTGAAGTCTGAAATAGATTAAATGCTCAGTGGAGAAAAACCCATAGGTAGGAAAGCTTCTGCAAGATTTATTTTTGCAAGGCTTCTCACCACCTGCAGAAGTTTACTTGTGTGAGTGTGTCAACATGACCTCTTTCCTGTGTGAGTTTTGTAAGTATTAGATTGATAGAGTAAGTGACTAGAAGTGCATGAATCTTCCATTGACAGAAATAGTGAAAGCCATTGCTTTTGCCATTGCTTTACTTTCTCTACAAAGCTTAAGTGTAATTAACATTATAAAGCAACAAGGCTCCATCCCCCTCTGTAATATTATCTGCAGTATAATTTATGACCAAGATATTCCAAAAAGATGTCCCTCTCAAGTTACTGAAGCGAAAGTATGAAAATGCATTGTTTTGAGATTAATGAACCTGCATGGGTCCCTGTCTTCCACTTTAAATTAAATTCTTAAAGATCTATTATTCAAATGGGGTTGTGTCCAAGTCAGCAGGAGATAATGGTGTGTCCTCTTGATTGCAACACAGCTGCATCAAACATGCCGTGCTCCAAACATGGAGCATACACTTTAATGGGGAAAATGTAGATCATTAATAATCCTCTGACTTCCCTGGAACCTCCTTCCTGTATGTTACTGCATTAGGCCATTTGATTAAAGCGTGAAATACAATGTTTTATACTGTCATGTCTGTGACTATCATTAAATGTGAAGACTGTTATTTTATATCAAATCAGTTCTCTAGGTTAAATTATTACGTGATTAAAATAATAATGTAAACAATAATTAACTAGGAAGTCGGGGCACCACGGAAAATGTTGGGATAACAAATATAACTCTTCAGATATTTTAATATCTGATCGCTTAGTCTTTTATTAATTAATTATTACCTCATCACTTCTCATTCCAAACGCCTTAAAATTCTTGGTTATCTGCATGAACCCTGTCCATAATGAATCAGCAATATATAAATTGGCTTAATTATTTATTTACTAACTAACTAGATAATCACACAGAATTACATAACAAACAATACATATTGGTTACTAACAATGATAGAAAAGTCCCTAGAGGGCTAAGCCGATATGACCACTTGGTAGACAAAGGAAAGGGGTGGGGACTGAGAAAGAGCGGGAAAAACAAAATAGATTCACTACACACTGTCTATAATTATATTCATTGAAATGCTAATCCTTTGCACATGAAATGCCGCTCATTCGAGAATAATTGCAATTTATATATTTACGCCCGTATGTCGTTGTTGTCTTCTCTGTTGGAATCCTTGATCGTTCTGTAAAGTTCATCAGAGTCTCTGGTTAACTTTCCAAGAAGTCACAATGTCTTTCATGGTTGTAGGTGGTTAGAATGGATACTTAAGAGTACCATTCAGAAATGTTCTCATAGAATAGTTGCTTCGGAGGTTGTCAGTATTCTCGTTCTAGACATACTTCATTTCTAGCTGCAGACTAGTAATTATTCGTCTAAGATTTGCTCTTATTCTGCAGTGATCGATAGTTTCAGAGTTTAACCATTTCCAGCCGTGTAGCCAAACACTACAGTTGTATGGTCTAATGGTCTTTAGAATTGTAGCTATTCCAACGTGGGAAATCTGACAGCTGGGAAATATACACTTTATTAAGAGTTACAGTTATGTGTGTTTCCTGTTCTTCATGAGATCACCAAATGAAACACACTTGACATGACTGTCCCTGTTTAGGTCTATGATCCTCCCCCCAGGGCACGTCATGACAATATGTGTCATTAAAATATCCATAACATACAGTGGGGGGGAAGAAGTATTTGATACACTGCCGATTTTGCAGGTTTTCCCACTTACAAAGCATGTAGAGGTCTGTAATTTTTATCATAGGCACACTTCAACTGTGAGAGATGGAATCTAAAACAAAAATCCAGAAAATCACATTGTATGATTTTTAAGTAATTCATTTTCATTTTATTGCATGACATAAGTATTTGATACATCAGAAAAGCAGAACTTAATATTTGTTTGCAATTACAGAGATGATACGTTTCCTGTAGTTCTTGACCAGGTTTGCACACACTGCAGCAGGGATTTTGGCCCACTTCTCCATACAGACCTTCTCCAGATCCTTCAGGTTTTGGGGCTGTCGCTGGGCAATACGGACTTTCAGCTCCCTCCAAAGATGTTCTATTGGGTTCAGTTCTGGAGTCTGGCTAGGCCACTCCAGGACCTTGAGATGCTTCTTACGGAGCCACTCCTTAGTTGCCCTGGCTGTGTGTTTTGGGTCGTTGTCATGCTGGAAGACCCAGCCACGACCCATCTTTCATGCAATAAAATGCAAATGTATTACTTAAAAAGCATACAATGTGATTTTCTGGATTTTTGTTTTACATTCCGTCTCTCACAGTTGAAGTGTACCTATGATAAAAATTACAGACTTCTACATGCTTTGTACAGTGGGGCAAAAAAGTATTTAGTCAGCCACCAATTGTGCAAGTTCTCCCACTTAAAAAGATGAAAGAGGCCTGTAATTGTCATCATAGGTACACTTCAACTATGACAGACAAAATGAGAAAAAAAAATCCAGAAAATCACATTGTAGGATTTTTAATGAATTTATTTGCAAATTATGGTGGAAAATAAGTATTTGGTCAATAACAAAAGTTTATCTCAATATTTTGTTATATACCCTTTGTTTGCAATGACAGAGGTCAAAAGTCTTCACAAGGTTTTCACACACTGTTGCTGGTATTTTGGCCCATTCCTCCATGCAGATCTCCTCTACATAACACATTTGGAATCATGTAATAACCAAAAAAGTGATAACAAATGAAAATCTATTTTATATTTGAGATTCTTCAAAGTAGCCACCCTTTGCCTTGATGACAGCTTTGCACACTCTTGGCATTCTCTCATCCAGCTTCACATGGAATGTTTTTCCAACAGTCTTGAAGGAGTTCCTACATGTGCTGAGCACCTGTTGGCTGCTTTTCCTTCACTCTGCAGTCCAAGTCATCCCAAACCATCTAATTTGGGTTGAGGTCGGGTGATTTAATTTTAAACAACCATTTTTTCGCCTTTATTTAACCAGGTATGCCAGTTGAGAACAAGTTCTCATTTACAACTGTGACCTGGCCAAGACAGAGCAAAGCAGTGCGACACAAACAACACAGTTACACATGGGATAAACAAACGTACAGTCAATAACACAAAAGAAAAGTCAATATATAGTGTGTGCAAATGTAGTAAGATTAGGGAGGGAGGTAAGGCAATAAATAGGCCAGTGCCAAAATTATTACAATTTAGCAATTAAACACTGGAGTGATAGATGTGCAGAAGATGAATATGCAAGTAGAGATACTGGGGTGCAAAGGAGAAAAAAAACAATATGGGGATGAGGTAGTTGGGTGGGCTATTTACAGATGTGCTATGTTCATGTGCAATGATCGGTAAGCTGCTCTGACAGCTGATGCTTAAAGTTAGTGAGGGAGATATGTCTCCAGCTTCAGTGATTTTTGCAATTCGTTCCAGTCATTGGCAGCAGAGAACTGGAAGGAAAGGCGGCCAAAAGGTTGGCTTTGGGGGTGACCAGTGAAATACACCTGATAGAGTGCGTGCTACTTGTGGGTGCTGCTATGGTGACCAGTGAGCTGAGATAAGGCAGGGCTTTACCTAGCAAAGACTTGTAGATGACCTGGAGCCAGTGGGTTTGGCGAAGAATATGAAGCAAGGGCCAGCCAACGAGAGCATACAGGTCGCAGTGGTGGGTAGTATATGGGGCTTTCGTAACAAAACGGATGGCACTGTGGTAGACTACATCCAATTTGCTGAGTAAAGTGTTGGAGGTTATTTTGTAAATGACATTATCCTACCAATCCTTGACTTTGGCAGTCAGCTTTACGAAGGTATGTTTGGTAGCATGAGTGAAGGATGCTTTGTTCGCGAAATAGGAAGCCGATTCTAGATTTAATTTTGGATTGGAGATGCTTAATGTACCTAGCTATCTGTTCTTAGTTCTACATTTTTGAATGGGGCATGCTTATTTAGGATGGTGATGAAAGCACTTAAAGAATAACCAGGCATCCTTTACTGATGAAATGTGGTCAATATCCTTCCAGGATACCCAGGCCACGTCGATTAGAAATGCCTGCACACTGAAGTGTTTTATGGGAGCATTTGACAGTGATGAGGGGTGGTCGTTTGACTGACGATGAGAGAGGTTTCGTCTCTGGAGGGACTAGTTAAGCCAGGTGAGGTTTCCGCATATGTGTGGGATGGGACGTCAGTTCGGCATTTTGAGCGGGACTGACGGCTCTAGAGTGAAATAAAACAATAAAAACTAGAAAAACAGCAGTAGACAAGGCATATTGACATTAGATAGAGGCATAAAGCAATCACAGGTGTTGATCAGGAGAGCTAAGACGACAACAGGTAAATGGTGGAGAATGGGCAGAGCACGTCAGTTAGGTACATACAGGAGGCTGGGGCCGACAGGTAAACAAAATGAGGTACCATGTTATTGAAACAGTCTAGGGGGCCTCAGCTGTGTAGCCAAGTGATCATAGGGTCATAAGAGCAGCAATAGATTAGTCAGGGTGCTGTTCGGCAGTCACTACTATGCTAGGCGTGCAGGGGACACAGCGTTCAGAAAAGCTAAGCTAGCAGGCCGGGGCTAGAAGATTGTTCTTCGGCGACATCTAACAGAATAGCCTGTTGAGACCACATCGGGCGATCACGTCGGCAGTCCAGTCGCGTTGGATCGGCGGGGCTCTGTGTCGACAATAAAGGGTCCAGGCCAATTGGCAAAGGATGTATTGTAGCCCTAGAATTAGCTGGTGTCGTGTCTTTACTATCATTAACTGAAGACTGCTAGTTTTTATCAAAGATTCTCTGTAATTAGTTGCTATGCGATCAACTGATTAATCACGTAACTAATGAACTATGAAATCGGGGCACCAAGGAAAAATATTCAGATTACAAAGTTAGCATTTCCTAAAATAACTTTTCAGATATTTTATCTGACAAATTAGTCTTCGAATTATTGAATGATTTACTTTACCTCACGTTAGTCTCATTCCAAACATCGTAAATTGTTGTTTATCTGCACGATCCCAGTCTTCACTATGAGTCATCCATATATCAATTATCTTAAATTATTTATTTATTACTAACTAAGTAATTCACAGAAACAAACAAACAAAGGTAAATATAATGATAGGAAAATGTGCCCTAGTGGGCTGAACCGGCATGGCGGTTTGTTAGATAAAGGAGAAGTGGGGGTCGACTAAGAAGTGACTACAGAGTGATAATTATAACAATTAAAATGCTAATCCTTTTCACATGAACGTTCACTCATTCGGGAACAATTGCAATCAATATATATATATATATATATATTTACGCTCATTGTGTCATCTTGATCGCTGGTGAAAAGTTTTTGTCTTCCGTAGAATTGTCCGTCTCTCTCCCTCTCTCTCTCTGTCTTGGTTAGAGGGGATAGTTCAAATTGACATTCATTATAGAATGAATGTTTCGGCGGTTGTCGTTCTTCGCGTTCAATGATACCGAATTCCTAGCTGCAGACTAGTATTTAATATCAAAGACTTGTTCTCATTCTGTCGGTATCGATAGTCTAAGAGTTTAACCACGTGGTATGGTTAAAATATTCAGCAATGGTCTGCCACCTTTTGTCCCCCTCATAATGGCGAAAAACATGGTCTGGTGATAATTTCTCAAAGTTTTTTTTTTTTCAGAATGGCAGAAAAGGGCTGTCCCAGGATGTCCTGACCCAAACTGGGCTCAGGGGCGGTCCTCTGATTTAGTTCAAATCCAATTCCCTTTTTGAGTTTTCCTTCATTAAACAGTCCAAAATCACATTTGTAAAATTGTGCAAACAGTATCATACTCACTCAATCATCTTATACAACAATTAGATGTAAACCTTATATCTGGGACTATTATATAAACAGCGTTATGGTAATGTGGCCACACCGTCTCCCATGAACTTCCCAAGTTGTGACAAACGGACCAGTTCGTAGCTGGATTCTTCACCGATCTTTTACACTTTCTCCGGAACATGAAATTTGTTCATACCTCAAGTTCTGTGAGGTGGAAGGATTTCCTTTGTCTCCATGAAAAACTACTTCTGGCTTGGATCCTCTGTCGACACGGCCACCCGCCACACCACCACGACTGGTCTGCCGACGAATATCAATCCGCTGTGCCTTCAACCGGCCTCCGTCTTACCACCCCCGGGCTACTAACTTTAAACGCTGTGTCGCCCGCGTGCTAGCGTAGTGGCGGCTTCCCTGTTCCATCTACTGCTGCCCACTGGACACTATGATCACTTGGCTACATAGCTGATGCCTGCTGGACTGTCCATTAATCACGGTACTCCATTCTGTTTATCTATGTTTTATCTGTCGGCCCCAGCCGCGAACTCAGTCTCTGTGTGTAGTTAATCCGACCCTCTCTGCCTAGTCATTGCCATTTTACCTGCTGTTGTTGTGTTAGCTGACTAGCTGTTGTTGTCTCACCTGTTGTTTTAGCTAGATCTCCCAATCAACACCTGCGATTACTTTATACTATACCATGCTGTATGTCTCTCTCAAATATCAATATGCCTTGTATACTGTTGTTCAGGTTAGTTATCATTGTTTTAGTTTACAATGGAGCCCCTAGTTCCACTCCTCACACCTCTGAAACCTCCTTGGTCCCACCTCCCACACATGCGGTGACCTCACCCATTATAACCAGCATGTCCAGAGATACAACCACTCTTATCATCACCCAGTGCCTGGGCTTACCTCCGCTGTACCCGCACCCCACCATACCCCTGTCTGCACATTATGCCCTGAATATATTCTACCACGCCCATAAATCTGCTCCTTTTATTCCTTGTCCCCAACGCTCTAGGCGACCAGTTTTGATAGCCTTTAGCCGCACCCTCATCCTACTCCTCCTCTGTTCCTCGGGTGATGTGGAGGTAAACCCAGGCCCTGCATGTCCCCAGGCACCCTCATTTGTTGACTTCTGTGATCGAAAAAGCCTGGGTTTCATGCATGTCAACATCAGAAGCCTCCTCCCTAAGTGTGTTTTACTCACTGCTTTAGCACACTCTGCCAACCCGGATGTCTGAATCCTGGTTTAGGAAGGCCACCAAAAATCCTGAGATTTCCATACCCAACTATAACACTTTCCGTCAAGATAGAACTGCCAAAGGGGGAGGAGTTGCAATCTACTGCAGAGATAGCCTGCAAAGTTCTGTCATACTTTCCAGGTCTATGCCCAAACAGATTGAGCTTCTAATTTTAAAAATTAATCTCTCCCGAAATAAGTCTCTCACTGTTGCCGCCTGCTACCGACCCCCCTCAGCTCCCAGCTGTGCCCTGGACACCATCTGTGAATTGATCCCCCCCATCTAGCTTCAGAGTTTGTTCTGTTAGGTGACCTAAACTGGGATATGCTTAACACCCCGGCAGTCCTACAATCTAAGCTAGATGCCCTCAATCTCACACAAATCATCAAGGAACCCACCAGGTACAACCCTAAATCCGTAAACATGGGCACCCTAATTGACATTATCCTGACCAACTTGCCCTCCAAATACACCTCTGCTGTCTTCAATCAGGATCTCAGCGATCACTGCCTCATTGCCTGTATCCGCTACGGGTCCGCGGTCAAACGACCACCTCTCATCACAGTCAAATGCTCCCTAAAACACTTCTACGAGTAGGCCTTTCTAATCGACCTGGCCCGGGTATCCTGGAAGGATATTGACCTCATCCCGTCAGTTGAGGATGCCTGGTCATTCTTTAAAAGTAACTTCCTCACCATCTTCAACAAGCATGCTCCGTTCAAAAATGCAGAACTAAGAACAGATATAGCCCTTGGTTCACTCCAGACATGACTGCCCTCGATCAGCACAAAAACATCCTGTGACGGACTGCAATAGTATTGAATAGTCCCCACGATATGCAACTGTTCAGGGAAGTCAGTAACCAATACACGCAGTCAGTCAGGAAATCCAAGGCCAGTTTTTTCAAGCAGAAATATGCATCCTGTAGCTCTAACTCCAAAAAGTTCTGGGACACTGTAAAGTCCATGGAGAACAAGACCACCTCCTCCCTGCTGCCCACTGCACTGAGGCTAGGTAACACGGTCACCACCGATAAATCCGTGATAATCGAAAACTTCAACAAGCATTTCTTAACGGCTGGCCATGCCTTCCTCCTGGCTACTCCAACCTCGGCCAAAAGCTCCTCAAGGTACTAAACGATATCATAACCGCCATTGATAAAAGACAGTACTGTGCAGCCGCCTTCATCGACCTGGCCAAGGCTTTCGACTCTGTCAATCACCATATTCTTATGGGAAGACTTAGTAGCCTCGGTCTTTCTAATGACTGCCTTGCCTGGTTCACCAACTACTTTGCAGACAGAGTTCAGTGTGTCAAATCAGAGGGCATGTTGTCCGGTCCTCTGGCAGTCTCTATGGGGGTGCCACAGGGTTCAATTCTCGGGCTGGCTCTTTTCTCTGTATATATCAAGGATGATGCTCTTGCTGCAGGCGATTCCCTGATCCACCTCTACGCAGACGACACCATTCTGTATACTTCTGGCCCTTCCTTGGACACTGTGCTATCTAACCTCCAAACGAGCTTCAATGCCATACAACACTCCTTCCGTGGCCTCCAACTGCTCTTAAACGCTAGTAAAACCAAATGCATGCTTTTCAACCGTTCGCTGCCTGCACCCGCACGCCCGACTAGCATCACCACCCTGGATGGTTCCGACCTAGAATATGTGGACATCTATAAGTACCTAGGTGTCTGGCTAGACTGCAAACTCTCCTTCCAGACTCATATCAAACATCTCCAATTCAAAATCATATCTAGAGTCGGCTTTCTATTTCGCAACAAAGCCTCCTTCACTCACGCAGCTAAACTTACCCTAGTAAAACTGACTATCCTACCGATCCTCGACTTCGGCGATGTCATCTACAAAATAGCTTCCAATACTCTACTCAGCAAACTGGATGCAGTTTATCACAGTGCCATCCGTTTTGTTACTAAAGCACCTTATACCACCCACCACTGTGACCTGTATGCTCTAGTCGGCTGGCCCTCTCTACATGTTCGTCGCCAGACCCACTGGCTCCAGGTCATCTACAAGTCTATGCTAGGTAAAGTTCCACCTTATCTCAGTTCACTGGTCACGATGGCAACACCCACCTGTAGCACGCGCTCCAGCAGGTGTATCTCACTGATCATCCCTAAAGCCAAAACCTCATTTGGCCGCCTTTCCTTCCAGTTCTCTGCTGCCTGCGACTGGAACAAATTGCAAAAATCGCTGAAGTTGGAGACTTTTATCTCCCTCACAAACTTTAAACATCTGCTATCTGAGCAGCTAACCGATCGCTGCAGCTGTACATAGTCCATCGGTATATAGCCCACCCAATTTACCTACCTCATCCCCATACTGTTTTTATTTTATTTACTTTTCTGCTCTTTTGCACACCAGTATCTCTACCTGCACATGTTCATCTGATCATTTATCACTCCAGTGTTAATCTGCTAAATTGTAATTATTCACTCCTATGGCCTATTTATTGCCTTCCTCCTCATGCCTTTTGCACACAATGTATATAGATATACTATGTTATTGACTTTATTATTTATTGTTTACTCCATGTGTAACTCTGTGTTGTCTGTTCACACTGCTATGCTTTATCTTGGCCAGGTCGCAGTTTCAAATGAGAACTTGTTCTCAACTAGCCTACCTGGTTAAATAAAGGTGAAATATATATATTTTTTTTAAATACTCAAAGTGGCCAACGTCATGACATACCCCCCCTGGTGGTTTGGATCTGGTTTTTCCTGCAGGTTACAAATCAACATAAAATCCTGAACACGTGATGTCCAGTTTGTAGATCATCGTTGCAGTCCCCTCTGGTGGTTGAACTTGGTAGGCTTCTTTGAAAGAGGAGCAGTCCACCACAAGGATGGCAGTTGATGTCCAGTTGGTGATCGCCGTTGCGGTCCCTTCTAGTGATGTAGGTTCCCTGGAAGCTGCAAAGTACCCCAGGGAGGGCCAGGGGAAGTCCTGGTTGGTGATCGCCGTTGCGGTCCCCACTCCCCCCTCTGGTGGTTTACCTTGGTAAGCTCCCTGGCAGCCGGGTATGCCGCCACAAGGATGGGCCATGGGTATCCGGATTTGGGGTCGCCGTTCCGGACCCGTCATCTGGTCGTCGTCCAGACTGGATGATCTGGGCAGTAATTTAGGCAGATGTTAACAACGCACACACACTCATGAAATATATATAATTACATTCATTCCCCACTGAGAGGCGTTGTGGCACTAAGTGATGGTTGTATGGGTCTTTGTTTATGGCTCTATCACTTCCTAAGTGTCAAAGAAACTGATCCGAAAAGGAATGAAAGCATAAACAAAAGATATACAAAATATAGTTCTCACACAAAAAAATCATCTAATTGGACTGTATTCTAAATACGTCCAATGTTCTGGCAAAATGACTATCATGGCATTGTCTCTAATGCCATATCTAGGGTTTTCCTACTTGGTGTGTTGCTTAGGCACTATCCTAAGTTGATAACGATATGATAAGTTTACAGCTGTAAGGCACTAGTTTTGCAGTCTACAGGGATGACCTATGGACTTCTGGGAAGACAACTGGTGAGTGCTTTAGAGTCAAAGGCCTAGAAGTAAATGTTCAACTTTATTTACTAAGGCTGGTATTTTGCTTGGACCCTTAAGTGGTCCTAGCATAAATCCTAATTGTATGTTCCGTTGTGTATGTGCATTTATGCTTAGACAAGCGTGCCTGTCAAGGGAAAAAAAGCAAGTTTTCTTGCAGATTACCACTTGTTCAGAATGAGTCTGACGTAGTCAGGTAATTTTCAGGTCAATGCCTGAAGGTCAGTCAGAATTGGTGTCGAGGGAGTCTGTAGTAGTTTTTACTACACGTCACTGTGTCTTCCACTATTGTAGTGGCGATAGGTATGAAGTCTATTTCACAGCAATATTATCCACGGAGGAGCTATCCTCACGACGGAAGTACTCTTTAAGTATTGGACCAGGTACGTGTTGTGATCGTGTTTAATGATTCTAATAATTTTCCTCCTAAATGGAGGATTCTATTTATTAGTGACATGTGTGTTAACCATTGGAAGAGTGCACTGGAGATTCCCTTCCACGTGTTGCACTCTGAGTGACTCCTATGTCGCTATTGTCAAGGGTAATTTGATTGGTTAGGTCTCTAACCTTCTTACTGATTGTAGCTAGACTGACTGTCGCTGGTATTGGTACTGGTGCTCAAAGGGACCAGTTATTCTACCGATTTATTCTGAAATATTATACTACCGGAACACATGATTGGAGCATTTTACTAGTTGTATTGTAGTTGAACCCACACATGGCAAGGAATGATTATTGTTGCCATTTGTTTTGGAGGTGGACAAGTCCACTGGAATTCCTTTACGATTAGTGTGGTACACCTCAGTACTATCTTAGATGTGTTCTAAGATAATCCCCGTCTAGGGGCCTGTTTTCTTGCTGAGACGGCCGCAGTGCTTGCGGAAGTGTCCGAAGGGCCAGAGAACGTAATCTCAACTACTGTATTGCACGACTGGGAAGTTGCTTATTCACAGAGACAGCTGGCTCGAAATCATGAAAAGAATGGTCAATCAGGTTGGCTGATTGAATGTGTCGAGATATCGTAATATCTCCTTGGATCGGATTCTGCCCCAAGAGGTTTTTAAACATCTTTTTCCCAAGGGGTGCTTTCGACAGATACCCCTCGTGAATGACTGCGTTGCAGCTAGCGTTAGGGGAAGACTGTGGTCAGTGGAGAAGGCACGGTGGCCTGTGACAATACCTGGTTGGTTTTCCAATCCATCAAACTGATCCATCAAGTCTGCTCCAAGTAGCACAGTTACAGTTTCGAGGCTGGTAACATACACAGGGTGGACGAGTGATACGTCCTTGAAGTGTAGTTTCAGCACGACTCTCAATGTGAGAGGCGAGGTAGTCTGAGTGACCCCTCGAAGTGTACTGTCGCCTCGTTCCACTTTTAACCAACGTTTAGTTGGTTTCAAAGCCTTTTTGAGATCATCAAACAATGTTTGAGAGATGAGTGATATTGTTGCACCCGAATCGATTAGCGCATGACAAGTTAAGGTATGGCCGTTTAGATTTGTGGTTAGTGGACATATTCCCCACAAAGTGGAGTGGTCGTTCGCAACGACGTGATGTGCCATTTCTGTTCAAGGTGGAAGCAGATGGACTTTTCTGATTTTGAGTGGGCTTCACTTTAACGAAGCGTTTGACCTTTTTCTTCGCAACCTTTGTATCAGAGTCTATAGACAAAGCCCGGGGTCTTGTTTCTTGATCAAGTGGGCCCTGGATAGGGTCTTGAATGAGAGCGGGAGAAATTAGAACTTTAACGTCCTTGCTATGGGTGTTAATTCCTGCGGACCTTGTGTACCAGTGTCCGGTAAATTCCCTGTCTAGTCCTTGTGACTTATCTTTTACCCTTTTCTCAAATCGTTCTCGCTTCAGTTCTTCCCGTAGTGGAACTGCTGGAGAACATTGGTCGGCGTTTTGATCGTCCTTCAACCCTTTGTTACCCTTGTGCTCTGACACTTTTTGTGGGTTGGGTGCAGGAACATAGCGAACAGGTCGATTGTAGCGGTAGTTATGTTGATGGCGACGTACTTTACAGTTATTTCGACCGCGGAGGTTATTGGAATCATGGTTTCGTGGTAGAAACTGTTGTTGTGCGTCATCTCTCAACGCTCCAATACCTGATAATGCACCCTCTAACTGGAGTTAGTGCTCCTGGTCAAACTTCAAAACCGAGTGGTCAGGGCTCTTAGCGTTGTGAACTTTTGATGCCTCAAAAGCTGCGCTTGCAAGCTCCCTGAGTTGAAAGATAGGCAAGCCAACGTGGACGGCAGGGCCCAAGTAGGTAATGAAGGTAGGATACATGTTCGACAGGAACATTTGTTTAATGTTGACGCCAGGGGTTCCCCTAGGGGAACGCCACCCCCCCGTTCAGCTCAAACCGTGGCGCATGGAACGCAAAAATATTCTTAGAAATATTTAACCTCCACACATTAACAAGTCCAATAGCTCAAATGAAAGATAAACACCTTGTTCATCTACCCAGCATGTCAGATTTTTTAAATGTTTTACGGCGAAAACACACCACATATTTATATTAGACCACCACCGAAACCAAGACAAGAGGCAGCCATTTTGTCCCAGAAAATATAAAATTATAAAAGCAGGATTAAAAAATAAATCATTCACTAACCTTTTGAAAATCTTCATCAGATGACAGTAATAGGACATGTTACACAGTACATTTTTTTTTTTTCAATAATATGCCATTTATATCCATAAATGTCCATTTACATTGAATTCATGTTCAGAAAATACTCAAAAATGTCCGCAGAAAATGTAGGTAGCGCCGCAAGATAACGTAAATAGACA
The DNA here is from genome assembly GCF_045791955.1 of Oncorhynchus clarkii lewisi. NCBI lineage: Eukaryota > Metazoa > Chordata > Actinopteri > Salmoniformes > Salmonidae > Oncorhynchus > Oncorhynchus clarkii. The sequence continues at coordinate 71,266,394 of NC_092147.1, forward strand.
TCATAAACTTTGACTAAATATACATGTTCTACATATAGTTAGAAAGATACACTGCTTATTTATGCAATCGCTTTGTTACATTTATTTTTAACGTTACAGAAATCGCACACTATTCAATATTCTGAGACGGCGCTCAGATATAAGCTACATTTCTCCTTAATGTTGGAGTCAACAGAAACACAGATTTCAGCATAAATATTCCCTTACCTTCGATGGTCTTCGTTCAGAATGTTCTGGAAAGGTTCATACTTACCCAATACATCGTTTGGTTTCAAGTCTTGCGTCTTTGTATTAGCTACTGCTAATAACAGCAGCTGAAATGCACCCAAAATGTCCTCTGGTCCGGAAAAGTTGCGCATCAAAACTTCAAAATTACATATTATATGTCGACTAAACAGGTCAAACTAAGTGCAAAACCAAGCTTTAGGATGTTATAGACATACAAAACAATTTTCAATTCAACCGGTCATTGTTTGTCCTTCTTCTGAGTACTGGAACAAAGGAATGGCTGGGACCAATTCGCACCCTAACGCACAGGTTTTTTCTCGCGGCACTTACTCAAATCACTCCCATAGGGCCAATTCTCGCGGGATTTGAACGATTAAACGCTCTACAGAATGAGGACATCTAGTGGAAGACATAGAAAGTGTCCCCAGATCCATAAGTGGTTGGGAAGGGTGGGGGCGATGACGTCAAAGTTGCTCCAACTTTCATGACCACAAAACTAGTTTGGAAGAATGCCTGCCCTGTGAGTTCTGCTATACTTACAGACATAATTCCAATGGTTTTAGAAGCTTTAGAGTGTTTTCTATCCAATAATAATTATTATATGCATATATTCACAATTTTTTAATTTTTTTTTTTCAGTTTACTATGGGCACGCAATTGCTCCAAAGGGGGCAGTAGTCAGCCATATCTTTAACAAGTTAAAATGTAATAGGTCTTCCATGCCTGTTTCAGTGAGTAGGCCATTGTAAGCTGAACGAAGCCTATAATAGTAAGCTTGTGGGTGTTCGTTCCGAGCTTGTTTGACGGTGTTAGCCAGTGAGCTATCGTGTTTGCGAGTCTCGAAACCACTGAATTCTAATTTCAAAGCTGTGGCAAGTTTAGCGTAGTCATTTAGCACGTGTTGCTGTTGTAGACGAATGAACCTTGTCACGTGTCTATTCGACGTTCGCTTCAACAGGTAAACCCTGTCAGAAACCGTAGCATTCGGGTAGCCATCCAACGCGTCCTCTATGTCAGCTAGGAACGTCTCAGTATCGTTTGGCTGACCTGGAACGGGGTCAAAGGTGGGGAAATTCTTGATGAGTTTGTCAAAGTAGAGCGTGACCATTCTGGACTTCCTCCAGATGGTACCTAAGGGTGGTATTCTGCTGCATTGCAGAGTCCACTTGAGCGCTTAGACTACTGATTTTGGACACGTGAGTGTCACACTTGCTCCTTTCCGTCTCAAACTTATCTGTCATGGTTTGCAGATAGAGGTCTTGAGTACGGAGCAAGAGATTCAGTGATGATATTTCCTCTGCTTGCTTAGAAATCAATATTTCCATCTTCATCACCTGAGTTCTCTCATCATTCATTTGGTCAGCGACTTCAATGAGTTCTGCTGATTTGTCATCCAACTTTGTCATTGTGTTCATTAACTGATCGTCTTTGGTCTGCAGCGTTTTGAGTAGAACCGTGTTACTTTGAGTAACGTTCAACAAAACTGCATGCATGTTATCAAGTTGAGCGCTCCTGTTTGTAGATAACTCTTCAGATTTATCTAGTTTGGCGTGAACGTCATCGTATTTAGTTTTGGCTAAATCAAGTTGTTCCTGTAGCATATGATTTTCTTCCTGTAGAAGACAATTTTGTTAAAGAGCTTGTGCTTGTTCATCGTCATACGTTTTTGCAATTACATTTAATTGTTCAGTTTTCAAGCGCAGTTCCATAGCTAGCAGGTTCTCTCCCTCTGTCCCTTTATGTCTCCCATTACCTGCTTGTGCTTCAGCTGTGCACTGCGGTATTGGACAGATGCCAATCTTGGGTGGCAAGACATCAGGGCTAGACTGGAGAGAACCTTTACGAGGCCTGCGTCTGATGGTTGATTTTGGAAAGCGTTGTTGTCTGCTTTTCCACTAATGGCATAATTAGGGTTGGTATCGCTGCTGAGGTCAGAGATCAAACCATTTGCAGCCTCATAATGTGCAACCCCCTCTGATTGCTTGCACATTATTAGAACATTTTGAAAGAAAAAAATGTTATCCTAATTTTCCAAAGTTTGGTTTTGGAAAATATTGGGAGCTGCAAAGATGATTTTAATCAGATTGTACTGATTGATCAAATGTAATGAATAATCAAACCTGTATAGGCTATCTGGGAATTAAACTTTAAATTCACCTGGGAAGTTTGTTCATCTAGGTTACTATTGCAAAGTTTAAGGTGTCTCATTTAATTGGAAGAACCTAGAAAGGTATGTCCGACAATTTAAATAAATAAATTGAATGAGACGATAATACCCAAGCAATTGAGATTGCTGGATTATTTTAACGTGATCCACGTTTGGATTTCCAACACTTATTTTAAGAGATGTACTTGTGATTCTTCACTACCAGTGATGCTGAATGCTGAAATCAAACAGAAGTACAAAGGGCGGGCTTCCGTCGCACAACGCTGAAGAATTTAAACGGAACACAGGAAGTTGAGATGTGTCTGTTACTTGAACTCTATGAAGCATTTATTTAGGCTGCAATATGAGGTTCAGTTAACTTTAATGAACTTATCCTCTGCAGCAGAGGTAACTCTGGGTCTTCCTTTCCTGTGGTGATCCTCATTAGAGCCAGTTTCATCATAGGACTTGATAGTTTTTGCGACTGCACTTGAAGAAACTTTCGAAGTTCTTGATATTTTCAGTATTGACTGACCTTCATGTGTTAAAGTAATGATGGACTGTCATTTCTCTTTGCTTATTTGAGGTGTTCTTGCCATAATATGGACTTGGTCTTTTACCAAATAGGGCTATCTTCTGTGTATCAACCCTACCTTGTCACAACACAACTGATTGGCTCAAGCACATTAGGAAAGAGTAGGAAAGAAATTCCACAAATTAACTTTTAACAAGGCACACCTGTTAATTGAAAAGCATTCCAGGTGACTACCTCATGAAGCTGGTTGAGAGAATTCCACGAGTGTGCAAAGCTGTCATAAAGGCAAAGAGTGGCTACTTTGAAGAATCTCAAATATAAAATATATTTTGTTTTGTTTAACACTTTTTTGGTTACTTCATGATTTCTTGTGTTATTTCTTAGTTTTGATGTCTTTACTATTATTATACAATGTAGAAAATAGTACAAAATTAAGAAAAACCCTTGAATGAGAAGATGTCCAAACCTTTGACTGGTTTTGTAAATGCAAGCAGAGATTACTGCATATGTATTGCTACATTACTTCTGAGTATATGTATTTTGTCTTGCAATTTAAAAAAAAAAGGTGGCTCCACATTAACAAGGTCAGAAGGTTTTGTGGTGGAGTCATGGTACCCTAACAAGCATGCCAATCAAACAAGACACAATTGGTTGGTTTCCTACAGCCAATTCCAAGCCCAGAACTCAAAGGCTGTGTTTCTAGAGGCATCTGAGCAGAGAGAGAGAATGTCTGGCCAGTGCTTGAGTACTGCAGTGTCGGATTCTAATCATTCTAATCCTGATTCAAAAACAAGGATGAAAATCATCTAAAACTTAAGTGGCTCTTGAGGAACAGAATTTGGTCATGCCTGGGGTGAGCTATGATGTAGCTTTCTCCACAAAGGGATTCAGAAGTTTTGGAGAGTATGTGGACCCTGATAATTATGCTGCTGTGTAACTGTTAGTTGAGGCATAGTGCTTGCAACACCAGCGTTAATGGTTTGGTGTTTGCATGGGTGATAAATCTGTTAAATAAATTTAAGTTGCAATGGATAAAAGTGTTATGCTAAATTACAATATAACATACTTCTTCTGTGCAGGCACAGTTCTGGTGGAGAATATGCAGATCAACGGGAGAGCAGAGGACCCAGACAGGACCATCTCTCTGATCCTGCTTGACAACTATGCCTACTGGGTCATCCTGGATCCCCTCAGACAGAGACTGTTCCTCAACAGCACCGGACGTGTCCTGGACAGAGATGTGAGTATGGACCTGGGTTTGGATACTGTTGTTAGTAGAGGAAAAGGCTTTTACATTTAAAAAATTTTGCAAGCACAGGCACACTTGCCTACACACACACACATACACAGTTCCACTGATACTTAAATTGTATGCAAATACATTGTAAGCTCTCCAAAATGCATTGATATTCCAAAACCACACAATTATTTTATTATAATTATTTTTTTAAATTCATGATATTACAGATAGATTGTGGCTTCCATCAATGTAATTGCCTGGATAGTTTCCAATCCCCCATATACATATATTTTTGAATATGGTTTCCTTATTATTTTCCCCTAACCCTACTACCCCTGCCCTAATTGGAGTGAACTAATGGACAACACCACTTAGTCTTATTGATTTGAGAAAATAAGACAGGCCTGCTGCATGCTGGAAATGTTCATCAATGTTTAACTGTTTTTCACAACGAGAACAGTTTGGCCACTGTAAATACTGGTATCAAAACAAGTCCAAGAAAGCTTGAAGTGCTATACAGATCCCACTTTTGAGGCTCCTGGTTTGATTGCACTGCAATTTCCTCATTGTAAGGAAAAATCAGTTCTGTTGGATTGATTTGTAACCTCTGCCTCCTTGTCTTGGAGCCCATCCACCACTTCCCTGTTCAGAGTCTGTAAAATCCCAGGACACTGTGAGGTAGAAAAGCATTCTTTATGTGGCTGTGTTGGAAACATTTGGAACTAATCATCTACTGAGTGTGTTCGAGCAGTGTGCCAATGTATTTTTCAAAGATGATTGCATAATCATTGGTTTATTGAATTGGTTGAATTCTTGTATCTCTTTCTCTTGCTCTCACTTCTCTCTCTCACTCTCTCACTCTCTTTCTCACCCTCAGCCCCCTTCCTCTATCACTACAATCGTGGTGAAGGTCCAGTGCACTAGTGAGCTGGTTGGGACAGTGATTCTTCACGAGGTCCGGATTGTAGTCAGGGACAAAAACGACAACACACCTCGCTTTCAGCAGCCACGCTACTATGTGGCCGTCAACGAGGTGAGCGAGAGGGAGAGAGAGTTACTACAACAATTGTTGCTTTTTGCTTTAGTGAGCATATCTATCTCCCCCGGGTAAGTAATTCAGCCTGACATGACCCTTCCCACAGAGGTCAGCAAAGCCCAGAGGCCTTACAGACAGTGACTCCTATACAGATTACTGTTGAAGCAATTATGTAGTACATTAATGCTTCATTCTTTCAATTACAAAGAAAGGTCAAGGTTTGGTCATCATTGAAATTAAGGACCTACCTAGTTAAAGAGTCAAAGCTTTGTTGATGTAGGCACAGTGGAATAGAGTGTAGACTAGGCTACTCTGCACTAACAGGAGTATTTTGCACTTGGTTCCCCATCTTATTTTTCTCTGTTTTTTTTCTCTGTTACGCCTTCTGCATGGAGACAGAGTAAAACATGACAACAGCTATTCTACGCATATTAGGCAGCAGCTTCCGAGGATAACAAAACAATAGCAGGTCCTTAGATCTCCTGGATATCTGTTCTTCCTCTATTGCATGAAATTGCTCTGACGCATGGACGGTATCACGCTAGTTATGCGTTCCCAGTGAATCATGGGGTTCCTGTCTGTGTTCTCTGCGTGATATAGATGTCACCATACTCCCTATCTAACCCAGAGAGCTCAACGATGCTAGTGTGTGCATGTTTTATTTACAACAAAGTGATAGCTGCATGAGTCAGTACTCTCCCTACCAGTCCATACAGAGAGCACAGTGGAATATCACATTTTATCCAACGGGTGGGTCTAATGCTGAATGGCTAAATCCGCAGTTCCAGCCGGTGTCTATTCTACAAATTACCACCGGCTAAATCTACAATGCCTATTTACTCTGTTCCATCTGACTGCGTAATCAACTATCTCATCAACCCAGCCAGGCAATTTATAATCTTGATCTCCACTATAAAAAGCATTTAGATGTTATCTCACATTTCTTTTAGACTAACATTTAGTTTTCAACAGCAGAAATTTGTATAAACCTTGCTGTCTGTCTCTCCAACTTTTGCAACATTGTTTCAGTATTCAAATTCGATCTCCAACTGTCGCAAAGTAATGAACGTGTTGGGGATCAGGATGAGACAGACAGGCAGGCAGCTTTTCTCAGCCAATTCAAATCAAGAATCAGCATAATTTTTTATGGATTTATACAAAAAAATGTCAATAGAAAACAGATAAAATGCAGCTAGTTTGCAGTCTCTCCAGCTTCAGTTTGAAGTGATTATGTTAGTTGTGTTGTTGGCGAGCTCCTGTGAACAACCGTGTTCTGACGAGAGAGCACAATTTCTATGCCAGGTGAAATCGCACATCATTAACTCATTAGTTCACAGCTTAAACAAATGCAAATGTAACTACATTTGCACTGTTTGGCGTGACTGTAAGTTAGACGTAGTTGGCTAGCTAGCAAGCAAGGGATAAGAACATTGCCAGTCAGTATGGCAATGGAACATTTAGAACGGACGACTGGGTCGCATCCATAGATACAGAACAAAAAGACTGAACAACTGGGTCGTGTCTCTGGCAACCGAACCAATAGAACAAACAACCAGCCAGCTTTGATAGCAACCCTAGATTTGTGTCGGGACTATATATTGTGGAAGGATGAAATAGTATGAATAAATTCCTCAAAATAATGTTTTTAATGAAAATATGTAAATCATTATTTGAATATGTTGTTAACCCGTTGTATAAAAGTTACAATTCCCCCGAAGATGTTTTTGTTGGTACAGTTAACAATACCCATATTATGTCATGTTTCATGTTTTGTGTGGACCCCAGGAAGAGTAGTTGCTGCTTTTGCAACAGCTAATGGGGATCCTAATAAAATACCAAATACCAAAATACCTGTGCCAATATATCCTCCAACACCGGATTCTCTTAAATATTTTGTATTAGGCATCAATGTGTTTAGAATGATATAATATGTTTAATCAAAAACAGCCAGTGATATCTACACCTACAGCGAATTGACTTTTGGCTGCAATTTGCAGTATAACTTTTTTTTTTTTTTTTATTTTACCACAAACTGTTATCTACCTACAGTATGCTTGAATGAAATGTACATTTTGACCAAAACGTCTGCAGAAATGAACAAACAAGCTAATTATGTGGATACAGAATGTGCATACACATTTGATGATTGATTTTAATCTCCTACATTTGCTGATATAGCTCTCTGAAATTACCATGGTTCTCATCCATCATATCTCGCAGCTGTCAGAGGAAATACATTTAATTTACTGTTGAGTGTCACTATCAAATACACTAGTTATTTCTCTGATTCTCTTTTCCAAAATGTCATCACATTAATGACACTGGACATGTCTTATTATTTCAGAAAGCTTTTGATATGAACAGATATCAGATCTTAATTTGAGACAGTTTGCTATTGCTGGAAAATAATCCTGCAGCAACAGGAAATATTAACTATTATGTGGATTAAAATAATGGACATTTTTGTAGAGGTTGATACATTTTTTGTTTGGGAAAATCAAGTCTGAAATGTTAAAGTGGAAATTACAAACTTTAGAAGACTTTTTAAACATCAAATTCACTAAAAATGTGCAAATTCTCAGCAAAAAAAGTGAACAAATTAAGATATATAAGACGCCTGTATCGAGAGCCTCCGAGTCAGACAACCATGACTTTTGTCTCCTTTGTTGACACTTCCTATGTTCTTCACTCTAAGTTCCTGTCAGTGTGTATTATCCCAGGAAACATTACTCCCTGAAAAGTGTTCTGAATCAGACTCCACTGCTGTCAAACCTCTCCTGAACTGAGCTCAACTCCCCTCGGGCCCACAGGTGCTCTAGAACACAGCTCTCTGGAGGCCCCTCTCTCTGCAGCATCTCTCTGAGAGGTTGTTATGGCTGTCAATGGGGTGCTGAGGCCCCCAGAGAAATGCTCTTCCACGGCTGCCGACGAAAACATTTTCAGTTCAAATGAGTGTATTCATTCACTCTTCCTAACAACAAAGGTCTCCACTTCTTGCACTTCTGTCAGTATTTGGCCACCTTCCATAGAAGACACTGTGTTCCTGCGATCTTGGGAGGGGTCAGTAATATCAGTGAAATGTAAAATATAGAGTTGGTACAATGTCCAGACAGAGGGACATGCCTGTTGATAGTATTCTGTCTCTATCTCTGCCTCCAGCTCACTCCTGCCGGGACCACCATATTCACAGGCTTCAGTGGAGACAATGGGGCCACAGACATCGATGACGGGCCCAACGGACAGATAGAATATGGCATCCAGTACAACCCCAATGACCCAGTACGTGGATGTAATGATTACTGACTGCAGATTTTGACTTACTGAAGCTATACGACAATGGGACAGCGGAACAATGTCTGTTGACAGTGAAACCTATGACTGAACACTGCCTGTCTGTCTCTCTCTCTTTCTCTCGCCCTCTCTGTCTCTCTTTTTTCTTTCTCAGGTGTCTAATACAACTGTGGTTGTAGGGAATACTCTCTCTGGAAACATTGTTCTGGCTGAGAGACTAAACTACGAAGAGAAAACACGCTACCTGGTCATTGTTAAAGCCAATGTGAGACACTGTTTGTTTGTTTGTTTGTTTGTTTGTGTGCTCCAGAAGTGTGTGCATACGCATGTGTGTTTGTGCATATTAAATATTAATGAACGATATGTTTTACTTGGTGTCATGGTAGTGAATTGACAGTGAGAGTTTTTGAATGTTTAGGACTTGAGGGTCCATGGATCTGTTTGTTTTCTACTCTGGCTAAGAGAATGGATTGGCGTTTTGTAAGGTTTTGGACTGAATGGTTGGTTTAGGGACTTGTTTTGTTTAAAGTGTTAATTGCTGATGTTTAGAATATAGGATCAATTGCTGATTGTTACGTTGTTTGGTTTATGCCTCATTAAGTTTGCCATTGCCAGATAAACCAAAACCTTCCTACAATGAACAAAAATATTAAAGCAACATGCAACAATTTCTAAGATTTTACTGAATTACAATTCATACAGTGGCTTGCGAAAGTACCCCCCCCCCCCCCCCCCCCCCTAGCTTTTTTCCTATTTTGATTTTTTGGGGGGTTTGTATCATTTGATTTACACAAAATTTACACAACATTTGAAGATGCAAAATATATTTTTTAGTGAAACAAACAGGAAATAAGACCAAAGAGAACCTGAAAACCTGAAAACTTCCCCACACACACACACAAAAAAAAAATCACTACTTTGTAGAGCCACCTTTTGCAGAATTTACAGCGTCAAGTCTCTTGGGGTATGTCTCTATGAGCTTGGCACATATAGCCACTGGGATTTTTGCCCTGGGATTTTTGCCCATTCGGCAAAAATGCTCCAGCTCCTTCAAGTTGGATGGGTTCCGCTGGTGTACAGCAATCTTTAAGTCATTCCACAGATTCTCAATTGGATTGAGGTCTGGGCTTTGACTAGGCCATTCCAAGACATATAAATGTTTCCCCTTAAAACACTCGAGTGTTGCTTTAGCAGTATGCTTAGGGTCATTGTCCTGCTGGAAGGTGAACCTCCGTCCCAGTTTTGAATCTCTGGAAGACTGAAACAGGTTTCCCTCAAGAATTTCCCTGTATTTACCGGCATCCACCATTCTTTCAATTCTGACCAGTTTCCCAGTCCCTGCCAATGAAAAACATCCCCACACATGATGCTGCCACCACCATGCTTCACTGTGGGGATGGTGTTCTCGGGTGATGAGAGGTGTTTGGTTTGTGCCAGACATAGCGTTTTCCTTGATGGCTAAAAAGGCTACGGTATAGTCCCATCTGACCAGAGTACCTTCTTCCATATGGTTTGGCAAACAATACATTTTCTTTAAGCAATGGCTTTTTCTGGCCACTCTTCCGTAAAGCCCAGCTCTGTGGAGTGTACGGCTTAAAGTGGTCCTATGGACAGATACTCCAATCTCCACTGTGGAGTTTAGCAACTCCTTCAGGGTTATCTTTGGTCTCTTTGTTGCCTCTCTGATTAATGTCCTCCTTGCCTGATCCGTGAGTTTTGGTGGGCGGCCCTCTCTTGGCAGGTTTCTTGAGTTGCCGTCTTTTATAATGGATTTAATGGTGCTCCGTGGGATGTTCAACGTTTCTGATATTTTTTTATAACCCAACCCTGATCTGTACTTCTCCACAACTTTGTCCCTGACCTGTTTGGAGAGCTCCTTGGTCTTCATGGTGCCACTTGCTTGGTGGTGCCCCTTGTTTTGGGGTGTTGCAGACTCTGGGGCCTTTCAGAACAGGTGTATATATACTGAGATCATGTGACACTTAGATTGCCCACAGGTGGACTTTGTTTAACTACTTATGTGACTTCTGTAGGTAATTGGTTGCACCATATCTTATTTAGGAGCTTAAAATATAGGTTGTAATGAACAGAATAGGTAAAACGCCAAAGGGGATGAATACTTTTGCAAGGCACTGTATGAGGAAATCAGTCGATTGAAATCAATTAATTAGGCCCTATTTTATGGATTTCACATGACTGGGAATACAGATATCCATCTGTTAGTCACAGATATCTTCAAGAAAAAGTAGGGGTGTGGAAAACCAGTCAGTATCTGATGTGACCACCATTTGCCTTATGCAGTGCAACACATCTCCTTCGCATAGAGTTGATCAGCCAGTTGTGGCCTGTGGAATGTTATTCCACTCCTCTTCAATGGCTTCAGTGGCATTGTGTTGTGTGACGAAACTGCACATTTTAGAGAGGCCTTTTATTGTCCCCAACACAAGGTGCACTTGTGTAATGATCATGTTATTTAATCAGCTTCTTGATATGCCACACTTGTCAGGTAGATAGATTATCTTGGCAAATGAGAAATGCTCACTAACAGGGATGTGAACAAATTTGTGCATAACATTTGAGATAAATACGCTTTTTGTAAGTATTTCTGGGATCTTTTGTTTCAGCTCATGAAACATGGGATCAACACTTGTTGCATTTAAATTTTTTGTTCTGTGCAGTTACTATTTGTTGTTACTGAAATTAAAATGTACATAATTGGAAGGAAAGATAGCAGCTGTTGCAGATTACACATTTACAATTAAAGTGCAAAGCTTTTTACAAAGCCTCTATACGCTTTGATTGTTCGACTGTTTTTAAGTCTTTGCTTGACTGACATGGTGTTCTAATCCTAGAATAAAAGCAGCACAGTGATCATTGATTTGTTGTGGTTATGTAGAAATTTGTGTTCTGGATTATGAAAGGATGGAGACAGCTCCTCATCAAGGGACGATTGTTTATTCCTTAACAAGAAACAAATCCACAAACAATCAACTTTCAAATAGCCTACAAGTTACATAGCCCATAATTACTTTTAGTCCAGAACGACCTAACTGAAAGGTCGGTCCCTTTTTCCTGTTTCCATTACTATTTATTTCCAAATTTGCATAACGACTCCAGGCTCTCTTTGGAGCTCCGTCAGGTAACTGTTCGTAGGCTAACAGCCTAACATATCAGGATTTATTTAATTAGAACTTTAATAAGAGGAAGGGCAGTGGCTCCCAGACTCCCAGCAGGCCACATTAGATATTGAAAATCAAGTGGCTCTAATGAGACTGGTTTAAATGCTTAGGGTTTTAATAAATGCATTTTTATAAAAGATGTAGTGTGGCCTTGCTTATTACTTCTGGTCATTAGCCGTGAAGAGTCCCTGACAAGGATTATGAATCAGGCACTGTAATGCTACAGAATTATATTTTAAGTAGAGCGATGGTACATGAATATATATTTCTCAACCCATTATGCTCACTAAGATTACAAAGTTGATCATGGAATTGAAAAGAGAAATTGGTCTCCTTTGATTGATTTTGATGATATTTCAATGTGTTATTCATTAATAGCTTTGGTAAGTAACCATGTTGACTTGCATCCTACAGGACCGTGCCCCGTACGATGCCAATAGGCGGACCGCTACGACCACATTGACAATAGATGTTCTGGATGGAGATGACCTGGGCCCCATGTTCCTGCCCTGTGTCCTGGTCAACAACACCCACGACTGCAACCCAGTCACCTACCGAGTCACCATACCAGAATTCACCAAACCGGTACAAAACACACTGTGTGTGTGTATGTTTTTGGTTTTGCTATCCTGGGTACCAGAAGTCCTCACAAGGATAGTAAAACAAGAAGTCCTCACAACAATAGTAAAACAAGGACATTTGACCAATTCCCACAAGGTAAAAGGCTATTTTATGCTCAGGGGTAATGTTTAGGGTTAGGTTAGTGGGGGTATGGGAGGAGGATTAGGCTTTGTGCGTGTGTAAGCGAACAGGTAGTGAGTGAGTGAGTGAGTATCAGGCAGGTGATGATCTGACAAGTGTGTATATCATAAGTCACAGCGCTATACTGGCACAGACCAGCACCACACTGGCAGAACAGCATGGCAGGAGAGTGTGGAAGTAAATGCCACATCTGCAGTGTTTGAAGTGTGAGCGTGTTCCTCACGCACACTAATCCTTGCTGTTTTGTCTCAGCATGGTCATTTAAAAGCATTTTCTGGTCTGGTGGAACAGCAATTACAGCTGAAGTTTCAGTTAGCTTCAGACTAAAAACACCAGCTGAATTCTGATCAAAAAGCGATAGAGATTGATATAGCTTTGGTAGGAAATGTAGAGCAGAAAGAGATGGAGAGAGGGGTGGGGGGAGTCAGACTGAGGGAAAGAGAGGGGGGGGGGGGGTGCTGTGGACGTGACATCTCTCACAGGATGTCAGAAATAAGAGGGAGAGAGAGAAGAGGAAGAGGCCTTTATGAGTGCTGGGAGGTAGTGACCAACTACAGTGTCAAACTGAGATTGGAGTTGCAGAACGTGACAGTCCCATGTGTTTTTTGACAATGTGTCTTCTCTGCTCACCCTGTGTCACTTGGTCCCTGAGGGAGTTAGAGAGAAAGACTTAAAAATATGGTGATAGTGACTGAGAAAGAGAGAAGGAGAGGAGATGGACAGTGACCTAAATAGTTAGAGACATGGATAAAGAGAGAGAAATAGAGAGTCATTGTGAATCCAGTTGTTGGCTGAGAGGAGTCAGTGTGATTTATAATTAATGATAAAAGGTTTGCAGACTGCTAAGTATGCAGGGCCGGGGAGCTGTGTGAATTTCTACAGTACAGTACCCAAAGCTCAGCTTTCTCATCAGTGGAAGAAATGTTGGAAGCTAGAGAGCAGGATGGAAAAGTCTATCTCTTTCTCTCTCTGTCACTTTCTCTATATCTTGTTCTCTATCTTGCTTTCTATCTCTCTCGCTCTATTGCTCTCGCTTACTCTCTCTTTCTGTCTCTCTTTCTATCTCTCTCGCTCTGTCTAATTGTATCCCCTAAAAGCTTCACTTCAAGTACTGTATTTTCAAGGTAACTAATTTAGCCAACATCTGAATGTTTCATATTTCCCCAGGCATATAACAATGCCTAGTCTAACATTCTTGTGGCTAAACCTCCTAGGCATATAGTGCCTAGGCTAACATTCTGGTGGCTAAACCTCCTAGGCATATAGTGCATAGTCTTAACATGCTGGTGGCTAAACCTCATAGGCATACAGTGCATAGTCTTAACCTTCTGATGGCTAAACCCCCTATGGGCTACAAATTATAGGTCTATGACCGGTCGTACACACAGTAGGCCTACTGAATAAATCCAGGCTTTCTAGGTTTCCCATCATTTATATTCCACCTCCAACCCCAACATGACAGAATGAGTGATGTCAGGTGTAGGAACTTGCCTACCTTGTTTTGTGCCAGGTCCTGTTCCACTGATTCAGACTCTTTAGTTTTGACTACACATCTTGGTGAATCCAGCCAATAACGGCAATAGTTAGGTTCTAAATTCCGGCTCAGTAATCCAGATGGATACCCAAAGAAAGCTCTAGCTAGATGTATTCACCACACTAGGTTATGCAGCAGTGAGAGCAGATACAGAGTCACAACATATATTTATAACCTCCAACTAGGCCTCCCTTCCCAAACAGACCCCCCTTCTGTGTCTAGGATGAACGATCAATCTCTGTGGCTGGGCAGATGGTGTTATCATCCCAGCTTGAGTCCGGTACTCCTTCACGCCTCTCAAAGGTCTTCTTATCAGTCAAGTTAGGGAGTATTATTCCACACATTATTCCACATTCCACATTATTCCAGTCCACTACAGTCCACAACCTAATTATCCTTCTCATACACAAAGAACACTTATTTCTATTTTTAAGAATAAGCTATGTATTCATACTAAGATAATATATTGATATAAAACATTAATAGTATATAATGATACTGTATATTAAGAGGATATGTATCCTCCAAAGCTATCTATCTATTCTGGGCAGTTGAACCAGTGCGCAGACTCTGAGTACAACGCTTGTCAATGGTTTACAGTTTATTACCAGAGTAAAATGGACAGTGTTCACCAGCAAAGCACCCCCACACCATCACACTTCCTCCTCCATGCTTCAAGGTGGGAACCACACATGCAGAGATCATCCATTCACCTGTCTCACAAAGACATGGTGGTTGTAACCAAAAATCTCCAATTTGGACTCATCAGACCAAATGACAGATTTCCAATCCCTACCTTGTCATACATTTTTAACAAGGCACACCTGTTAATTGAAATGCATTCCAGGTGATTACCTCATATAGCTGGTTGAGAAAATGCTAAGAATGTGCAAAGCTGTCATCAAGTCAAAGGGTGGCTACTTTGAAGAATTTAAAATATGAAATATATTTTCATTTGTTTAACACTTTTGTGGTTACTACATGCTTCCTTGTGTTATTTCATAGTTTTGATGTCTTCACTATTATTCTACAATGTATAAAATAGTAAAAAATAAAGAACAACCATGGAATGAGTAGGTGTGACCAAACTTTTGACTGGTCCTGTATAGCTATAGATATATTAATGAATAGCTTACTAACATTAGTAAATATAAGATAAAATATTAATAAATGTTTAAAATGCAATTGACAATATTTTATCAATTCTTTATGACCAGGGGTTATTATAAAATGTTACCGAATTTGTTTTGCAGAGTTTGTTCAGCCTTCCTAGATTGCAAGGCTATATTATCAGCTTTTTTTCTGGTAGTTGCTTGGAAAACTGTACCTGCTGCAGTAAACCCATTGTGTTACTACAGTGCTTTCAGAAAGTATTACAAAGTGGGATTCAAATTGATTTAACCTCTCTGATCTACCCATCCCGGATCCGGGATCGTGAATACAGACTCAAGCTCATTACCATTACGCAACGTTAACTATTCATGAAAATCGCAAATGAAATTAAATAAATATGCTAGCTCTCAAGCTTAGCCTTTTGTTAACAACACTGTCATCTCAGATTTTCAAAATAT
Organism: Oncorhynchus clarkii lewisi; assembly: GCF_045791955.1. NCBI lineage: Eukaryota > Metazoa > Chordata > Actinopteri > Salmoniformes > Salmonidae > Oncorhynchus > Oncorhynchus clarkii. The sequence continues at coordinate 71,281,916 of NC_092147.1, forward strand.
GCTTCTCAACCATAGGAAAACAATAATTTGTGTAACAGTAGCTAGCTAGCGTAGCATTTAGCGTTAGCATTATCGTTAGCATTTAGCAGGCAACACTTTCACAAAAACCAGAAAAGCATTCAAATAAAATAATTTACCTTTGAAGAACTTCAGATGTTTTCAATGAGGAGACTGTTAGATAGCAAATGTTCAGTTTTTCCTGAAATATTATTTGTTTAGGAGAAATCGCTCCATTCGGTGCGTCACGTTTGGCTACCAAAAAAACCTGTATCCAGGAGTGTATTTATCCCGGCAAGCTCATTAGCATAACGCAACGTTAACTATTCATGAAAATCGTAAGTGAAATGAAATAAATATGCTAGCTCTCAAGCTTAGCCTTTTGTTAACAACACTGTCATCTCAGATTTTCAAAATATGCTTCTCAACCATAGGAACACAATCATTTGTGTAACAGTAGCTAGCTAGCATAGCATTTAGCGTTACCATTATTGTTAGCATTTAGCAGGCAACACTTTCACAAAAACCAGAAAAGCATTCAAATAAAATAATTTACCGTTGAAGAACTTCAGATGTTTTCAATGAGGAGACTGTTAGATAGCAAATGTTCAGTTTTTCCTGAAAGATTATTTGTTTAGTAGAAATCGCTCCGTTTGGTGCGTCACGTTTGGCTACCAAAACAAAACGAAAATCCAGTCATCCAGTCAATTACGCCAAACTTTTTTCCAAATTAACTCCATAATATCGACTGAAACATGGCAAACGTTGTTAAGAACCAATCCTCAAGGTGTTTTTCACATATCTCTTCGATGATATATCCTTCGTGGAAGTGTGCGTTCCGTTCTGAATCCCAGGACAAAATGACCGCAACTGGAGATTACGCACGAATTTAGACAAAGGCCACCGGGCGGACCCCTGGAAAATGTAGTCTCTTATGGCCAATCTTCCAATGATATGCCTACAAATACGTCACAATGCTGCAGACATCTTGAAGAAACCACAGAAAGCAGATGGTCGTTCCTGCTGCATTCACAGCCATATAAGGAGACATTTGAAAACAGAGCTTCAGAGATTCTGCTCATTTCCTGTTTGACGTTTCATCTTTGTTTCGCCTGTAGAATGAGTTATGTGGCACTCACAGATAATATCTTTGCAGTTTTGGAAACGTTAGACTGTGTTCTTTCCAAAGCTGTCAATTCTATGCATAGTCGAGCATCTTTTCGTGACAAAATATTGCGCTTAAAACGGGCACGTTTTTTTATCCAATAATGAAATAGCGCCCCTATAGGCTTAACATACTTTTTTTTGTACACAAAATAGTATGTAATGACATAGTGGACATTTATGAAAAATAAAACAATACATGTTAGTCAATACATGTTAGAATCACCTTTGGCAACAATTACAGCTGTGAGTCGTTCTGGGTAAGTCTCTAAGAGCTTTGCACACCTGGATTGTACAATATTTGCACATTATTCTTTTTTAAATGATTCAAGCTCTGTCAAGTTGGTTGTTGATCATTGCTAGACAGCCATTTCCAGGTCTTGTAATAGGTTTTCAAGTCGATTTAAGTCAAAACTGTAACTAGGCCACTCAGGAACATTCAATGTCGTCTTGGTAAGCAACTCCAGTGTAAATTTGTCCCTGTGTTTTAGGTTATTGTCGTGCTGAAAGGTGCATTTGTCTCATAATGTCTGTTGGAAAGCAGACTGAGCCATGTTTTCCTCAGGAAATGTTTCTGTGCTTAGCTCTATTCCGTTTATTTTTATCAAAGAAACTCCCTGGTCCATGCTGATGACAAGCATACCCATAACATGATCCAGCCACCACCATTATTTAAAATATGAAGAGTGTTAATCAGTAATGTGTTGTGTTGGATTTGCCCCAAACATAAAGCTTTGTATTCAGGAATTAATGCTAATTTCTTTGCCACGTTGTTTGCTGTTTTACTTTAGTGCCTTAATGCAAACAGGATGCATGTTTTGAAATATGTTTATCCTGTACAGGCTTCCTTCATTACACTCTATCATGTAGGTTAGTGTTGTGGAATAACGACAATGTTGTTGATCCATCCTCAGTTTTCTCCTATCACTGCTATTAAGCTCTTTAACAGTTCTAAAGTCACCATTGGCATCATGGTGAAATCCTTGAGCGGTTTCCTTCCTCTCTGGCAACTGATTTAGGAAGGACACCTGTATCTTTGTAGTGACTGGGTGTATTGATACATCATCCAAAGTGTAATTAACAACTTCACCATGCTTAAAGGGATATTTCATGTTTTGTTTTTACTTTTTCCCATCTGCCCTTCATTTGCGAGGCATTGCTCTACTAAGGGACCTTTACAGATAATTGTGTGTGGTGTACAGAGATGACGTAGTCATATCGAAACTCATGTTAAACACTATTATAGCACACACAGATAATAATGCAATTAGTATCTGAGTTTAATCACATTATTATTCCTGAACTTATTTAGGCTTGCCATAACAACGGGGTTGAATACTTATTGACATTTCAGCTTTTCATTTTTTATTAATTTGTAAACATTTCTAAAAAATATAATTCTACTTTGACATTATGTGGTATTGTGTGTAGGCCAGTGACCCAAAATTCTCAATTGAATCCATTTTGAATTCAGGCTGTAACACAACAAAATGTGGAAAAGGGTGTGAATACTTTCTAAAGGCACTGCAAATTCATATGCTGTATGGTGAGGCTTTTCTCTGAATGAATAATTGATGAGTGTATTGTATGTAATTATAGAGGCTAGACACACCTTATTGAGTTGATATGTATTTATTTGCTCCCTTAGGGTTATTAGCTATCTGCTCTGGAGTCCTCACGAGAATGGCTGCTGGAGGAGTATTATAGCTAATCATCATTGTGCAGAGCTAGAGGGATTTGATTTAGCGCACCTCCATACATTGTAAAAGTGTGTGTGTGTGTGTGTGTGTGTGTGTGTGTGTGTGTGTGTGTGTGTGTGTGTGTGTGTGTGTGTGTGTGTGTGTGTGTGTGTGTGTGTGTGTGTGTGTGTGTGTGCGTGTGTGCGTGCGTGCGTGCGTGTGGGGGAATAAGGATTACAGTGGACCCTGGGATATAAATACTTTCCCCAAGGGAGGGATTCTGCCAGAGCTGTTGGTTAGCCATGTGCCTTCCTGTGCTTGGGAAGTACAACGCAAACCGCTAAGCACACATCCACTTACTGTATTAGCCATATGTGGGTACACTAGGGAAATGCAGAGCAAGCTAATTAGTGCTAAGGGTGTCTATTAGCAATGAGTGTGCGTGAATAAGAGAAGTAGCCTAGCCTACAGCACAACAAACAGATTAGCTGTGATGTATGGTACTATTATGCATGTTGGTGAGAATTCTGAGGAAGAAGAAACTTAAAGCTGTTTAATTAGATTGTTAGCCTATTGTGTTAACAGTAGTGTACTGTGTGAATGGGGACTGAATCTAACAAAGCCATAATACTGATATATTGTTTATGATATTTCATATTGAACATTTATTTGCATTTTGTCACGTTTCCCTTGTTCGCAAAAGGCTTAACGGTGTAATGGGGATACAAACTACTAACACAGTTAATTGGTTACTGACTCCCCCCTCTTCCTTCCTCCCTCCTTTTCAGAGTGAACTGAACCCATTGGGGGTGGCCCCGCCTATTCAAGCTGTGGACATGGACAGGAACATTCAGCCCCCGTCTAAAAGGCCAGGGATCCATTACTACATACTGGTTGGTAGGTTCCTCACAGAGCTACCAGTCACACACATGCATGTTTGCATGATCAGTTCCACTATTCCACTTTGATCCTTTAATCGCTAATGTCTTATCAATGGTCACCATTCATGCCCAAAAGCACAAAAACAGATGATTTGTGCATGTTGTTTTACTTAAGGCCAGCCCTCAAAGTACCCAGACTACTTCTCCCTGAACAAGACGACCGCAGAGCTCCTCCTCTTGAAACCAGTCAGCAGAGACCTGTACACCAAATTTACTCTCATCATCAAAGTAAGCAAACCCACCTTTAACCTGAAATCAAGGTGCAACATGTATCACACTATCAACCAGAGAATTTGGGTAAGCTTAGTCAGCCTTTAAGCCTGACAAAAGGCAACTAAACCAATACTTACAGAAGTGTCAGTAATCTAGGAACATGTGATAGGAATTGTTGCTGTAGCCTTCTTATGAATCCTGATCAGAACTAGGGATTACCTGTGGTGATGAACAGAGCCGACTATCATCCACCCACCAGAACCTCTCTCCATTTAAAACGGTAGCCCCTGAGCACTGATCAGGTTGCCAAGCACACAGAGAGGAGAGCAGAGGAAGGAGTGATCTCCACGCAGAGGAGAGGAGAGATTGATGATGTGTGAAAAGCATGTTTTGTGTCGCCAGGAGAGTTGTCTATGGTGCGATGTCAGGCTTATCTAGCTGAGTCACATGGAGATGGAACTGGTGCTGGGGGTATCAGCAGTATCGTGTCTTTGGCTATGCCGGATTAAGTGATATGACATGCTATTCTATAAAATAATTTATCCGTAATTAATATCACCCGATTGAGCTAATCATGTAAATGTAATTAACTAGAGAGTCGGGCACCACAAAATAATATTTATAGAACTGTTATCTTCCGAATAAACTCTTAAAGACCTAGTAATATTTTACATCAATAGCAGTCAATATCAATCGTCGTCTAAATTCAGTCTCATCTGAAAGTTGTAAATTATTTTATCTGCACGAACCCTGGCTAACAAGTTGAATCAGCAATACAAAATTGGGTTTAAATATTTATTTACTAAATACCTAACTAATCACACAGAATTACACATACACACAATTAATCATAACTTGATTACAAATTACGTCATAAAGGAAAACGTCCCTAGCGGGCGGAACAGATATGACAGCTTTTTACACAAACGAAAAGGGGCTGGGATTAGTGAAGGAGCGGGAAGACTGAGGAACAAAGGGAAGAAGCTGTGCTATTGTAAATACAGTATCGTATGCATTCTAAATTACCGCCCATTTGGAAAAGGAAAATGCAATAAATATTTACTCTGAGCTGCGCTTCAGTAGGTTGGTGGTAGATGGAAGGCCGTGTTGCCAAACCGAGTCCTTTGTCCTTTGAAGAATGTCTCTGGTGGTCAATTGGATACGTTGTAGTAACATTGTTGTGTGGTAGACGGCATACTCTGTCTGTTCCTTCCTAACCTCCGTCTGCAGCTGCGGTTGCTAACTCAACGACTAGGAGGTAGCACTTCTGTAGTGAATAAGAGTTCAAAGTTCATACCATTCGCAAACCAAAGCTCACGCTGATGTTGGCTTCATTCTGTAGTTATTATCTGAAGCATTCTGAACCATTCTGACATAGGACCGTCGTCCTACATCCATGGAACAGGAAGTTATGTTGTCGTCAAGGGCTTATATAGGAAGGGAGAGGAGGGCGTGTTTGAAAAGTTGTATAGCCCATGTCCCTTCACAGGGCAGGCCACTGATTGAGCAGCCTTATCTTATGAAAACCCAAATCTCACATTTTAGAAGCTAAAATCACATTTCATCCCATCACAAATAATTTCATATTCAAACATTTAAATTGAACAATAATTCCATGTAAATCCGATAACTCTGATGTGTTGAGTTTATGTAATCTTCTCATTGATGAGAATGTCTCAGATGACAACCGAACTGACATCATATTCATTAAGTACCACCGCATATGTTCAATTGGTCGCATTACCAGAATATAGTTAATTTCCCCCCACATTCTGATGTTCCCCAAATCTCTATGTTAACCAAGGGTTTTGGCAAATGTAACCTCAGTAGGGTAGAGAGAGAAAAAAGGGGGGAAGAGGTATTTATGACTGTCATAAACCTATCCCCCAGGCCAACGTCATGACAGCAGGGAAGAAGATAGAGAATTATAGGTTGGTATCTGGAGACTGCTCTTTAGGTTGGCTATCAGATACTGCTTTACAAATATGCCTACTGCCATTGAAATACATTGAGATCTTATACATCGAGATACCTGGAGGAGAGAAAATAGTATAACATTGTTGTATTTTATTGTCACTTGTTGTAGAATGTTCAGCACCAAGGACATGTTGCACCAATGTTATCATTGATTCTGATGTCTCATTGGAAAAAGCCATTTTCTCTCAGAGGGTGGCTAGGACAAAAGTGAAAAATAAAGATGAGTGAGATGAATGGATGGGGAAAGAGGAGGAGACAATAATAGTCAGATCAATACAGAGGAAGGGGAAAGAAAAAAATAACAAGAGAAATAGAGAGAGAGAGGGGATTGAGGGGGGGGGGGGGCAATGAAGATTGAGTGATAAACAGTGACTGTAGGTGGCAGAGAGTTTCCTGCAGCCTGGTGTGTTCTAGCAACGGAACACAGGTAATTTACCACTGCCTCCCAGAAACAGGGACATTACTAAAGAGACAAACCACAAGGGAACATACTTCATCATCCTTTTCCCTCCTACCCTCTCTCTATCTGCCTAACGCTTTCACTCGCTGCCTCTCTCTCTCCCCATCTCCTCCTTCTAAAAGCATTTTCCCTCCGGTGTTCCTGAGAGTAGATTAGATCCTAGGGAGAAACCACAGGGTAGAAGTGGGTGGTGGGTCGATGGTTGTCCAATCTCATCAGTCTGAGATGGGCAGGAGGTGGGGTTGGTCACAGGAGATGGACACAGTGAAGATGTACAGATAAATTGGTGGTGGTAGACATGGAAGGAGTGCTCTTCAAGCTGGGCAGCAGGAATATATGAGAAAGATGGACAGATGAGGCTGCACACCAAAAGTGAAAGTTGGAAAGCAAGCAATGAGCAGGGGAATATTTTATTTTATACTCCAATATACTTGCAATAGATTCTATTCAATTCTATAGATTCTATGCACAGGTACTCTGACCTTAAAAAGAAACAGAGAGGTTTACATCTAATTGGCGACTTTTCATTAAAATATTTTAAAATCAGCATAAAGAAGATATGTGAATTTTTCCACCAGTGGTGTGTTTCCACTGAACGACCTTGTGAATAAAAATCAGTGTGTGATGACGTAGTACACACAAAATGTACTTTTTCGCTTAAGTTTTCATGTACCGAATAAAAATCTAAAGTTCAATGTGTCCATCACATTTTAAACCGATCGTTTTGTCACAAAAACTGTTGCGTTAATAAATAGCAAATGTGCCTACTTTGGTCTTGGCATGTACGCTCTAGCCAACAGCTCGGGTATATACTGTACAGTGCGGGTAGGCTGTGCGGGTTGGCTAGTCTACATGATGAGATTATTACTGATAAGAGCAAGAATATTTTCAGTTGTCAAACGACACTCAAGCATCAACTCACCAGAATTAGACCCTCAATATTTATTGGAAAGGAGCATCAAGAAAGAAGCACTTTCACCACCCAAAAAGATAACACCATGTCGAACGAACGAATGATGTCGGCATTTATAAAGTTATACTGAAACTTCCTGTTTCCATCACAGCAGTTGTGATTTTTTTCATACGGTATGACTTTACTCGCACAAAAACGGTGGATGGAAACGTAGTTACTGTGATCTCTTATTTGGATCTTCAGACTACAGAAAATCTACAGTACATACTAGCGTGGTGGGTCAGTAGGTTCCCTCTGCTAGCATGATGGCATCATAGTATTCAGGGCACCTCTCTGCCTTCCCTCCTCCCTTCCTCTACGCCTCTCATCCTCGCCTCCTCGCCAGGTTCACTTGCAATGAAACAACATTTGTGTAGGAACTGCCTTAGATCAAGTAATTGTGTAATATATTTTTGAGGAATTATGGTGGTCTGACTGTATGACTGCACACAAGAGAGAGGGTAGGAGGGAAAAGGATGATGAAGTATGTTCCCTTGTGGTTTGTCTCTTTAGTAATGTCCCTGTTTCTGGGAGGCAGTGGTAATGCTAGGATATAGTTTCACACGCGTGTTAGGTTACAGTGTGACTATCACTAAAAGCTCATGTGATACTTGGCTGAAGCGACATGCAAATTGATGCGTGCTAATGTGGCATGTTACTGTAGTAATTTCCCCCCACCAACTGTGCTGCAATAAATGCAAAAACAATGGAAGCAACATGTACGCCCCTGTGTTTGTTTCACATAGATTGGTTACAGTATCGTATTATCCACTGTCCATTACACAAGACACCGACATGGTTTGTTGAGTACAACAAAAAAAATGTTGAGTACAAATGTGTGTACACAGTACAATTAAATTAAGACGGTTATTTATGTCCCCCCAGAAAGACAATGTTTTGAACATGTCCTGGTCTTTGTCAGAACTTTCTAATAGGGTGTTGAATGGTGCATTGAATGTGCACACAGTTTTATGATTGCCTCAAGCAAATACGAATGCTGACATTTAGATTACGTGTCTGATTGCTGTGAATGCTTGTCAATAGCTAGGTTTAACATCAAAGATCCACATTACAAAATTACATGATTTGGATGCACTCATCCATTGAACTGGTTTTCACGGTGAGCAGCCTGAGAAGGCACATTTTTAAGAGAGCTACTAGGGGTGCAGGTGTTTGCTTCAGCCCAGCTCAAACACACTCAGTAGCAGTGCGTTGGTAAAATCACTGAGGAAGCCACCATGATATACAATAAGGCCGTGACAACAAAAAGATAAATCAGGCCTACCAACGTTGTGTCGTCGGAAAACTTAATGATGGTGTTGGAGTCTTTCATTCAGTCATTCAGAAAACGTTTAATGTCTTCAGTAGTGGAATACATTTAACAACACATCACATAACCAGAGAGCCGCATCGGTCCGGTGAAGTCTGCACATATTGCACGTAACAAACAGTTCATATTTCCAACAGTTTACTACACAGCTACTGATTTAGAAACACAGCGAGTTACCCCAAGTCAGCACAGAGAAAACAGGAGCACTTTCTCAGCTATTCCAGCAGCATTTCAACTTAAACAATTCAACATCATCAAATCAAGATACCACAAACAATTTAGTCCAATCAACGTTGCTAAATATCATGTGGCTGTCCATGGTGCTGATTAGATTTCTGTGCGTGTGTGAGTCAAATCAAATCAAATTTTATTTGTCACATGCGCCAAATTCACTGCAGCCCCGTTGACGAGAATGGGGGCGGGCTCAGTCCTCCTTTTCCTGGAGACCACGATCATCTCCTTTGTCTTGATCACATTGAGGGAGAGGTTGTTGTCCTGGCACCACACTTCCAGGTCTCTGACCTCCTCTCTATAGGCTGTCTCATTTATCAGGCCTACCAACGTTGTGTCGTCGGAAAACTTAATGATGGTGTTGGAGTCGTGCTTGGACAAATTCTGATTCAGAAAACGTTTAATGTCTTCAGAGAGGCCATTCATCTTGCAGCAGTCATAAAACATGTCACATCTAAAAATGAAAAATAAATAGCAAAGGACCTTTACAAACAAATAGGCATGGTAAGTGCAGTTGCACAATGTTGCACAATTGCATTCGGAATAAAAGAGTACTTGGACCTATTTTTTTAACCTTAGGTAGTCTGTACCTGAGGCCAGAGGGAAGGAGCTGGAATTATTTTATTTGCCTTATGAAGGGCTCTGGGTGAACAGGGAGTACAGGAGGGGACTAAGCACGCACCCCTGGGGGTCCCTGTGTTGAGGATCAGCGTGGCAGATGTGTTGTTGCCTACCCTTATCACCTGGGGGCGGCCCGTCAGGAAGTCCAGGATCCAGTTGCAGAGGGAGGTGTTTAGTCCCAGGCTTCTTAGCTTAGTGATGAGCTTTGTGGGCACTATGGTGTTGAACACTGTGGTATACTCCTCAATGCCATCGGATGTGTCTCGGAACATATTCCAGTCTGTGTTAGCAAAACAATCCTGTAGCTTAGCGTCTGCGTCATCTGACCACTTCCGTATTAAGCGAGTCACTGGCACTTCCTGCGTTAGTTTTTGCTTATAAGTAGGAATCGGGAAGATGGAATTATGGTTAGATTTGCTAAATAGAGGTTGAGGGAGAGCTTTGTACGCGTCTCTGTGTGTGGAGTAAATGTGGTCTAGTGATTTATTTTCCTCTTATTGCACATGTGACATGCTGGTAGAAATTAGAAAGTTCCCCTGCATTAAATTCCCCAGCCACTTGGAGAGCCGCCTCTGTGTAACGGATGTGATACGGCTAGCTTAGTTAGCGGTGGTGCGCACTAAATAGCGTTTCATTCGGGGATGTCACTTGCTCTGAGACCTTGAAGTACTAGTTCCCCTTGCTCTGCAAGGGCCGCGACTTTTGTGGAGCAATGGGTAACGATGCTTCGAGGGGTGACTGTTGTTGATGTGTGCAGAGGGTCCCTGGTTCGCGCCCGGATATGGGCGGATAAGTTATACTGTTACATCTGGATGAGCATTTTCTTGTTTGCTTATGGCTTTATACAGCTCGTTGAGTGTGGTCTTAGTGCCAGCATCGGTTTGTGGTGGTAAATAGACAGCTACAAAAAATTTAGATGAAAACTCTCTAGGTAAATAGTATGGTATGCAGCTTATCATGAGATACTCTACCTCAGGCAAGCAAAACCTTGAGACTTCCTTAATATTTGATTTTGCGCACCAGCTGCTATTGACCCCTTGTCTTACCGGAGGCAGCTGTTCTCTTTCTGATGCATGGAAAAACCAGCCAACTGTATATTATCCATATCCTCTTTCAGCCACGACTCTGTGAAACATGTCCCATTGGTAGGATAGTTTTGAATGGAGCTCATCCAGTTTATTCTCCAATGATTGCACGTGGCCAATAGGACGGATGGTGGAGACTGGTTACCCACTCCCCGTCAAATTCTCACAAGGCATTCCGACCTGTGTCCCCTGTACTGGTGTCTTCATGTGAATGACGGGGATTTGGACCTGGTTAGGTAAATCCTTCGCGTCCTACTCATTAAATAAAACATCTGTCTTTAGTTCGAGGTGAGTAATCACTGTTCTGATATCCAGAAGCTCTTTCTGGTTATAAGAGTCGGTGGCAGAAACGTGATGTACAAAATAAGTTACAAAGAACGTGAAAAAACACACAAAATAGCACAATTGGTTAGGATCCCGTAAAACGTCAGCCATCTTCTCTCGCGCCATTCTTGTGAGCCTACTTCATGTGTGGAAGTAGAAAAAACATGTTAACTCACCCAGACTAGATGAACATCAATGTCATCCTCCTATAGTACACATTTTTTGTTTTTGTTGTCCTAGACTGTAGGCTACCAGGATAAAATGCTTGCTAGCCTTACTATCTCGCATGGGCAACAAGGAACCAGCTAAATTGGCTAGCTAGTTAACTTGAGCATACTACATCTAGACTTCAATCGTCTCAGGCCAGTGGCACAATGTATGAATTTATGGTCAGATCAGAAACTCAGTAATAATCATTGTCCTGTACGGAACCTCAAGTTCAAATCCATATCTCCATCCATGGCTTAGGAAAGGGTCGATTTTAGCTAGCTAGCTACTGCAGGACAATAACAGAAGTGGACCAGAAATATATATACAAATTCAGAAAAATACATTTGACTTTTGATGTGATTTGATTGGTGTGAAGCCAAATCCAAACTGGCCTCCCTTGAGGGGTGGTTTTGCTACGCCAGTATCATCCGGAGTTGAGCTCAACTAAAAATGTTCATCATGGGAGGCAAAATACTCGCTGGCATCAATCAATCAAATGCTACATGTGGCAACATGTCATACTCTCTTTGGCCAGACAGCATCAGATACATGCGCTACACATGCTGAGACAGATGGGTATTGTTTTCCTCGCTCAGATGATTCCTCCAGTGAGATAGATTCAGCCACTTTCGAATTTAAGGAAATTTATGAAAACACAGAGAGTCGAAAGATAAGTGGGGAAGCCTAGCTTTCCTTGACATCGATGAATGCATGCCACTGAACACACCTGATTCTACCAATCAGCTGTTCATCAGGACCTTGATTAGCTTTAATCGGGTGTGTTAGAATAGGGCTGGAACAAACGCCTGCACACAGGAAGAGGGTTGGCCAACCCTGATATAAACAATAAAGTCTGTGGTATCATTCAAAACAGAAACTGAACTGCTAGCTAACCATTTTAATTAGCGTCCATTCATCCCAGATTAAAGCATTTGTTTTAAGTTTCTTACCAATTACTGGAATCTAATTCAAAGTGGTTGTTTGATTAATTTGCGAATGATTTATGTAATTGAAATGACAGTCTTTCGGAAACAATGCTCTCTGCATTTCTATTCCCTCGGTAATCTGACGTTCAGAAGTTTGCATTTCAATTGTGACACTGAGTCCTTGTAAATGGTGTAATATCTGGCATTCAAATGTGTTTAGCTTTGTTTACTGATCTGCAACAGGTATTACAAAAATAGTCAGTCTGTCATAATAATCTTATGATTGTATGTTCCATGTATGTTGTAAGTTGCATATCAGTACATGTTACAGTGAGGTTCAAATCAAATCAAAGTTTATTTGTCACGTGCGCCGAATACAACAGGTCACCTTTCACCTTACAGTGAAATGCTTACTTACAGGCTCTAACCAAAAGTGTGAAAAAAAGGTGTGTGTGTGTGTGTGTGTAGGTAAGTAAAGAAATAAAACAACAGTAAAAAGACATTTGAAAATAACAGTAGCAAGGCTATATACAGACACTGGTTAGTCAGGCTTATTGAGGTAGTATGTACATGTAGGTATCGGTAAAGTGACTATGCATACAGCTGTATATGATGAACAGAGAGTGGCAGTAGTGTAAAAAGAAGGGTTTGCGGGTGGTGGGACACAATGCAGATAGCCCGGTTAGCCAATGTGCGGGAGCACTGGTTGGTCGGCCCAATTGAGGTAGTATGTACATGAATGTATGGTTAAAGTGACTATGGGTAAAAGCCTTTTTGTCCTAGACTTGGCACTCCGGTACCGCTTGCCATGCAGTAGTAGAGACTGGGGTGGCTGAGGTCTTTGACAATTTTTAGGGTTCATAATAAATATACACGTTTCTGCTTCTTTTAGGCTGAGCAGGACAATGGCCACCCACTCCCAGCATACGCTGAACTGATCATTGATGTCCTGGATGAGAACAACCAGGCTCCGTACTTCCAGTTCCAGTCCTACCAAGGCTACGTCAGCGAGTCCTCCCCAGTAGGCACCACCATCTCTGCCAGCTCCAACCTCACTGCCCCCTTGGGCATAATCGCCCTGGACAAAGACATTGAAGAGGTATTGGGGATGTCTGCATGCACACACACAAGTGCACACTCTCACAAGCACAAGGATGTCACTTAGAGTGCCTTGCGAAAGTATTCGGCCCCCTTGAACTTTGCGACCTTTTGCCACATTTCAGGCTTCAAACATAAAGATATAAAACTGTATTTTTTTGTGAAGAATCAACAACAAGTGGGACACAATCATGAAGTGGAACGACATTTATTGGATATTTCAAACTTTTTTAACAAATCAAAAACTGAAAAATTGGGCGTGCAAAATTATTCAGCCCCTTTACTTTCAGTGCAGCAAACTCTCTCCAGAAGTTCAGTGAGGATCTCTGAATGATCCAATGTTGACCTAAATTACTAATGATGATAAATACAATCCACCTGTGTGTAATCAAGTCTCCGTATAAATGCACCTGCACTGTGATAGTCTCAGAGGTCCGTTAAAAGCGCAGAGAGCATCATGAAGAACAAGGAACACACCAGGCAGGTCCGAGATACTGTTGTGAAGAAGTTTAAAGCCGGATTTGGATACAAAAATATTTCCCAAGCTTTAAACATCCCAAGGAGCACTGTGCAAGCGATAATATTGAAATGGAAGGAGTATCAGACCACTGCAAATCTACCAAGACCTGGCCGTCCCTCTAAACTTTCAGCTCATACAAGGAGAAGACTGATCAGAGATGCAGCCAAGAGGCCCATGATCACTCTGGATGAACTGCAGAGATCTACAGCTGAGGTGGGAGACTCTGTCCATAGGACAACAATCAGTTGTATATTGCACAAATCTGGCCTTTATGGAAGAGTGGCAAGAAGAAAGCCATTTCTTAAAGATATCCATAAAAAGTGTTGTTTAAAGTTTGCCACAAGCCACCTGGGAGACACACCAAACATGTGGAAGAAGGTGCTCTGGTCAGATGAAACCAAAATTGAACTTTTTGGCAACAATGCAAAACGTTATGTTTGGCGTAAAAGCAACACAGCTCATCACCCTGAACACACCATCCACCCTGTCAAACATGGTGGTGGCGGCATCATGATTTGGGCCTGTTTTTCTTCAGCAGGGACAGGGAAGATGGTTAAAATTGATGGGAAGATGGATGGAGCCAAATACAGGACCATTCTGGAAGAAAACCTGATGGAGTCTGCAAAAGACCTGAGACTGGGACGGAGATTTGTATTCCAACAAGACAATGATCCAAAACATAAAGCAAAATCTACAATGGAATGGTTCAAAAATAAACATATCCAGGTGTTAGAATGGCCAAGTCAAAGTCCAGACCTGAATCCAATCGAGAATCTGTGGAAAGAACTGAAAACTGCTGTTCACAAATGCTCTCCATCCAACCTCACTGAGCTCAAGCTGTTTTGCAAGGAGGAATGGGAAAAAAATTAAGTATCTCGATGTGCAAAACTGATAGAGACATACCCCAAGCGACTTACAGCTGTAATCGCAGCAAAAGGTGGCGCTACAAAGTATTAACTTAAGGGGGCTGAATAATTTTGCACGCCCAATTTTTCAGTTTTTGATTTGTTAAAAAAGTTTGAAATATCCAATAAATGTCGTTCCACTTCATGATTGTGTCCCACTTGTTGTTGATTCTTCACAAAAAAATACAGTTTTATATCTTTATGTTTGAAGCCTGAAATGTGGCAAAAGGTCGCAAAGTTCAAGGTGGCCGAATACTTTCGCAAGGCACTGTATGAACCTGCAAATACACAATACTATGAATGCACGCACAAGTACATACACAGACAGCGCACACAAATACACACAAGAATTAGCTGGCATGGCTACACACAAGAAACTAAATGTACATGTTAACCTTTTGAATGAATTTAATTTCATACAAAATACGAAGGCTTTTCAGACTAAATAATTTCATGAGTACATAAGACAATTAAGTATTTACATTTTATAGCATGTTTATGTTATTAAAATACTTCCAGAAGCCCATGCTAAGATGGGGAAACACTCTCCATCACACTGTATTATCATTGACGCTACTTTGTCTCTTTGTTGTAGCTGCTGCCTGGTCAAACACCTGTAGGTAAACGTGTGGTTTGTGATGCTGTTATGACTAAAAGTGTGCCTTTGGGTTTTACTCTACTGCATGGTCTGTGTTCAAACCTCTGGGCCAAGCTCTCTTTCAGGTTTTTCAGATGTGTGACTCAGTTTTCCCTTCCAATTATCAATTTCTTCATACACAAATGTCTAATGTTTTTGTGTTTTGCCGTGTGTGTCTATTGTTCTAGTCAAGTAAAAAAAAAAAAAATGTTATTAGTGGGTAAATACACAGATCGCACCAATACATTTAGTACATTCAGTGTGTGTGTGTGTGTGTGTGTGTGTGTGTGTGTGTGTGTGTTTGTTGTTGAGGTGATGATTCTGAAAAGCACAACATTTCAAACAGGCGCTGACAGGAGTGGGTTTTCTAAGCGCCTCAACTGCATTTAAATGGTTGAAATCACACATTGAGACAGGCTGCCTACACACCAGGAGACACTCCGAACACAGATGCACATCAGCGTTCGCCCCCACTCTGTTTGTGCTTTTGTCACCAGGATATTTCTCTTTATGTTGATGATGTTGAAAATATTGTTTTATTCCATTTCCTCAGATGGCACCTAACACAATAACTCCTCAACAGAGATTTCTCCAACTCACTTTCCCTCTGTATCATTTCTTACTGTCTCTCTTTCTCTGTGTTTGTCTGTCTGTAACTTTCTATCTCTCGCTCTCTTGCACTCTCTCCCTCTCAGCAGGGTGAGATTAAGACATCAAAGTGCAGCTCTAAAACAGATCAATGAGCAAAGCAGTGTGAATGTTTAGCAGACAGGCAGGCCTCATTGACAGACCTGAATCTCCATAACAACCCAAACCTGCTTAAATCTCCCTTGTGCCAACATAACCCAGAGAAGAAAACCATTTTTGGGGAAAGTTGTAAAACAGTATTGAAATGTTTTTATATATGGTCCTCACTTTTAGACCAAATTACTCCGTACTCCATTTTATATTTATATTTAAAGATCGCATATGAGTTTGTTATTGAGACACATGAACTTTCACCTTCAAGAATGCATTTTTTTAATGAAAAAAATATTTTCTACTTTCAAACGTATTGAACAGTAGGCCGGCATAAGCATAGGTTTCTGTAAATCGATCATATGCTGTAGCTTGTTGCCAGAGCCGCAATGAAAGACCTACTGTACAATTGTAGTGTGCTTTATAGGGGGTATAAAATTACATGATTTCTTAGAATTCCTTCAAGGCCTTCTCCTGTTCTCAGTACTATGTTCTCAATACTATGTTGTCTTTGTCAGCAGTCATTTACCACTCAGACATGTTTTGGCTTGTTCTGTCTCTCACTATAGTTTTTTCCTCAGTGACACAGCTGCAGATTTGAGTAAGGTCTTGTCTCCATGGTAACCCTCTTCTCTCCAATGTCTTTACTTTTTGAAGAGCAAAGACCCTCTGGTGACGGTGACTCTGGATGACTTCAGCACCAGCTTTGCCATAACCCCGACCGGGATCACCCGCTACCTCCGACTGCTCAAACCTGTGGACAGAGAGAAGCAGATGACCTACACCTTCACGGTACGCCTCGTTCCAACGACATCCACATATATTACCAAATAACACCCACCACTCTAATAAAGTATATGGGAGGAAACAGCACCCACTTCTAAAATATATAACAGCTTGGTTTAGGCTGTATGATATGACTTGACGTAACCACACTGCCTACGGAAACAATTTTTTTTCAACTCAGTCAATACAATTGAACTTAACTTACGTTGTAGCAGTTTGATTTATCTATGCCTCTATTGAAGAGATTAAATGACTTGGCAAGGCACGTTACTACTTTACACCTTTATTATCATATGTATTTATTCTGGATCAGCTGTTTACTGACTTACAGTAGCTTTCCAAAATCCAACCAATACCAGATGAAGCCCTTTCCTTCTGGACAGGAACACACTGCAACTGTTGGCTCCTGCTGTATTTTGACACACAGTGCTCTCCAGCATATTCACAATGAAGGGATTTTATCTTACATTATTCAGAGACTTAATTGTGTTCTCTGTATTGATGGCATGCAATTACATACATAGTCCTACTGTTCTCTTTAACATTAAGACCCTAAGTAGTCTCTAAAGAGCCTCTGGTGCTTTAAGCATCTACATGTGTGTACTCTCCCTCTGGGATGGTTACATATCAGAAAGCATCATTATTTAAATATTGAGGGAGTGTTTCCTGGAGAAAGCACGTTTGATTAAACAAAAGAGAAAGTGGGAGGGTTTAGGCGATAGAGGTGGTAGGATACTAGTCTGTTTTCAATATCTGCATCTGTGGTCATGATGTGCCAGCTGAGTTCAGAAGAAGCTGTGAAGATCAAATATATGAAGCTTCAGCTTCTTTATCTCTGCTACCTCACTCCCTCACTGGACCAGTCAGGAAGATATTGATAAAGGGGAACAGATGCCATGTTTGAACTCTTTGCACCCCTTTGGAGAAGGAGTTAGCTCTTTTGGATCTCACAATCAGAGGTCTCTGTGTGTGTGCGTGTGCGTGTGTGTCAAGGACCTCAGCCATCCGAGCCATGGCCTGTTCACCCCTCAACCATATAGAAGGCGGGTACAGGTGCATCAAAGCTGGGACCGAGAGACTAAAAAACTGGCCATCAGACTGTTAAATAGTCACCAGCCAGCCAGCCCCTGCCTAGTAACCTCTGCCTTGAACTTTAGTCACGTTTACTAGCTGGCTACCACCAGGTACTCAACCCTGCACCTTATAGACTGCTGCACTATGTACATACTGTAGGCATTGAACACTGGTCACTTTAAAAATGTCTCAATACTGTTTTACACACTTCATATCTATACAGTGCATTCGGAAAGTATTCAGAACCCTTGACTTTTTCCACATTTTGTTATGTTACAACCTTATTATAAAATGTATTCAATATTTTTCTCCTCTCATCATTTTCTACGCACAATACCCTATAATGACAAAGCGAAAACAGGTTTGAATTTTATTTTTGCAAGTCTATTATAAATAAAAAACAGAAATGCCTTATTCAGACCCTTTGCCATGAGACTCGAATTCGAGCTTGGGTGCATCCTGTTTCCATTGATCATCAATGAGATGTTTCTTCAACTTGATTGGACTCCACCTGTGGTAAATTCAACTGATCGGACATGATTTGGAAAGGAACACACCTGTCTATATAAGGTCCTACAGTTGACAGTGCATGTCAGAGCAAAAACCAAGCCATGAGGTCGAAGGAATTGTCCGTGGAGCTCCGAGACACCAAAAAATGTCCAAAACAATGTATGCAGCATTGTAGGTCCCCAAGAACACAGTGGCCTCCATCATTCTTAAATGGAAGAAGTTTGGAAACACCAAGACTCTTCCTAGAGCTGGCCGCCTGGCCAAACTGAGCAATTGGGGGAGAAGGGCCTTGGTCAGGGAGGTGACCCAGAACCCGATGGTCACTCTGACAGAGCTCCAGAGTTCCTCTGTGGAGATGGTTATCCTTCTGGAAGGTGCTCCCATCTCTGTAGCACTCCACCAATCAGGCCTTTATGGTAGAGTGGCCAGACGGAAGCCACTCCTCAGTAAAAGGCACATGACAGCTTGCTTGGAGTTTGCCAAAAGGCACCTAAAGTACTCTCAGACCATGAGAAACAAGATTCTCTGGTCTGATGAAACCAAGATTGAACTCTTTGGCCTGAATGCCAAGCATCACATCTGGAGGAAACCTGGCACATCCCTACGGTGAAGCACAGTGAAGCATCACGCTGTGGGGATGTTTTTCAGCGGCAGGGACTAGGAGACTAGTCAGGATCGAGGGAATGATTAACGGTGCAAAGTACAGAGAGATCTTGATGAAAACCAGCTCCATAGGTTCACCTTCTAACAGGACAATGACCCTAAGCACACAGACAAGACAACACAGGAGTGGCTTTGGGAACAAGTCTCTGAATGTCCTTGAGTGGCCCAGCCAGAGGCCGGACTTGAACCTGATCGATCATCTCTGGAGAGACCTAAATATAGCCGTGCAGCAATACTCTCCAACCAACCTGACAGAGCTTGAGAGGATCTGCAGAGAAGAATGGGAGAAACTCCTCAAATAAAGGTGTGCCAAGCTTGTAGCATCATACCGAAGAACACTCAAAGCTGTAATCTTTGCAAAAGGTGCTTCCACAAAGTACTGAGTGAAGGGTGTGAATACTTATGTAAATGTGATATTTTCTTCATAAATTAGCAAAAATGTCTAAAAACCTGTTTTAATGTATCATTATTGGGTATTGTGTGCAGATTGATGAGGGACAAAATGTGTTTTATCCATTTTAGACGCTGTAACGTCAAGGGGTCTGAATTCCTTCCGAATGTACTGTTTATTATTATTGTTACCTGTTATAATAGGGTCATAGTACTGTTATGATGCATATATTTAGACCTGTTGTGACATATATTGCGTTATTTAATGTCTGGTTATGACACCTACATAAGATCCACAAAAGCTACCACACAAGGCAAAACATTACACCACCCCATAGCATACGTGTCAACAGTATGTTTATGTTATAACCATTTTTGGGACATGTACTATATTATATTATCATTGTAATCGCGCACACATTGATGTCAGACATGCACCTACCCCAATGCTCTGTTGCTGATGACTGGGATGAATGCAGGAGCAGATTTCAAGAGCAGGAAAAGACACCCTCTTTTTGACTGATGACTGATATAAGAGCATGTTTGTGGAAGGCCGACCTGGCTTATATGATTATGATGGTCATAATGCTTCTTGACAGTGTTATAAAGTGCATTTTCTACACGCTATATATGATGGAAAAAAACGGGACTGTAAAGAAGTCATTCCAACAACAACAAATGATCTAAAAAACTAAGTTTAAAACGAAAGGAAACTTCCTGGCAGGGGAAAAAATAATTTATATATGTTTGGGTTTTGACACTCGTATGTAGGTGTTACAACCAGCCACAAAATACCGCAATATTTGTCACAACTATATGACATAACGGCTGACATAACAATATGGGTCATGACAGTGTTATGACTATATTATGACAGGTTATAACAAGTTATGTCAGCTGTTATGAAATATTATGAAATGGATGTTGAGTAAATTGTCACAATGTACTGTAGATATAGATTTACAGTACCAGTCAAAAGTTTGTAGACACCTACTCCTTCAAGGGTAGTTCTTAATTTGTACTATTTTCTACATTGTAGAATAATAGTGAAGACATCAACTGTCAACTTTGAAATAACACACATGGGATCATGTAATAACCAAACAAGTGTTAAACAAATTAAAATCTGCTTTATTTTTGAGATTCTTCAAAGTAGCCACCCTTTGCCTTGATGACAGCTTTGCACACTGTTGGCATTCTCTCAACCAGCTTCATGAGGTAGTCACCTTCAATTAACATGTGTGCCTTGTTCAAAATTTATTTGTGGATCTTCTTTCTTTCTTAATGCATTTGCGCCAATCAATTGTGTTGAGAAAAGGTTAGGGTGGTATACAGAAGCCCTATTTGGTAAAAGACCAAGTCCATATTATTGCAAGAACAGCTCAAATAAGCAAAGAGAAACGACAGTCCATCATTACTTTAACACATGAATGTCAGTCAATATGGAAAATGTAAAGAACTTTGAAAGTTTCTTCAAGTGCAGTCGCAAAAAACCATCAAGCGATATGATGAAACTGGCTCTCAGAGGACCGCCACAGGAAAGGAAGACCAAGAGTTACCTCTGCTGCAGAGGATAAGTTCATTACAGTTACCAGCTGCAGAGGATACGTTCATTACAGTTACCAGCCTCAGAATTTGCAGCCCAAATAAATGCTTCACTGAGTTCAAGTAACAGACACATCTCAACATCTATTCAGAGGAGACTGCGTGAATCAGGCCTTCATGGTCGAATTGCTGAAAAGAAACCACTACTAAAGGACACCAATAAGAAGAAGATTCTTGCCTGGGCCAAGAAACATGAGCAATGGACATTAGACTGGTGGAAATCTCTCCTTTTGTCCAAATTTGAGATTTTGGTTCCAACCGCCATTTCTTTTTGAGACGCAAAGTAGGTGAACGGATGTTTTCCACTTGTGTGGTTCCCACTGTGAAGCATGGAGGAGGATTTGTGATGGTGTGTGGATGATTTGCTGGTGACAGTGTCAGTGATTAATTTAGAATGAATGGCACATTTAACCAGCATGGCTACCACAACATTTTTCAGCGATACGCCATCCCATCTGGTTTGCTCTTAGTGAGACTATCATTTGGTTTCCAACACACCTCCAGACTGTGTAAGGACTATTTGACAAAGAAGGAGAGTGATGGAGCGCTGCATCAGATAACCTGGCCTCCACAATCACCCGACCTCAACCCAATTGAGATGGTTTGGGATGAGTTGGACCGTGTGGTTCATAGTTTCGATATCGTCACTATTATTCTGCAATGTAGAACAAAAAAGTGTGTGTGTTTAAACTTTTGACTGGTACTGTATATTCGGGACTCTGAAAGTGCTCGTTCTAATATTTATACATTTCTTAATTCCTATTTTTTTTAATTGGGGGATTTGCATGTATTGTTTTGTTTTGTTTGGTATTATGGCACTGTTGGAGCTAGGAACATAAGCATTTAGCCACATCCATGATAACATCTGCAAAGTATGTGTACGCGACCAAAACAATTTGATTTGATTTTAGATTTGTACATGGACTTGTTGCTGTGATAACACACTGTTCTAAGGATATGTGACTATTATCTTTGAAGAGTTTTGTCAATAGTATGTTTATTATGTCTATGTGGAGGCTTTGATGGTTGCCATTTTGCCATTAGAATGATCCGGACTTATGAAAGAAATTGCTGCAATTTTAAATTCTTGAGCATCAAGCAATTGTGTTATATTGTCTTGGGCAAGCAATGGTAAGAGAATAAGTGGTCCATTTAAATTGAAATCACGCCTTTAATGTTCTGTATTCTGGCTTCAAGGGTTCTGTTTTGTTTGGTTGTCCTTTCTTTTGGGTTGCGCTCACTTACTGTTTGTGTTTGTGTACGTCACAGGAGGTTGGGGGCAACTTAATTGGGGAGGACGGGCTTGTGGTAATGGCTGAGGCAGAATAAGTGGAATGGTATCAAATACATCAAACACATGGTTTCAATGTGTTTTATGCCATTCCATTTGCTCCATTCCGGCCATTATTATGAGCCGTTCTCCCCTCTGCAACCTCCTGTGGTTTACGTGTCTGTATGTGGGTGTGTGTGTTTGTCTGTGTGATGGTGTGTCTTTATACAGTAAGTCTCAAAAGTTTGATTTAGTTTTGTGCCCCTCCTGAGGAAAACAGCAACATCTGTGTTGTGAATTAAGCCAGGGGGACCGGCAATATCACATTAAAGTTGTACCCTTTACCCTTTTATGTACCATTTATTTGTTCGTATTTACTCTGTTTTATCAGTTTGCTATTGTTTTTTTAGTCAGGCACTTAAGTTGAAAAACGTAACACAAAAGGAAACTGGAAGAGAATTTGCAAGAAATAGGCTTTGTCCTAAAGGCAGGATTTTTATTGCTCTCACTGTTGTTCTGTGTATAGATGATGGCATCAGATGGGGTACAGGAGAGCACGCGGGTGACTGTCAACATCCTGGTGATTGACGCCAATGACAACACTCCCACCTTCGGTGAAGTCTCCTACAGCGTTAAGGTGTTCACTGACATGCAGCAAGGAGAAACAGTACTACAGGTAATCAATACATATGTCTCTAACTTCCTGTCCCCCTTTCTCTCTGGCTCTCATTCTTCTCTTTTTGTGTCTCTCTCTCTCTCTCTCGCCTCTCTCTCTCCCTCTCTCTCTCCCGCCTCTCTTTCTCTCTCGCGTCCAGTTTCCGCAAACAAACGTTGCCTTAGATCAACATTCCCAGCCCCAGAACAATCCACTCTTTCTTTGATCAGAGCTGATGACTCAATAACAATCCACTTTCTTAATACAGTGGTCCAGACTCAAATATCATCAGCTCAATATTGACATAACTTGACGTAATACACTACCATGAGTCAACAGTCAGGACTCCAAATCAATCTACTCTCCTATAACAACAATTGTCACTGAAATAGTTTCAGGGTCCTCCCGAGGGGCGCAGTGGTCTAAGGCGCTGCATCGCAGCCCGGGTCGATTCTGGGCTGTGTCGCAGCCTACTGCGGCCGGGAGACCCATGAGGAGGCCCACAATTGGCCCAGTGTCATCTGGGTTAGGTAAGGGGAGGGTTTGGCCCATCACGCTCTAGCGACTACTTGTGGCGGACTGGGCGCATGCACGCTGACTTCGGTCGCCAGCTGTACGTTGTTTTTTCTGACTCATTGGTGCGGCTGGCTTCTGGGTTAAGCGAGCAGTGTGGCTTGGCAGGGTTGTGTATCGGAGGACGGATGGCTCTCAACCTTTGCCTCTCTTGAGTCCGTACAGGTTTTGCAGCGATGGGACAAGACTGTAACTACCAATTGGATAACACGAAAAAGGGTTTTAATAAAAATATTTGCTCCAGGGAGATCTGGTTTATGGTTTGTAGTTATCTCTATAATATGTCTGAATGGATTGCAGAGTTTATTTAGTTTGACTAGGATTCTAGTTTGATTGGTTTAAAGGTTTGGGGTTGTGTTGGGTGTGTGTGTGTGAGTGTGTATGAGTGCATGCGTGCGCGTTTGTGTTTAGGGTCAAATTGTTTCCAGCAATAAGTCCCCACATTGACATATCTGGTTTTGTGGGGTTCGTTCAGCAGCAGTGTGCGTTTGTCTCTCATTTGGTAAGCGGAGCATGATCTCCCATCTCAGTCGCTCAGCACACAGTCACAGTCACAATGTCAGACATAGAAAAGGTCAAGTTTAATCTGTGTTTGAAATCAGCTGCCCAGCCCAGCTGAAATGAGGCCAGGGGTCACGTGGCGGACGACCATTTAACCTGTTTTTATAAGCAGTTTATATGAGAATCTCCTGGCCTCTAAGGAGGCAGGTTTATTCGATGATGCTGCTCTTGCTTTTTCATCTCTTAGACATCATAGCTCTATATGAAAACATTTTCAGTAAGCTACCCTAGCACGGATTAACATAGCAAGGCCCTGCAGATATGGAGCTGACGTTAAATTAAAGCCTGGCTATGGGTGGCACGAGTTCTAAACAGTGGTGTGTCCAAATGAATTGGCCAGAATGGAGGGGTGGCTGTTTCATTTTGGAGATAGCACAGCATGGTTCTAAGATCTATTTAAAACAAAAAACGACATTTTAAGTGAGAAGTATGCATTAGTCTGAAGCCGAAAAATAAACGAATTTCACATGAGCACCACAATGCCTACTGTACTCTACCCATGCTCTACTAAGGTTTTCCAGCACACAGCTTTGACCTACTACAGTAGCTATGTTGGTCTATTGTATTTCAAACAATGTGTAGGCAGGTTTCTTATTGTATTTAAACCTTCTCAAACAGCCTAATTCATACTCTTAAAGGAGGTGCTCACACAATAATGTGATTTGTACCGCATACAAATATTAAGTATTGGATTTTTCACACAGCACGCCAATCCCACCTTTTCAAGCTTTTTTTATTATATGAAAACAAGCTTTGCTTTTATACTTCATACAAGACCATCATGCTTGATTGAGCGAGCTGTTTTGTCATGTAGTAATGTGGTGTCTGCCTGTACTTTTTTAAACCTTTTTATTTAGCAATGTTTATGATAAGCCAATATATTGCTTGATCCGGCAATGCGGTCCAGAGGCTCCATACGGAGGGTGTGATGAAATTGCGGAGACTCCGGAGGCTTGCGTAGGCCAAATCAAGCTCTGTACCGCATCGCCATGCGTCTCCCACATTTTGCAGAGGGCTCTGTATAGCTCCGAATAACTCTGCATTGACATGATTGGTTGATGGTAGGTGGGGGAGAGGTACGTCCTGTATAAACCTAAACGTTCTTCCTTGACAACTTCCTTCACAACAGCTCTGCGAAACGCAAGAAGTATGAATGCTGCATCACAGTAAATGCTGTACGGCCAATACAGACACCAGATTGACAATAAATCGGTGTTTACGCTTAGCTATGAACCCTGTCATATACGCATTATCTTGACACTATTTAAAACCTTTTGTGACTAGGGGGCAGTATTTTCATTTTTGGAAAAATAACGTTCCCCTAGTAAACGGGATATTTTGTCAGGACAAGATGCTAGAATATGCATATAGCTTGACAGCTTAGGATAGAAAACACTCTAAAGTTTCCAAAACTGTAAAAATATTGTCTGTGAGTATAACAGAACTGATATTGCAGGCGAAAGCCTGAGAAAAATCCAATCCGGAAGTGACTCATCTTTTGAAAGCTCTGCGTTCCAATGCGTCCCTATTGAGCAGTGAATGGGCTATCAACCAGATTACTTTTTCTCTGTATTCCCCAAGGTGTCTACAGCATTGTGACGTAGTTTTACGCATTTATGTTGAAGAATACCCATAATCGGGTACATTGCGCAACTGGTTACCTGATGGCTCCCAGAGTGATTCTCGCGTAAAATACAGAGGTAGCCATTATTCCAATCGGTCCCACTGAAAAACCAATTGTCCCGGTGGATATATTATCAAATAGATATTTGAAAAACACCTTGAGGATTAATTATAAACAACGTTTGCCATGTTTTTGTCAATTTTATGGAGCTAATTTGGAATATTTATGGGCGTTTTCGTGACTGCAATTTCCGGGCGATTTCTCAGCCAAACGTGAAGAACAAACGGAGCTATTTCGCCTACAAAAATAATATTTTGGGAAAAAAGGAACATTGGCTATCTAACTGGGAGTCTCGTGTGTGAAAACATCCGAAGCTCATCAAACGTAAACGATTTCATTTGATTGTTTCTGATTTCCGTGACCAAGTTACCTGCTGCTAGCTGGACAAAATGCTATACTAAGCTATCGATAAACTTACACAAATGCTTGTCTACCTTTGGCTGTAAAGCATATTTTGAAAATCTGAGATGACAAGGTGATTAACAAAAGGCTAAACTGTGATTTCTTTTGTGATTTTCATGAATAGGAATATTTTCTAGGAATATTTATTCATGTCCGTTGCGTTATGCTAATTAGTGTCAGTCGATGATTACGCTCCCGCACGCGGGATGGGGAGTCACTAGAGGTTAAGTGGAATGCCTGTTGATGACAGGAAGCTTTTGTTGTTGTTCATTCACTCAGTACTGATTGAACTTTTATTTCTCTTGCTTTTCATTTTGTGGAAGAGAGAGAGTTCCTGCAGGTATTTATGACCATCATAAAATGGCCAACTTCACCTCTCTAGAAGTCAACATTCAAAGTCATGACACCATTCTACTGCTAATGTTTGTCAATTGAGATTGCATGGATGTGTGCTCGATTTTATACACCTGTCAGCAAAGGGTGTGGCTGAAATAACTGAATCCACTAATTTTAAGGGGTATCCACATACTTTTGTATATATAGTGTATATTGTCAACATTGAGTTGTGCCGGTGCATGATCCATCCATACAGCTAACGTTACAGCTTTGTTGGCTTGTAGCTAGCTAACGTTACTGGCTAACTTTATTTGGCTAGCTAACTGGCAATAGCAGCCAAGGACATTCGCTATCTTATTTGTGCTTATTTCTGGCAAGTGTCAAGTCTCAATGCCAACAGTTACACAGATGACTTCAGCCATGTGAAAACCCTTCCATAGCAAAATATAGCTAACTTCCTGTTCTTGTAGCTTGCCTCTCATCCGACTGGAGTTGGCTAGCTACTATAGCTGTTGCTGCACAACCCAAGTGATTTGGTTAGGTTTTAGAACTCTTGAGATTCATCTGAAAAAAATCTAGGATTGTCAGAAATGCTACAAAAAGTTAGCACATCGTTGGTTCTTAATGGACAGCAATGAGCATGTGAGAGCGATTTAAATGATACATTTAATAAAAAGTGTTGCACCTACAAACTGAATCAGTCTGAAAGGTGGCAAGTCTAATGGTTACTTTATGGACCCTGTCGCCTCGTAATAACCCAGTGTCTAGAATTTCAGAAAGGTATGGGCAAAAAGTGGTCTGACAATTCTAATGACGACCCTGTCAAATATCCATTATAGTGGTTCTTGGTAACGGCTGGACACATCATGACAAGAGGCGGGAAGTGTGTTGTGTACCTCCAAGTTGATTTGAGAATTTTCATCTACATTGGTGTCAAATTGGCTTAGATGTGATGGTAGGGAGATTGGTAACTTGAAGCTCAATGTTAAATACAATGCATATACTATTGTAGGGGCTATCATTCCCACAAGAATTATTTTGGTGTGTACAGATTTACCATATCTGACATCTGATACATCTAAAGACATACTTCTCTGTAAAATATTTATCTGCTTCTAATGACGAGATGGGTTCAAATCGGGGGTTTTCAAATACTTTGAGCATTTGATTGAGCCTGCCTGTAACGGGTGTCGTCGGAAGGATGAGACCAAGGCGCAGCGTTCTTTGAGTTCCACATAATTTAATAATGAAGTGAAACTTTTAGGATAAACAAACCAATAAAGAATACAATGGCCGAACAGCTTTGTTGTGCCAACTACCTGCGCACAAACAAAAGAACAAGATCCCACACTGAAGGAGGGGAAAAAGCTACCTAAGTATGATTCCCAATCAGAGACAACGATAGACAGCTGTCCCTGATTGAGAACCATACCTGGCCAAACACAAAGAAATAGAAAACATAGAAATATGAACATAGAATACCCACCCTAGTCACACCATGGCCTAACCAAAATAGAGAATAAAAACCTCTCTAAGGCCAGGGCGTGACACTGCCTGCACTGGCAGCTGGGCAGGGTTTTCACTTTTGGGACTATTCCAATATTCTGTAGCACCAGACAAACTCAAAGGAAACAATACTATTTGAACTCAGGTCCGATAATGACATCAGATGTAGAATTAGACAGACATATTAAAGGGGCAGTGCAATATCAAAACTAAAATTGTGAAAATTATGATAATGCCCTTTTTGTGTAAGATCTGCTTGAAAAAAAATGCTGGAATTTCAACCTGTTCGGTGGGATTTAGTTTTTGGCCCAGATCATGACAGCACAATCTGTTTATTCTGACCAGTGACCAGTCATCTTTTATTTGCATATATATCCTCCTACTTTGAAGGGGTAAGCGGGTAGGCTGATTAAAAACCAAGCATTTGCCCAATACAATTGTGAAGTAGTCTAGACTATCGGTAAAGGGTTTGGCTTCTGAGACTGCTTGGAAATTAATCATAATCACCTAAGCTTTATTAAAATATAAAGTTTGAGAGGAATAAAACAGTGAGCTGACATTCCCTTTTTATCTATGCATTGTTGGCAGGCCCACATTATTGGAGCAATGCAGGTCCTGTTTTGGACGTCAGTAAAAACCCCTCCATGATAAAGGCTACCTGTCCATTCCTATCATGAAACGAGAGATGAGAACCTCTGTGAATTCTGGTGAACCTCGTATTTAGAAGTTATCTGTAACCTGTAAAAATTGCTTGTTTTCTGTTTATTTTTATTACAACAAAAATGTATTAGAAAGATTCACCTTCCTGGTTTTATTGTGACAACGTCCCTGTCGCGTTTGCAATGCAACTTCTGGAAATGTGTGAATGAAATCTGATCTGTAAAATGGTTCCGATTATATTCATAAAACATAGGCCTATTTGGGAGGAGTACAACAGTGAGTGGACATTCTCCCTTTCTCTTTATATTGAATCTTTGTCCAGCTACTGTGAAAAGTTTGGATGTGCATAAAATCGCCCCCATAGTCGGCGTTGTTTTAATATTATATGCCAACAGGGAGAAATGATGGTGCCTGTAAGTGTGACATAGCCTAATTGTTGTTTCGTTTAGTTTAGAATTTGATTAGAATTACTCATTCTCTTTTTAGGCCTTATCAATAATGTATTTAAACTTGCTTGTTGACAATGTTTGGCATGTCCATGCTCAGCCATATTGCAATTTACAGTAGGCCTAGCCCTTATATCAGTGTGAATGCTATTGAAGCCATGCAATTACTAGATCCATGTGGACTGCAAATGGGTTCAACTTAACACATTTGGCAAAGATTCTGTTGGCGTTAGTGGACTAATATTGGAATTGGACTTGATTCCAAGGCAATGCATAACATTCCGTAAATACACAACTTAAAGCAAACACATATTTCGCCTTGTAGCACGTTTTGATTGGCTAGTAAGGGGCCAAGCCTCGACACACCCACAACTTGTTTATTCATCAAACCAAGACCATTCGCGCCAACGCCAGCAAGTGTGCCAATAATTGTGATTGTGAAATTATAAAAATGATTTCTGACACCACTGAACCTATAGCACCACCACCTGATCTTAGATTTACCCTTGCGTTAGGTTTGTTAAAATAGAGCCCATAGATTCTCACTCAATTAGGATCAATATTTTAGAAGGGAGGAGAAGTTGTTTACTGTAGCAGTTAGAAAAGTTCAGTAGTTCTGTTTTCACACTAGATGTGCGCGGCTATAGCCCATCTGCAACTGCCCGACTATATCTGATAAAGTGAAAATCTGAGGCCTGCACCCAACCCAAACCAGCAAATTAGAAAATGCAATATAGACTACAGTCAAAGACTGCAGAAATATATATTTGTTTACTTTTCTGGCCCTCCCATTATTTTCAACTTTCTCAGCTTGGTCTTAATTTGAATAAACTTCAACAATGTCCTTTTTGCCTCTGTGGATTGACTTGAACTTTTTCGGCCTTTCCTAAAAGCATTATTTGGCGATTGGCTGTGTGGGCTATTTGGCTCACATGTACAATTAAATCCTGAGGTTTAGGCGTATGCAGTAATACAAGACAGCCTAAAGTAATTCAAGAAAAACCTTAATGTAGCCTATATAAATAACAAACAATACCCACATAACATAAAACAATTTCACACAAAGACATGGAGGGGAACAGAGGACTAAATACATTCAGTGTGATTAGGGAATGAAAACCAGTTGTGAATGGAACAAGACAAAACAAATGGAAATATGAAAAATGGAGCGGCGATGGCTAGAAAGCCGGTGACGTCGATCGCCGAACGCCGCCCGAACAAGGAGAGGGGCCGACTTCGGGGAAGTCGTGACACACCCACCCTTCAGCCACATAATATTTAATGACCCTAAACCTGTCTGTCCCACGGATATATCCGCTAGGACAGCGGGTTATGAGTCAACCCACTCATCACTAATACATATAGCTTACAAGAGCACCCGTCTGGTAAATGTCACTCATTGTATGCCGGTCCTGTACACATAACATTACAAAAACAGGTGGGGCCCTCTCACGAATCACTATTGCCTGCCTTGAAACACTTTCAACACAGTTTAGTAAATTGAATAGTTGGCGGCTTTGAATGTTGATTTTAGGGCCCCCCACACCCTGCTGAGATATACTGAATTATTCCTCTCTCACACTGACTCTCTCTCTCTCTCTCTCTCTCTCTCTCTCACTCTCTCTCAGCTGATGGCATTGGATGCTGATGAGGGGTTAAACGGTCTGGTGACCTATGAGATACTTGCCGGAGCACAGGGTGTTTTCATCATCAATAACCGCACTGGACGAATCACCATCGCACCCGGGATAGCCCTTAGCGTGGGCCTTTCTTACGCCCTTACAGTGAAGGCTGCGGACAATGCACCAGAGATCCAGAGAAGGTACATTCATTTCATACATTCATTTTAATATCTGTTTGTTCTTTCAGCCTTTATTTTGCTCAATTACACCTTTCATTTATGAATGTGTTTATTAAAAAAGGACTGTATATTAATATCTATGGATTATTTAGGTGATGTTTGATGTAAAATCTTGTTTCTTACTCAGTTTTTCATTTTTCGGACTTCTTCAGTTGGCCAAGTATTCAATTATTCATTAAGTCTGGATTTCATACGTATTCATCCATCTTATTTAGTCGTTGTTCCATCAGATTGTTTATTCCTACTGTACAGTCACTTGTAGGTCTATTCAATTCATGCATATAGAATCAATATATTCTTTATTGAATGTGCATATTGAGTAATGTATCTGCTGTGATTGAAGTTGTGAATGGTAAGAGGCTGTATGAAAACACATTTGACTGGCTGTTGAGACAAACTGTTTAGAATCAAGTATCAGATGGCCTCATTCTTACAGACATTAGAAATACATATTTTTCATGTATTTCTCTTTATTTTCAACTATCATTGATAATGGTGTGTTGCTTTTTATGTAATTAATAGCCTCATATTCCTGTTGGCAAGTAGCAAGTGACTAGCAAACTCTTCTGAAAGTTTATACGGACTATCTTAGCCTAGGCTAAAAGCTCAAACTTTACGTCAGTATTGGAGTTTTGAACAGAAAGAGGTGACTCCTGCAGTAGAATGGGTTTTGCTGAAGATAGTTTGCCATGACTGGGTCAGACTGTGCAAACACAAATATATTGGCCTTGGCAAACAGTGCCTCTGTGTGCATACTGTTCAGCAGCTTTTTCAAGTTAACACATGCAGGCTACCGGTTGGAAACAGAAGCACTTTCTTCATGATAGCTCCTTGTTTCTGTAAGGGCTTTCAATATGCTATATTCAATATCATATTTAGCTTACTGTGTTTGAGGGCACGGCTCCCTCCTCATTGGCTTGTTCACCTACCTTTATCAGCCAATTTAAGCATGATGTCCTTGTTGGATACCAGGAAATCCATGACAACCTTCAATTCCCTGATGAACCACCAATGTACTATTACACTTGCGCTCTAATATATTGGTACCCTTGCACGATTCACAATTTTTCAATAATTTTAAGTTGAAATTTTTTTGGTGTTCACGCGTGTATATGTTTGATTAACAACTGCACTGGACCAAGAAAATATTGAGTCAAAAAATGGCCAGGAATAAATTATTCAGAATTCAAATTAATTTGGTTGGAGACAGGTGATTCTTGTTTACTGTGTAATGTTTCTCACCTGTGGTAATTTGGAGGTGCCTACAGGGTAGCAATAGCCATTGAACCTGAAAATCAGACCATTACCTTTACTTCCGCCCTCTTGTTGCCCTCCACCCCTCCAGGAGCTCTATCACCACGGTGTACATCGAGGTGCTGCCCCCCAACAACCAGAGCCCCCCACGCTTCCCCCTCTTCATCTACAACCTGGAGGTCAGCGAGGCCATGAGGATAGGAGCCATCCTGCTCAACCTACAGGTGAGAGACACACAGCAGGGGTCAAAGGTCACATAACTAGATCGGTGGAGGTCAGGAGAGGGCAGTGTGATTACTCAGGTTGAGATCATGGAAGCATTTGAGTTTAGCAAACAGCAATTACTAAACCAGGATGGATTATGGATTATCAGATGTACTGTAATATAATATGATTTAATAGATTTTAAGCATTTGTGTTGGCGGTGGAAGTAAACGCATCCTTGATTTCTATCTTCTGTTTTTGTTGTTTTTCATAGGCCACAGACAGAGAGAATGACCCAATCACATACCAGATTTTGAGTGGGGATACCCAGCAAGTCTTCAACCTCTCTAAAACGTAATATGGATGGATGGATGATTCAGAATAGCATTTGTGCCTTGTCTTGTTTCAGTCCTTGAGAATGAGAAATATTAGTTGTTAGTATGAGTAATGATCGTTTGGAAATATTTGTTAAGGAACTATTCACAAAATGAGGCACAATTATCCTAACGAGCCTCTTGTCTAGAATGTGCCCTGAGTCAATGGCCTATACAATTAACCTAACTTGTTACATTTGGACAAGGGCAAAATTCAGAACATTCACATCTGTCCCCGAGGCGGACAGGATTATGTGCATACTTTTTCTGATTGGACTTGAAGCAACAAATTACTGGGTTCACTAAAGGCTTGGTGGTACAAAAACTTAACATAAGCCAATGCCTATTATGACTTAATAGGTGATTTAACTGAAACCGATGCAGATCAGCTTTGAAACTTTATAGTGAAACTATGGCTTGTTTAGGCCACAAAAATATGTGATATGTAAATAATGATGGCAGCATTAAATACAGTGCATTCGGGAAGTATTCAGACCCCTTGACTTTTTACAAATATTGTTATGTTACAGCCTTATTCTAAAATATATTTTCCAAATTGTTTTCCTCATCAATCTACACAAAATACCCCATAATGACAAAGCAAACAGATATGTTTATTTTTTAGCAAAACAATTACAAATATATTTTACATTTACATAAGTATTCAGACCCTTTACTCAGTACTTTGTTGAAGCACCTTTGGCAGCAAATACAGCCTCAAGTCTTGGGTATGACGCTACAAGCTTGGCACACCTGTATTTTGAGAATTTCTCCAATTCTTCCCTGCAGATCCTCCCAAGCTCTGTCAGTTTGGATGGGGATCTTCGCTGCATAGCTATTTTCAGGTCTTTCCAGAGATCGGGTTCAAGTCCGGGCTCTGGCTGGGCCACTCAAGGACATTCAGAGACTTGTCCCAAGGCTACTCCTGCTATGTTTTGGCTGAGTGCTTAGGTTTGTTGTCCTATTGGACGGTGACACTTCGCCCCAATCTGAGGTCCTGAGCACTCTGGATCATGTTTTCATCAAGGATCTCTCTGTACTTTGCTTCGTTCATCTTCCCCTTGATCCTGACTTGTCTCCCAGTCCATTCCGCTGAAAAACATCCGCACAGCATGATGCTGACACCACCATGCTTCCTCGTAGGGATGGTGCTAGGTTTCCTCCAGACATGACGCTTGGCATTCAGGCCAAATAGTTCAATCTTGGTTTCATCAGACCAGAGAATCTTGTTTCTCATGGTCTGAGAGTACTTTAGGTGCCTTTTGGCAAACTCCAAGCGGGCTGTTATGTGCCTTTTTCTGAGAAGTGTCTTCCGTCTGGCCACTCTACCACGAAGGCCTGATTGGTGGAATGCTGCGGAGATGGTTGTCCTTCTGGAAGGTTCTCCTATCTCCACAGAGGAACTCTGGAGCTCGGTCAGAGTGACCATCAGGTTCTTGGTCACCTCCCTGACCATGACCCTTCTCCCGGATTTCTCTGTTTGGCCAGGCGGCCAGCCAGGCGGCCAGCTCTAGGAATGATGGAGGCCACTGTGTTCTTGGGGACCTACAACGCTGCAGATATTTTTGGGTACCCTTCCCCAGATTTGTGCCTCGACACAATCCTGTCTCGGAGCTCCACGGACAATTCCTTCGACCTCATGGCTTGGTTTTTGCTCTGACTTGCACTGTCAACTCTAGGACCTTATATAGACAGGTGTTTGCCTTTCCAAATCATGTCCAATCAATTGAATTTACCACAGGTGGACTCCAATCAAGTTGTAGAGACATCTCAAGGATGATCAATGTAAACAGGATGCACCTGAGCTCAATTTCAGTCTGAATACTTTTGTAATTAAGGTATTTCTTTTTTTTGTTTTTAATACATTTTCAAACAGATAAAAAACTGTTTTGCTTTGTGATTGTGGGTTATTGTGTGTAGATTGATGAGGAACATGTTATATTTAATCAATTTTAGAATAAGGCTGTAACGTAACAAAATGTGCAAAAAGGGAAGAGGTCTGAATACATTCAGAATGCACTGTATATTGAGAACAGAACAAAAACATCCTGGGTCAACTGCATCTATCATCATCCATGTTTATAAAGCATAGCTTTATGAGCTAGCTAGTGGAAGTCCTCTACAACATCCTCCCCTATAGCCTAGAAAGCACATACAGTCCTCAGCCTCACTGAGTTGTTACACGGGTCACTGCTTGAAAAAGAGAAGGAGGGGAGAAGGAGGTGTAGAAGGAGGATACAACCAGAAAGAAGATGAAAATTGTCATCAGCCACCCAGTGCCAATACAGTCTGTCAGAGCAAGGCATGGGAGAGGAGGCGGATGGGGTGGAGTGAGAGAGGGATGGAGACGAGAGGAGAAACACCATAAAATATTTACGAGGCAAGTGCTGTTTACTGCCCCTTAAATAAACAAGGGAATAAAGTGGGAAGCGTCCCGTGCAATGGCGCCGCGGTGAGGAGACATGGGGAGACTGAAAACAAGGCACCCTTTCAGACATTTTTTTCTCTAATTGATTAAAGCCTCTCCCAGCCATGCCAGGAAGGCTTGTTTAGGCATTGTTTCCCCCTCTTTTGTTTTAGTTTGTTTACTCTTAATCTGTCTCCATGTTGGAGCGATTGTTTGTATGGAGGGATGATTACTTTACGCAGGCCCAGTGGTGGCAGCAGTAAGAAAAGATGTGACAATATCTCCAGGACTCTGAGACATCTGTGGTTGGTACAGGAATCTCTCTCTGAGCAGATACAATTGACGTCTTCCTAAAACAAGTGCATATCCTACTGTGTCTTTTGGAGAGGTCGAATGGTTACACATTACTATAACAGCCCTCAGCAGATTTACTGTATAAGTACCCCACTGTATATTCCCCTAACCAGGTGCTGGGGGCTTCTGATGAATCGAAGGATAATTAACCTGTAATGTATGCTTGATGAGCATGCAAGATAATTATGGCATCCTAGTCAGAGCTGCTCTCTCATTTTTCAAGCCCATCCAGAATTCTTGAGGGGGATGATGGGGCGGCATAGGTTTTGTGCAGCGTAGGATGTTCAGATTCAGGCCACATATGGTGCTGGTTTGATACGGCTATATGAATAATGGGCTCCTTGGTCTATAACTCCCTCTAAATGGAGCAGGTTCCCCAGAGGCATGATGAGTAGAGACATAGAAACTCAGATCTTTTCCCACTTTTAGCCAAGAATAGAGAGCAAAGATCACTACAACAAGGCCTGGACATATCACCCGTATGATACACACAAAATATGCTACAGAGTCAAAGAGAGGACATACAAGTAGAATAGCAGATACCAGAGATCATATGTTCAGTACTGGGGAAAATACTTACAGGTTCATGCACACGGAAATAATCAAATATGGTGTGCAGAATCACTCACATGCAGCACGACCTTCCTACACTTGCCCTCCACTGTGTGTTAACAAGATCCTATCAATCTGACAACAGCTTCCTCTCTCTAGGATCTCCCCTGTAGCTGCTGGCCGCTATCATACGTGATCAGTGTCCTCTCAAACAGGGTCGGAGTAGAGTTCACAACTTCGAGCAGCTTGGGATGAATTCCCTTTTGTCTGAGAAGCAAAGATCATCATCATCATCATCATTATTATAATCATCATATTCAGGTTCAGCTTCACTGCTCTTTGTCCCCAGGGCTTCATTCTGTGCAGAAGATGGATTTTAGGCCTTTGTGGCCATGAGCACAACAGCTTGGCTGTGGAAGACACTGCTTTGCATTTTTATGCTGTTTGGAGAAAAATGTACTTGGCCTTGTGAACGCCAGCTCAATTGGTGGCGGAGAAATGTACGGGCCATAACTAAGAGAACTCACTTGGAAAATGGACAACTTTAATCAAGCTTGGAGCTGGTCCTCTCAGGCTGTGATGCATTGGGGGGCAGACAGACAGGCGAGGAAGTGTAGGCTCTGTAACGCCATGGCTGACCTGCCTGGTCAATGAAGCTTTAAATTATAGCCATGAGAGTGCAGGCGGAAAGGAGAAAAATGTGTAGCTGCATGTTTCCGTCTGCATTTTCAATCGTGTGAGTGTGTTTGTGTGTGTCTGTGTGTGTGTGTGAGTGAGAAAGAGAGACAGAAAGAAAGAGAGAGGTGTGAAGAGAAAGTGTGTTCATGTCTCAAGTACACCTGCTCATTATACTGTACTGTAGTTTATCCAGCCATTGCAGATCCACTAGCGAGGAAACCAACAAATCCTGGATGGATTTAGTAGAGCATGGGTTTTGCTGTTGACTAATGCTGCTGTGTGTTGTGTGTTGCTGTCTCTCCCTCTACAGGATAGGCCTGCTGCTTTTGGGGAAGCCTCTGGACAGGGAGACAACTGACCAGTATCGTCTCATCGTCACTGCCTCTGATGGCAACCCAGGCGGGGTGAGAATCTTTTATTCAGTTAGTAAGAGTGCAACGGTACACGTACCAAACCTTCTGTATGGGGAGCTGCCTCTTGAGTAAATATGAGCAACACAAAATAAATGTCAGGCTTTTCCGTTAAAAGAGCCTATGTGCACGTTGTAATCAAAATTCTAATCTGAATTGGCACATTTCAAACTGTCCTTTTGTGAGGCGCAGCCGGGAACTAGTTCTGTACGATGGCGATTGGTGTGGATGATCCTCCAGAATTGGAGGATCTTACATCATCGTTTAAGTGTCCAGTTTGGGAAGATTTTGGGCTTCCCATTAGATTACAATGGCAATGGACAGAGAGATGTGGATAAAACGTTAACAGTATGTTGCCACGTTCAACATTAATACCCTATGCAGCTGCCAGCACCTCAAAATTGAGCGCAAACTTGAATGCCGAAATCACCCCAGTATACCGGAACAAGACGGAAATGCAAATAAACAACAACACAACACCGTCTCCCCTCTGCATTCAAACAGCCCTTGGCAGCTAATTCTGACCGGGCCAAAGAAATTACAAGAGCAATAGCTAGGTTATGTTTATATGTTTTACAGTCTATGTTTTATAGCCGCGGATATGCGCCCAGTCTCTGTGGTTGAGATTAGGGGTTTTCAGCACCTCGTGAAAGTACTCAAGACACTTTATGAACTTCCCTCTTGCACCCATATCAGGAAACATATAGTACACACTCTATATAAGTAAACCATAGCCAAAATGTTTGCGCTTAATTAACAGCAGCAGCCCATCACGTTACCCCGGAGTGGGAGATGGACCGTGCTACAGACACGCATCTGGCACTGAAGGAAGCAGTGTCATGGTGCGTTCTAACCAAGTGGGAATTTACCACATACGACTGAGAAAAGCCACTTCAATGGCCTCCAACTGGTAATTACTAGTGGGAAACTTGTCTATCATCCTAACCACCCACTTCTCCCATAAGGTGACCTCTGACGTCACCTACTAAGGAAATTACCTATATAAAAGCATTTTCGGCAGTTAAGTGCAACAACAAACATTATTTACAAAAAGCAATCTTTAAATGTGGTTTTTGAACTCTATAAATTACAAGCATTGGCACAGTTTGTTGGCCATCAGCCAATCGGCGTTTCTCAACAAGTTCAAATCACATGAATCCATCCAATTGGTATTTATGACTTAATTCCCACCTCCCACATGGTTACAAACGCAACATCTGAGTGGACACTTGAGATGCCCAATGTAACAATCCTGTCACAACAGACAATGCAAGGAACATTGTGAATGCTGAACATTGTGAATGGCATTTAATATTCCTGATGTACCGAAACCGTACCGAAACGTGATCTCAAATCCACAATATGTACTGAACTGTGGGTTTGGTGAACCATTTCACCCATGTCATTTAGGGAATTGGATGGATGGATGGATTGATTGGTTGATTGATTGATTGACACAATTTCTTGGAAGGTCTGACTTCCGATGATTTATACTAAGATCACAGCTAGGATACATACCTTTATAGTTATTTCCTTGAAGCTCATGCTAGGTCTTCAGAGATAGATAGACATGCACTTTACTGTGAGAAGACTATCCTATACAGTGTTAAAGGGATACTTCAGGATTTTGGCAATGAGACCCTTTATCTACTTCCCCAGAGTCCGATTAACTAATTGATACCATTTTTATGTCTCTGTGTCCAGTATGGAGGACGTTAGAGGTAGTTTCGCGAGCCAATGCTAACTAGCGTGAAAGACAGCATTTTCTAAAAAGACAGTATGATGGTAGAGGGAGAAAATGAGGCTACACAATATACAGAGAGAAAGTCAGAGTGGGAGTGACAGACCAATAAAGAGGCAGAGAGAGAATGGTGCCCTGACCTCAGAATGAGGTGACCAGCTCTGGCCCTCTGTGTACTAATGTTGATTAAAGGATTGTAAGCAATGTTCCCTCTAAGCTGTGTGTGTGTGTGGGCGCAGCTCCCCTGGGACTGCCATGCAGAATAAATATTATTGAACTTCACTCAACTTTCTAGAGCAGTGGTCACCAACCGGACGATCGCGATGGATTGGTCGATCTCCAAGGCATTCTTAGTCGATCGCCAAACATTTCTGTAAAAAACCCAACTATAAAGCCATGTGTTCCTATTTTTTTATCAGTCTCGGGCTGTTGGCGGTAGGTTCACCCGATTCAGCTGCCCTGCGTGCCGGGTAGGCAACTGTTGACATTTTTAACCATGTGTCTGAAAGTACAAACTCTGCCCGGAGAGCAAATCAAGTGCACTATAGGCCTACCGCTGGCCAATCGGATGGCTCAGATGACCATTTATGCAGGAACTAGCAGGTATAAAAGAAAGCTACAGCAAAGTTGATACTGGAAGACTTCAAAACGTTTAAAACCATGACTAGAGAGAGACTGTCAGCGAATACACCAAAGAGCTGCTGTTTTTATGAGTGAGTTCAAGTTTGTCCTTACCCAGCACTGTCAACACTTTGTATTCAACACTTTTCTAAGTCATAAAATGCGCGTTCTTCCTATTTCCATTCAGCGCTACAACAAGCACTGCAGCAGTAATGAATGAGTAGGAAAGTGTACTCAAATCAAATCAGTTTATTTGTCACGTGCACCAAATACAACCTTACAGTGAAATGCTTACTTACAGGCTCTAACCAACTTTGCAATTTAAAAAAATGTATACTGTAACTATAGGCTTGCTTTGTTGTTATTATTTTTTATTTTTTTTATTTTACATTTATTTAACTAGGCAAGTCAGTTAATTAAGAACAAATTCTTATTTTCAATGACGGCCTAGGAACAGTGCCCCTGAACACTGCCTTGTTCAGGTCCTCACCAGAAAGCACAGGCCGTTGCCTGTGGGCACAAACCCACATTGCTGGACCAGACAGAACTGGCAAAAAGTGGTCTTCACTGACAAGTTGCGGTTTTGTCTCACCAGGGGTGACGGTCAGATTCATGTTTTTTGTCGAAGGAATGAGCGTTACACCGAGGCCTGTACTCTGGAGTGGGATCGATTTGGAGGTTGAGGGTCCATCATGGTATGGGGCAGTGTGTCACAGCATCATTGGACTTAATTGCAGGCAATCTCAACGCTGTGCGTTACATGGAAGACATCCTCCTCCCTCATGTGGTACCCTTCCTGCAGGCTCATGACCCTCCAGCATGACAATTCCACAAGCCATACTGCTCGTTCTGTGCGTGATTTCCTGCAAGACAGGAATGTCAGTTTTCTGCCATGGCCAGTGAAGAGCCCGGATCTCAATCCCATTGAGCACGTCTGGGACCTTTTGGATCGGAGGGTGAGAGCTAGGGCGATTCCCCCCAAAAATGTCTGGGAACTTGCAGGTGCCTTGGTGGAAGAGTCTGGTAACATCTCACAGCAATAACTGGGAAATCTGGTGCAGTCCATGAGGAGGAAATGCACTGCAGTACTTAATGCAGCTGGTGGCCACACCAGATACTGACTGTTACTTTTGATTTTGGCCCCCCCTTTGTTCAGGGACACATTATTCAATTTCTGTTAGTCACATGTCTGTGGAACTTTTTCAGTTTATGTCTCAGTTGTTGAATCTTGTAATGTTCATACAAATATTTACACATGTTAAGTTTGCTGAAAATAAACGCAGTTGACAGTGAGAGGACTTTTTTGTTGCTGAGTTTATATGCACATTTCATGGAATGTAGGCCTACATTGAACAGCTATTTCCATGTTAAAATGTTACAGAATGTATTTTCTCCATTGTTTTTGATGGTAGGCCACTCTGGTTGGTCTACAGTAGGATAAGATAGCCACAGTAGCCTACTTGGCCACTGTTAAAACTATTAACTTAATGCCGATACAGCCTTAGTGTTCACAGTAATTTTCACAACATTCAAGTTTGCGCTCAACAGACCTGAAATTTGCTCAGTGCCTGATTTTCTTTTTGAAGGAACATTGATTGCAAGGACCCTGATCTAAAATCAGTTGCAAACGTGTCTGTGTGTGTGTGTGTGTGTGTGTGTGTGTGTGTGTGTGTGTGTGTGTGTGTGTGTGTGTGTGTGTGTGTGTGTGTGTGTGTGTGTGTGTGTGTGTGTGTGTGTGTGTGTGTGTGTGTGTGTGTGTTCTTGCATGTGTCTGTTACGATGGAGTCCCCATGGGAACAGGAAAATTATTGTCTGACCCTGCAGCCCATCAGGAGGTGCAGTCACAAAGGGAAGAGAGGGGTGGACAGGCTGAGAGAAATACAAAAAGATGTCTAATAGACTGAGAAACAGTTGAATAGGAGATTATGGTGTTAGATTTATAGAGTGGGAGAGATTGTGTGCAATTGATGAGAGAGAGAGATATACACCACGGTCGCCATTCTGGGATGCAGTTATCCCCTTCTCCAAAAACATAGCAAAACGACATAATCTGTTTCAGTAGCTATAGCTAGTTAACTATCTAGCTAGGTGTCATCATCTTAAATATCCCTAGTTAAAAAATAAGACAGTTTTCGGATTTGGTTGATGATGGTCGGACCCGGTCTGGCCAAGTCACACTAGAGCTTGGTAGCTGGTTAGCTTGTTAAGTTCTTTATTTAGCTAGCTAGTTATTTTCATGAACTGAAGTTAGATTTCAATAGTAGAACAACAAGTGGTTGCCAAGCTTATTGTTCATGATATGGATTACTAAATCCTTGAAAAAAAGATAACAAATTATTGCAGTTTCCGATCATTGTTTTCAGGCTGGTTGCATTGGTGCTAGCTAGGTAGATAGCTACCCCAGAAGTGGGTAAAAACATTTGTGATTGACTTTGTCATACTCCAAACCGAAGTCAAAGTAGTATGGAGGCCTACCTCCAGTTTCCAAACGATCATCAATGTTGAAAAAATGCTTGATTATACTTCTGTATTTTGACAAGCTAGGATGAATCAGGTGCAACTGCTTGGGAAGTGGTGATGTGGTTAGCTGGCATGCAGCAGCTGCAGGAATACCATCCTTTCTCCCTGTTTCTGGGATGGTTGTATGTCAGGGAGAATGTTGGACTATCTAGCTAACAGTTTTTATCCTGCTTGTTTGATCCTGATCTTAATTCAACTTATTTTCCATTCGGTCTAATAAATAATTGCTTATTACCAATGTGGTATTGTAAACACATCCTGGCTGCTGTGTGTACTTGTTTGCAAAGAAAAAAAATATGTATATATAAAATATACATATAAAATATGTATATACAGCTTTGACAGTGCTACTGACCCTAGTAGTGGCGCTTGGCTTGCGCAAACAAATTATTTGCTGTGTATATTTTTTGACATGCAAAGACCCAAATGGCGTTCCATACTTGCAGGACCCATAAATCCTCAAAGTTCCAGAATGGACGGAAAAATGGCAGAAGCTGTTTTTCAGTCTCTCGGTCCCTACTTTGATGCACCTGTACAGACCTCGCCTTCTGGATTGTAGCAGTGTGAACAGGCAGTGGCTCGGGTGGTTGTTGT
This sequence comes from Oncorhynchus clarkii lewisi, assembly GCF_045791955.1. Lineage (NCBI taxonomy): Eukaryota > Metazoa > Chordata > Actinopteri > Salmoniformes > Salmonidae > Oncorhynchus > Oncorhynchus clarkii. Next base: position 71,324,615 of record NC_092147.1, read on the forward strand.
CCTTGATGATCTTTTTGGAATTCCTGTGACACCGGGTGCTGTAAGTGTCATGGAGGGCAGGTAGTTTGCCCCCGGTGCTGCGTTGTGCAGACTGCACCACGCTCTGGAGAACTTTGCGGTTGAGGGCGGTGCAGTTGCTGTACTAGGCTGTGATACAGCCCAACAGGATGCTCTCGATTGTGCATTCGTAAAAGTTTGTCAGGGTTTTGGGTGACAAGACAAATTTCATCAGCCTCCTGAGGTTGAAGAGGCGCTGTTGCTGTTGCGCATTCTTCACCACACTGTCTGTGTGAGTGGACCATTTCAGTTTGTCTGTGTGATGTGTACGCCGAGGAACTTAAAAAACGTTCCACCTTCTCCACTGCTGTCCCTTCAATGTGGATAGGGGGTGCTCCCCCTTGCTTGGAAGTGTCCTTCGCCAGACTGCCAAGAACCTTGCCCTCATCCAGTCCAAGATGGCAAGACACGGTAGTGATGATACCATAGGCCTTGTTGATCTCTGCACCAGATAGGATGCTCTTGCCAGCATACTTGGGGTCCAATGTGTACGCTGCGGCATGTATGGGCTTCAGGCAGAAGTCTTCATGTATTTCAGAACTGCAGATTCCTCTACTTGGAGCAACAGTGAAGTGGGCAGGGCAGTACAGATTTCTTCTCTGACATCTGCAAGCAGAGTCTGAACATCAGACAGGATGGCATTGTCTCCCTCAATCCATGCAATGGCTACTGCTATAGGTTTCAGGAGTTTCAGGCTGCTTACCACTCTCTCCCGAAATACATCATCCAGGAGGATCCTCTTGATGGGGTTATCCATATCGGCAGACTGTGATATGGCCATTTATTGGAGAGACTCTTTCCCCTCCAGGAGACTGTCAAACATGATGACAACACCACCCCAATGGGTGTTGCTGGGTAGCTTCAATGTGGTGCTCTTATTCTTCTCCCTTTGCTTGGTGAGGTAGATTGCTGCTATAACTTGATGACCCTTCACATACCTAACCATTTCCTTGGCTCTCTTGTAGACTGTATCCATTGTTTTCAGTGCCATGATGTCCTTGAGGCGCAGATTCAATGCATGAGCAGCACAGCCAATGGGTGTGATGTGATGGTAGGACTCCTCCACTTTAAACCAAGCAGTCTTCATGTTTGCAGCATTGTCTGTCACCAGTGCAAATACCTTCTGTGGTCCAGGGTCGTTGATGACTGCCTTCAGCTCATCTGCAACGTAGAGACCGGTGTGTATGTTGACCCTTGTGTCTGTGCTCTTGTAGAATACTGGTTGAGGGGTGAAGATGACGCTAATGACGTTAATTATTCCTTGCCCGCAAACATTCGACCACCCATCAGAGGTGATTGCAATACAGTCTGATTTCTCTATGATTTGCTTGACCTTCACTTGAACTCTGCATCCAGCAAATTAGTTGATAAAGCATGTCTGGTTGGAGGGGTGTATGCTGGGCGAAGAACATTGAGAAATCTCTTCCAATACACATTGCCTGTGAGCATCAGAGGTGAACCAGTTGCATACACAGCTCGAGCAAGTCATTCATCAGCATTTCTCTGACTATGTTCCTCCATTGAGTCAAAAAAATGTCTGATTCCAGGAGGAATATGAGCTGTTGTTATCGATAAGGTGTCTGATTCATAACTTTCACCTCAAATAGAAGCAGAGGGACTTTTGTCAGAGGTTGCTTGTTGTGAGCACTGAGGGAACTTTATGCACTTGACCAGATGATTCTGCATCTTTGTTGCATTCTTCACATATGATTTGGCACAGTATTTGCAAATGCACACAGCTTTTCCTTCTACATTAGCTGCAGTGAAATGTCTCCGCACATCAGATAGTGCCCCTGGCATTTTCCTGTAAAGATTGGTGGGAAAAAAACAAATACAATTCCATGTACAGATAAATAGTTAAGCAGTTATATTAAACAACTCCTTTGTAAGATACATGTTTTAAAATGAAACATGGTAGCAAAAACTAACTACTAGGAATTGTTAACAAGTTAGAAATTATTTAAACACACTTTGCTGTAGGCCACTATTTACTAGTTAAAAAATCATGTATGTCGTATAAAATATATTCATCCCACCCAGTATTGTAATCAAAACTAACCAGAAAGCATGTAGTCCTTGGCTCAGACAGTGTAGTAGTGTGGGCTCAATAGCATCTCATTAGTGTGCAAGATCTTGAGAATCAGCTGTACATGTGATGGAAGAGTGCACTGTACATGTGATGGAAGAATGCACTGTGCATACAGAGGGTTGCAATTCCATTGAATTGGGGATAGTTCAACCAAAATATGCCACAAGACCTATAATTGCCTTACAGTATGTGTATCCCACAAAAAAGGTTCACTGTTATAAGCTAACTTTTTAAAAATGAATTTAAGCAAAAGGGATTAACTTCCAGGGATTAACTTCCCATAGAAAAATTCCGGAAAAATTCTGGGAATTTACCAGAAAGTTTCCAACCCTTCGCAACCCTACTTATAGGCCTATACTATGTGCCCTGTTTATCAAAAGTGTTGGAAAAACTTGTCAATAATCAACTGACTGGCTTTCTTGAGGTCTATAGTATTCTCTCTGGTATGCAATCTGGTTTCCGCTCAGGTTATGGATGTGTCACTACAACCTTAAAGGTCTTCAATTATGTCACGATTGCCCTTGATTCTCAGCAATGTTGTGCTGCTATTTTTATTGACTTGGCCAAGGCTTTTGATACGGTAGACCATTCCATTCGTGTTGACTGGCTAAGGAGTATTGGTGTCTCTGAGGGGTCTTTGGCCTGCTAACTACCTCTCTCAACGAGTGCAGTGTTTAAAGTCAGAACATCTGTTCTCTTAGCAACTGCCTATCACCAAGGGTGTACCCCAAGGCTCGATCCTAGGCCCCACGCTTTTCTCAATTTACATCAACAACATAGCTCAGGCAGTATGACGCTCTCTTATCCATTTATATGCAGATGATACAGTCTTATACTCAGCTGATTTTGTGTTAAACGCTCTACAACAAAGCTTTCTTAGCGTCCAACAAGCTTTCGCTACCCTTAACCTTATTCAGAACACCTCCAAAACAAAGGTCATGTAGTTTGGTAAGAAGAATGCCCACTGTGATTACTACCTACAAGTACTTGGGAGTATGGCTAGATGGTACACTGTCCTTCTCTCAGCACATATCAAAGCTGCAGACTAAAGTTATATCTACACTTGGTTTCCTCTTTCACCCCAGCTGCCAAACTAACCCTGATTCTGATGACCATCCTACCAATGCTAGATTACGGAGACATAATTTATAGATCGGCAGGTAAGAGTGCTCTCGAGCAGCTAGATGTTCTTTACCATTCGGCCATCAGATTTTCCACCAAGGCACCTTATAGGACACAACATTGCACTCTATGCTCCTCTGTAAACTGGTAATCTCTGTAAACCCGTCACAAGATCCACTGGTTGATGTTTATTTATAAACCCTTTTAGGCCTCATTTCCCCTATCTGAGATATCTACTGCAGCCCTCACCCTCCACATACAACACCCGTTCTGCCAGTTACATTCTGTTAAAAGTCCCCAAAGCACACACATCCCTGGGTCGCTCGTCTTTTCAGTTCGCTGCAGCGAGCGACTGGAACAAGCTGCAACAAACACTCAAACTGGACAGTGTTATCTCAATTGCTTCTTTCAAAGACTCAATCATGGACACTCTTACTGGCAGTTGTGGCTGTTTCGTGTGATGTATTGTTGTCTCTACCTTCTTGCCCTTTGTGCTGCTGTCTGTGCCCAATAATGTTTTCCATGTTTTGTGCTGCTACCATGTTGTGTTGCTACTATGTTGTTGTCATGTTGTGTTGCTACCATGCTGTGTTGTCATGTGTTGCTGCCTTGCTATGTTGTTGTATTAAGGCTCTCTTTATGTAGTGTTGTGGTGTCTCTCATGTCTGTGCGTTTTGTCCTATATATATATATATATATATATATATATATTTTTTGTATTTTTTTTTGTAAATCCCAGCCCCTGTCCCTGCAGGAGGTATTTTGCCTTTTGGTAGGCCGACAATGTAAATAAGAATTTGCCTAGTTAAATAAAGGTTAAATAAAATAATAATAAAAAAATTTAAAAAACTCAGATGAGGTGACTGTGGCAGCCTACACAGCTCATCAAACCTCACCACATCCACACACACACACACTCAAGTTCCAACCGGGTTGACACTTTAAAGGCCGTACTGTTGGCACCCTCGCCATGTCTTAAGGACTGTGTTGACAGAGAGGGGAGATCACAGACATGTATTTCTTCTAATAAATAAATAAAAGGAGCTCATTAATCAGCATACGACTGATGGCCATATCCAGCCATAAAGAACTGGAGCAAGGAGATGCTGGGCTTTGATAACGCCCGCCCACGCAAGACCCACGCCTAATTAGCCTTCAGGAGCTGGGAGATGTGAGGTCCATCATAGAACAGTTAGTGTCTGCGCTATCATGAAATGTGAAGGAAGAGAGGGGGGCCTATATTGGATGTACAGTGGCAAGAGAAAGTATGTGAACCCTTTGGAAATACCTGGATTTCTGCATAAATTAATCATAAATTTGATCTGATCTTCATCTAGGTCACAACAATAGACAAACACCTTCTGCTTAAACTAATAACACACACAGTTATACATTTTCATGTCTTTATTGAACACACCGTGTAAACATTCACAGTGCAGGGTAAAAAAAGTATATGAACCCTTGGATTTATTAACTGGTTCACCCTCTTTTGGCAGCAATAACCTCAACCAAACCTTTTCTGTAGTCGCGGATCAGAGCTGCACAACGGTCAGGAGGAATTTTGGACCATTTCTCTTTTCAAAACTGTTTCAGTTCAGCAATATTCTTGGGATGTCTGGTTTGAACTGCTCTCCTGAGGTCAAAAAAAGTATTTACACTTAAAAAGATGAGAGAGGCCTGTACAGGTACACTTCAACTATGACAGACAAAATGAGAAAAAAAAATCACATTGTGGGATTCTTTATGAATTTATTTGCAAATTATGGTGGAAAATAAGTATTTGGTCAATAACAAAAGTTTATCTCAATACTTTGTTATATACCCTTTGTTGGCAATGACAGAGGTCAAACGTTTTCTGTAAGTCTTCACAAGGTTTTCACACACTGTTGCTGGTATTTTGGCCCATTCCTCCATGCAGATCTCCTCTAGAGCAGTGATGTTTTGGGGCTGTTGCTGGGCAACATGGACTTTCAACTCCCTCCAAAGATTTTCTATGGGGTTGAGATCTGGAGACTGGCTAGGCCACTCCAGGACCTTGAAATGCTTCTTACGAAGCCACTCCTTCGTTGCCCGGGCAGTGTGTTTGGGATCATTGTCATGCTGAAAGACCCAGCCACGTTTCATCTTCAATGCCCTTGCTGATGGAAGGAGGTTTTCACTCAAAATTTCACGATACATGGCCCCATTCATTCTTTGCTTTACACGGATCAGTCGTCCTGGTCCCTTTGCAGAAAAACAGCCCCAAAGCATGATGTTTCCACCCCCATGCTTCACAGTAGGTATGGTGTTCTTTGGATGCAACTCAGCATTCTTTGTCCTCCAAACACGACGAGTTGAGTTTTTACCAAAAAAGTTATATTTTGGTTTCATCTGACCATATGACATTCTCCCAATCTTCTTCTGGATCATCTAAATGCTCTCTAGCAAACTTCAGACGGGCCTGGACATGTACTGGCTTAAGCAGGGGGACACGTCTGGCACTGCAGGATTTGAGTCTCTGGCGGCGTAGTGTGTTACTGATGGTAGGCGTTTGTTACTTTGGTCCCAGCTCTCTGCAGGTCATTCACTAGGTTCCCCCATGTGGTTCTGGGATTTTTGCTCACCGTTCTTGTGATCATTTTGACCCCACGGGGTGAGATCTTGCATGGAGCCCCAGATCGAGGGAGATTATCAGTGGTCTTGTATGTCTTCCATTTCCTAATAATTGCTCCCACAGTTGATTTCTTCAAACCAAGCTGCTTACCTATTGCAGATTCAGTCTTCCCAGCCTCGTGCAGGTCTACAATTTTGTAAAGACCAAGCTCTTTGGTCTTGGCCATAGTGGAGTTTGGAGTGTGACTGTTGGAGGTTGTGGACAGGTGTCTTTTATACTGATAACAAGTTCAAACAGGTGCCATTAATACAGGTAATGAGTGGAGGACAGAGGAGCCTCTTAATGAAGAAGTTACAGGTCTGTGAGAGCCAGAAATCTTGCTTGTTTGTAGGTGACCAAATACTTATTTTCCACCATAATTTGCAAATAAATTAATTAAAAATCCTATAATGTGATTTTCTGGATTTTTTTTCCTCATTTTGTCTGTCATAGTTGAAGTGTACATATGATGAAAATTACAGGCCTCTCTCATCTTTTTAAGTGGGAGATCTTGCACAATTGGTGGCTGACTAAATACTTTTTTTGCCCCACTGTAGGAGTGCTGTGCCTTTTTTTCCACACATAGTGTTGCGTGCTCCTTCCAAACAACTCAACTGTAGTTGAATCTGTCCACATAATATTTTGCTAGTAGCGCTGTGGAACATCCAGGTGCACACTTCAGACATGCAGCAATATTTTTTTTGGGGGGGGCAGCAGTGGCTTCTTCTGTGGTGTCCTCCCATGAACACCATTCTTGTTTAGTGCTTTAGATATCGTAGACTCGTCAACAGAGATGTTATCATGTTCCAAAGATTTCTGTAAGTCTTAAGCTGACACTTTAGGATTCTTCTTTACCTGATTGAGCATTGTGTGCTATGCTCTTGCAGTCATCTTTGCAGGACGGCCACTAATAGGGAGAGTAGCGACAGTGCTGAACTTTCTCCATTCATAGACAATTTGTCTTACCATTGTTAGGTTCTTATTTTCAGTGAAGCTTAACCAAGTTTAATTCTTCCCAAAGGGTCAATACAGCTGTAATTCAGACATTTCACACAATCACTGATATTTAACCCTTTCTCCTAGGCTGAGTCTCCTCCTACCCATCTGTACAAACATTGTTCTTTATTGCTAGGCAGGACACTAGTGATACAGGCCTTGAACTTCTATTTCTCCCTTAAGTTAACCTGACCTCAACCCACCTTCATCACTAATCCATGGCTCTCTCCCCTTATCAATGCCGGCCACATGTAATCACTTCCCTGCACTCAACACATTCCAAGCTTAGTTGCACACACTATATACCTTCCTCCTATAACCCTTTATATTCTGGTGTAGGCCCTCTAAACCTTAGCACTCCATCAGTGACATGAATAAGTATATTTTCATATTCTCAGATCCTAACACCATGGACTGATGAACATCAAGGCTTTTAGAGATACTTTTGTAACCCTTTCCAGCTTTATTCTTAATCTTAGGTCTTCTGAGATCTCTTTTGATCGAGGCATGGTTCACATTAGGCAATGCTTCTTGTGAATAGCAAACTCAAATTTTGTGATTTTTTTATAGGGCGAGGCAGTTATAACCAACATCTCCAATCTCGTCTCATTGATTGGACTCCAGGTTAGCTGACTCCTGACTTCAATTAGCTTTTGGAGAAGTCATTAGGCTGTTTATATTATATATTCAATATAGACAAGAAAAATACAATCATTTGTATGTTATTAGTTTAAGCACACTATTGTTTGTCTGTTGTTGCGACTTAGATGAAGATCAGATCAAATTTGATGACCAATTTATGCAGAAATCCAGGTAATTCCAAAGGGTTGACATACTTTTTCTTTTCACTGTAGCTATTATTTTCTTCTCTGTTCTCTTTTTTTTCTCGAAATGCAACCTCTCTGAGAGAGATGACATGTTATGATGTTGTAAAACTTTGACCTCTCATAGAGACAGATGACATGTTATGATGTTGTAAAACTTCGACCTCTCACAAAGACAGATGACATGTTATGATGTTGTAAAACTTCGACCTCTCACAGAGACAGATGACATGTTATAAAGCTTCGACCTCTCTGAGAGAGATGACATGTACTGATGTTATAAAGCTTTGACCTCTCACAGAGACAGATGACATGATATAAAGCTTCGACCTCTCTGAGACAGATGACATGTTATGTTATAAAGCTTCGACCTCTCTGAGAGAGATGACATGTTATGTTGTAAAGCTTCGACCTCTCTGAGAGAGATGACATGTTATGTTGTAAAGCTTCAACCTCTCTGAGAGAGATTACATGTTATGTTGTAAAGCTTCAACCTCTCTAAGACAGATGACATGTTATGTTGTAAAGCTTCAACCTCTCACAGAGACAGATGACATGTTATGTTATAAAGCTTCGACCTCTCTGAGAGAGATGACATGTATTGATGTTATAAAGCTTCAACCTCTCACAGAGACAGATGACATGTTATGTTGTAAAGCTTCAACCTCTCACAGAGACAGATGACATTTTATGTTGTAAAGCTTCGACCTCTCTGAGAGAGATGACATGTTATGTTGTAAAGCTTCGATCTCTCTCAGAGACAGATGACATGTTATGTTGTAAAGCTTCGACCTCTCTGAGAGAGATGACATGTTATGTTGTAAAGCTTCGATCTCTCACAGAGACAGATGACATGTAATGTTATAAAGCCTCGACCTCTCACAGAGACAGATGACATGTTATGATGTTGTAAAGCTTCGACATCTCACAGAGAGATGACATGCTATGATGTTGTAAAGCCTCGACCTCTCACAGAGACAGATGACATGTTATGTTATAAAGCTTCGACCTCTCTGAGAGAGATGACATGTATTGATGTTATAAAGCTTCAACCTCTCACAGAGACAGATGACATGTTATGTTGTAAAGCTTCGACCTCTCTGAGAGAGATGACATGTTATGTTGTAAAGCTTCGACCTCTCTGAGAGAGATGACATGTTATGTTGTAAAGCTTCAACCTCTCTGAGAGAGATTACATGTTATGTTGTAAAGCTTCAACCTCTCTGAGACAGATGACATGTTATGTTGTAAAGCTTCAACCTCTTACAGAGACAGATGACATGTTATGTTATAAAGCTTCGACCTCTCTGAGAGAGATGACATGTATTGATGTTATAAAGCTTCAACCTCTCACAGAGACAGATGACATGTTATGTTGTAAAGCTTCGATCTCTCACAGAGACAGATGACATGTAATGTTATAAAGCCTCGACCTCTCACAGAGACAGATGACATGTTATGATGTTGTAAAGCTTCGACCTCTCACAGAGAGATGACATGTTATGATGTTGTAAAGCATCGACCTCTCACAGAGAGATGACATGTTATGATGTTGTAAAGCCTCAACCTCTCACAGAGACAGATGACATGTTATGATGTTGTAAATCTTCAACCTCTCACAGAGAGATGACATGCTATGATGTTGTAAAGCTTCAACCTCTCACAGAGAGAAATGGACTGGCATCTGATATTGTACAGGGGGGTGCTGTAGCTGTATTTGGACAATCTTTGAGAAAAAAGGGGATTATGGGTGTAAAAAGAGGAAACAATATCGAAGATGTTCCCTGTACACTATGTAGAAATTAAGTTGACATTAACCAGGTCATTTCTCTCCTCCCCTATATCTGAAATGCTTTATGAGGCGAGGAGGATGCCTACCTCCCGGGAATTATTTGTTTTACATTGTATCCTTTCCTTTCCTCCCCAAGGAGGCCATTTTGCGCCATTGTGTAAGCACAGCATTGCCTCAATGCATGATGGGATTATATGTTGTGCATATTCAGCTATCTTTCCCAGTGATTTATACGAGGGCCTTGGAGGGTTGTATACTGGAGTCATTGTTTGAAGGTTAACTGCACTATATTGGTACACTGTGACTTCCCAAATCGTATATTATTAGCAGCATTGGGATACAGAGGATCCTCCTCCTCTATTGAATGGACTGCCATGTCCTACAGCAGGGTAGGACATGGCAACCCCCCCCCCCCCCCCCCCCCCTTCGTGTGCACGTTTAGGTTTTTTCCCTAGCACTACACAGCTGTTTTAAATAATCAAAGCTTGATGATGAGTTGGTTATTTGAATCAGCTGTGTAATCGTGTTTGGGAAACCCTGTCCTACAGTATCAGTCAACAACTGATGATAGTCTTGGATGCTGGGTCCCTTTCAATCACAAAAGTTCACTTGGAGTGCCAATGATGAAGTCAAATAGAACTTTGCCCTCAAACAGTTAATATTATGTGATAATAATTGCACACTGTACAGTATATCCACAAAGATACTGTAGGAATGCTAACAGCCTTTGTTGCATTAGTAATATTGTATTCTCTGCATTCTCCGTGAAGATGAAGTCTGTGTGAGTTAGTTTCAGTAACTATTTGATGTAGTGTCTCAGCATTGACTTCATTACATTATGTATTCATTAGTAGAGTATATTTGTATTTGCCTAGTCATCACAGGTGCTGTTCTGTAAGTCTGCTTCAGATAAATTATTTTCCCAATTCTTTTGAAAATATTTGATTCCCTGCTGCTTTGGCTTTTGTTTTGCAAATTGTCATTGAATTATTTACACTGTATCATCATACAGAATGTCTTTTAGTTTTAGAATTTAGTTTTGATTTCTTTCAAAGCTTTCCAATCTACCGCAAATACAGTATGTCTGTCTGCTTGTGCGCGTACACAGACACATGCATGCAGGTTCGTGCGCATATTCACACACGATCAACTTGTTTTTTTCTCTCTGTCTTTGTTTCCAGACCTCCACCACCACAGTGAACATAGTGGTGACTGATGTAAATGATAACGACCCTAAGTTTGACCTGACCCTGCCCAGGAACCTCACTGTCCAGGAGGAGAAGGCCAACGTGTTTGTGGGTCAAGTCACGGTAAGCATATGTAATGGGTTAAAGATGCACACAGTGTAGTAAATAGTATGTTGTTAGAGTTCACCTTGAGCATGAATACAACATTTAAAAAATAACATTCCTTTCACCTGCCATTTCCTGGTATTTCCTTTCTTTCCACATTCCTGCCTGGCACGGCTTTTCTGAGCAGGTATTTTTGTATCTTCACCAACCCCAGCTACTCCAAAAGTCCCGCCGGTGTCCACAGCAACGCATGTGGCATAACTTCAACACGGCCGGTCTCGATTGGCTAATCTTTCACCCAACGTGATGTCCCTTTTGACTGGTTCAGTTCAGCTCCGTCAGGCAGGAAGGGTTTTTCTAATGACTGTTTTAGATTAATTGGACTGGGAAATAATCAGAGAATAATTCTTCCAGAGTTTTTGTGTGAGCGTGCGTGTTGGCGCGATGGAAGGACCACAGCAGAGCGTTTGTTTTGTTACCTCTTTGTCTTGCCTTTATTAGGTGGACTTAGGGACATAATTGACTAGAATACAATGCCTTGATGAAAGATCCAAATATATTTTTTAATTGAGATCAAAATTATTACTTTGCCCTAGTAATGTCAGAACTTTGGTTTGAGCTGTGCTCCGATAGTGGTAGCACATGAAGAGATACAGGGCAATTCCCCCACTTTTCAATCTCCAGCCAGGGCTCTAAAGTGCGACCAAATATTTTGCTGAGTGAGTTTTATTTTGGGAGCAACGGGCGACCGATCCACCCCAAAAAATCATAGAAAAAAGTCAATGCAGGCCTCCCGGGTGGCGCAGTGGTTAAGGGCGCTGTACTGCAGTGCCAGCTGTGCCATCAGAGTCCCTGGGTTCGCGCCCAGGCTCTGTCGTAACCGGCCGCGACCGGGATGTCCGTGGGGCGACGCACAATTGGCCTAGCGTCGTCCGGGTTAGGGAGGGCTTGGTCGGTAGGGATGTCCTTGTCTCATCGCGCACCAGCGACTCCTGTGGCGGGTCGGGCGCAGTGCGCGCTAACCAAGGTTGCCAAGTGCACGGTGTAGCCTCCGACACATTGGTGCGGCTGGCTTCCAGGTTGGATGCGTGCTGTGTTAAGAAGCAGTGCGGCTGGTTGGGTTGTGTATCGGAGGACGCATGACTTTCAACCTTCGTCTCTCCCGAGCCCGTACGGGAGTTGTAGCGATGAGACAAGATAGTAGCTACTACAACAATTGGATACCACGAAATTGGGGAGAAAAGGGGGTAAAAAAAAAATAATACAAAAAATAAAAATAAATAAATAAAAATAACAGCAAAACTCTTCTCTACATTGTTTAAACAAGACAGGCTGAAGCCCCGCCCCCTGTCACTCAACGGGCGGGCAGCACACAGACGGTTCTTCCACGCTGTGCCTGTTTCTCTCAGAATTCACTCGACAGATTCTTCCAAAACAACAACGATACTGTTTTCCACATTTCTTCTAAAAATTATTCCATCATTTTTCATTTATCATTTATCATAATATTAGTCTGTGTATCTTACTCTTTGCAAAATGCGAGCTAGTTAGTCTAAGGAAGCTGGCATGTGCCTAAAGCTAATCGCTAATGCTAATCGCTAACTAGCTAGCTGGCTAGCTAAAGGCCCTTTAGCTAAATGCACTAGCTAGGTCAAAGCAAACATTAGCTCTAATACAGGTTGCTACCAGTGGTGGTGTATATCAGAATGTTGCATGGCTTTTTAACTCATGTAGACACTGTTATGGTACTGGAGATTATGAAAATGAGGTTCAACAGTGCCGGAATTGCCCATTAATTGTAAGCGTGGTTTGGATGCTTTATTTACAAACGTATCAGATGCTTATCATTTAATAAACATTTATACAAAAAATGTCTGGAAAAAGCTAAAGAAAATATTTCATGAAGTAGAGAAGACAATGAAGTGATTATATAGAGAATTGATTATTGCTATATCTATTGTTTGTCCCTTTATCTGAGTATAAATCTAGCAATTAAAACTAGCTGTCAATAATCCATTATTACCTCTTCATTTAATTACTTATAATGGAATACATGGATTGATAATTACCCAAAGTACACTGATGGATGGATGGGCCAGCTAACTTTGTTAATGTGGCCTCTCTTGTGTTGGCCCTGCTGGACTGCAATCAAGTGGAAACTCTTACTTGTCCACCTTGTTGCACGTTTAGTTGTGTTTGGATCATGGGGTTAGTGTCCATTCCGAAAAACTGTTAACAACAAATGCTCAAAAATAAAAAATAAATATACAATTTGTCTAGCCAAGACCATGTTGCATCCAGACCAAGAAGAAATACAAACTTCCATAATTTTTTTCTTCATTCATTTAATCTATTGAATGATTACTGTTCTGCTGAGGGATATGATAGGCAGTTCATACTCCTACTGAATTGTGATGACGATTCACACATTTGTTAATGTTGGAAAGGAGATAAGGGTAATTCCAACATCCTTTATGGAAACTGGAGCTCCTCAATTTGAGTTACTATGTTTGTTTCGTCCTGATGACACACATTCACCAACCCAAGAACACCAAGACTTATCTCTCACTTTGAAGTTCCCACATCTCTCTTATTGATTTAAATGTATTTTGAGTTACTCCCATAGACCACATTATGGCACAGAGATTGATAGAGTAAGTAATACATGTATCAACAGAATACAAAACACATTCATTGGTGCATTTGTAATACTAATAAAACTTCTCCATGTGGTATTGAAGTCCAGCCATTGAGTTCCACAACTCTGCTGGTTATCCATCTGCTGTAATCAGGGACTGACTCAGTCCTGGGACACCAAGTGAGAGGACTCTACTTACAATCAATGAAAATCAGTCATTTACCAGGGAGAAAATGGATCCTGCAATACTGGTTAGAGTTGAATAATGAAAATCAGCAGTACTTCTCAACTTGAAGTCTAGTCTTCACATATAACTCATATCTCAATACTATCTTGAATCCCTTTTTATGTGGGTCTGAAAACATCACTCAACTCTATCTACCATAAAATGGCATTGAAGTGCAGTACTTGACCCTTAAGCTGATGGCAGATGACACTTATGCATGGGTGTTGCACTGCATACTGTATTATTTAAGTATATTTAAGGGATGGCGTGGGATTTTGACAATTAAGCCCTTTGTCAGATGAACTCATGGATACAATTTATGTAGTTGTGAAATGTGAAGGTAGTTTTCTGAGCCATTGCTAACTAGCGTTAGTGCAGTGACTGGAAGACTCCCGAAACAGCATGTTTTCATGTCTTGTATTATCACCAGGTGAATGGTAATGGAAAGGAAGTAATCAAGATATAAAAATGCATAGATTTGGTAGATGACCATCCCACAGTTATAACTGAAGAGGAAGTGTTAACTCTAACGTAGCCTATCTGCTAGAAAGGTAACTCTAAACACATTTCTGCCAGTTTAGCTGGTTACAAACTGTAATCCACTTTTATTTTTAGAGATATTTTCGCACATCCCTGTTTGAAGACCCCTGCCTTACACTCCTTAGGGTTAGCATTAAGATACTTAAACAATCTGAATTTTATGGCGCCCTTCTGAGAAATGATGCACACTCTAGAATGCCCTTCGAGCCAATTAGAAATGAGTAGAATTAGCAATCAAAGTGTTTGTCTAGCAACCAGGCAAATTGGACTAACGACTGGTATGTTTTTGTTGGAACTACTTCATAACTGTTGTTATTGCCGTGCATTACTGAGAAATAGTGCACACTCTAGAATGCCCTTCACGCCAATCAGAAACAAGTATTCAACATTTCTTTCTTAGAACTGCATCATACCTGTTCTGATTTTCCAATGCCAGACAGTTCAAAATCAAATCAAATCAAATTTTATTTGTCACATACACATGGTTAGCAGATGTTAATGCGAGTGTAGCAAAATGCTTGTTCTTTTAGTTCCGACAATGCAGTAATAACCAACGAGTACTCTAACCTAACAATTCCACAACTACTACCTTATACACACAGGTGTAAAGGGATAAAGAATATGTACATACATATATATGAATGAGTGATGGTACAGAACGGCATAGGCAAGATGCAGTAGATGGTATCGAGTACAGTATATACATATGAGATGAGTAATGTAGGGTATGTAAACACAAAAGTGGCATAGTTTAAAGTGGCTAGTGATACATGTATTACATAAAGATGGCAAGATGCAGTAGATGATATAGAGTACAGTATATACATATGAGATGAGTAATGTAGGGTATGTAAACATTATATTAAGTGGCATTGTTTAAAGTGGCTAGTGATACATTTTTGACATCAATTTCCATTATTAAAATGAGCTGGAGTTGAGTCAGTATGTTGGCAGCAGCTACTCAATGCTAGTGGAGGCTGTTTAACAGTCTGATGGCCTTGAGATAGAAGCTGTTTCTCAGTCTCTCGGATCCTGCTTTGATGCACCTGTACTGACCTCACCTTCTGGATGATAGCGGGGTGAACAGGCAGTGGCTCGGGTGGTTGTTGGCCTTGATGATCTTTATGGCCTTCCTGTGACATGTAGGTGTCCTGGAGGGCAGGTAGTTTTCCCCCGATGATGCGTTGTACAGACCTCACTACCCTCTGGAGAGCCTTACGGTTGTGGGCGGAGCAGTTGCCGTACCAGGCGGTGATACAGCACGACAGGATGCTCTCGATTGTGCATCTGTAGAAGTTTGTGAGTGCTTTTGGTGACAAGCCAAATTTCTTCAGCCTCCCGAGGTTGAAGAGGCGCTGCTGAGCCTTCTTCACAACGCTGTCAGTGTGGGTGGACCAATTCAGTTTGTCCGTGATGTGTACGCCGAGGAACTTAAAACATACTAACCTCTCCACTACTGTCCCATCGATGTGGATACGGGGGTGCTCCCTCTGCTGTTTCCTGAAGTCCACAATCATCTCCTTTGTTTTGTTGACGTTGAGTGTGAGGAAATGTATCACTAGCCACTTTAAACAATGCCACTTAATATAATGTTTACATACCCTACATTACTCATCTCATATGTATATACTGTACTCTATATCATCTACTGCATCTTGCCATCTTTATGTAATACATGTATCACTAGCCATTTTAAACTATGCCACTTTTATGTTTACATACCCTACATTACTCATCTCATATGTATATACTGTACTCGATACCATCTACTGCATCTTGCCTATGCTGTTCTGCACCATCACTCATTCGTTGTTTATTACTACATTGTCGGAACTAGAAGCACAAGCATTTCGCTACACTCACATTAACATCTGCTAACCATGTGTATGTGACAAATAAAATTGGATATGATTTGATAACGTAATGATGTGACGATAATTACATTGTTAGTTTCTTTGTCATTCACAAGCATGCATACTGTATGTAGGCCTACCTTTTTGTATCAGGTATTAACCAAAAGGTATTTATGCATCCACATAGTGTAGATTCTATACTTATCCACACTCACCTAGCATACACAAAAGTGAAGTTAACACACGAGTCGTAGCAGTTTTTTCATGTGGCAGATCTAAGGCTGCGTTTGCACAGGCAGCCCAATTCTGATCTTTTTGGTGTTTTGACAAATCAGATCAGCTCTTTTGCCCATAATTGTGCAAAATATCAGACATTGACTGCCTGTGTAAACGAAGCCTAATGAACTTTTAATGGATCTGAGAGACAATGAATGCTCGGCTACCTTAAGTTCATAAAAAACAGCCGGTAATCAACCCTGCGGTGCTAAAGTGAGCTTGTGTGTGTTTCTAGTCCATGGCAGGCTGTTAAAATATTCCTAATTATTAATTGATACATTTAGTATGTATTAAAGGAATTAAGCCTGTGAGCCGTGAGGTTCATAATGATGTCAACTCATTGCACAGTAATGTTTGCACATTTCAATTGACCATGTTGTTCTTCTGTTTTCTAAAGGCTTAACATCAGGGCTCAATCTTTAGCCTTGGCTTTGAGCATCTATCTGGCTTTCTGTGTAATACAAAATTAGGGTAAAGCACCCGTACTCCATCTAAGCCCTCTCCCTTTTTAATTTTCCATTTTTTACTCTCTGTGCTACTCTGTCCTTTCATAGCCAAGATCAAGAACTCAGTCAGGAGCAGGGTCAGATTTCAAAGCCTTCCCCACCTCTCTCACTCTCTATTTCTCTCACTCCCTCTCTCTCTTTCCTTGTTACCATGATTACAACAGAAAGGAATTAGTGCCTGCTCTTTACACACAAAAATCATGCAGTCAGGTTCTCACACACACACACACACACACACACACACACACACACACACACACACACACAAGATGGCACACACTGACACACGCTGGCATACTCATGAGCTGGCATATTCATGAGGGATTTAGAATTTGTTAAGCAACTAACTTTCTGTCTACCCTGAAGGATCCTAAAAATGTACCCTGTTCTGGGGTTTTTCAACCTTTCTTTCTTTTTTGCTGAATAAAGAATGAAGTGTACGTTTCTGGAACGTGATTTAGCATTCAAGGAATTCCCTTTGTTGAAAATCAGACTTTTAAGGAAGAGGCTTCTGGCCTTTTGAACTTGCTGATGATTAGTCATGAGTCTGTGACAGAGACACTAATCTCAATGTGAAGAGAAAATGAGATTGAAATGAACACTGGGTTTGAATTTATGAGAACCATGTCAGTTAAGTAATTTTTAGATGTACAGTACTAATTTTGAGGTGTGTGTGTTTTTAACTGTGACTATATGTATTCATGATAGAGCACAACCCCTTGTACCTTACTGCTTATGTATTTCCATTATTTGCCTGTTTCTCTTCCTCATTCCACAAATTGAATCTACTATGTTTTCCTCCTCCACTGCAGGCCACAGATCCAGATGCAGGGGCTAATGGTCTGGTGCGCTACAAGATAGTCAACCACCCAGGTCTTTTCACCATCACTGAGAACGGCAGCATATCCACCGTGGTGCCTCTGGACCGAGAGGTCAGGAGTCAGTATGACCTCATAGTGGAGGCCTCAGACGGAGCGGTGGACCCCCGCAGGACCACCTTCACCCTCTCTGTCCAGGTGACAGACATCGATGACAACAGCCCAGAGTTTTCCCAGAAGACCTACGTGGTCAATGTTCCAGAGAACAGCCCTGTGGGTACCGTGGTGCTGCGCCTCAGTGTAAGTGTGTGTTTGTGTGTGTGTTTGTGTGTGCGTGTGCACATGCCTTCGTGTGCGTCCTACAGCTACACTGAGTATTTGTGTGATTAATGAGCATTGTGGTTCTGATACTCAGTGTAAGTGTGGATGTGGGGGAGGGGGATCTGTGGTTTCTCTCACTGCCAGGCCTTGCACAGAACAGTAACGGCTTCAAACAGCTTGACTATTAAATGCCCCCTTTAACATCATTTAACGTCAAAGCGTCTACAGCTATCAGGCGATTTGGCCTCCATTTCAACTGCCATAAGCTTCCAGGCTCTTTAGTGTTTCACACACACAATGGAGGGTAAAACACTTATATTTTACTATCTGAGGAGTCTGGTCTGTAAGAACTCTCTGGGTGTCTTAAGTCTCAAATGGAGTAAGACTAAAAGCCAGTTTCTCATCAACGCTCTGAATCAGGCTTAAGGGGTAAAAAAAAAAAAATCCCTCTCTTGACAAACGATAATGTAATGCTTGATAAACCCTGAGCGCCTTGGAACTTGATGGAAGGTGTCTCAGGTAGATTCGACACTGTCAAGTAGGGCTGCACGATTTGGACAAAATGTATAATTGTGCCCTTTTTTTGACGGATATTGCGATTATGAATTGCGATTTTCAATTGCGACCCAGGCAATTAAAGTTTCACACAAACCCAGAGCAATGTTTTATCCTGTGTGATCTTCTGGCCTATGATGTTTCCAAGCACCGACCTTTCAGTTGAAACATCTCATCAATATAGTGTACTGTCAGACTAATTTAGGGCTCGGCTGTCCTACTTCCAAATGTATGTTGTAGTCAAGTAATAATCAACATGTGTGAGCTCTGTTTCAACTTCTCCCTTAATTTTGACTTGGGAGACATATGTACGAGATGGAATCTTGTATCTCCTGTCCAGCTTGTTAATCATCTTCTTGACGCCATCTTTGTTGACTCTGCAAATAGGAATCATGTCTTTGTCTATGTGATATATTCTTATTTGTCTGGGGGATGTTTTTTCGTTAGCACTAGCAGCACTCAGCCCTTCCTCTCCTCACCAGCATTTAACTGCACCCTCTAAGCGGGGACGCTTGTGATTGGCCAGCATGTGCATGCAATGCAAATGTGATTGGTCAGCATCCTCTATGCATGTAGGGAGTGAATGAACGGAGTCTAGCGGATCTCATTGTAGGAGGGCCGTAGTCTAGTTTTTGTTGTATTAACTGAGCGTCAAATAGATAATCGCAGCCTCTTGCGATATGAATATTGACCTATCATTATCGCAATTTCAATCTGAATTTGATTAATCGTGCAGCCCTACTGTCAAGCATATCCTCTTGTTGTGTGTGCTGAGGAAGAGAACCATGGGAATACCCAAGCGAGCGCCAAAGCAAAGCCGGGACAGAGGGGAAGTAATTGTAGACCTATTCTGAGTGACATATTACTCAACTCACAAGGGAATAATGCAAGGGAGGGGGGAGTGGATGAGTGACTGACACCTGCAACCGTGACAACACTAATCTCCCAAGAAAAACGAACAACATCTTCAGCCAGAACAGAAGCAGACAGGGATGGGGTTGGTAGTGGGAGTGACACCTGTCTGTAAAGAAGGCCCAGTGACAGACAGCCATTGCAGGCAGATGAATCTCTGATCCCCGCCTCTCTCCTCTGGAGGGATTATATGTGTTCTCTTTTCTATTTATTTATAAATGTATTTTATCTTTTTATATTGTTGTATATTGTTACTTCCGTCACATCTCCACATCAAAGCCTTCCACCTGAAAGATTCTCACTCCCACAGATCGCATTGACTTTTTATTCTCAGGTGTCGGTTGGATATCTTTTCTAATCAGGATTTTGGTTGCTGTGTTTGTGTGTGTGTATGTGTTTGTGTACATGCATTTCTATAATCATATTTCTCTGCCGCTAGCATAACTCCTCCTTTGATCTTAATAATTGTACTTATAAAGGGCCAACTAAACAATTTCCTTTGGATTAATTTGATCAGTGCCTGTATTAATTGTATTACATTTCTACATAGTAGAAGCACTTTACACTGTTTAAACAAATTAGCATTCACTGAATATAGCCAACACCTATACCATTTCTCATTTCATTGCGACTTCAGTCCCTCCATCCCTATCTGTCTGTCTATCTATCTATCTATCTATCTATCTATCTATCTATCTATCTATCTATCTATCTATCTGTCTATCTGTCTATCTGTCTATCTGTCTATCTATCTATCTATCTATCTATCTATCTATCTATCTATCTATCTATCTATCTATCTATCTATCTATCTATCTATCTGTCTGTCTGTCTGTCTGTCTGTCTGTCTGTCTGTCTGTCTGTCTGTCTGTCTGTCTGTCTGTCTGTCTGTCTGTCTGTCTGATCCCTCTCTCTCCCTCTGTCACAGGCGGTGGATGCAGACCTGTTCTCTAACGTAACATACCGTATCAAATCTGCGGAGGCCAGGAAGCTTTTCTCAGTGAACCCGATCTCGGGCGAGCTGTTGGTCCTGCAGACGCTGGACTTTGAGGACCTGGCTAGTATGGGCATGGGGACCAACTATACCTTCCAGGTGGAGGCCGTGGACCAGGCAGGGACAATGCCCCCCGGTGAGGCCACCGTCACTGTTCGGATCACGGTAAGACCAGCTGAAGCTCTGTATTCACTGTGTATTCACTCCCCCCTCCCACTGTGTGACCCACTGCAGTTCGCCTACAGAGTTAACAGGTCTGTGGACTATGTTGTTAACAGGGGCCTACACTACATCCTTAAGCACCTCGATAACCCAAAGACATATGCAAAGATATTACTTTATCTCTGCGTTCAATACCCATAACTGCTACAATGCAAACTCTCCCAGCTGAACGTGTCCAGCTCCATCTGTCAGTGGATCACTGACTTCCTGACCAACAGGACGCAACATGTGAAGCTGGGAAAACACCTTTCGGACTCTTTATCCCTTAGCACCGGAATGCTGCAAGGATGCGTGCTCTCACCTCTAATCTACTCATTCTACATCAATGACTGCACCTCCAACAACGCATCTGTCAAACTACTCAAGTTTACAGATGATACTACTCTGCTCGGTCTCATCAACAACGTGGAGAGGTCGACCGGCTAATGGCCTGGTGCAGTCGCAATAAACTGGAATACAACACAGACAAAACTGTGGAAATGGTAGTTGACTTCAGAAAATGCCCCTCACCATCTCTCCCCCTTGAGATTGATGGCTCAGCTGTTACTGTAGCATTGCTGAATCATTCAAATTCCTGGGGACCATCATCTCCCACAACCTCAAGTGGGAGGTTAACATCACAGCGGTCACCAGTAAGGCACACCAGCGGATGTACTACTTGCCGCAGCTAAAAACAAAATTTAACATCTCCCATTCAATCTTGATCCTGTTTTACCCATCAATTGTTGAGTCAATCCTCATCTCCTCCATCACCATCTTGTTTGGGTCTGCGTCTGCCCCTGCAAGGGTAAACTGCAATGCATTGTCCAGTCTACAGAGAGTGTCATCGGCTCAGGGTGACCCTTCCAACCCCGGTCACTCCCTCCAAAAATTCACCTCTGGCAGGCGGTTCAGGTCAAAACCTCCCATCACCTGAATAGTGGCCCTCACCAACTGGCCATCTGGCCTATAGAGACTAAAGGAATATGCACTCTATGCTGCACACGCATCAAGACATCTCTGAACTGTACACAAAATAACTGCACTATAATGCATTGCACTCTGTCCATTTCTCTGCATTTAGACACACTGAGTATACCGAACATTAGGAACACCTTCCTAATATTGAGTTGCACTTCCGTCAGTTTGTACATTTGCTGTATATCAACTGTATAAACACTGTAGCTCATTCTGTTATAGCTATACTCACTCTACCTTGTTGTGTATAATGTATGTAAACTTTGTTTAAACTACGTTGTCTGTCTCTAAATGTGTCTATCACTAGCAGCACCATATCACCTTCTACAATTCTGAGTGTGTACATTACTTCACTCTCACGTGTTTCCACTCATGGTGATAACAAGTAGGCTAGTGCTTGAAGAATAAACGAGTTATAGCCCTCATCAAGGAAAAAGCACTTGTTGCTTTACATTTCGCAATAGTATGTACCATCACAGTCCCTAAGGACCATCAGTGATGGTGAAGGATCCATAGAACCAGCACTGTAGAAGTGATAGTCATAGTCGGCATAACGCTTTATTCACTGTGTGTCCCCTGCTCTGCAGTTACTGAGGAAGGTGTGCTGGAGTTAGTAAACTCCTTTGATTAGGATGAATAAACACTTTGTTTCCAAATCCTTTCACCTCATGGTCTGCAGGCAGAAGTAGTACTGGCAAAAGGCAACAAAGCAATACTGTTTCAGTGCCAGGAGCAGTAGTTACAGTTATCTTTAGACGAGATATAGGTCGTTATCAATAAAATGTCACACTACGGTGCAGAGCGTTCAATTTGACGTACGTGCCATTTTCAAGTGATTGTTAAATAAGTGATGTGAAGTCTAAGGGCAGAAGGCAGAGTGGCTCTGGATATGTGCTCAGCCTTGGATCACACATAACAAAGACACAATCAGGACTGCAATTCAAAAGTCTCTTAGCTGGCCTATCTGAATGAGGTGATCATTAAATTGAGTTCACAGCATATAATGACATAATACCATGACTGCTATTCATGTAGAGCTAAAGTACTTTGCCCGTTAAATTACACGATCAATTGATGCTTACTGATCATTAAAAGCATGCAGTTACTTGCTGCATAACTCTGATGATAGAGATAAATATGCGCAATGTTTTTGCAAGGAATAATAATTTATAGTTCTGACTATGCTCTTCAAGAGGTGATGTGATGATATTACAAACAAGTAGTTAACTTTGCCCCCCAGCAGGCAAAGTACTTCAGCGCTAGATGAATAGCAGTCATGGTATTATGTCAATACAGTGGGGCAAAAAAGTATTTAGTCAGCCACCAATTGTGCAAGTTCTCCCACTTAAAAAGATGAGAGAGGCCTGTAATTTTCATCATAGGTACACTTCAACTATGACAGACAAAATGAGAAAAAAAAATCCAGAAAATCGCATTGTAGGATTGTTAATGAATTTATTTGCAAATTATGGTGGAAAATAAGTATTTGGTCACCTACAAACAAGCAAGATTTCTGGCTCTCACAGACCTGTAACTTCTTCTTTAAGAGGCTCCTCTGTCCTCCACTCGTTACCTGTATTAATGGCACCTGTTTGAACTTGTTATCAGTATAAAAGACACCTGTCCACAACCTCAAACAGTCACACTCCAAACTCCACTATGGCCAAGACCAAAGAGCTGTCAAAGGACACCAGAAACAAAACTGTAGACCTGCACCAGGCTGGGAAGACTGAATCTGCAATAGGTAAGCAGCTTGTTTTGAAGAAATCAACTGTGGGAGCAATTATTAGGAAATTGAAGACATACAAGACCACTGATAATCTCCCTCGATCTGGGGCTCCATGCAAGATCTCACCCCGTGGGGTCAAAATGATCACAAGAACGGTGAGCAAATATCCCAGAACCACAAGGGGGAACCTAGTGAATTACCTGCAGAGAGCTGGGACCAAAGTAACAAACGCCTACCATCAGTAACACACTACGCCGCCAGGGACTCAAATCCTGCAGTGCCAGACGTGTCCCCCTGCTTAAGCCAGTACATGTCCAGGCCCGTCTGAAGTTTGCTAGAGAGCATTTGAATGATCCAGAAGAAGATTGGGAGAATGTCATATGGTCAGATGAAACCAAAATAGAACTTTTTGGTAAAAACTCAACTCATCGTGTTTGGAGGACAAAGAATGCTGAGTTGCATTAAAAGAACACTATACCTACTGTGAAGCATGGGGGTGGAAACATCATGCTTTGGGGCTGTTTTTCTGCAAAGGGACCAGGACGACTGATCCGTGTAAAGGAAAGAATGAATGGGGCCATGTATCGTGAGATTTTGAGTGAAAACCTCCTTCCATCAGCAAGGGCATTGAAGATGAAATGTGGCTGGGTCTTTCAGCATGACAATGATCCCAAACACACCGCCCGGGCAACGAAGGAGTGGCTTCGTAAGAAGCATTTCAAGGTCCTGGAGTGGCCTAGATCTCCAGATCTCAACCCCATAGAAAATCTTTGGAGGGAGTTGAAAGTCCAGCAACAGCCCCAAAATATCACTGCTCTAGAGGAGATCTGCATGGAGGAATGGGCCAAAATACCAGCAGCAGTGTGTGAAAACCTTGTGAAGACTTACAGAATATGTTTGACCTCTGTCATTGCCAACAAAGGGTATATAACAAAGCATTGAGATAAACTTTTGTTACTGAATAAATACTTATTTTTCACCATAATTTGCAAAAAAATTTATTAAAAATCCTACAATGTGATTTTCTGGATTTTTTTTCTCATTTTGTCTGTCATAGTTGAAGTGTACCTATTATGAAAATTACAGGCCTCTCATCTTTTTAAGTAGGAGAACTTGCACAATTGGTGGCTGACTAAATACTTTTTTGCCCCACTGTATATGCTATGAACTCAATTTATTGATGGCATCATTCAGATAGGCCAGCTAGGAGACACTTGAATTGCAGTCCTGATTGTGTTTTTGTTATGGCTGATCCAAGGCTGAGCACATATCCAAAGCCAGTGTGGCTTTCTAGCGGTCGTGTTAGCCCGGTGCTATTCCAGGGCTGAATGACTCATTAGCTTTGTGACTGCAATTATGTGAGGATTTCCAGACGCATGCGTTCCCTTTCCAACCTTTCATGAGATTAGTCGCTCAATCGAAACTAAGGGATTAAACGCCTCCTGTTTTGGCACACTGTGTCTCGCTCTGTTTGTGTGTATGTGTGTGTGTGTGTACGTGAGTGTGTGCATGCGTAACAACACCTTTTAACTGTGACTATATTCATGATATAGAACATCCCCTGGTCTCACACTTTACCCACTGAGTTGGACAGAAAACAGTGCATTTGCTTTTTCAGGGTGTATGTGGGTTTTATTTAGCCCGATGGCAGATCCGCTGACTTCCACTCTGCATTCACAATACTGCCAGGATGGCAAGGGAAGCTTGGTCCTTCAAGTTGTTCCTCTGCAGGCCCATCCTAGCTGTAGAGTGAGTTTGTCCTTCGATAAGGACAGTTTGATGCAGTTTCCTTGTAGTCACCCAGGAACAGTGTTTGATAGGATCACATCCTGCTGGCAGCTTTTTGATAGGGCCAACATGGATTAAGGCGGGACGAATGTATTCACACTGGGTTCCTATGAGTGGAGATGGAGGAGGCACAATGCCATTCCTTCCTTCCTCCCTCCATATTACACCTGCCGAGGCTTTTTAAGTCTTTTGCGTTTAATTTGTTCTTGTGTTTGTTTTTAGAAAGGTTTCGTTTCCATGGAAGACCTCGCGGTGAGATTGTGTAGTCTACCTGTGTCCTTGGATTGAGAAATAAACTCGCAAACGTTTCCCTCTTCTCTCACTTTCTGAAAACACACGGTAGAAGCTGATAGAGCGTGCTTGTGTGTGTGTGTGTAACTCACAAACGTTTCTCGCCCTTTCTGAAAACACATGGTAGAAGCTGATAGAGCGTGCTTGTGTGTGTGTGTATTCTCCACCTCTACAAACAGAGGACAACACCATGGCCAGACTTTGTTATTGAAAGCAGAAGCACTGTATCACTGTTTGTCAGCTCAACAGAACACAAGCTGCATATAGATGGACTGGACACGTGTCTGTGAATGAGTCTTTTCCTTTCACATTAAGATCCTCTAGGTATGGTTAAATCAGATGGTTTGTTCAAGGGCACTTGTGTCAAAGGCTCTTCTCTCTGCAGGTCAGCACCGGCCCACTTCAACCATATCATCAGAAATGTCGTTATATCATATGAATCCATGTGTTGTTCAAGATCTTTAATTGTATATGTACAGTGCATTCTGGAAAATATTCAGACCCCTTGACTTTTTCCACATTTTGTGACGTTACATTCTTATTCTGAAATTGATTAAATTATTATTTTTCCTCATCAATCTACACACAGTATCCCATATTGACAAAAGGAACACAGGTTTTTAGAAATGTTTGCAAATATACAGTACCAGTCAAAAGTTTGCACACACCTACTCATTAAAGGGTTTGTCTTTAGTTTAACTATTTTCTACATTATAGAACAATAGTGAAGACATCAACACTGTGAAATAACATATGGAATCAAGTAGTAACCAAAAAAGTGTAAAACAAATCTAAATATATGTTATATTTGAGATTGATCAAAGTAGCCTCCCTTTGCCTTGATGACAGCTTTGCACACTCTTGGCATTCTCTCAACCAGCTTCATGAGGTAGTCACCTGGAATGCATTTAAATTAACAGGTGTGCCTTGTTAAAAGTTAATTTGTGGAATTTCTTTCCTACTTAATGCGTTTGAGCCAATCAGTTTTGCTGTGACAAGGTAGGGTTGGTATACAGAAGATATTTGGTGGAAGACCAAGTCGTCCATATTATGGCAAGAATATGTGGGGGGACAGTGCTCCTGTGACAACAATTTTGGACCCCTTGTGGCCCCCCTAAATGTGGAGTATGAAATAATTTTTACATAACACATTTTTGCTATCATTCTTTTTTTTACATCCGTTATTAGAAAGTGGCAATGATGATTATGAACATGGTCTTTTGCCTGCTAATGCCTGAAGAAAACGATGACAACAATAACGTCTAATGTAACTGGCCCCTCTAACAGTACAACTGGCCCCAGCTTGGCCCCCCCAGTTGAAATGGTCTAGAACTGTCACTGGCAAGAACAGCTCAAATAAGCAAAGAGAAACGACAATCCATCATTACTTTAAGACATGAAGGTCAGTCAGTCCGAAAAATTTCAAGTGCAGTTGCAAAAGCCAAGTCCATATTATGGGTAGGTGTTGGGCTGGGCGGTATACCGTATTTTATGATATACCGGTATTGATGCAGGGACCGGTTTGGGGTTTTACTTTACCTTCTATACCGGTATTTGAATGTTTGGTTTGTTAAATGTGTAATGTAAATTTTTATAGTTTACTTCACTACTTGAGTGATCTCTCTCCGCTCTTTCTCTCCGTGCCACTTTCCACACAGACCTAGGCACGCCCCGCCCCCTTTCACTCAAGGAGCACATTTGATGGTCCTCAACCACGAGACACTTGTGTTTGGTCTGCATGATCAATGCAGCACATGCAACAATGTTGATGACAACAATGCTGTTTTCACGTTGCTTCTTAATATAAATCCACTAGTGTTCTATAATGACACTATTAGCTTGTGTTTCATACATCAGCAAACAGCTAGTTTGTCTTTTCTTAGCAAGTTGCCCAAAATCTTGTGAGACGCTAATTGTTAGCTGCTAATGCTAATAGCTAGCTAGCTAACTAATAAATGTACTGAGTAAGAGCTAATACAGCCTGATAATACCAGTGATGGTGTAGACCTAAATCAGCATGTTGTTTGTGCAACAATATCTTCTAAATCAATGAGGAATATGCAAAGCAAGAATACGTTAGCTACATGAAGTATTATACGATTATAGGGTCCCCTAGAAAACACCTATCAACACTTTAGTTCCTACCCTGTCACAATAACTCCTCCCTGGCATTTTAATTCATTGTCATCTCAAACAACACTATTCAAAGTGCACACTATTATATTCTAACTATAGAATTAGAATAGTCATTCTATTTCCATGATTACTACAGTTTTGCTCTAATTCTAAGTCAATTTGCAATTGCAACATTTGGTTAAAAATAAATCCTAAATTATTTGACCATATCAGGCAGCCCTACGTGGCAGTGTGTTAATTATTTCAATTGAGCAGTGATGTAAAGTACTTTCAAGTACTACTTAATTTTTGGGGGGGTGGGGGGGGTATCTGTAGTTTACTTTACTATTTTTTTTTTTTTACAACTTTTACATTTACTTCACTACATTCCTAAAGAAAATACTTTACTTTTTATGCCATACTTTTTCCCTGACACCTAAAAGTACTCGTTACACTTTGAATGCTTAGCAGGACAGGAAAATTGTCCAATTATATAATAGCCACGGATGTTCATTTCTTCTCCCCATTGTCTGAATCTGAGTACTTTCCCGATGATTTCTAGAACAGAAAAACATTCTAGCCGTTCTGATTGTTCTCAGAAACCAATGGATTGGGCCATTACTAGAACGGTGGCGGTTTGAACATTCGTAATTGGCTTTGATACTCTGATTGGTAGGAGATAATCTGATTGCTGATCACTTTGTTTTTTCCAACCTCCCTAATTTTGACTGAAGTATGTAGCGAACTATAGAGCAGCAAAATAATTCAATTTAAGTCAAAGAGCAAGCAATGTAGATGCACAGAGGTTAGGAAAAACCCTAGAAAGGCAGGAAACCTAGAGAGTACATGGCCATTTAGGCCAGATCGTTCTTTAATACATTTAAGTTGACGTTCGGTACAGTTTACAGTTCAGTTTTTGTTTTTGTTCTACCTTGTTATTTTTAGTGCTACATTAATATTGATTACTGTAATGTTGGTTTGGAGCTTGCAGGAAAGGTGGTGGCAGGGTTAGAGCATTGGACTAGTAACCGGAAGGTTGCAAGTTCAAATCCACGAGCTGACAAGGTACGAATCTGTCGTTCTGCCCCTGAACAGGCAGTTAACCTGAAAATAAGAATTTGGTCTTAACTGACTTGCCTAGTTAAATAAAGGTCAAATAAATAAAACAACATAAAAACAGTGAAACTTGAAACTAATGAGTTTACAATCAGATATGAAATATGTACCACTGTCCTAAAGCAATACACATCTTGCAAAGGCCAATTTCCTTGGTTTCCTCAACATTCCATTATTTGGAATTAAGTATCTTGTGACATTAATTCACATAATAATGCTCCCACAGAACTTCAGCTAGACTTGCACATAGTGCATCACACTTGCATCACAGTGTATAAAATAAATTGACCAACTTTCTCTTTTTTGTTTTTTAAGCGTTGGGGATACAAAAATGTAAAATTCAACATTCATAGTAGCCTACAGTACTTTATGTATCTATTCCTTTTCTTTTTATTCACAGGATATGAATGACTTCTCCCCGGTGTTTAGCCAAGCGCTGTACAAGGGCCTGGTGGCCCCCAACGCAGAGAAGGGAACGGTCATCGCCACTGTGTTCGCTGAGGACCAAGACCCTCCTGTGAGTTTCACTGATCTCTCTGTGACTAATGATTCATATCAAGATTAATATGTATTGGTTTTATAAAACAAAGTTTTTAAAAACTTTTTGGGGCCGGGGACCGCTTTTGTGATAGCAAATTCATCAGGGAACCCCTCAAAATTAGAACACAACTCAAGTGAGATAAAAAAATATACAATCCAAGGAGTTTCTAAACCGAGAGGCGCAACATCACAAGACTTCCGGGAACGCTTGTGAAACAGACCAAGCAGACCAGGCCAGTGTCAATGAGAGAAATAAAAAATGCTTCCTTATTTGTTCATTTTCTCAAGCTAAAGGCATAACCTAGATTCGAGTCAATGTCTTAAGTAGTTGAACATGTTATTACTCCAACCTCGTGAAAATATTCATTTTCGGCCTGCAAATGTGCTGTTCGGTGCAAGACGACCGTTACACCTGATGACATGCTTCTGCGCATGAGCTTAGATAGCCAACGTTCCCATGAAATCGCCTACAAGTGTGATCAGGGATTTCTATTGGAGAAACCGTTTCTTCCTTCTGTACTGTCTTTGGTTTTACTATGACCTCGGCAGTGCATTGCCAGTTGAACCCGGTGTCGGACCCTAGGAAGGAATATTTTAATGGCCCACCTCTTTCTCAGTTTTCAAGAAAAAAATTATGGGGCAGAGATATATTTTCTTGTTGCAGCTTTAACATTAATATCCTGAAATTCAAAAAATGTTCCATGAGGCAGAGAGAACTGCAGTTTTAAAGCTTAAATTATTGGTGGAGTACTGTAGATACCAATATCCCTATGAGCCTCCCAGGCCCATGTTGCCCAGGGTTAAGATCATAAATTGTAGAAACTTATTCCACTGTTCCCTTGGCCAAACATTTTTTAAATGTCCAATACACCCCTTCAAATTAGTGGATTCGAGCACGCAGCCATGCAATCTCCATAGACAAACATTTGCAGTAGAATGGCCCATAATGAAGAGCTCAGTGACTTTCAACATGGCACCGTCTTAGGATGCCACCTTTCAGTTTGTCAAATTTCTGCCCTGCTAGAGTGGTAAACAGTAAGTGCTGTTATTGTGAAGTGGAAACGTCTAGGAGCAACAAAGTTTCAGCTGCGAATTGGTAGTCCACACAAGCTCACAGAACGGGACTGGCGAGTTCTGAAGCTTCTAGAGCAAAAAGTGTGTGTCCTCGGTTGCAACACTCACTGCTGAGTCCCAAACTGCCTCTGGAAGCAACGTCCGCACAAGAACTGTTCGTCGGGAGCTTCATGAAATGGGTTTCCATTGCCGAGCAGCCACACACAAGCCTAAGATCACCATGCACAATGCCAAGCGTCGGCTGGAGTAGTGTAAAGCTCGCCGCCATTGGACTCTGGAGCAGTGGAAATGCGAGTGATGAATCATGCATCACCAGCTGATAGTCCGATGGACGAATCTGGGTTTGGCAGATGCCAGGAGAACGCTACCTACCCGAATGCATAGTGCCAACTGTAAAGTTTGGTGGAGGAGGAATAATGGTCTAGGGCTGCTTTTCAAGGTTCAGGCTAGGCCTCTTAGTTCAATTAAAGGGAAATCGTAACGCTACAGCATACAATGACATTCTAGACGATTCTGTGTTTCCAACTTTATGGGAATAGTTTGGGAAAGGCCCTTTCCTGTTTCGTTATGACAATGCCCTGTGCACAAAGCGAGGTCCATACAGAAATGGTTTGTAGACAACAGTGTGGAGGAACTTGATTGGCCTGCACAGATCTCTGATCTCAACCCAATCGAACACCTTTGGGATGAATTGGAATGCCGACTGCGAGACAGGTCTAATCGCCCAACATCCGTCCCCGACCTCACTAATGCTCTTGTGGCTGAATGGAAGCAGGTCCTCGCAGCAATGTTCCAACATCTAGTGGAAAGCCTTCCTAGAAGATTGGGAGGCTGTTCTAGCAGCAATGGTGGGGAAGGGGCATCTCCATATTAAAGGGAAATGGAACACTTTGGGAAGTAAATCTAAACAAAGAGATGTATTCAATCCATTAACAATAAACATGTGCATTAAACACAAAAACATCTCTATATTTAGTATTTTGATTGCCGACAAGGTTTATTTGAGCTATGGTCAGCGGCATTTTAAATTGCCATAGTAACGACCGACGCCAGTGCATCACTGGCAGGAATCAGCAAATTGTCTGTGGTATTGAGAGTGAATCGAAGAACAGGATCTGCAGACAGCACTTCGCGGAGGCAGACTTCGAGATGAATGGCACTTTCGATGCGGCAACCGGGAGTTTCCGAATGGAGAGGAGTCATAGGCCCACGTTGAAGCCCTCTGCTTACGCCTCCGTTTGACATTTAGAGGGTTATGGTGTAGGGGTTCCCGACCGACCATCATCAAAAGCAACTGAGCGGAGGAGGCGACGCGAGTCAATGCAATGGAGCCCCAGAGGTAACGTTAACCGGTCATGACTGTTGTTGGCTAGGCTAGCGTTAGACACTGGACAACTTTGTTGCAACTCTAGTTGAAGGTAACTAGCTAATTGCGTCTGAAGTGTTTTGTGTTACACCTCCCAGCAAATAACGTTAGCAAGCAACTCAACTGCAACTACAATTGCAACAGAGTTTATCCGTGTACTCCAGTTATTAGGTAAAGTTAGTTACTGTAGCTAGCTTCCACCTCAAATAGTCAAGTACTGTAATACATGTTGTTGACAGATTTGTTTTTGTAATGTTTTGTTAGCTCCACCTCATTAGCTAGACAGAAGTTGACATACCTAATGTTTGCTGAAGTGTGTGTGTGTGTGTGTGTGTGTGTGTGTGTGTGTGTGTGTGTGTGTGTGTGTGTGTGTGTGTGTGTGTTGACAAAGCATACAACAGGTAGCTTGTTAATGCCAACTGATGTGGGTTCAGTTGTCTTAACAAAACGTTTGTTAATGTTTCTTTTCAAGATGACATCTTCATCCCTGAAAATGTTTTAATCCTGGATGGGGACTGTGCAGGAGGCAGGTGGTACATGCAAATACATGTTATGTCTAAGGCTATTGTCTATTTCAAGTATTTGCAGTGACTCTTGAATATAACTATAGCCTAATAAATGCCTTAATTGTTTTCTACCAACAGGAAAGAATGGTTAGTACAGCATGCCAAACTGACCAGAGTGTTCCTGTGCTGCGGTGGAGAAGAGGTCCACCGGGACCATCACTAAAGAGCTCAGGGCCCAGCTAGATTGAGCTCACGATCATCAGTATACAAACGAGTCCTGCCCCTATACGCCACAGATGGAGCTGACGGAGAGTGAGATCAGTGAACTCGCAGAATCACAATCATCACAGTGCAAACTAAGATATACTATCAATCACTGGGGGAGCGGGATGGTGTTCCGAAAATGGAGAAGGAGCAGGCCATTCAACAGCGAATTCAAAGATACACCCCTACATAAAGGGAATCAGAGTGGAATTGTTTTTCCACCTGAGGTGGTCCTGAGGTGTTGAACTGTTGCACCCTCTATAACCACTGTGGTTATTATTTTGATGTAAAAAAGGATTTTGTCAAATATATTTGATTGATTGTTTGCTCTGCTGGATGCTGTGTATCCACTAATTGTCTGAGTGATGGGACATTTTTATAGTATCTGTAACATATTTTGGTGTGTATTTAATCTGCATCTTAACTTCTTAAAGTGGCAATCAGCAGTAGAAACAATAACAAAGGTACTCCCTGCTCCTCTTTTGGTAAAAAGCTAAGGGATTGGGCTGGAGAAATGTAACCACTCTCAAATTTATAGACAGAGCTGTAGATGCGAAGACTGACCTATGATCTATGACATCAAAATTGTAATCTTGTTTCTATGATCTGTTTCCACTACCATGTGCCCAGTTCGCTTTGGATAAAGGCGTCTGCTAAATGGCATATATTATTCATGTCTACTTTGACTCTGACTAGCTGCCCATTGTAGTTACTATTCCTTTCCTATAGATGGAGGCCAAAGCTAGTTGAAGTCACTACTCTAGCGACAGGGGTACGGGATTAGTGCACACTGAAAGTAGTTTTATCTGCAAAGCAAGTTTTTCTGGTTACGCTTGAACCTGTTGTTATAGTGAACAAGCTAACTAATACTATTTTTACATAAGGCGCAGGCATTAGGTCTATGTCTTACGCTAGGCTAGATTTACCAAATGAACTGGTTTTATTCAAACTTTTGCTCAATGCCTTTGCTTCTGGCTATGCACACTTTATGGAAGAAACGACACACGCAGAGACCTCGTCCAATTCTCTCTTGTGCCCATAGGGTGAGCTGGCGATAAACTGCCAACCTATATGCTCTGCAATCCAAAAAAAGCAAAGTTAGTCTGATACCGAAACGAAATCACAATGTATTTATAAAGAGCACGCCCCATTATTGGTTAGAATGAGATTTCATGAATCATGATGCTGTCTGCGATTGGAACTCTAGTCGTCTAATCTAAAGGTAAATGTGTTACCAACGCGCCAAACAGCGCTGATGATAAACATCGTTATAGGATACTGATTATATATACTGAGCACCGACACATCCAATAAATATATCGCAACCAAGACAGATCGACAGGAACCTCTGACTGGATGTAATACAGCCACCATCCAGACAGATTGACAGGAACCACTGACTGGATGTAATACAGTCACCATCCAGACAGACTGACAGGAACCACTGACTGGATGTAATACAGTCACCATCCAGACAGATTGACAGGAACCTCTGACTGGATGTAATACAGTCACCATCCAGACAGATTGACAGGAACCACTGACTGGATGTAATACAGTCACCATCCAGACTGACTGGATGTAATACAGTCACCATCCAGACAGATTGACAGGAACCTCTGACTGGATGTAATACAGTCACCATCCAGACAGATTGACAGGAACCACTGACTGGATGTAATACAGTCACCATCCAGACAGATTGACAGGAACCACTGACTGGATGTAATACAGCCACCATCCAGACAGATTGACAGGAACCACTGACTGGATGTAATACAGTCACCATCCAGACAGATTGACAGGAACCTCTGACTGGATGTAATACAGTCACCATCCAGACAGATTGACAGGAACCACTGACTGGATGTAATACAGTCACCATCCAGACAGATTGACAGGAACCTCTGACTGGATGCAATACAGCCACCATCCGCTGGGATTTTGTGCTGTATCACCACCATCTCTCTACAACACACACACTCCTACTCTAGCCATTACCTGGCAGCATCCCCACTCACACCAGTTTGTGTTTGCCTACGCCGACCCTCTAGCTGAGGTGTTTCAGGCGGCATATCCTTGTTGTCACAGCTACAAGAACAAACTCTTTGATCTGGGGCAACGATCGGCTCAAACATGAACGTCTTCAGTAGGTTTATTGGCTCCCTAACTAACATTATTTCATTCTCAGACTCGGAGCGACTCGGTAAATTCAGCCATTTTTGTGAGTTCCAAAATGTTCTCTCCTGCCAGTGACGCAACAATGCCAATATGATGATTTACAGTTCGCCGTCGTTCTAAATCATAGTGTTTCCATTCCCCTTTAATGCCCATGATTTTGGAATGAGATGTTCGATGAGCGGGTGTCCACATACTTTTGGTCGTGTAGTGTATATGCAGTGCTTCTGTGGACCCCACTTTGAGAACCCCTGTTAAAGAGAACAGCGATTTCCACCGCTTAAGGCATCACAGCTGATTACACAAACTATTGTTTATTACACAGCATAGGGAAATACAGCACTACCAGCAAAAACCAATGTTCTCTTCGTAAAAATAGCTACCTGATTGTGTTGCATCTGTTCTGTTCCCACAGTTGTCATAATGTGATGATTATTTCTGTTGAGTATGTTAAACAACACACTCTTCCAGTCTCACCCTTCTGTTTATCTGTCTCTGTCTTCATTGGCTTTGCCATGGCTGAGCAGTTCCACACCGACTTCCTGGAATATGCTTTTTCTTTTGCCTGGCTGCAAACCAGAGGAATGAAATTACACCATACAGCACCATCATTTTGACACCCTGTTGCACTCAGAAATGATTTCCCTATCACAGGCGAGGCTGTACAGGGGCGGGGTGAAATCAGTATAGGTTTTTGTAATGCCTCACACCGCACTCAGCTAACTTTTACTGCTTCCCGTTCGCTCTGTCAATAGGGCAACAAGGCCATTACGATAAAGCAAAGACACATTTGCAATCTAATAAATGCTAGAGAACAAGGTTATTTTGTCCCCCAAAAAATGTGGTTCAGCTTCATCAACCCTATGCCAAAGGAAGGTGGGTTTATTGGCGGTGCAATCACCTAAATATTTTATAGCCCCGTAGGTGAGTCAGTATTCTACCTCACATGCTCCCTCTCTTTTCTTTTCTTTTGAGATTGGAGTTGTTTTTCATTATAACAAGTGCTCAGCATAGTTACATCATGTCTTGAGGTCTGTTGTCTATTTTCTAACCTGGTCTGTATCCCTCTCTTTCCTTTCTCTCCCTGGCAGTCTCTTTGGCAAGGATTTTTATTCAATTGAATGACATGCCTTTTTTTATAGTCTGCATCATTATATTTGACTCTTGTGTGAATTGTGTCCATCTAAAACATTGCAGCCATCAGACACAATCCTCATCTGACGCTTCTCGAATCTATCTGCTCGTTATACCCTCCCGGGGGTCTGGAGAAACGGACAGTAATTGTAGACTGGACTGGAACTTGGTGTGAAAGGACCTCCTGCTGGCTGTGTTCCCTCCAGGGTAGAGGGCCTCCGTGGTGTTTGTAGCAGAGGAACAGTACACGTCCCTGGGGTTCACTCTGAGCCTATCAATCACAATCGTGTGGATCTGAACATTTCACACAACATAGTTAACCTGCACTCTCTGTGCATGTGTCTGTCAGACATGTCTGTCTGTCTGTCTGTCTGTCTGTCTGTCTGTCTTTCTGTCTGTCTGTCTGTCTGTCTGTCTGTCTGTCTGTCTGTCTGTCTGAGAGCACAGTAACAAGTGGGCTGTAGTTGTGCCTCCTTTCCACAGCAGAGCTGATGAGGGAAACAGGGACGGAGAACAGAAATGGAATTCAATCTCTGACATGAACTGTTCTGTGTTTTGGGCTGCACCATACAGTTCAAAACACTTATTCAAATGTTCATTTCGACTTGATTCCATGCAGAGACAAAGGCTGAGAATACAAAGGCATATACGGAAGCGTCTCATCTTATTGCTTACTAGAACTGAAGGAAATCAATTAGAGAAGTGTAATGAATACCTATTATTAAAGTCCTCGGGGCTCCCGAGTGGCGCAGCGTTCTGAGGCACTGCATCTCAGTGTTAGAGGTGTCACTACAGACCCTGATTCGATTCCAGGCTGTAAAACAAAACACTTTTTTTGAGGGCCTCTTCTTAAAAGAGGAGGATCCCATCAGCTTTCTATAGGCTAAGCTTACTATATTTGTTTATCAACTTTTTAATATTAATAAGCACATTGCTTTTCTTTACAACAGTAGCATAGCCTACCTGGCTGGCACAAAAATTAACCACGGGGAAAGCATCCTCCATTCGCTATATACAGTGCCTTGCGAAAGTATTCGCCCCCCTTGAACTTTGCGACCTTTTGCCACATTTCAGGCTTCAAACATAAAGATATAAAACTGTATTTTTTTGTGAAGAATCAACAACAAGTGGGACACAATCATGAAGTGGAACGACATTTATTGGATATTTCAAACTTTTTTAACAAATTAAAAACTGAAAAATTGGGCGTGCAAAATTATTCAGCCCCCTTAAGTTAATACTTTGTAGCGCCACCTTTTGCTGCGATTACAGCTGTAAGTCGCTTGGGGTATGTCTCTATCAGTTTTGCACATCGAGAGACTGAAATTTTTTCCCATTCCTCCTTGCAAAACAGCTCGAGCTCAGTGAGGTTGGATGGAGAGCATTTGTGAACACTGCTTTCAGTTTTTTCCACAGATTCTCGATTGTATTCAGGTCTGGACTTTGACTTGGCCATTCTAACACCTGGATATGTTTATTTTTGAACCATTCCATTGTAGATTTTGCTTTATGTTTTGGATCATTGTCTTGTTGGAAGACAAATCTCCGTCCCAGGCTCAGGTCTTTTGCAGACTCCATCAGGTTTTCTTCCAGAATGGTCCTGTATTTGGCTCCATCCATCTTGCCATCAATTTTAACCATCTTCCCTGTCCCTGCTGAAGAAAAGCAGGCCCAAACCATGATGCTGCCACCACCATGTTTGACAGTGGGTATGGTGTGTTCAGGGTGATGAGCTGTGTTGCTTTTACGCCAAACATAACGTTTTGCATTGTTGCCAAAAAGTTCCATTTTGGTTTCATCTGACCAGAGCACCTTCTTCCACATGTTTGGTGTGTCTCCCAGGTGGCTTGTGGCAAACTTTAAACAACACTTTTTATGGATATCTTTAAGAAATGGCCTTCTTCTTGCCACTCTTCCATAAAGGCCAGATTTGTGCAATATACGACTGATTGTTGTCCTATGGACAGAGTCTCCCACCTCAGCTGTAGATCTCTGCAGTTCATCCAGAGTGATCATGGGCTTCTTGGCTGCATCTCTGATCAGTCTTCTCCTTGTATGAGCTGAAAGTTTAGAGGGACGGCCAGGTCTTGGTAGATTTGCAGTGGTCTGATACTCCTTCCATTTCAATATTATCGCTTGCACAGTGCTCCTTGGGATGTTTAAAGCTTGGGAAATCTTTTTGTATCCAAATCCGGCTTTAAACTTCTTCACAACAGTATCTCGGAAATGCCTGGTGTGTTCCTTGTTCTTCATGATGCTCTCTGCGCTTTTAACGGACCTCTGAGACTATCACAGTGCAGGTGCATTTATACGGAGACTTGATTACACACAGGTGGATTGTATTTATCATCATTAGTCATTTAGGTCAACATTGGATCATTCAGAGATCCTCACTGAACTTCTGGAGAGAGTTTGCTGCACTGAAAGTAAAGGGGCTGAATAATTTTGCACGCCCAATTTTTCAGTTTTTGATTTGTTAAAAAAGTTTTAAATATCCAATAAATGTCGTTCCACTTCATGATTGTGTCCCACTTGTTGTTGATTCTTCACAAAAAAATACAGTTTTATATCTTTATGTTTGAAGCCTGAAATGTGGCAAAAGGTCGCAAAGTTCAAGGGGGCCGAATACTTTCGCAAGGCACTGTAAGTGCATAGATAATGGTCCATTCTAAATCAAAACTAATTTCACACATACTGTATATTATTTAGTAGGGCTGGGCGATATGACGATATATATTGTGTGATGATAGAAAAATGTCTATCGTTTCATATTATGCTCTATTGTTTATTTCATTGTGTCGCAAATCACACTCTTTACGGCAATATTTTTTTCAAGTTACAGTATTTCCTTTATAACATTTTTAATGACATCACAAAATAACAACCGAAATTACATTATTATTCTTTAGATCGCCTCTTACCATTCCCCAAGTTCTATGTTAGAAATATTGTTCCAGTATTCACTCCAGAACGTGCTAACGTTTCAGCTGGAAAATGTCTGTGAAAGAAAGGCACATTCCTGTGTGAATTTGGAGAGGGCTGTTCTCTCCTTGATTTACAACACAGTGTGGGCTGTCAACCCCCCACCAGCTTCCTTCTCCCTCCTCTGTGGGTGAAAGTGGGTCTGGCTGAACTTATTTATTGCAAAGCTGATCTGACCTATTTGGATCCTTACAGGACAGTAAGGACAGTTAGCTTGCGAGCCAGCCAGCTAACGTTAGCTAGCTAGCTAACAGTACTCTTTAACTTGAAATTAAAACAACTTTCTGACAAAATTTGAAATATGTAATATCTGAACATGTAGTTAGCTAGACTATCTTATCCGAATACATGGATGGATGCTTCTCCCTCTCTGTCACGGATGCCATGGTTGCCTTAGTTTGAAGATGTAATCCGGAGACAGGTGTTTTATACAACAGCCTTCTTTGTGTTCTCTTTTCGACTCCGTCTGCATATTTGCAATCAAACGGCAGAATATCATACTCTAATTCCACTGTGCATTCCACTGATTGCAAAACTTTCAAAACTAGAACTTTCAGTTCTACTATGTAATATCTTTCAAAAAGTTATGTTAGAAAGGATTACCTACATATACTGAGCAGCTCATGTTATAGACAGAAGCATGCTACATGCCAGACTAATCTGAACTCATCTCTCGGCTTGTCCAGCCCACCCATTAACTCAGGCAATCATGGCTAGGGAAGGCTCCTCACTTTTTCTGTGGCTTAACCAACTAGGCTCGTAATAAATTATATATATAATTGTATTTGTATTTACAGATTGCATACAAGTTTGATATTAAGGCACATGAAAGTTCCTGAAGGTATTTCTGCCAAAACAAATTTTTATACACATTTTAAAAAGTTTACGTTCAAATGGCTCTCCTGTGAAGTAGTGACACATGACACGCCTAGTTTCTTGAAAATAGTCACATATAAAATAATACAAAATAATGCCACGGTATTCTAAGCAGATCTTGTCTGCTAAATTAACTAGTGTAGCCCACAGCCATATGCAATAGCCACAACAGGACCTAACATAAGGACAACTCTGAGTATGCAATTCTGTTCTTCTGAAATAGACTACATTTTCTTCATATCATGTTTCTTTAGACCTGTCTAAAATACATAATGGATTCATTGTGAAGGTGTTGGCTATATCACATTTCTTTATGAGACTTTTTAAAATGTAGAAGTTTCAAAGGTCTGCATCAGTGGCTTGTTGGCTATGCGTGGAAGTCACAAGATACCAAACGTGTTTATGTAAATAATAACGGTTAATTACCG
This sequence comes from Oncorhynchus clarkii lewisi, assembly GCF_045791955.1. Taxonomy (NCBI): domain Eukaryota; kingdom Metazoa; phylum Chordata; class Actinopteri; order Salmoniformes; family Salmonidae; genus Oncorhynchus; species Oncorhynchus clarkii. The sequence goes on from NC_092147.1 coordinate 71,364,624, forward strand.
TGTAACCGGCAGCTGTTTGCTTGACAATCACCAGCTGACAAAATTTTATGACCGCCACAGCCCTAGTCCCAACATACATTTCTTAGATGTCAAAGTGGTAAATATCTCCATTTTTGGTGAGTGTTTTCCCCAGCAGAAGGCATAAAATATTTATGGTCTGTGAGCAAAAAGCCAGACAAGGGGAGTTGCTGTAAACCTGAAAGCACTAGTAGATATAGTAAGATGTTACTGTATCTACAGTCAAGGCAATCCACATAGTACTGCTGTCTTGGAACCAGTATGAGACCTGCCATTGAATGTCAAATGTGTAAACTGGAAATGTTGATAGTGAACTGCACAGTTTATAGGGGAAGGGAAATCGGGGAGAGGACATAATCTCATTTTTATAAATGTTTATTTTAAATAGGTGCATGGTCTCTGATCCTGAGGGCTTGTTTGGCCTTTCAACTCACACTGCAGTGGCCAAATAGCCTGGGGTTCTACTTCTTAGTAATATTTCAAAGTCAAAGCTTGGCCTTACATGTTAAGGAACAGCATATGACTGGAGTTGGAATCCGAAATGGTGTGCCTTTATTGGTTGCCCTTGGGCAAGATACCGTACTTAGCCTATGCCATTATGTTCAACTGAAATACAAATTCAGACAGAATGCTGACACTTTTGTTACAATATTTGGTAGGTGCAGTGTGCAGTTGCCAAACAAAAATAAATTTGGTTTCTGTTCTTATTATGCTCAGTTTGGATCTAACACAAATGCCGTATTCTACGCACACAGCCTGGATGTTACACACATGCCCCTCAGTGTATCCGTAAGCTCTCTCTGATGATTTCTCACAACCTTCGGCAGATGTATTTGTGTGAGTAAACCACCCAAGGGATCTAACATCTCTAACCCCCGCATTTGCTCAGTTCTGCCCAGTTTGACTCTACAGCACAGAAAACCCATTAGGCTTTCTCAAGTCCCGCATTCTCAGTTCTGCTGAAGACCACTGAAGTATTATCTTCTATTAGAAGACAGTAAGAAAAAAAAGTTTTGGGGGGGATGTGGAGCTTGAAAGTGGTATAATTGAAAAAGATAGTTATGAGATAATCAGCTATCTGAAAGCATTATTAATCTTAATTAAAGGGTCATATTAAAGTCCCAGCTTTCATCAATACCTTAAAGTGGATTTGATTTGGGGATGGAGGGATAGGGTGGGTGTTATTTAACCCCAAGAGATGATGGGTTCATCAATGAATACAGTAAAGGGTAATGTGATGAGCTGTCCTCCTACTGGTAATAAGGAGATGAGACTATGTCGTGTAGTCACAGTGTAGCAGAGGTAGTTCATCGAGGTTCACTTGCATGGAGAGTACCTGCCGGAGACAATAGCGAAGTCGGAAAACACACCCACGAGTCATATTCACGACCTAGGTTCGTGACCCGGTCAGGGGAATTGGGGATCCGTTAGCTTCTCAAGCTACTGTAGAGTTAGAGTAAAGCAAACTGTAAGTCAGTTCTTTCAGACTACTTCAACCCACCTGTGTAAAAATACTAATAAAATATCATAGCATCACTGCTGTCCCCTTGAGCAATATACAAAATCAAAAGTAAAAATATTTGTGTTTTTTTATTTAACTTTTATTTAACTAGGCAAGTCAGTTCAGAACAAATTCTTATTTATAATTACGACCTACCAAAAGGTGAAAGGCCTCCTGCGGGGACAGAGGCTGGATTAAAAATAAAAATAAAAATATAGGACAAAACACACATAAAGAGCAGTTCACTCACCTAACATGTCTGTCTTGCCCCTGTGTTTCTGTCCCAGGGTACTCCAGCCAGTCTGGTGCGTTACAGAGTGGACGAGGACCAATCACCTTACAGCGGTAGCATCTTTGACGTGGAGAAGGGATCTGGGAGGGTCATCACCAGGGTCAACCTCAACGAACAGCCCAGCGTCACCTTCAAGGTATTATGATGATGATGATGGATGATTTGTATAGTACAGTTGCACTTTAAGATCTAATGCAGACCAGTGGGTCAGAAACGTGCACAGATTAAATCATACTGTGTCTTTCTTTCCTTTTTATATATATATATACTGTATATACACACACACACTGCCGGTCAACAGTTTTAGAACACCTACTCATTCAAGATTTTTTGTTTATTTTTACAATTCTTTACATTGTAGAATAATAGTGAAGACATCAAAACTATGAAATAACACATGGAATCGTGTAGTTACCAACAAAGTGTTAAACAAATCAAAATATATTTTATATTTGAGATTCTTCAAAAAGCCACCCTTTGCCTTGATGACAGCTTTGCACACTCTTGGCATTCTCCCAACCAGCTTCATGAGTTAGACACCTGGAATGCATTTCAATTAGCACTTGTGCATTCTAAAAAGCACATTTATGGAATTTCTTTCCTTCTTAATGTGTTTGAGCCAATCAGTTGTGTTGTGACAAGGTAGGCGGGTATACAGACGATATCCCTATTTGGTGAAAGACAAAGTCCATATTGTGGCAAGAACAGCTCAAATAAGCAAAGAGAAACGACAATCCATCATTAACTTAAGACATGAAGGTCAGTCAATCTGAAAAATTTCAAGTGCAGTCGCAAAAGCCATCAAGCGCTATGATGAAACTGGCTGTCATTGGGACCACCACAGGGATGGAACACCCAGAGTTACCTCTGCTGCAGAGGATAAGTTCATTAGAGTTACCAGCCTTAGAAATTGCACCCAAATACATGCTTCACAGAGTTCAAATAACAGACACATCTAAAAAATAAATTATTCAGAGGAGACTGAATGAATCAGGCCTTCATGGTCAAATTGCTGCAAAGAAAACAATAGAAAGGACACCAATAATAAGAAGAGACTTGCTTCGGCCAAGAAACACGAGCAATGGACATTTAACCGATAAAAATTTGTCCCTTGGTCTAGAGTCCAAATTGGAGATTTTTGGTTCCAACCGCAGTGTCTTTGTGAGACACGTTGTGGGTGAACAGATGATCTCTGCATGTGTATTTCCCACCGTGAAGCATGGAGAAGAAGGTGTTATGGTGTGGGGTTGCTTTTCTGGTGACACTGTCTGTGATTTATTTACAATTCACACTTAACCAGCATGGCTACCACAGCATTCAGCAGTGATACGCCATCCCATCTGGTTTGGGCTTAGTGGGACAATCATTTGTTTTTCAACAGGACAATGACCCAACACACCTCTAGGCTGTGTAAGGGCTATTTGACCAAGAAGGAGAGTGATGTAGTGCTGCATCAGATTACCTGGCCTCCACAATATCCCGACCTCAAACAAACTGAGATGGTTTGGGATGAGTCGGACGGCAGAGTGAAGGAAAAGCAGCCAACAAGTGCTCAGCACATATGGGAACTCCTTCAAGACTATTGGAAAAGCATTCCTCATGAAACTGGTTGAGAGAATACCAGAGTGTGCAAAGCTGTCATCAAGGCAAAGGATGGCTATTTGAAAAATCTTAAATATAAAATATATGTTGATTTGTTTAACACTTTTACTACTACATGTGTTATTTTGTAGTTTTGATGTCTTCACTATTATTCTACAATGTAGAAAATAGTAAAAATAAAGAAAAACCCTTGAATGAGTAGGTTTTCTAAACCTTTTGACCGGTAGTGTATATATTTTTTGTGAGTCTTAAAGTACACATGTACTGTACACCTTTCCTCACGTACTGTACGGAAATAGTGTACATTATCTGTGCACTTTATTATTAGTTCTAATTGGTCAAAACGGTGCACATATTGAGCTAATGGACTCTTTATGGAACCTTCTCACAATACCTTCATCGTGTCCTTATTCATCAGGCCATTGCACAGACTCCACCTGTGACTAAACCAATATGTGCATGCATATTAAGTTCCTGACATTATACTCCCACAGAAGGTCATCTGAGTGTATGTGGAGCTGACCTCAGCTCAGTGTAACCTTGGCAGCGAACGGGAGGAGCATGTTGCTGAAGGATATTAGGTTGTAATAAGGACAAACTCTCTCTCTTTCGCTCTGACTCTGTCTTGCTTTCTGTCTCTGTCTCGTCTCCCCGGTCTAAGAATGTTGGGTCGATAGATTCATACACTCTCTCTGGGTGGGTTGGAGCTTGGTTCCCAGGCCTGTTCCCAGGCCATTTCAAACTTCTCTGTTATTCATTGTCATGCATGCAGAAACAGCTGGCGACCAGGCAATGTGGTTTGATTCAAGAAGAAATCAGTAATGTGTGTGTGTGCTTGTGTGTGTGTGTCCTCTCAGTTGGTGGTGATAGCGTTTGACGATGGAGAGCCAGTGAAGGAGAACCGAACCCTGGTGGAGATCACTGTCCTCCAGCCCTCCAGGATCCCCATCTTCACTCAGGAGGAGTACAGGTAACACACACACGCACGTGCTTACACACGCACGCTCAAACGCATGTGTGCACACTCACTTGAATATTACCATATTACCATATTACCATATATATATCTTACTTATATACAGCTCATTACTCAAAGCTGCAGGCAGGGCTGGGTAGGTTACTTTCTAAATGTAATCCATTACCTTTCCAAAATTGTAATCAGTAATGTAACTTTTGGATTACCCAAATTATGTAACGTAATCTGATTACTTGTTGATTTCTTTCCCTTTAAGAGGCATTAGAAGAAGACACAAAGGACCCAACAATTTTATATGTTATATTGTTATGTACACCAGATAGGTCCAGTGAAATGTGTTGTTTTACAGGATGAGCCATAGTAGTACAGCATCCCTAGTGCAAATGAGGGTTAAGTGCCTTGCTCAAGGGCACATCAACAGATTTTGCACTTTGTCGGCTCGGGTATATACGAACCAGCAACATTTTGGTTACTGGCCCAATGCTTTAACCGCTATGCTACCTGCCGGCCTACGTTTTGGAGGGTCATCATAGTCGCCTCTGACTCGTTCAGGCAATTTAAACTTGAGCCTTTTTTTCAATGCTGCATTGAATTCTCATAATGTATTTTGTTCCGCAAACATCTTTTCTGAATTGAAACGTAATCCAAAGAAGTTAACGTCTAGTTTTTTCAAATGTATCTGTAATTTGATTACAATATTTTTTGTTGGTAATATAACTGATTTACAGATAGTTGATTTGTAATAAGATTTAATCAGTTGCTCCCCAATCCTGGCTGCTTGGTAGGTTTATCTGGTGTTGAGCAGAAACGCAACAACACCTCAACAGACACAAGCACACCTTACACACCAGGTCACATCCTCCCTCCCTCACCAGGCCTTGGTAAATATTAAAAAAACATTTTGAATAATGCATCCGCCAGCTTCAATTACATTTTGTTTGGCCCTGAGTTGACTATATATTATTTAAAACAGTTATTATTATGTGATTACATTAGCCCATGCTTGTGTCTCATCATGGGTGATGTACACAATGTGAGATGATGTATAAATATTTGTGAAGACAAGGGTTGTTCAGAGCAGGTTGTAAAAGATTTTCCTCGTATGCCGACTTTATGAGTGGTATAAATATTAAGGAGTGCTCGGAGCCAGAGGCTGCTGTAAACCACAACATTCGTTTTTCTTGGAGGGCAAAGCAGAGTTTCCCCTGAGTTTATTAAGAGAGTCTTTTAGCCAGATTACATTTTAAATACGTTGAACTGACAGGATAGTGGTGGACGGGGATCATGACTTCTCTAGCAGGGCTGGATCGCAGCGAGGCACAGCCCAGCCTGAGTTTGCCATAATGATATGTTGAAGGAGGGATTTGTATATATTTATTTCAATTATTATTAGCATTGTGGCTGGAGCAGGATTGAGAAAGTCTTGGTTTTGACGAGATATTGCAGCTTCTCTGAGTGTGAGATACACCAACTCTGACATTCATCAAATGTTTTTTTTGTATGCTAATATTGAACAGCAGGTGGTATTAGCTGTGAGGTACCAGTCAGTGTATTATGTATCCTACTGTCCCTTGGAGCTTATTAAGTAAAGCTTGTTAGCAGCGAATTGATTTCTAACTGCGTTTGTCAGTCATGGCATAGAATCATGGCAAAATGTGTGATTTCTAATAGAGTTGGACATGCCTTGCTCACATTAGGGAGAGCATTTCATAAGGTCAGCTCATACTGTCGAGCTTCTGTTTTGTGCTCACTTTACAGTAGTTGCTCGATCTTGTGTAAACTGTATGTCAGAAAGTGCTGTGTGCGTCTGTCTGTCTGTCTGTCTGTCTGTCTGTCTGTCTGTCTGTCTGTCTGTCTGTTGTGTACTATGTTTATAACTACGTGCATTCACTATTAGGAATGTGTGTGTGTGTGTGTGTGTGTGTGTTCTGTTTCTTTTCCCGTGCTCATGTTCTCTCTATTCCAGGCATTATCTTATGATTGATCAATGCAATATACATTCCCAGGGGTGTGTCTGATGAAGGGCCTTAGATTAGCTTGTGAATGAGTGTTATGTCCTACACACACAGAAGGTTAGGATGGCTGGCACGGCACCCCTGTTGGGCGTAGCATTGCTGATGCTTACCATCCACGGCGACAGCCCCAACATAAATGATGACCCATAAAAACATTAGCCAGGTGCTAGCTCTTCCCTGCTGTACAGGAGCGCACCAAGAGGGCCTCCAATCTGGTCTTCACCTCCCTACTGGACAATAGAGTGCTCCATCTTTCCTCCTCGCTTCATCTTCCTCTCTCTAAGGATCCTTCACAATACAAATCATGCTCTACACGTCCACAGAAGATGCTGTTTGTCTAACCAAAGCCCGTTAGCGGTAGCAGCAATCAGGAAGGCTGTGCCAAAAGCTCCACAACACACAATTAAAACAGTTATGTGGCTGGCTTAATGCTTTCAGGGTTTTATTGTTAGTCCCCTCCATCTGTTTTGGGGAGATGAACATCTCCCAGTCATGGTTGGAGAAAACAAATGGCACGTACAGTACAGTATTGTACTGTTGCACATTGTACCTTGGCTTTCAAAATAAATAAAAAATAATAACCTTTATTTAACCAGGCAAGTAAGTTAAGAACAAATTCTAATTTACAATGGCGGCCTACACCGGGCAAACCCGGACGACACTGGGCCAATTGTGCGCCGCCCTATGGGACTCTCAATCACAGCCGGTTGTGATACAGCCTAGATTCAAACCAGGGTGCCTGTAGTGACCTCTGCACCACTTGGAAGCTTGTGTTGTTGAAATTCTGAGCACCAGTTTGTTTGTTTATAATACTACATGTAACGTTAATTACAGAAGTCTTACAACAATTAGGCTACACCATCTGCAATGATACACTGTGTACAGTAGAGTTGAAAAATTGACAGATTCCTTCATTTTATACTCAAGTTTAAATAACAATGGAATGCATGAACAGTAAGTTTATATTTATGTAATGTGTTAATGTAATGATGTTGATGTATGGTGTAATGTTGAATAGGACATTATTGTTGTACATTCATGAATTACATCAAGTTTGAATTCAAATCATATTCGAATCGAAACATAGATACAATTTACTAGGAAGTTAACAGGCTTTATAACCAAGGGCCCATTGCAAGAACAATTCTTCCTGTTTGAAACCTTTCACTTAATTGCAATGATGGCCTTTAGATGGAACTCACAAACACATCCCTGTGGGGAAGTTTTCAGCACTGGGCACAGGACAGCAAGTAATTTATTTTCCCCAGCATGTCTGACTGCAGGAGAGGAGCGGTAAGCTTTTTACTAAGCCGGGAATCCCTACTGTACTCTATGGAGGGGAGGCTACTTTACTTTACTGGTCCCATGTAGCAGACCAGCTTAAAAGCATCTTTAACTTAGGCCTGCTGCTTATCTCCCACAGCACTTCGCCTGAGCTGAGGGTTGAGAGCTGCGGGATGGGGATGGATGCTCTAAATCACAGGACACTAAGCCTCGCCACTTCTCACTTTGTCATTTTAATGATCACAGCAATTATAGCCTCCCTTTCTTTCTCCTCTCTCTCTATCTCTCTCTCTCTTTCTCACTTTCTCTCTTTCTCTCTTTCTTCTGTCTCCTCTCTCTCTCCTTCTTCTGTCTCTTCTCTCTCGATCTCTCTCTCTCTCTCTCTTTCTCTCTCTCTCTCTCTCTCCTCTCTCTTTCTCCTCTCTCTCTATCTCTCTCTCTCTTTCTCCTCTCTCTCTTTCTTTCTCCTCTCTCTCTTTCTCCTCTCTCAATTCAATTCTATTCAATTTTCTCTCTCTCTCTTTCTCCTCTCTCTCTCTCTCTCTCTCTCTCTCTCTCTCTCTCTCTCTTTCTCCCCTCTCTCTTTCTCCTCTCTCAATTCAATTATATTCAATTTTCTCTCTCTCTCTCTTTGTCTCTCTCTCTCTCTCTTTCTCTCTCTCTCTCTGTCTCTCTCTCCTTTTCTCTCTCTCTTTCTCTCCTCTCTCTCTATCTCTCTTTCTCTCCTCTCTCTCTATCTCTCTTTCTTTCTTTCTCCTCTCTCTCTCTTTCTCTTCTCTCTCTTTCTCCTCTCAATTCAATTCTATTCAATTTTCTCTCTCTTTTCCTCTCTCTCTCTCTCTTTCTCCTCTCTCAATTCAATTCTATTCAATTTTCTCTCTCTCTCTCTTTCTTTCTTTCTCCTCTCTCTCTCTCTTTCTCCACTCTCTCTCTTTCTCCTCTCAATTCAATTCTATTCAATTTTCTCTCTCTTTCTCCTCTCTCTCTCTCTTTCTCCTCTCTCTCTCTTTCTCCTCTCTCAATTCAATTCTATTCATTTTTTTTTTCTCTCTCTCTCTCTCTCTCTCGCTCTCTCTCTCTCTCTCTCTCTCTCTCAATTCAATTCAATTCAATTTGCTTTATTGGCATGATGTAACAATGTACATATTGCCAGAGCTTATTTTGGATATTTACAATATGAAAAAATAAAAATGAGTACCAAAATTGTCAACGGAACAACAGTGACAACAATAACCAAGGGTCAAAATAACCATGCATTGAACAATAACAATAACCATACAGTAGAGTACATGTGCAGGTTGATTGGTCTGTCAGACACTGTCCCTCAATTTATGGCAGGCAGCAATGTAGTGCTCTGCCAACCCACAGCTCTCTGCGTCCTCCCCAACAGTAGCCTACTCTCATCAGAGAGGTCTTTGAAACCTTGAATAAGGGTTTCAAATTTGGGGAAATGACACTCTCTAATTGTTTTATATTTTTTACATTTTGTCAGGAAATGCAGCTTCGTCTCAGGTTCTGCTGTTGTGCAGTGGTTGCACAGCCTTTCCTCTACAGGGAGTCAGGTTTTCCTGTGTGTAACCCTTATCAATGGCAAGGCTGTGCTCACTGAGCCTGTACTTTGTCAAGATTTTTCTAAGGTTTTGATCAGTAACCATGGTCAAATATTTAGCCACAGTGTACTGTCGACTTAGGGCCAGATAGCACTGCATTTTGCATTGTGTTTGTGCTTCCCAATAAGCAATATAGTTTTGTTTTGACTGTGTTGTAATTTGGTTTATCCTGATTGATTGGATGTTCTGGTCCTGAGGCTTCAGTGTGTTAGTAGAACAGGTTTGTGAACTCAGCCCCAGGACCAGCTGGATGAGGGGACTCTTTTCTTTGCTCAGCTCTTGGCATTGCAGGGCTTGGTAATGATATGAAAGGGGGTCACTGTATTTTAGATGTTTCCAAAACTTAATTGCTCTTTTTTGAGTTATTTATTATTAGTGGATATTGGCCTAATTCTGCCCTGCATGAATTGTTTGTAGTTTTCCTTTGTAGTTTTTCTTTGTATGATTATCTTGCAGAACTCTGCATGCAGGGTTTCAATGGGGGGGTTTGTCCCATTTGATGAAATCTTGTTCTGCAAGTGGACCCCACACCTCGCTGCCATAAAGTGCAATTGGTTCAATGACATATTCAATTAGTTTTAGACATATTTTAATATGTATTTCAATTTGAATGAGCTTTTTAACCTGTTGCGACGACCAAACCCGGATCCGGGATTCTATTTATAGACCTAAGCTCATTACCATAACGCAACGTTAACTATTCATGAAAATCGCAAATGAAATGAAATAAATATGCTATCTCTCAAGCTTAGCCTTTTGTTAACAACACTGTCATCTCAGATTTTCAAAATATGCTTTTCAACCATAGGAAAACAATCATTTGTGTAACAGTAGCTAGCTAGCGTAGCATTTAGCGTTAGCATTAGCGTTAGCATTAGCGTTAGCATTTAGCAGGCAACTATCACAAAAACAAGTAAAGCCTTCAAATAAAATAACTTACCTTTGAAGAACTTCTGATGTTTTCAATGAGGAGACTCTCAGTTAGATAGCAGATGCTCAGTTTTTCCAAAAAGATTCTTTGTGTATTAGAAATAGCTCCGTTTTGTACATCACATTTGGCTACCAAAAAAAAAAAAAAAAAAAAAAAAAACGAAAATTCAGCCCTCAAAACGCGAACTTTTTTCCAAATTAACTCCATAATATCGACTGAAACATGGCAAACGTGGTTTAGAATCAATCCTCAAGGTGTTTTTCCACATATCTCTTCAATGATATATCCTTCGTGGAAGCCTGGTTTCTCCTTGCTCTCAAATGGAAAAATAATTGCACCTGGCTTTACGCTCCAATTTCGACGCAGGGACACCAGGCGGATACTTGGAAAATGTAGTCTCTTATGGTCAATCTTCCAATGATATGCCTACAAATACGTCACAATGCTGCTAAAACCTTGGGGGAACGACAGAAAGTGTAGGCTCATTCCTTGCGCAATCACAGCCATATAAGGAGACAATGGAAAACAGAGCTTCAGAAATTCTGCTCATTTCCTGGTTGACGCATCATCTTGGTTTCGCCTGTAGAATGAGTTCTGGGGCACTTACAGACAATATCTTTGCAGATTCTGAAACTTCAGAGTGTTTTCTTTCAAAAACTGTCAAGAATATGCATAGTCGAGCATCTTTTCGTGACAAAATATCGCGCTTAAAACGGGAACGTTTTTTATCCAAAAATGAAATAGCGCCCCTAGAGATCAAAGAGGTTAAAGGCTTAGAATGCCCTGCGTGCTTTCTCTCTCAGTTCATTCACTGCCTCATTAAGGTGTCCAGTTGAGCTTACTTTTAAACCTAAGTAATTGTAGTGTGTGCAGTACTCTATATATTTTGTACCAATTGAGAACTGTGGTCTAATTCCCCTAATTCCCCTGGGCTGGTGGTGGTGTAGCTGGGGGGCTGCTCCTTCAGCTCAAAAACCAATACCTCTAACAGAGTCAGCCTGTCTCTCAGCAGGCTAATGGTAGTGTAGCTGGGGGGCTGCTCCTTCAGCTCAGTAACCCATACCCGTAACAGAGCCAGCCTGTCTCTCAACAGGCTGATGGTAGTGTAGCTGGGGGGCTGCTCCTTCAGCTCAGTAACCCATACCTCTAACAGAGTCAGCCTGTCTCTCAACAGGCTAATGGTAGTGTGGTCTTGGCTCTGGTGGTTGTAGGCAGGCAGGGGGAGGATAGTCCTGCTGTTGGGGTGCCTGAGGTGAGGGGAGAGGTCAGAGGGCTGTCCTTGTCTTATTTGCTTTCAGCTATCTTCGTTAGGGTGGGGAAGTCCTACACAACAGAGCTGAGTGCAGCCTCACTGCTCTGGACCATGACAGTGCCGTTCTGGTACATGTTTACTGTCAGAAAGCTGTTTTCCTGGTCCTTATCGCTGTCCTCAAACATGTGGGTTTGCCTTCCCTTGCAGATGCCTTTTTTTGTGGTATAGCTGAAATGCCTGGTTACAGCTGTATGCCAGGCAGTAGTGTGGTCTTGGTAAAATAACAGGTTTGTAACAGTCCTGTTTTGTGAGCAGTCGGCAAACAAAGTTTCTGGGTTCTCCCTCAGAATTCTGTGTTTAAAATTGATTCTTCCTTTCTCTGATTTGATTTCTGCTGGATATTCAAAAAGTCTCTGCTGGTGCTGGTGCTGCTGGCGCTGCCTCAGTGGCCATGTTGCTATGGTTACCACCCGTAAACAGTTGGCGCTGGACGGTAAACTAGCTGACAGATTTGAATTTGGCTAGCTAGCATGATTAAGATTGGTCTTTTAACTCACTCTGTCTCTCTTTCTACTCTCTCTCTCTTTCAGCTTATTTTCTCCTCTCTCTCTTTCTCCTTTTTTCTCTCTCTCTCTCTTTCTCCCTCTCTTTCTCCTCTCTGTCTCTCTCTTTCTCCCCTCTCTCTCTCTTTCTCCTCTCTCTCTCTCTTTCTCCTCTCTCTTTCTCCCCTCTCTCTCTCTTTGTTTCTCTCAGCTCACTGTTTCATCTTGTTTAATCAATCATGTCAATCATGTCTCATTAATCAATCATGTCTTACCCTTACACCAAGCTAAAACACTGAACCTAGGGTTAGACCTTGATATGACAATTGTGTTTTGACAGGATAATATAGCCAGACATGATGTACTTTGAGCAAATTACAAAAACATTAATTGGATCAAACGTGTTCTAAGCAAGAGGATAATGCTGTCTTAGTCCAAAAGCAAAAGCTCTTTTAAACGAACTCAAACCCATAGCATATGACTTGTTTTTTTAGTTAGTTCGGTCCTTGCTCAGTTCTAAGATAATTGTCATTAGATGGTAATGCTACAATGGACATTGTCTGTTATCAGTAACCTCACATGAGCAAGATCACGAGCAGTTTGTTATTTATTTGTTCTATTGGTTCTATCAAGGGTTAGGGATAGGGGTAATGGAGCTTTTGACCCTTTTGGCATGTGGCTGTTCTAAGAGGGACTTTTAAGACTGCGGTCGTTCTCTGTGGCTGGCGACACTCTGACTCGCTCACTGTGATATTAGCTTGCAGCCCAGCGGGCCACTGAACAAATCCCCACCACAGCACATTATTGAGTCAGCTTCTTAGACACGCTATTAGCATAGCAAACCAAGGTAGCTAGCGCTGTCCTTATCAAGTATTACTAGAGGAAAACACCTTGTCAAACAACCAAGCTCTGCCAGCTGCACTGGTAATAAGAGAATTAACAGCGCTATGTCAACAATTAGGATGTAAATATTAGTTTGCTACTTCACAAACGCCAGAGCATCTCTCTGTTTAAATGTGGCTATCCAAAAAGGCTTTGAGAAAAAGTACAGCTGACGTTGTTTTAATACCCTTGAGAAAGTGTTTCCTCGGTAGTGCAGTATTCCTGCACAGGAATCTGTCTTCCTGCACTTGAACATTGCTTATCTAAGATGTCCTGTGAGTGATATCTGAACCCAGTGGAACAAAATGTCTGTTCTGTTATGTTTTTGGACCATCGAGAGTGCTGGTGTATATTGTATGTTCTTCTGTGGCCACACAGTGAGAAGGGATTCAGTACTCTCTGTGGTGCTACTAATGGCCTTAGCCTGGAATAGAGGACTGTCTAGGGTCCACTAATATACTGTAGCTCCCCCAGACCTTTAGCAACTCATTAAAGAGTCATGAATAACCTGTGAATATAAATGTTATTTTTTGAAAGGCCTTAAGAACTGTTGCTCATAATGTAAAAGGAATTACCTAATAAAAACTGTTCAGTCGATTTCAAATAGAGAGACCTGTTGGCTTAAGTAGAATGGCCTCTACCCATAAACCTTTTATGCACAGCACAAGTTATTTTTTACACCGCTTAGAGAGAGAATCTGCATCAGTCTTGCGTATTAGTTCAATAACATACCGATAATTCGTTTGATCCCTGGTTGTCATAACAGACTGCTGTCTCTGGTTTCTCTGATCTTTGTCCTATTTTCTTTCTAAAACAGACATTAGCATATGTGGGCATACACAGCAGGCTACACACACACTACACACACACTAACCCACACACCACCCACACACTACACACACAGTAGGCTACACACATTAACAGTAAAGGATTATCCATGGCCATACATATTGTGTGACTTTTTTGTACCTGCGGTGTGTGATTGAAATTCTACTGAAGACTCAAAGGTGCTGTCTTTTATCTCACCCTGCAAAGCAGACAGGCATCTTAGGTCAGTCATACTGTATACAGGTGCTAAGTAGCAGACGCTGCTCACATCACACTGTCCACAGAAGGTCAATGCTACTACAGACAAACCTTTACAAAAACCTCTCTCTGGTTCTGTACTTCCAAAAAAGAGGTAATGGTAGCGACAACAGTTGAAGTCGGAAGTTTACATACACCTGAGCCAAATACATTTAAACTCAGTTTTTCACAATTCCTGACATTTAATCCTATTAAAAATTCCCAGTTTTAGGTCAGGTAGGATCACCACTTTATTTTAAGAATGTTGAATAATAGTAGAGAGTGATTTATTTCAGCTTTTTTTTCTTTCATCACATTCCCAGTGGGTCAGAAGTTTACATACACTCAATTAGTATTTGGTAGCATTGCCTTTGAATTGTTTAACTTGGGTCAAACATTTTGGGTAGCCTTCCACAAGCTTCCCACAATAAGTTGGGTGAATTTTGGCTCATTCCTCCTGGCAGAGCTGGTGTAACTGAGTCAGGTTTGTAGGCCTCCTTGCTCGCACACGCTTTTTCAGTTCTGCCCACAGATTTTCTATAGGATTGAGGTCAGGGCTTTGTGATGACCACTCCAATACCTTGACTTTGTTGTCCTTAAGCCATTTTGCCACAACTTTGGAAGTATGCTTGAGGTCATTGTCCATTTGGAATACCCATTTGCGACCAAGCTTTAACTTCCTGACTGATGTCTTGAGATGTTGCTTCAATATATCCACATAATTTTCTTTCCTCGTGATGTCATCTTTTTTTTAAGTGCACCAGTCCCTCCTGCAGCAAAGCACCCCCGCAACATGATGCTGCCACCCCCGTGCTTCACGGTTGGGATGTTGTTCTTCTTTTTCCTCCAAACATAACGATAGTCATTATGGCCAAAGAGTTCTATTTTTGTTTCATCAGACCAGAGGACATTTCTCCAAAAAGTATGATCTTTGTCCCCATGTGCAGTTGCAAACTGTAGTCTGGCTTTTTATGGCGGTTTTGGAGCAGTGGCTTCTTCCTTGCTGAGCGGCCTTTCAGGTTATGTCGATATAGGACTCGTTTTACTGATAAAATTACTTTTTTACCTGTTTCCTCCAGCATCTTCACATGGTCCTTTGCTGTTGTTCTGGGATTGAGTTGCACTTTTCTCACCAAAGTATGTTCATCTCTAGGAGACAGAACACGTCTCCTTCCTGAGTGGTATGACAGCTGCGTGGTCCCATGGTGTTTATACTTGTGTACTATTGTTTGTACAGATGAACATGGTACCTTCAGGCGTTTGGAAATTGCTCCCAAGGATGAACCAGACATGTGGAGGTCTACATTTTTTTTCTGAGGTCTTGGCTGATTTATTTTGATTTTCCCATGATGTCAAGCAAAGAGGCACTGAGTTTGAAGGTTAGGCCTTGAAATACATCCACAGAGGTACACCTCCAATTGACTCAAATTATGACAATTAGCCTGTCAAAAGCTTCTAAAGCCATGACATAATTTTCTGGAATTGTCCAAGCTGTTTAAAGGTACAGTCAACTTAGTGTATGTGAACTTCTGACCCAGTGAATTATAAGTAAAATAATCTGTCTGTAAACAATTGTTGGGAAAATTACTTGTGTCATGCACAAAGTATGTGTCCTAACCGACTTGCCAAAACTGTAGTTTGTTAACAATAAATTTGTGGAGTGGTTGAAAAACTAGTTTTAATGACTCCAACCTAAGTTTATGTAAACTTCCAACTTCAACTGTATATAATCATTCAATATTATATTATCTGTGCATGTGTGTACAATACCAGTTAAAAGTTTGCATACACCTACTCATTCAAGTTTTTTCTTTATTTTGACTATTTTCTACGTTGTAGAATAATAGTGAAGACATCAAAACTATGAAATAACACATATGGAGTCATGTAGTAACCAAATAAAGTCTTAAGCAAATCAAAATATATTTTATATGTGATGTTCTTCAAAGTAGCCACCCTTTGTCTTGATGGCAGCTTTGAACACTCTTGGCATTCTCTCATCCAGCTTCATGAGGTGGTCTGGAATGCATTTAAATTAACAGGTATGCTTTGTTTAAAGTTATTCTGTGGAATTTATTTCCTTCTTAATGCGTTTGAGCCAATCAGATGTGTTGTGACAAGGTAGGGGTGGTATACAGATGAAACACCTATTTGGTAAAAGACCAAATCCATATTTTTACAAGAATAGCTCAAATAAGCAACATTAAAGAACAGTCAATCATTACTTTAGGACATGAAGGTCAGTCAATCTGGAAATTCAAGGCAAAGGTTAGCTACTTTGAAGAGTCTAGAAGAAGAATTTAACGCTTTTTTTGGTTACTACATGATTCCATATGTGTTATTTCATAGTTTTGTTGTCTTCACTATTATTCTACAATGTTGAAAATAGTCTAAATAAAGAAAAACTTTTGCCTAGTTCTGTATTAGGTGTAGGGGGTTAGTTTTTTTTATTTGGCATTTTTTATGATTATACCGATAACATGCAGAACACACCCAGATCCCCTATCTAATCAACCCCCCCCCCCCCCCCCAAATATGAAGATATTGTTAAACAAAAAGTAAAACAATTATGATACAAATTCTACTTTGGATTGGTTTATGGAGTTGTGAAATTAGCTGGGTCCATGTCTTCTACAAAGTACAGGAAAGCTTGCCAGATCATATAAAATGTAATTGCCGATCCCCTAATGGAGTAGCATGTTTTCTCTAGCTTGAGATGTTGCATAACTTCCTTTATCCAGTGGTTAGAAGTAGGAGGAAACTGATCCTTCCACTTAAATAGTAGAATACATCTAGCTGTCATCTAAATGTCAGTATGTTGGCCATGGAACTGTTTAGAGGGGCCTCCAGTGGTGCCACTGCATAGAACTGTTTAGAGGGGCCTCCAGTGGTGCCACTGCATAGAACTGTTTAGAGGGGCCTCCAGTGGTGCCACTGCATAGAACTGTTTAGAGGGGCCTCCAGTGGTGCCACTGCATAGAACTGTTTAGAGGGGCCTCCAGTGGTGCCACTGCATAGAACTGTTTAGAGGGGCCTCCAGTGGTGCCACTGCATAGAACTGTTTAGAGGGGCCTCCAGTGGTGCCACTGCATAGAACTGTTTAGAGGGGCCTCCAGTGGTGCCACTGCATAGAACTGTTTAGAGGGGCCTAGAGTGGTGCCACTGCATAGAACTGTTTAGAGGGGCCTCCAGTGGTGCCACTGCATATAACTGTTTAGAGGGGCCTCCAGTGGTGCCACTGCATAGAACTGTTTTTTTTTAACCAGGCAAGTCAGTCAAGAACAAATTCTTATTTACAATGACGGCCTAGGAACAGTGGATTCGATCTAACAACCGATCTAGCAACCTTTCAGTTACTGGCCCAATGCTCTAACCACTAGGCTACCTGCCGCCCCATAAAGAGGGGCCTCCTGTGGTGCCACTCCATATAACTGTTTAGAGGGGCCTCCAGTTGTGCCACTCTGAATAATGCAACAAAGGCAGAATGATATCCAGAAATCTGTCAATTTTGGCCATGTCCAAAACATGTGTAATAAAATAGCAGGAGCCTGCTTACATCGGTCACAAGTGGGATCAGGGAAATTAGGATTTTGAATGGGAATCGTTTTTTGATCCCCAAAAAGTCACGAAAATGTACACATTTGTGTAAATGTCTGTGTATGCATGCATGCTAGATAGTCCTGTCATCAGCCATGGATAATGGCATTTGTCTGTCTACAAGGCACCACAGCCAGGTTAGGACAAACAACCAAGTCATAGCTGGCCACTGTATCCCTCCATTTGACAGAGGCCTCCGCATGTGTGTTAAATGAGACAGTGAAAAATAATCCATATGATGGGATACAAAATGCTGTCCTCTGCATGCTGACACTTGCCTTGCACAATACTTTGAGAAGAGGGCAATAGGCTCATGTTCTTTGGTGGATTTCTGAGTCATTTGTTTGGACAGCCTTGACTGTTAAATCGGCTTACCAAGCTTGTCAGTCAGCAAAATAAACACCATTCTGTGCTAATATCTGCTAGCTTTGCTTTGGACTAGGCCTGCACTGACACTGCACTTTTCTCAGTAGGCCAGAAGGAGGAGATTTGGAAAAGTGTTCACTCAGACGTACTTAGGGGAAATATCGAGTCTAATTGCAATTGATTAAAATAGAAGACCGAAAAATTGTATTCGTTTACAGTTAACACTAGAATGGCTGGGCCTCAACGAGTACCAATAGACGCTCTTGGGGTATCTATTTTCACAGTCTATTAAATCGATTTAATATACACCATTACACTAAGTCCATTAATAGTTGTTTAAGAAACATTATGGTACTAAGAAAATGTATTTCAAAAGAACAGAATAGCATATTTTGAGTTCAAAAATGTTACTAGTCTGTTCTTAGTGGTAATTTTTCCAACAATTCTTTACAGACAGATTATTTCACGTATAATTCACGGTATCACAATTCCAGTTGGTCAGAAGTTTACATACACTAGGTTGACTGTGCCTTTAAACAGCTTGGGAAATTCCAGAAAATGATGTCATGGCTTTAGAAGCTTCTGATAGGATAGTTGGCATCATTTGAGTCAATTGGAGGTGTACTTGTGGATGTATTTCAAGGCCTAGCTTCAAACTCCGTGCCTCTTTGCTTGACATCATGGGAAAATCAAAAGAAATCAGCCAGGACCTCAGAAAAATAATTGTAAACCTCCGCAAGTCTGGTTCGTGGGGAGCAATTGGGAGCAATTTCCAAACACCTGAAGGTACCACGTTCATCTGTACAAGCAATAGTACACAAGTATAAACACCATGGGACCACGCAGCCATCATACTTCAGGAAGGAGACGCGTTCTGTCTCCTAGAGATGAACGTACTTTGGTGAGAAAAGTGCAAATAAATCCCAGAACTTTAGCAAAGGACCATGTGAAGATGCTGGAGGAAACCAGTACAAAAGTATCTATATCCACAGTAAAACGAGTCCTATATCGA
The DNA here is from genome assembly GCF_045791955.1 of Oncorhynchus clarkii lewisi. Taxonomy (NCBI): domain Eukaryota; kingdom Metazoa; phylum Chordata; class Actinopteri; order Salmoniformes; family Salmonidae; genus Oncorhynchus; species Oncorhynchus clarkii. The sequence goes on from NC_092147.1 coordinate 71,383,569, forward strand.
CATGACCTGAAAGGCCGCTCAGCAAGGAAGAAGCCACTGCTCCAAAACTGCCATAAAAAGCCAGACTATGGTTTGCAACTGCACATGGAGACAAATATCGTACTTTTTGGAGAAATGGCCTCTGGTCTGATGAAACAAAAATAGAACAGTTTGGCCATAATGACTATCGTTATGTTTGGAGGAATAAGGGGGAGGCTTGCAAGCCGAAGAACACCATCCCAACCGTGAAGCACGGGGGTGGCAGCATCATGTTGTGGGGCTGCTTTGTTGCAGGAGGGACTTGTGCACTTCACAGGGCAATAACTTGCAATGTCCCTACTGTGAGAGGCCTAAAAAAGCGTTATAGGGAGACAGGACGGACAGCGGATCGTCCTCGCATTGGCAGACCACGTGTAACAACACCAACACAGGATCAGTACATCCGAACATCACACCTGCGGGACAGGTACAGGATGGCAACAACAACTGCCCGAGTTACACCAAGAACGCAAAATCCCTCCATCAGTGCTCAGACTCTCCGCAATAGGCTGAGAGAGGCTGGACTGAGGGCTTGTAGGCCTGTTGTAAGGCAGGTGCTCACCAGACATCACTGGCAACGACGTCACCTATGGACACAAACCCATCGTCGCTGGACCAGACAGGACTGGCAAAAAGTGCTCTTCATTGACGAGTTGCGCTTTTGTCTCACCAGGGGTGATGGTCGGATTCGCGTTTATCGTCAAAGGAGTGAGCGTTACACCGAGAGTGGGGTATCATCTCAAAGCAAGAACTAGCAAATCTGGTGCAGTCCACGAGGAGATGCACTGTAGTACTTAATGCAGCTGGTGGCCACACCAGATACTGATTGTTACTTTTGATTTTGACCCCCCCCCCCCCTTCATTCAGGGACACATTATTCCATTTCTGTTAGTCGCATGTCTGTGGAACATGTTCAGTTTGTGTCTCAGTTGTTGAATCTTGTTATGTTCACACAAATATTTACACATGTTAAGTTTGCTGAAAATAAAACGCAGTTGACAGTGAGAGGACTGAGTTTATATATTATAGTAAGAATATAGGTAATGAATATAATAGAATAAAAATAAGGGATATTTTCCCTAAACAAACTTTGATCTCACTTTATTTGGATAGATGCCCTACAGATGGTCATACTATCGACAAACTTTCTGTTGATAAGTAACTGTTTGCTAAGGTTACAGTTAGGTTTAGGTTTAGAATAATGGTAAGGGTTAAGTTTAGGGTTAAAATAAGGTTTAGGGCTAGGGTTATGGTTAGGCTTAGTAGATAGTTAGTTGAAATGCTACTGAGCTTCTACAGATGGACTTTCAAAATAAAATGTTACCCAAACTGTTGTGGAGTGTCACGAGTGCTCACATGTGGAATGTGTGGAACAGCGATTGTTCTACCAAAAAGTGATATTTTGAGACAGAGTTCATTTTTGGCAAATGTAAGTGTCCTAAGAAGCTAAAATCTGCTCTTTCTGATAATATATAGAAATCAAAACATCTGACCTGGAGTAACCTCTCTAGGAGGATTTGGAAAATGTTCTAAATCTAAAAATGTAAAAGCATGTGCTCTGTTCCCTGTACACATGCTGCGCTGTTCATCAGTCTCTTCATTTACTAGCTGTCTGGTGAAGGAAGGTGTTATTTTGTGAAATCAAATTTCAAGCTATTTCAGTGTATTAACTAGCATTCTTTTGGAGAATTCAAGGAATGAGGGTGACATCACTTCAAAAATGACAGAGGTGTTACATTTTCTTATTCACATGACGTTCAAAAGACAGAAAGTATTCAGACCACTTTACTTTCTCCACATTTTGTTACATTGAAGCCTTGTTTTAAAATGGATTATATAAAAATTCCTCCTCAATCTACACACAATACCCCATAATGACAAAGCAAAAACAGATTTTTAGAAAAGTTTGCAAATGTATTACAAATAAAAAACAGAAACACTTTATTTACATAAGTATTCAGACAATTTGCTATGAAACTCGAACTTAAGATCAGGTGCCTCCTGTTTCCATTGATCATACTTTTTCTACAACTTGATTGGAGGCCACCTGTGGTAAATTCAATTGATTGGATATGATTTGGAAAGGCACACACCTGTCTATATAAGTCCCACAGTTGACAGTGCATGTCAGAGCAAAAACCAAGCCATGATGTTGAAGGAATTGTCCTTGGAGCGCTGAGACAGGATTGTGCCGAGGCAGAGATCTGGGGAATGGTACCAAAAAATGTCTGCAGCATTGAAGGTCTCCAAGAACACAGTAGCCTCCATCATTCTTAAATGGAAGACGTTTGGAACCATCAAGACTCTTCCTAGAGCTTGCCGCCTGGCCAAACTGAGCAATTGGGGGAGAAGGGCCCTGGTCAGCGAGGTGACCAAGAACCCGATGGTCACTCTGACCTAGCTCCAGAGTTTCTCTGTGGAAATGGGAGAACCTTCCTGAAGGATAACCATCTCTGCAGCACTCCACCAATCAGGCGTTTACAGTAGAGTGGCCAGTCGGAAGCCACTCCTCAGTAAAAGGCACATGACAGCCCGCTTGGAGTTTGCCGAAAGTCTAAAGGACTCTCAGACCATGAGAAACAAGATTCTCTGGTCTGATGCTCCTCATCCAACTTGACGGAGCTTGAGAGGATCTGCAGAGAAGAATAAACTTCCCAAATACAGGTGTGCCAAGCTTGTAGCATCATACCCAAGGCAACTCAAGGCTGTAATCACTGCCAAAGGTGCTTCAAGAAAGTACTGAGTAAAGGGTCTGAATACTTATGTAAATGTCATATTTCCGTTTTTTATTGTATTCATAATTTTGCTAAAATTTCGAAACTTTTTTTTTTGTCATTATGGGGTGTTTTGTGTAGATTGGTGAGGGAAAAAAAATCATAATGAGTCTGTAATGTGAAAAAAGTCAGGGGGTCTGAATACTTTACGAATGCACAAATTGTGTTTCTTTAAAATAAAAAAATATTTAACTAGGCAAGTCAGTTAAGAACAAATTGTTAATTACAATGCCGGTCTAGGAACAGTGGGTTAACTGCCTTGTTCAGGGTCAGAACGACAGATTGTCGTGCCCGCTGCACTGAGGCTAGGAAACAGCTGCAAAATCTGGACCCCTACAAATCAGCCGGGCTAGACAATCTGGACCCTCTCTTTCTAAAATGATCTGCTGAAATTATTGCAACCCCTATTACTAGACTGTTCAATCTCTCTTTCGTATCGTCTGAGATTCCCATAGATTGGAAAGCTGCTGCGTTCATCCCCCTCTTCAAAGAGGGAGACACTCTAGACACAAACTGCTACAGACCTATATCTATTCTACCATGCCTTTCTAAGGTCTTTGAAAGCCAAGTTAACAAACAGATCACCGACCATTTAGAATCTCACCGTACCTTCTCCGCTATGCAATCTGGTTTCAGAGCTGGTCATGGGTGCACCTCAGCCACGCTCAAGGTCCTAAACGATATCATAACCGCCATCGATAAGAGACATTACTGTGCAGCCGTATTCATCGACCTGGCTAAGGCTTTCGACTCTGTCAATCACAACATTCTTATTGGCAGACTCAACAGCCTTGGTTTCTCAAATGATTGCCTCGCTTGGTTCACCAACTACTTCTCCGATAGAGTTCAGTATGTCAAATCGGAGGGCCTGTTGTCCGGACCTCTGGCAGTCTCTATGGGGGTGCCACAGGGTTAAATTCTTGGGCCGACTCTCTTCTCTGTATACATCAATGATGTTGCTCTCGCTGCTAGTGATTCTTGGATCCATCTCTACGCGGACGACACCATTATGTATACCTCTGGCCCTTCGTTGGACACTGTGTTAACTAACCTCCAGATGAGCTTCAATGCCATACAACTATTTTTCCGTGGCCTCCAACTGCTCTTAAATGTAAAACTAAATGCATGCTCTTCAACCGATCGCTGCCCGCACCTGCCCGCCCGTCCAGCATCACTACTCTGGATGGTTCTGACTTTGAATATGTGGACAACTACAAACACCTAGGTGTCTGGTTAGACTGTAAACTCTCCTTCCAGACTCACATTAAACATCCCCAATCCAAAATTAAATCTAGAATCGGCTTCCTATTTCGCAAATAAAGCCTCTCACTCATGCTGCCAAACATACCGTCGTAAAACTGACCATCCTATCGATCCTCGACTTCAGCGATGTCATTTACAAAAAACCTTAACAGTCTACTCAACAAATTGGATGCAGTCTATCACAGTGCCATCCGTTTTGTCACCAAAGCCACATGTACTACCCACCACTGCGACATCTATGATCTCTTTGGCTGGCCCTCCCTTCATACTCGTCGCCAAACCCACTGGCTCCGGGTCATCTACAAGTCTCTGCTAGGTAAATCCCTGCCTTGTCTCATCTCACTGTCCACCATAGCAGCAACCACCCGTAACACGTGCTCCAGCAGGTATTTCTCACTGGTCACCCCCAAAGCCTCTCCTTCTAGTTCTCTGCTGCCAATGACTGGAACGAACTGCAAAATCTCTGAAGCTGGAAACTCTTACCTCCCTCACTAGTTTTAAGCACCAGCTGTCAGAGCAGCTCACAGATCACTGAACCTGTACATAGCTCATCTGTAAATAGCCCATCCAATATACCTCATCTCCATACTGTATTTATTTATTTATCTTGCTCCTTTGCACCCCAGTATCTCAACTTGCACATTCATCTTCTGCACATCCTACCATTCCAGTGTTTAATTGCTATATTGTAATTACTTTTCCACCATGGCCTATTTATTGCCTTACCTCTCTTATCCTACCTCATTTGCACATGCTGTATATATATTTTTCTACTGTATTATTGATTGTATGTTTGTTTATTCCATGTGTAACTCTGTGTTGTTGTATGTGTCGAACTGCTTTGCTTTATCTTGGCCAGGTCGCAGTTGCAAATGAGAACTTGTTCTCAACTAGCCTACCTGGTTAAATAAAGGTGAAAGGGAAAAAAATGTATTTTTGGTCTTTTGAGACTTCACACACCAGAGTTAATGCCATTCAGTCTGTCTCACTTTACAAAACCTTACCATCTCTTTAGCTAATTGTGGTAATAGGGGAACTGTTATTGGCATGCTCATTTGGAGTGGCAAAACTTGCCCTCCACTGTCGTTGCTAGAGGTCGACCGATTCATCAGGATGGCCGATTAATTAGGGCAGATTTCAAGTTTTCATAACAATCGGTAATCTGCATTTTTGGACACCGATTATGGCCAATTACATTGCACTCCACGAGGAGACTGCGTGGCAGGCTGACTACCTGTTATGCGAGTGCTGCAAGGAGCCACGGTAAGGTGCTAGCTAGCATTAAACTTATCTAATAAAAAACAATCAATCTTAACATAATCACTAGTTAACTACACATGGTTGATGATATTACTAGTTTATCTAGCTTGTCCTGCATTGCATATAATCGATGCGGTGCCTGTTAATTCATTATCGAATCACAGCCTACTTTGCCAAACGGGTGATGATTTAACAAGCGCATTCGCAACAAAAGCACTGTCGTTGCACCAATGTGTACCTAACCATAAACATCAATGCCTTTCTTAAAATCAATACACAAGTATATATATTTTAAACCTGAATATTTAGTTAATATTGCCTGCTAACATGAATTTCTTTTAACTAGGGAAATTGTGTCACTTCTCTTGTGTTCTGTGCAAGCAGAGTCAGGGTATATGCAGCAGTTTGGGCTGCCTGGCTCGTTGCGAACTGTGTGAAGACCATTTCTTCCTAACAAAGACCGTCATTAATTTGCCAGAATTGTACATAATTATGACATAACATTGAAGGTTGTGCAATGTAACAGCAATATTTAGACTTATGGATGCCACCCGTTGAAAAAAATACGGAACGGTTCCATACTTCACTGAAAGAATAAAGACCATATTAATGACCTAAGGCTCATATTTCTGTGTGTTTATTATATTATAATTAAGTCTATGATTTGATATTTGATAAAGCAGTTTGACTGAGCGGTGGTAAGCAGCAGCAGGCTCGTAAGCATTCATTCAAACAGCACTTTCCTGCATTTGCCAGCAGCTCTGTGATTCAAGCATTGCGCTGTTTATGACTTCAAGCCTATCAACTCCCGAGATTAGGCTGGCAATACTATAGTGCCAATAAGAACATCCAATAGTCAAAGGTATATCAAATACAAATGGTATAGAGAGAAATAGTCCTATAATTCCTATAATAACTACAACGTAAAACTTCTTACCTGGGAATATTGAAGACTCAGATTTTTTTACATGGCAAATTTGCACTTTTACTTTCTTCTCCAACACTTTGTTTTTGCATTATTTAATCCAAATTGAACATGTTTCATTATTTATTTGAGTCTAAATTGATTTTATTGATGTATTATATTAAGTTTAAATAAAAGTGTTCATTCAGTATTGTTGTAATTGTCATTGTTACAAATATTTATATAAAAATCGTCCGATTAATCGGTATCGACTTTTTTTTGGTTCTCCAATAATCGGTATCGTATTGGCGTTGAAAAATCATAATCGGTCGACCGCTAGTTGTTGCAAATGACTGCTAAATATAAATACACACATGCATGGCGCATGAAGCCTGCATTCTACCACACGCACAGCATGTCAGTCACCCAGTGTGTTGTTTGGGTCTGTGTTTGTAGTAGGTCATGTTCTCAACACCATTGTGAGTGTGGAGGCTGACTCTTGCCGACCTGCTCCAGTGCTCAACTGTGTTGTGACGTTACACTTCAAAGAGCCAGAGCAAGACTGGCACTTATCAGCATGCAGCGTGCACAGCAGGCACGGCACACTCATGTACACACACACACATGCGTACAAGCGCACATATATATATATATATATATATATATATGTATACACACACACACACACACACGTGCTCACATACATGCCTCTTTTATATACAAATGCCTTTTGAAATTCTTCACCACCTAAGTAATGGAATATTGCTGTATAATACTACGTCTCTCAGTGCACCATTTTTCAAAAAACAATTGGATCTTAAAACTTGAGGTCGATCGATTATGATTTTTCATCGCCAATACCGATTATTGGAGGGCCAAAAAAAGCCATGCCGATTATAAGGAAAATATTTATCATAATGACAATTACAACAATACTGAATGAACAATGAGCACTTTTATTTTAACTTAATATAATACACAAATATAATCTATTTAGTCTCAAATAAATAATGGAACATGTTCAATTTGGTTTAAGTGTTGGAGAAGAAAGGAAAAGTGCAATATGTGCCATGTAAAAAAGCTAACATTTACATTCCTTGCTCAGAACACGAGAACCTCTGAAAGTTGATGGTTCAATATTCCTAGTTCTTCAATATTCCCAGTTAATACGTTTTAGGTTGTAGTTATTATAGAAATCATGACGTGTTGACTATTTCTAATTATACCATTTGTATTTCATATACCTTTTACTATGGGCACTTTAGTATTGCCAGCCTAATCTCGGGAGTTGATAGGCTTGAAGTCATAAACAGCACTGTATCATGACACAAGACGAGACCCAGATGCAGACACAGGAGGCAGATGGTTGGAGTCTTACAATGTTTAATAATCCAAAAGGAGTAGGCAAGAGAATAGTAGTGGACAGGCAAAAGGTTAAAACCAGATCAGAGTCCAGGAGGTACAGAGTGGCAGAAAGGGTTGTGGTCAAGGCAGGCAGAATGGTCAGGCAGGCGGGTACAGAGTCCAACACAAGATAAAAAACCGGGAGGACTTATAAAAAGAGAATAACAAAGGCAGGAGTACGGGAAAAACACTGGTTGACTTGGAACATACAAGACGAACTGGCACAGAGAGACAGGAAACACAGGGATAAATACACTGAAGAAAACAAGCGACACTTGGAGTGATCAGGGTGTGACAAGCTGTGCTTCAAGCATTGCTAAGAGCTTCTGCGAAACGCAGTAAAGTGCTGTTTGAATGAATGCTTACGAGCCTGCTGCTGCCTACCACCGCTCAGTCAGACTGCTCTATCAAATCATAGACTTAATTATAATATAATAAACACAGAAATACGAGCCTTTGGTCATTTATATGGTCAAATACGGAAACTATAATTTCTAAAACAAAACGTTTATTCTTTCAGTGAAATACAGAACCGTTCTGTATTTTATCGAACTGGTGGCAACCCTAAGTCTAAATATTGCTGTTACATTGCACAACCTTCAATGTTGTATCATAATTATGTACAATTCTGGCAAATTAATTACGGTCTTTGTTAGGAAGAAACACAGTTTGCAACGAGCCAGGCAGCCCAGACTGTTGCATATACCCTGACTCTGCTTGCACTGAATGCAAGAGAAGTGACACATTTCCCTAGTTAGTATTGCCTGCTAACATGCATTTATTTGAACTAAATATGCAGGTTTAAAAAATATACTTCTGTGTACTGATTTTAAGAAAGGCATTGATGTTTATGGTTAGGGACATTTGTGAAAAGATTGTGCTTTTTTGCAAATGCGCATTTGTTATATCATCACCCGTTTGGCGAAGTTGAAGTAGGCTGTAAGTCAATGATAAATTAACAGGCACCGCATTGATTATATGCAACGCAGGAGCTACAGTTGAACTCAAAAGTTTGCATACACTTAGGTTGGAGTCAGTAAAACTCGTTTTTCAACTACTCCACAAATGTCCTGTTTAACAAACTATAGGTTTTGCAAGTCGGTTAGGACATCTACTTTGTGCATGACACAAGTCATTTTTCCAACAATTGTTAACAGACCTATTTCACTTATAATTCACTGTATCACAATTCCAGTGGGTCAGAAGTTTACATACACTAGGTTGACTGTTCCTGTAAACAGATTGGGAAATTCCAGAAAATTATGTCATGGCTTTAGAAGCTTCTGTTAGGCTAATTGACATCATTTAAGTCAATTGGAGGTGTACCTGTGGATGTATTTCAAGGCCTACCTTCAAACTCAGCACCTCTTTGTTTGACATAATGGGAAAATCAAAAAATGAAATCAGCCAGGACCTCAGCCAGTCTCAGCCAGTCTACAAAAAAATTGTAGACCTCCAGAAGTCTGGTTCATTCTCGCCTGAACGTACCACGTTCATTGTATTGTATTGTACAAACAATAGTACGCAAGTATAAACACCATGGGACCACGCAGTCGCTATACCGCTCAGGAAGGAGATGCATTCTGTCTCCTAGAGATGAACGTACTTTGATGAGAAAAGTGCAAATCAATCCCAGAACAACAGCAAAGGACCTTGTGAAGATGCTGGAGGAAACAGATACAAAAGTATCTATATACACAGTAAAACAAGTCCTATATCGACATGACGTGAAAGGCCGCTCAGCAAGGAAGAAGCCACTGCTCCAAAACCGCCATCAAAAAGCCAGACTACGCTTTGCAACTGCACATGGGGACAAGTATCGTACTTTTTGCAGAAATGTCCTCTGGTCTGATGAAACAAAAATAGAACAGTTAGGCCATAATGACCATCATTATATTTGGAGGGAAAAGGGGGAGACTTGCAAGCCGAAGAACACCATCCCAACCGTGAAGCACAGGGGTGGTAGCGTCATGTTGTGGGGGTGCTTTGCTGCAGGAGGTACTAGTGCCTTCACAAAATAGATGGCATCATGAGGTGGGGAAATGATGTGGATATATTGAAGCATCATCTCAAGACATCAGTCAGGAAGTTAAAGATTGGTTGCAAATGGACAATGACCCCAAGCATTCTGTGGCAGACCAGGGAGTTGGGTCAAAATGTTTACACAGATCAGACATGGACAGAGTAGGATTAGCTCAGTTTCAAAGGTGTTTATTAATATAAAAGTCCAAAAGAATAGAATAGGTTTCCCCCAAGAGACCCTCTCCGGGATACCGTCTTCTGGGCTCCGGGTCTTGCTGTATCCTGTAGGGATCAAAAACTGAACTCCCTCCTGTTACCATCCCCAACTATACGGGAGTCCTCCCCCCCTTGTCTCTCCCCTGTGTGCTTTATGGGACTTGTACAGCTGGTGAGCAATCAGCCCTTGATTACTCACTAATCCCCAATCAGCCCCAATTAGTCCTGGCCGGAGAGCCCGTCGAGACCTGGCATACTCCGTCTGTCACCAGGCCTCGATGAGTCTCCCCCTGGTGGCTGACCTGCTGTACGCCACAATACTTCCAAAGTTGTGGCAAAATGGCTTAAGGACAACAAGGTCTAGGTATTGGAGTGGCCATCACAAAGCCCTGACCTCAATCCTATAGAAAATGTGTGGACAGAACTGAAAAAAGCATGTGCGAGCAAGAAGGCCTACAAACCTGACTCAGTTACAATGTGTATGTCATCAACGATGTGTAGTTAACTAGTGATTATGTGAAGATTGATTGTTTTTTATAAGATAAGTTTAATGCTAGCTAGCAACTTACCTTGGCTCCTTGCAGCCACAAGGTTCTTTTGACGCTGCACTTTCCTCGTGGATTGCAATTTAATCGGCCATAAACGGCGTGCAAATAGGCCGATTACCGATTTGTTATGAAAACTTGAAATCGGCCATGCCGATTAATCGGTCGACCTCTACTTAAAACCCTAAATGTTTTGGTGATCAGCTCCCCTCGATGTCTCCATCCCCATTCCTCTCCATCTCTGTCTACAGTACGTGTCTAAGTATTACCTTTCATTTAGAAAGTTATCTTTTCAGTCTCTGAAGCATGCTGCAACATAGGGGTCTGTAATAGTATTGCATCATTTTAATAGTGATGCACTTTGTATTTTAGCTTCAACTTTTGCTCGTTTAGTATACAGTATCTTGCAGGGTTGGTGTAAACAGCCATTTGGGAAAAATTATTTAAGAGTGTGGATTCATTTTGTTCGCCAAGGGTTGGGGTCAAGTTATTGTCAAATCCATGTTTTCATGATGTCACATTTTTAATAGAAAGTGGGCATGATTGTATTCATATGATCATTATTTCCTGAATGAATAACATTGAATTGGCTTCAACTTTCAACCGCAGCCTGTAATGGAGGCTAACAAATACAGCTCACTGACGTTGTTGTTAGAAGTCACATTGGGACACAACTCAACACCTGTGAGTCTGCCCTTGGGCATTTGATAATAGCACCTTATTAGTATTCAGCCAGTGGATTGGTGTGTAAAAATACATTAATGACATTTTGAAAATGTAAGGTGTAGGTTAATGGATTAGGCTTATTCCCTGTGCAAATCTTGCAGCATGACTGAATTTCCTGTGCTGTGGCTGCCTAATATAATAAGGCATGTCCTCTTAATAGAAGGTACTGTATGGAGCCTGGATTCAAAAGGTCCCTTCTTAAAGTCCCAATGCAGTCAAAAACAACAATAAAGAGCAAGTAAATGGCAAAACCACAGAGAGGAGATACTAACTTTCCATGTGTAATTTACTGAAGCCACGTCAGTCTGAATGTGTTGTCTTATGGATCTGAATGTACAATGTATATCCCTCCATATTTTTAATACCCAAATATCCAGTCAGTCAAGTTAAGGCGCTGAATAAATCAGTTCTACTTTGATATAAAGCCCCTTTAGGCTTATTTAACACTGATCTAACATAGTCATAAACTATGTAGAATTATCACCTTCACAAACACTGCCTAATACATAAATACTGAACAAAATACAGGTGTCGCCTTGTGTCAACAACACCAGGCACAGAAAGATTATGCAGTAACATATCCGCTTCTGTATGTATGCAACATTTATGAATGTCCATGCAATGCTTATGAGTGTGGTTCTTATGATAACCCACAGTGGTTTTGAATGTTTTACGCAGTGCTAACTGTACATAGGGCTTTCAGAGTCATGTACTGCAATATATGAATTTGTGTCGAGAGACCTTACCAGTGACCTATGACCTGAATCATATACTCATATACACTCATACACTCTGTCCTCTGGGCTTCAGACCCACTGTGTTCACTCAACACATTATCTTATGCAATACAGGCTGCAGAGAGAAAAAGACAGAAAGAGAGAGAATGAGTTAGAGATAAAGCCCCTTGAATTGAAGGGGCACGGTAACATTCTCCCCTGTGGCACACAGCATGGTTTGCACTCCTCTGCCATGTCTCGTCAACGTCACTCTGAGTTTGGCCCCAGGGCCTGGCACCCGCTGACACCTCTGTGTGACGCTCTGCACACTGGCATGTCATTCACACTCTCTCACGCTGACACATTGGAGAGAGTCTCTTTCTTCCCTTGTTTTTCTTTCTAATTTTCTGTCTCTTTTTCTCTCTTACGTCTCCTCTCTCTGCCTGTGCCTCTTTTTCAGTTTCTCTCTCTCTCTCTCTCTCTCTCTCCCTCTCTCTCTCTCTCTCTCTCTCTCTCTCTATTTCTCTCTCTCTCTCTCTCTCTCTCTCTCTCTCTCTCTCTCTCTCTCTCTCCCTCCTCATTGTCCTGTTCATCTTATCTAAATATGGAATCAGGCCCCTTGTCCCTTCTCTGTATAATTGAATCCTAGAATACACCGACTTCTTTGGCTCACACTAATTTAAGTTCCTTGTTAGCCACGTCCCTCTCTGGTTTGACTTGTTGTTGTCCCTTTGTAGTTCAGTTTTGGGGGTGGTTGCAGAATTCGGTCTTGTTCATACACACACACACACACACACACACAGACACACCACACACACACACATGCAAGCACACAGACAAACACACACACATCCTTTGGGATTTCACAGTCGCTAACACCCTCGGGCCAAGCTGCTTTTGAGAGCGACTGCAACCAGTCAACTCTGTCCGTGTGGTCTCAGTAGGAAAGCAGCATGTTAGCGTAGCGTGTCACAGCCTCAATTAAGTCAAATCAAATTGTGTTTGTCCCAGGTTTCGTAAATAACAGGTGTCGACTAAAACTGAAGCGCTTAATTGTGGGCCGTTCCCAACAATGCAGAGATAAGAACATTTTAGAAATAATAGAAAAGTAAAACGCATAATAATAAAAGTAATAGTAAATACACAATGGGTAACAATAACTTGGCTGTATACATGGGGTACCAGTACTGTAATGCTCCGGGTGTCGTGGTTGTGGAGTCAAATGCAGGAGACAGAGAGTTCAATGCTGCGCGTCTTTTAATCGCACCAACGCACCACAGGGTGCTCACAAAAACGTTACGTTCCCAAAACACAGGGAATCAAAATGTACAATGGGAAACAATCCCGACCGGACACTAACACGTGCCTATACCACAGAGCCGAAGGTTACATAGAAATAATCCCGCACAACAACCAGGCGGGCCGGCTGTCTAATAAAGACAAACTAATTAAACATCCACAGGTGCTACCACTCAACATACAAGGAGGGGAAGGAAAAACAATCAGTGGCAGCTAATAGGCCGGTGACGACGACCGCCGAGCGCCACCTGCCCGGGAAAGGGAAACACCCTCGGTCGGACTCGTGACAGTACCCCCCCCCCCCCCCCTGACGCGCGGCTCCCGAAGGGCGCCGATACCGGCCTCGAGGTCGCCCCGGAGGACGATAGGGCGATCCGGATGGAGGCGATGGAAATCCCTCAACATGGAGGGATCCAAGATGTCCCCCACCGGTACCCAGCACCTCTCCTCCGGACCGTACCCCTCCCAGTCCACGAGGTACTGCAGGCCCCTCACCCAGCGTCTTGAGTCCAGAATGGCCCGGATCGTGTACGCCGGGGACCCCTCGATGTCCAGCGGGGGGGGGGGGGGGGAGGGACCTCCGGTACCTCACTGTCCTGCAGGGGACCAGCTACCACCGGCCTGAGGAGAGACACATGAAACGAGGGGTTAATACGATAATAGGAAGGGAGTTGTAATCGATAACACACCTCGTTTATCCTCCTCAGGACTTTAAAGGGCCCTACACACTGCGGACCCAGCTTCCGGCAGGGCAAGCGGAGAGGTAGGTTTCGGGTCGAGAGCCAGACCCTGTCCCCCGGTACAAACACGGGGGCCTCACTGCGGTGGCGGTCAGCACTCCTCTTCTGCCGTCCACTCGCTTGTCGTAGAGATTCCTGGACGGCCCTCCAGGTCTCCTTGGAGCGCTGTACCCATTCCTCCACCGCAGGAGCCTCGGTCTGGCTCGGATGCCATGGTGCCAGGACCGGCTGGTACCCCAACACACACTGAAAAGGGGACACGTTAGTAGAGGAGTGGCGTAGTGAGTTCTGAGCCATTTCAGCCCAGGGAATGTATCGTGCCCACTCCCCTGGCCGATCCTGGCAATACGACCACAGAAACCTACCCACCTCCTGGTTCACTCTCTCCACCTGCCCATTACTCTCGGGGTGATAACCGGAGGTCAGGCTGACAGAGACCCCCAAACGTTCCATGAACGCTCTCCATACCCGGGACGTGAATTGGGGGCCCCGATCAGAAACGATGTCCTCCGGCACCCCGTAGTGCCGGAAGACATGGGTGAATAACGCCTCCGCAGTCTGTAGGGCTGTAGGGATACCGGGCAACGGGAGGAGACGGCAGGACTTAGAGAACCGATCCACAATCACCAGAACCGTGGTGTTCCCCTGAGACGGCGGGAGATCGGTTAGGAAATCTATGGACAGATGTGACCATGGCCGCTGTGGAACAGGGAGGGGTTGTAGCTTCCCTCTAGGAAGGTGCCTAGGAGCCTTACTCTGAGCGCACACTGAACAGGAGGAGACATAACCCTTAACGTCCTTAGCCAACGTAGGCCACCAATACCTCCCCTGAAGGCTCCCCACTGTCCTCGTCACCCCAGGGTGACCCGAGGAGGGTAGGACGTGAGCCCACCGAATCAGTTTGTCCCGAACACCAAGCGGCACGTACCTTCGCCCCGCTGGACACTGAGGAGGCGCGGGTTCAGCCCGTAAAGCCCGCTCGATGTCCGAGTCCACCTCCCATACCACTGGGGCTACCAGCTTCGAGGCGGGAAGGATGGGAGTAGGTTCGGTGGACCCATCCTCCGTGTCATAAAGGCGGGACAGTGCGTCAGCCTTCACGTTCTGGGAGCCCGGTCTATAAGACAAAGTAAATCGGAACCGGGTGAAGAACATGGCCCACCTTGCCTGACGTGGGTTAAGTCTCCTAGCTGCCCGAATATACTCCAGATTCTGGTGGTCGGTCCAGATGAGAAAGGGGTGTTTAGCCCCCTCAAGCCAGTGTCTCCACACCTTCAGAGCTCTAACCACCGCTAGCAACTCCCGGTCCCCCACATCATAGTTACGCTCCGCTGGGCTGAGCTTCCTTGAGAAGAAAGCGCAGGGGCGGAGTTTTGGTGGCGTACCCGAGCGCTGTGATAGCACGGCACCCACCCCAGCCTCGGACGCGTCCACCTCCACTATGAATGCTAGAGAGGGGTCCGGATGCGCCAACACGGGCGCATCAGTAAACAGCGCCTTCAACTTGTTGAATGCTCCGTCCGCCTCTGCTGACCACTGCAAACGCACCGGGCCCCCCTTCAGCAGTGAGGTGATGGAAGCCGCTACTTGGCCAAAACCCCGGATAAACCTCCGGTAGTAGTTGGCAAAACCCAGAAACCGCTGCACCTCCTTTACCGTGGTCGGAGTCGGCCAGTTACGCGGTCACCCTCCATCACTACCCCCGAGGTGGAAATACGATATCCCAGAAAAGAGACGGCTCGTTTAGAGAACACGCATTTCTCAGCCTTGACGTATAGGTTATGCTCCAGCAGTCTACCAAGCACCTTGCGCACCAGAGACACATGCGCGGTGTGAGTGGCCGAGTAGATCAGAATGTCATCGATATAAACCACCACTCCCTGCCCGCACAGGTCCCTGAGAATCTTGTCTACAAAGGATTGGAAAACGGCTGGAGCATTATTTAACCCATACGGCATGACGAGGTACTCATAGTGGCCTGATGTAGTACTAAATGTGGTTTTCCACTCGTCTCCCTTCCGAATACGCACCAAACTATACGCGCTCCTGAGATCCAGTTTTGTGAAGAACTGCGCTCCGTGGAATGATTCCACCGCCGTAGCGATGAGAGGTAGAGGGTAACTATACCCCACTGTGATGGCGTTTAGACCTCTATAATCGATACACGGACGCAAGCCTCCCTCCTTTTTCCTCACAAAAAAGAAACTTGAGGAGACGGGTGAAATGGAGGACCGAATGTACCCCTGTCCCAGCGCCTCCGTGACATATGTCTCCATTGCCAACGTCTCCTCCTGGGACAGCGGGTACACGTGACTCTTGGGAAGCCCAGCGTCTACCTGGAGATCTATCGTACAATCCCTTCCCGGTCGATAAGGTGGTAATTTAGTCGCTTTCACTTTACTGAAAGCGATTGCCAAATCGGCATACTCGGGGGGAATGCACACCGTGGAACCCTGGTCTGGACTCTCCACCGACGTGGCACCGATGGAAACTCCCAAACACCTTCCAGAACACTCCTCTGACCACCCCCTGTCTCCACAAAATTTTAGGATTGTGCCGGGCCAGCCAGGGAGTCCCCAGCACCACTGGAAACGCAGGCGAATCAATAATAAAGAAACTGATACGCTCCCTATGATTCCCCTGCGTCACCATGTCCAGTGGGACCGTGGTCTCCCTGACCATCCCTGACCCTAATGGCCGGCTATCTAGGGAGTGCACGGGGAAAGGAGAATCTATCGGCACCAGCGGAACCCCTAACTTAAGGGCGAGTCCGCGATCCATAAAGTTCCCAGCTGCGCCTGAATCGACTAGCGCCCTATGCTGGGAATAGGGAAAAAAGCGAAGGAAAAAAGTTAAGACAAACATGTGGCCAACAGGGGGTTCTGGGTGAGTTTGATGCTGACTCACCTGGGGTGACCGAGAAGCGTTCCGCCGGCCATCTCTACTCCCAGACGGACTCCCCCAGCACCGATCAGACGTGTGTCCTCTCCGACCACAGTTGGTGCAGGGAAGGCCTCCTCCTCCGGTACCCCTCGGCGCAGCCCCTCCCAACTCCATCGGAATGGGAGCGGAGGGGCTGGGTGGTGGAACGCACAGGACCCTCTCTGAACGCCCGCGGGCAGCCAGCAGATTATCCAGTCGAATGGACATGTCAATCAGCTGATCCAGTGACAGAGTGGTGTCCCGACACGCTAACTCCCGGCGGACGTCCTCTCGGAGACTACACCTGTAGTGGTCCATGAGGGCCCCGTCGTTCCACCCAGATCCGGCTGCCAAGGTCCGGAACTCCAGCGCGTAATCCTGGGCGCTCCTCCTCTCCTGCCTGAGGTGAAATAGTCGTTCTCCCGCCGCTCGGCCGTCTAGAGGGTGATCAAACACGGCACGGAAGCAGCGGGAAAACTCTGGGTAGTGCTCCCGCGCTGAGTCTGGACCATTCCAGACCGCGTTCGCCCATTCCAGGGCACGACCCGTGAGGCAGGAGATGAGGACACTCACCCTCTCTGCTCCTGAGGGAGTGGGTCTGATGGTGGCCAGGTATAGCTCCAGCTGGAGCAGAAACCCCTGGCAACCCGCCGCCGCTCCATCATAAGCCCTCGGTAGCGTCAGACGGAGGGTGCTGGAGTCGGGAGATGGGGAGTCCGGAACCGTGGGTGCCGAAGGTGGAGAGAGGAGCCCACTCCTCTCCCATCTGTCCATTCTCTCCATCACTTGATCCATCGCGGATCCGATCCGATGAAGGACGGTGGTGTGGTGGAGAACCCGTTCCTCCATCGATGGGAGAGGGTTGGCTGCTGCTCCTGCTGACTCCATTCAATTTGATAGGGTGCGGGATTCTGTAATGCTCCGGGTGTCGTGGTTGTGGAGTCAAATGCAGGAGACAGAGAGTTCAATGCTGCGCGTCTTTTAATCGCACCAACGCACCACCGGGTGCTCACAAAAACGTTACGTTCCCAAAACACAGGGAATCAAGATGTACAATGGGAAACAATCCCGACCGGACACTAACACGTGCCTATACCACAGAGCCGAAGGTTACATAGAAATAATCCCACACAACAACCAGGCGGGCCGGCTGTCTAATAAAGACAAACTAATTAAACATCCACCGGTGCTACCACTCAACATACAAGGAGGGGAATGAAAAACAATCAGTGGCAGCTAATAGGCCGGTGACGACGACCGCCGAGCGCCACCTGCCCGGGAAAGGGAAACACCCTCGGTCGGACTCGTGACAAGTACTGAGTCGATGTAGAGGGGTATGAGGTAAGGTAGATACACTACATGACTAAAAGTATGTGGATACCTCCTTGTTGAACATCTCATTATTCACCGGCATTAATATGGAGTTGGTCCCCCCTTTGCTTCTATAAACAGCCTTCATTCTTCTGGGAAGGCTTTCAACTAGATGTTGCAACATTGTTGCGGGGACTTGCTTCCATTAAGCCGCAAGATCGTTAGTGAGGTCAGACAGTGATTTTGGGCTATTAGGCCTGGCTCGGCGTTCAAATTCATCCCAAAGGTGTTCGATGGGTTTAAGGTCAGACTTCTGTGCAGGCCAGTCAAGTTCCTCCAAACTAATTTCTCTATGGACCTCGCTTTGTGTACAGGGGGAAATGTCAAGCTGTAACAGGAAAGGGCCTTACCCAAACTGTTGCCACAAAGTTGTAAGCACAGAACAGGAAAGGGCCTTACCCAAACTGTTGCCACAAAGTTGTAAGCACAGAACAGGAATGGGCCTTACCCAAACTGTTGCCACAAAGTTGTAAGCACAGAATCGCCTGGAATACAGTGCCTTGCGAAAGAATTCAGCCCCCTTGAACTTTGCGACCTTTTGCCACATTTCAGGCTTCAAACATAAAGATATAAAACTGTATTTTTTTGTGAAGAATCAACAACAAGTGGGACACAATCATGAAGTGGAACGACATTTATTGGATATTTCTAACTTTTTTAACAAATCAAAAACTGAAAAATTGGGCGTGCAAAATTATTCAGCCCCTTTGCTTTCAGTGCAGCAAACTCTCTCCAGAAGTTCAGTGAGGATCTATGAATGATCCAATGTTGACCTAAATGACTAATGATGATAAATACAATCCACCTGTGTGTAATCAAGTCTCCGTATAAATGCACCTGCACTGTGATAGTCTCAGAGGTCCATTAAAAGCGCAGAGAGCATCATGAAGAACAAGGAACACACCAGGCACGTCCGAGATACTGTTGTGAAGAAGTTTAAAGCCGGATTTGGATACAAAAAGATTTCCCAAGCTTAAACATCCCAAGGAGCACTGTGCAAGCGATAATATTGAAATGGAAGGAGTATCAGACCACTGCAAATCTACCAAGACCTGGCCGTCCCTCTAAACTTTCAGCTCATACAAGAAGAAGACTGATCAGAGATGCAGCCAAGAGGCCCATGATCACTCTGGATGAACTGCAGAGATCTACAGCTGAGGTGGGAGACTCTGTCCATAGGACAACAATCAGTCGTATATTGCACAAATCTGGCCTTTATGGAAGAGTGGCAAGAAGAAAGCCATTTCTTAAAGATATCCATAAAAAGTGTAATTTAAAGTTTGCCACAAGCCACCTGGGAGACACACCAAACATGTGGAAGAAGGTGCTCTGGTCAGATGAAACCAAAATTTAACTTTTTGGCAACAATGCAAAACGTTATGTTTGGCGTAAAAGCAACACAGCTGAACACACCATCCCCACTGTCAAACATGGTGGTGGCAGCATCATGGTTTGGGCCTGCTTTTCTTCAGCAGGGACAGGGAAGATGGTTAAAATTGATGGGAAGATGGATGGAGCCAAATACAGGACCATTCTGGAAGAAAACCTGATGGAGTCTGCAAAAGACCTGAGACTGGGACAGAGATTTGTCTTCCAACAAGACAATGATCCAAAACATAAAGCAAAATCTACAATGGAATGGTTCAAAAATAAACATATCCAGGTGTTAGAATGGCCAAGTCAAAGTCCAGACCTGAATCCAATCGAGAATCTGTGGAAAGAACTGAAAACTGCTGTTCACAAATGCTCTCCATCCAACCTCGCTGAGCTCGAGCTGTTTTGCAAGGAGGAATGGGAAAAAATGTCAGTCTCTCGATGTGCAAAACTGATAGAGACATACCCCAAGCGACTTACAGCTGTAATCGCAGCAAAAGGTGGCGCTACAAAGTATTAACTTAAGGGGGCTGAATAATTTTGCACGCCCAATTTTTCAGTTTTTGATTTGTTAAAAAAGTTTGAAATATCCAATAAATGTCATTCCACTTCATGATTGTGTCCCACTTGTTGTTGATTCTTCACAAAAAAATACAGTTTTATATCTTTATGTTTGAAGCCTGAAATGTGGCAAAAGGTCGCAAAGTTCAAGGGGGCCGAATACTTCCGCAAGGCACTGTATAATTGTATGCTGTAATGTTACGATTTCGCTTCACTGGAGCTGTAATGTTGTAATGTTACGACGTCGGCTGCCAGATGGGGAGGCGTGAATCACGCCAGAGAACGTGTTTTCACTTCTCCAGTGTCCAATGGCGGCGAGCTTTACACCACTCCAGCCGATGCATGGCATTGCACATGGTGACTGTGTTGGTGTGACTGTGTTGGTGTGTGTGGACCATGATAGATCCTTAGTCATGTGGACACAGAGGATCTTGAAGCTCTCGACCTGCTCCACTACAGCCCTGTCAATGTGAATGGGGGGCGGACTTAGCTCTTCATTTCGCGTAGTCCATGATCAGTTCCTTTGTCTTACTGACATTGAGGGAGAGGTTGTTATCCTGTCACCACACTGCCAGACCTCCTTCCTAAGTGCTGTCTCATCATTGTCGGTGATCAGGCCTACCACCGGTGTGTCATCGTCGGCCACGCAGTCATGGGTGAACAGGGAGTACAGGAGGGGACTAAGCACGCACCCCTTAGGGGCCCCCGTGTTGAGGGTCGGGGTCGTGGATGTGTTGTTGTCTAACCTCACCACCTGGGGGCATCCCGTCAGGAAGTCCAGGATCCAGTTATTTGCAGAGAGAGGTGTTCAGCCCCAGGGTCCTTAGCTTAGTGATGAGCTTGAAGGCCTCTATGCAGTTGCATGCTGATCTGTAGTCAATTAACAGCATTCTCACATAGGTGTTTCTCTTGTCCAGGTGGGAAATGGCAGTGTGGAGTGCAATAGAGATTGCGTCATCTGTGGATCTGTTGTGGCGGTATGCGAATTGGAGTGGGTCCAAGGTGTCTGGGATGATGGTGCTGATGTGAGCCCTGACCAGCCTGTCTAAATGGCTATTGCCCCACAGCACAGATGTGAGTGCTGTGGGGCAATAGCCATTTAGACAGGTTAACTTGGCGTTCTTGGGCACAGGGAAAATGATGGTCTGCTGCAGGTATTACAGACTGAGTCAGGGAGAGGTTTAAAATGTCAGTGAAAACTTGCCAGCTGGTCAATGCATGCTCTGAGTACGTGTCCTGGTAATCCGTCTGGCCCTGCGGCTTTGTGAATGTTAACCTGTTTAAAGGTTTTAGTCACATCGGTTACGGAGAGCATGATCACGCAGTCGTCTGCTACCCTTTAGCTTTAGCTACTGTAGCAGCACTTAGCACGTATCGTAGCATTAGCCTCAATTCACAAAAATCTCACCCAATGTTTGACTTCAGGTCCAGGCAACAATATATTAGCTTCAACCCTGTAAGCCTGTCGCTCTGTTGCTTCACTCCTACTACACATTAGTGGCAATGGGCAACAGAGTCATTAGTACACAGTACTGGTGTTCACTTAGTGTACAAAACATTAAGAACACCCGCTCTTTCCATGACATAGACTGACAAGGTGAATCCGGGGTGAAAGCTATGATCCTTTATTGATGTCACTTGTTAAATCCACTTTAATCAGTGTAGATGAAGGGGAGGAGACTGGTTAAATGATTTTTAAGCATTGAGACATGGATTGTGTATGTGTGCCATTCAAACGTTCCAACGCAATATTAGGAAGGTTTTCTTGTGTTTTGTTCACTCAATGTATAGTGTTAGCCCTAACTAGAGAACTAGAGTTACAGACATGCCAAACTTCCCCAACCAGTGTCTTGCTGGTTTTCCAGGGGCACATTTTCCCCAAGCCCCAGTGTGTTTCCTTCACTGAAATCGTAATTATAGCAACTCCCAGAGTAATTTAGTCTGTGTTGGCCTTTGCCAAGTCTCTCTCCGTTGTCCCTCTTCAAGCTTCTACAAAGAGAACACTTCATATGGATAGCCTTGATTCGTAGTGAGTGTTAAGCGGAGGGTCTGTATTATTAGAAATGTTTTTGAAAGGCTTCGACAGCAAAAGCCCAGGTGTGGATTGGAGCTGTGATTTATTCATCTCTGCATGCTTACTGATGTGATACTGGAATTTGTTCAATGTCAGGACTTAATGTCCATGCTTTGCAGAAGTACACAGGAAGTTATGTTGTCTCAAATGAAATTCTTACAGATTTCTGCACATGGTGTATCAAAATTACCATTGACCTTCTGTCTCTCAAGACATTGTTTCCTGAAATACAGATTGTTTTCTAAGCCACCTTATATTCACTTTTAGATTATATAGGTTTCTAAAATGTGAGACACTTTCATCTCTCACTTCTTCAGTTTATCTCCCTGACAGTCAAATGAGTATTGCAGGTTGTCTAGCAGGGGTAGTAATATTCTATTAGGTATTTCTAATTCTACTTGATATTCTAATTCTATTATTGTACTAATATTCATATGCTTACTGTATGTGTCTCATGAATAAAGCCAGATGTTGTAAAGAAGATGCATATACCATTCCCCCAGGTGCAAATGCCTCACACTGACCTTCATGTTCAATATGGGAAATGGATGCTGTCTCCTCTTTGGTTCCTCTCATGAAATCACTTTTATATGGAAGAGCCGTGCTATTAAAACACAAGAACAAACCCCTGGAGTAAAAGTCTGACTCTGTTTTGACGTTTGTTCTTACCTGAAGGCTTGCTTTATTATGGATGCTTTAAAATGCATGGGGGTCAGGGAAGACAAGAAGGAGTAATGAAATGACAGCGTTGACGCGGTGGTTTAAACGGCCTTGGGTTGCCAATATGGTTTACAGCTGGGAGACGCTTCTTTATCTTTCACTTCCTCTACTGCGGAAGGTTCTGTAACCCTGACACCGAATGGAGTTTAGCGTATATAATAGAATACGACTCCCACACCTTGTGATTTGATCGTTACTTTTCCCCTCAAAGCTTTCACAAGGGAGGCTTTTTATCT
The DNA here is from genome assembly GCF_045791955.1 of Oncorhynchus clarkii lewisi. Classification (NCBI taxonomy): domain Eukaryota; kingdom Metazoa; phylum Chordata; class Actinopteri; order Salmoniformes; family Salmonidae; genus Oncorhynchus; species Oncorhynchus clarkii. The sequence continues at coordinate 71,406,714 of NC_092147.1, forward strand.
CTTGACATGATTGACTGTAGGCTGAAGTGAAACTAGTCTTGAAGCAACACGAGACACACATACACGCTCGCTGACAGTATTACGAAAGCACACACAGTAAGATGGCATTATCAACTTAAATCATCTCATGGTGACACTCTGCCAAGCTAGCATTCAGCGCTATTTATTGCAACCGCTACTTCTATGGAGACCTGTGACAAGCTTATCTGTCATAGATGTGGATGAGAATGCATTCTTTATGTGTAATAGTCAGCTGTGGCTGTTAGCTGTTATTAGCCATTGTCTCGCCTATCATGGAAATAACAGCTCATGCTATCTCATGCTATTCACGGCACAATAGAGGAAGTGTTAAATATCAAGGACATTGTTGTGATCTTTTTTTATCTTGACAACCTGAAGACACCGACGTAATGTTCACTTTAAGTTGTCAGGCTAAGATAAAGTGTTAATTGCTATTGTAGAATCATTGAATGTTTGAATATAGTCTCCTTTAGTGCAATTTTCGAATATGCCATATTCAACAATGTGTTTGCTAAATGTGGTGGTAAGGCGCAGAGTGTCAGAGAATTGGATTTTGTTACAATGGATTTTTTCAATGGAAGTTGTCAGTGGTAATGTGTCCAGGGATATTTAGTCATATTGGATGTAATTTCTTTCTCCAGGTTTGCCCCTGTCAGTGAGCTGGCCCCAGTAGGCAGACCAGTGGGCAGCATCCTGGCAGCCGCCATGAACCAGACAATCTTCTACTCCATCGTGGGAGGAAACGAAGGTGGTAAGTGCAGAAATGTACCCTCCAGTGCCATAGATAGAACAAACATTTGCCAAAATAGGAAAAGGTCACATTTCTGTCTTAAATTCTTGCAATAATATACAATCCATGGAAAATGCAGAGAAATTACCTGAAACAAAAAATTGGTTGCGCTTTACTTGTGGCAAAAGTAACTATTGTCAAAGTAACTATTCTTTACAACAGTAGAGGTTTCCTTTTATCACAGTCTATTTACATGTCTATGAAGTCAACGTGCAATAGTCTTCATCAATGTTAATCTGCTGATTAATGCATCGACTTGGGAGTGTCCTAAATGAGTGCTTTAAACCTGTGGCAGTTGGCACACACACAGACACAAAATTAACCTCTTTTTTTTATCCAATGTTGATCCTGTCAGTGAGTGCTGCCAATGTCTTCCTCATGTTGTACTGATTGTTTTTTGGTTGGTTGCAGGTGAGTTCCAAGTGAGTAACCGGACAGGTGTGATCTCCACGGCTAAGCCTCTGGATTATGAGACTGTCACCAGCTACGTGCTCAGGGTTCAGGCTGACTCCATGATCGTGGTCATGGCCCAACTGCGGGTTCCCTCTAAATGTAAGAGGGGGATATTGAACTGGAGTAGGGGGCTGGGAGGCTACATCAAGTGTTCAGCTTTCCAACTAGATACTGTGGTCCTTGGTTTTGTGGTACTAAGAGGAGTTGACAGCATATTAATTTCTACAATTATTAGTCATTTAGCAGACAGTCTTATCCAGAAGAACTAACAGGAGCAATTACCTTCTTCAAAGGCACATCGACAGATTTTTCAGTTACTGTAGTCGGCTCAGGGATTCGAACCAGCAACCTTTTGGTTACTGGCCCAATGCTCTTAACTGCTAGGTTAACTCCTCCCCCCTCAATTTTTCAGATAAACCCTCATCACCTCATAGATCTGCATTTATTGGAATGCAGAGCTGGCCACCGTACCGTGTACATTTTCGTAATTTTTAAAAACTTTATTGAGTTCAAATAATCAGAGCAGAACAGGGCGTAATTGTCAGATTGTCACAGCCCAATTAACATCATTACACACACACACACACACACACACACACACGCACACACACATTATTAATAAAGCAGAGTAATTGATAAGAATTCATTTAACACAGCTCCTCTCAACTCCCACCACCCCTTTCCCTAAATTAAAATGTACTCAACGCAGACTCAATAGCCCATTCTGCCATGTGAGCCATCCTTTCTCTTAATGCTTTTCTTTTTATGTGTGTGTGCTGAATTTCTCTCTATGCTGTTGTGTTTCTCTACACTTGCAAGCATCTGTTTGTGATTGTGTGTCGTAACTGAAAAGTTACCTATTTCCCACAAGACCACAATGGATAAACCGCGGAGGGAATAAAAGCGTTTTTAGAGAGACAGAAAAAGGCAATAGAGAGAGAGCGACTGGCGTAGCCCTCTGTGCCTTCCCTCTGGCTCTCACGGTGGTGTTTGTGCTGTGATTTAATGAACTGTGTTTTTGTTCATCCTATTCCCTTGGATCCTCCTTAGCCCTAGCAGCATGACTTTACATTTCTGTGCTCTGCTGGAAGAAAAATAGTCATTGACAGTGCATATTTTTCACCTTAACTGCAGTGTGGGCCAGGGTAAGGTTGTGCTAGGTTTGTACATATTTGTACTGTATAAGTTAAACAGTGACAAATGGGTATGGAGTGTGTATATCCTTACTACAAGCTATTTTCCTTGAGGACAATCTGGCATATGAATGGAAATGGCACAGTAGCTGCAACAGGAGAACATATTTGATTATTTGATTATGAACGGGAACCTGTGTTTTTGTATGGGTGTTTATTTTGTTTGTAATAAAACTCCCCTTTCCTACCAACACTAATCCCCTCTAAACTATAGGGTGTACTGTAGAGGAACATCAATGAAAGTGGATAAGACAATATGCCTCATGTCTAAAATATGACTGTGTCCCTCCTCTTTAACTCTGCAGCCAACACAGCCAAGGTGTTTATCGAGGTGCGGGATGAGAACGACCACCCGCCTGTCTTCACCAGAAAGCTCTACATCGGTGGCGTGGCTGAAGACGCCAAGACCTTCTCGTCTGTGCTGAAGATAGTGGTGAGAAAGGCCTTCGCATACTCCTCCTTATATGCTACTGTCTTAACACACACACACGCATAAACATACACATCTACTGAAGATCATGTTGAGAAAGCTGTCTGACACTCAATTCTCTGACGGACTCTGATTGTACTCTGACGTAAGCCAGTCGAAACTCATCCTTAATGCTACTCACGTCCCTGCAGTCCTTTGGTCGGTCCAAAATCAATTAATGATTAGAGAGATTGTGTCATCACGCACGCACGCACACAAACACAGTACTGTACATATGTGGTCTGATTCCATCCCTATCTTCCCTGTCGGTTCCATTCTGTTCAGTCATGGTGGCAAAATCCATTCGAGCCACTCCCTGTAGTTCAGTTTCATCTTCCTCTCCATCCTTCTCTCCATTCCTCCCTCCATTCCTCTATTCACTGGTGGGATCTAATATAACGGTGGGATGTAATATAATCACAGTTCACCAATTGGACCGTGGTCAAAGATCAGTCCAGATTATCAGTCTGTTTTACATTGAAGGTGGTATGGCTCTGTAATGTGAACATTCCTTTACGTGTGACTCAGCTGGTAGCACCTTACATACCAAAGAGGCACACATAGTCATTTGAAAACAATCGGCAGCACGTACATGCTCTGGGATGCAGTATACTGTAGCTCCTGCTGCATAAATCTCTTGCGCTCCACTATCAATATTGTATGATTGTACGGTTTAAGTAATATTGTTTGAGTAGAAGCCACCCTTGAGCTCAGATTTGTGTAATTACTTTAACCGTAACCATTCCTAACCTGAACCATTTGCAAGTCCTTATTTATCCAAACTGAACAGAGATGTACACATTTCCAAGTCCGTCCACTATTGTGGCATAAAAAAAACTCAGTCCAGTCTTTCATGAGACAAACACTATATTGGATATGAAGCTTTTTCCGTATGCTGTCTGATATAATGAAACTAATACATTATATAGGCTAGAGAGGGACTTCACATATGACTGATATTAAATCTTAACAATCTGTTCCGTGAGCTTAGTTTCATCTGGACATGATGAAGGCAAAAGGACTTGATGGGAACCTGAGGCTCCGTGACACTCACAGTCACGTTGGGCCCAACAACTGTCAGTGGCCTAATATCTATCAATATCTAAACATCTGTCTGCACGCCTGTCTGCCTGTCCGTCTATCCGTCTATCTGTATTCATACAGTACCAATCAAAGTTTGGACACACCTACTCATTCAAGGGATTTTCATAATTTTTACTATTTTCTACATTGTAGAATAATGGTGAAGACATCAAAACTATGAAATAACACATTTGGAATCATCTAGTAACCAAAAAGGTGTTAAATAAACCTAAACATATTTTATATTTGAGATTCTTGCCTTGATGACAGCTTTGCACACTCTTGACATTCTCTCAACCAGCTTCATGAGGTAGTCATCTGGAATACATTTCAATTAACAGGTGTGCCTTGTTAAAATATCATTTGTGTAATTTCTTTCCTTCGTAATGTGTTTGAGCCAATCAGTTGTGTTGTGTCAAGGTAGGGGTGATATACAGAAGATAGCCCTATTTGGTAAAAGACCAAGTCCATGTTATGACAAGAACAGCTCCAATATGCAAAGAGAAACAACAGTCCATCATTACTTAAAATGATTTAACCTTTTACAACTAGGGGGCAGTATTTTCATTTTTGGATAAAAAACGTTCCCGTTTTAAACTGGATATTTTGTCACGACAAGATGCTCGACTATGCATATAATGGACTTTGGATAGAAAACACTCTGACGTTTCCAAAACTGCAAAGATATTATCTGTGAGTGCAACAGAACTGATGTTACAGGCGAAACCCAGATAAAAATCCAACCAGGAAGTGCCCCATTTTTTGAAAGCCCTGCATGCCAATGACTCCTTATGTGGTTGTGAATGAGCTACGAATGAGCTTACGCTTTCTACGTATTCCCCAAGGTGTCTACAGCATTGTGACGTCTTTTTACGCATTTATGTTGAAGAATAGCCGTAAGGGACCACATTGAGCAAGTGGTCACATGATGGCTATCGCAGAAAATCTTGCGTAAAGTACACAAGTAGCCATTTTTCCAATCGCTTCTTATGAGAAACCAATTGTCCCGGTGGATATTTTATCGAATAGATATGTGAAAAACACCTTGAGGATTGATTCTAAACAACGTTTGCCATGTTTCTGTCGATATTATGGAGCTAATTTGGAAAAAAGTTTGCCGTTGTAGTGACTGCATTTTCCGGTCGATTTCTCAGCCATACGTGAAGAACAAACGGAGCTATTTCGCCTACAAAAATAATATTTTTGGAAAAAAGGAACACTTGCTATCTAACTGGGTGAAAACATCTGAAGTTCTTCAAAGGTAAATTATTTAATTTGATTGCTTTTCTTATTTCCGTGAAAATGTTGCCTGCTGGTAGCAGAGCCTAGCATAGCATTATGCCATGATAAACTTACACAAATGCTTGTCTAGCGTTAGAAAATCTGAGATGACAGTGTGATTAACAAAAGGCTAAGCTGTGTCTCAATATATTTCATTTGTGATTTTCATGAATAGGAAAATTTTCTAGGAAGATTTATGTCCGCTGCATTATGCTAATTAGTTTGAGGCTATGATTACGCTCCCGCATGCGGGATGGGTAGTATGAAGAATTAATTTAACCATGCAAGTCAGTGAAGAACAAATTATTATTTACAATGATGGCCTATCAGGGAACAATGGGTTAACTGCCTTGTTCAGAACAACATAATTTTTTACCTTGTCAGCTCAGGGATTCGACCAATGCTCTAACCACTAGGCTACCCACTGCCCCCAAAGACCTAAAGGTCAATCAATATGGAACATTTCAAGAACTTTAAAAGTTTCTTCAAGTGCAGTCACAAAAACCATCAAGTGCTATGATGAAACTCGCTGTCATGAGGCAATGCGGCTATGGAATGCCTGACCTGTTCACCGGACGTGCTGCCTGTCCCAGACCTGCTGTTTTCAACTCTCTGGAGACAGCAGGAGCGGTAGAGATACTCCTAATGATCGGCTATGAAATGTCAACTGACATTTACTCCTGAGGTGCTGACTTGCTGCACCCTCGACAACTACTGTGATTATTATTATTTGACCATGCTGGTCATTTATGAACATTTGAACATCTTGGCCATGTTCTGTTATATTCTCCACCCGGCACAGCCAGAAGATGGCTACCCTTCATAGCCTGGTTCCTCTCTAGGTCTCTCTAGGTTTCTTCCTAGGTTTTGTCCTTTCTAGGGAGTTTTTCCTAGCCACCGTGCTTCTACACCTGCATTGCTTGCTGTTTGGGGTTTTAGGTTGGGCAGCACTTTGAGATATCAGCTGATGTAAGAAGGGCTATATAATTACATTTGATTTGATTTGATGAGGACCGTCATAGGAAAGGAAGACCCAGAGTTACCTCTGCTGCAGAGGATAAGTTCATTAGAGTGACCAGCCTCAGAAATTGCAGCCCAAATAAATGCTTCACAGAGTTCAAGTAACAGACACATCTCAACATCAACTGTACAGAAGAAACTGCGTGAAGCAGACCTTAATGGTTGAATTTCTGCAATGAAACCACTAATAAAAAAGGACACCAATAAGAAGAAGAGACTTGCTTGGGCCAAGAAACACGAGCAATGGAAATTAAACCAGTGAAAATCTGTCCTTTGTTCTGATGAGTCCACATTTGAGATTTTTGGTTCCAACCATTGTGTCTTTGTGAGACACAGAGTAGGTGAACGGATGATCTCCACATGTGTGGTTCCCACCATGAAGCATGAAGGAGGAGGTGTGCTGGTATGAGGGTGCTTTGCTGTCGGTGATTTATTTAGAATTCAAGGCACACTTAACCAGCATGGCTACCACAGCATTCTGCAGCGATTCGCCATCCCATCTTGTTTGCGCTTAGTGGGACTATCGTTTTTTTTTTCAACAGGACTGCATCAGATGACCTGATCTCCACAATCACCTGACCTCAACCCAATTGAGATGGTTTTGGATGAGATGAACCGCAGAGTGAAGGAAAAGCAGCCAACAAGTGCTCAGCATATGTGGGAACTCCTTCAAGACTGTTGGAAAAGCAGTCTTTATGAAGCTGGTTGAGAGAATGCCAATAATGTGCAAAGCTGTCATCAAGGCAAAGGTTGGCTACTTTTAAGAATCTAAAATCTAAAATATATTTTGATTTATTTTACACCTTTTTGGCTACTACATGATTCAATGTGGGTTATTTCATATATGATCTTGATGGTTCGTTATTGAGCTTTGGTGAGAACAGACCAGGGATCTTGCCATTCTGAGAATGGAAACTGTAATTATAGAATGTAATTTTTTACATTTTTGTGAAAGAAATTACTCATTGAGTTGAATCAGATGAAAAGTGAGGATGTGGATAGATGACATGAGGAGGACTGTACGTTTAAATGAGAAAAGCACTATACCGGCGCATAGCCTTGTTGCATTCCTGTTTATAACACTTTGACCTTCAATTGATTTCAGTGGACAATTCTGATGTTTGCAGCTATAGATGTTGCTGAGATAGATATTTTGCCTGCTGTACAAAGAATCCATGAAGCATTTATAACAATCGACAATTAACCTGCAAATGGGGTAAAAATGTATCCAATAATACTGCATCAACTAGTAGACCATCTCAGACTCTATCTGTAGAATTAATTATACGATTCCATCTTTCCATTGTTCTTGTTCCTTAGAATGTTGTGTTAACTCTGTCAGGTCTAGATAGAATACTGAATCATCCTCAGTAGCATGAACGCTAAACACAGTTTGGCTGTGGCCCCAAGCTTTGGTCTCAGCCATCTTTGTCTTGCACTGCATGCCCTTCTCTCTGATGGACCTTCAGATGGTATCTGATGTGTCTGAGATCTTTGTATGAATTTAAGGCAGGCGGCTCAACAGTCTATAAATTAGCTTCATTTACTGTCAAATTCTTCTTTAAATCATTTTGAATTGAAGCCGGGGGAAATAAAAGATGGCAGGGGGTGATGTGGCACAGTGGTAATGACAAAGAAACCGCAATTTTATGCTAAAAGTTTTCTCAGAACGTATGGTTTTACCAAGGGTAGGCCTATTGAGTTGAAACAGAATCACTTAATTTTATATGGTTGTTTTTATATGAAGTCTTGTACACAGTCTTGTTGAGTATTTCATGAGTGATTGCTGAATAGAAGTCTATTCTCCAACCCATTCTTCCTTTCAGTGCCACGGCACACAGATAAAAAAAAATCAGAACCTTTGTTCTCAAGTGCTTTTACAAACTGTATTGAGATAAAGCAGAACTCAAGGTTACTCTCATAACCCAGGTTCTGATATGTGACCGATCGGCTTGATTTGGTCTTATATAGCAACATTTTAGGTTTTTTACATTGGATAAAAGTAGAGATTCAGAGCTAGAAAATGGTATATCATACACTACAGTTGAGGGACGATGGGAAAGTAATTCTTCTTTCGAATTAATAAACTTGTAACTCCACTTTTGAGAAAATGTCCCTAGAATGTTTTGGTACACCTGCTGGAGAGCTCTTCTTTGTCTACACCCATTCAGCATCATTCACACCCTCTTAAGCCTTAGCTCCACCCATCTCTTTAAAAATTTACATGTGAGGCCATGTGTTAAACAGTGAGATTATGTTAGTGTACTAAACAACCAAACATTTTAAGAACAAAAGCTGGATTATACTACGTCTATCGACATGCCTGTAGACAGTTGTCGCAGTGACATCACAAACATTCTATTGTCATCTGACATCAAACTTGTCGTTATCGTTATAAAAAAGTATAAACGCAAAAACTACAGGCTCTTTGACATCAGCGGCCCGGTGTTCCAAAATAGCATAACTGGTATATTTTAACACCAATAAACCCAGAAAAAATAAATGAAATTACTATATGTCAATCTAGCAAACTAGGCAACTAAAAGCAACTTTCTAAACAATGTTTTGGTTAATTTTTAGCTTGTTAGCTAGCTAGCTAACGTTAAGTTACCTGGCTAGCCAGTTCAAATAATGATAATATAGCTGAAAATGTCTTAACTTTAGCTCATTTGAATTCATTATTACAAGAAAATAAACTAGCAACAAGATAATTATTTACAATTTAATGGCGAGCTAATTACAGAAAATAGGTTACAGTTGTGAGTGTGCTGAAATAAAAGCAGGGCATTCAACGAGAGAATTGTAGAATATGGACACTATCTAGTTGGCCTAATGTTATATCCTAGTTTGACTTTGGTTCAGGTAATGTTGTTCTTCACTACTGTCTCTGGTAAACACACTATATCACATAATGCAAAGGATACAGAAGGTGTAAACGGTACAGTGAAATGGTTAATTGCATAGCGGAGTCTTTTGTTTAGAAATGTAGCTAGCTAGCTAAACAATGAACCATAATCCCGACTCATAACTTTACTACCCTGTAATCTGAATCTGCAGGTAGCTAACTAACTAGGTTCAATGTTATCTAGCTAGCTAACATTAGGCTGTAACTAGCAATGAAAATGTCACTGAGATACAAATAATATTACCACACACATTATACACTTAATGTTCGCTAGTGAGCCAGCCAGCTAACGTTAGCTAGCTAGCTAACAGTATGCTTTAACTTGCAATGAAAATGACTTTCTGACTAAATTAGTAATGTATAATATTTGAAAATGTAGTTAGCTAGACTCTCTTACCCGTATATATCGATGAATGCTTCTTCCTCTCTGTTATGGATGCCATGGTTGCCCTTAGTTTGAAGATGTAATCCGGAGACAAGTGTTTTATACAACAGCCTTCTATGTTCTCTTTTCGACTCCCTCCGGATATTTGCAATCAAACGCCAGACTTATCTCCTTAGCCATCATACCACCAGGCAGTGCACTGATTTCAAAATTTGGTCCTCCGGAAAGTGGAGAACTTTAGCAACACTTTTGTAGCTATTCTTGATATCTTTCAAAAAAGCTGCATTAGAAAGGATTACCTACACATACTGAGCAGCTCATGTTATAGACAGAAGTGTGCTACATGGTAGAGCAATTTGAACTCATCTCTCAGCATGTCCGTTCCATACATTATCTCAGCCAATCATGGCTAGCAGGAAGGTTCCTGACTTTTTTTTTTAGGCTCACAATTTAGCAATTTGTATTTGTATATAATATAATATAATATATATAATATAATATATTAAATAATAATATTATATAATAATATAATATTTGTATTTACAGATGGCATACACATTTGTTATTTAGGCACATGAAAGTTCACATGTTCCAGATGGCATTTCTGCCCCCCAAAAATAATTTTGATAGAAAATAAATGTTTATGTTCAAATGCCTCTCCTGTGAAGTAGTGACATGCCAAATATGCCTAGTTTCCTGAAACGAGTTACATATTATGTGTGAGATATCTCACAAGTGGGATTCACTGAAACTCTAGAACCTCAAAGAACCAATCACACACATATGTCAGAGACAGACAGGTCGAGTGGTGAATGAGGTGAGCCCCACCCCTCATTATAAGGAGCCATTAGCACACCTTCTTGTCATTCTCGAGCATGCCTCTATTCCTTTTGCTCTTGAGAGCATGGGAATATGGTGAGATATCTCACTCATAATATCAGAGAACCTGGGAACCTCAATTACTCGTTTTGATATCTCACAATTAGGATATTACCAATTCTGTATTGCAGACCTGGTTTCCGAAGCCAGGTAGTCTTAAAGTATCAACCCTCGAACGTCCCGACACTGAGGACAGAATGTGTCCCAAAGAAGGTGCAGTGACGTCTAGCTGGTAAACCTCATAAAAGTATGAGGGGACAAGTGGTGTTTTCCCACTGTGTTATTGCGAAAGCCTATATGGCAGGCTGAGATAGCGGCTAGTCACTGCACGAAGTCACTGCACGAAGGGAACGGTTATTGGAGCACAGATGTGCCTCTCCCCCATTGGGATGGGGGAGGAAGGGAGTCTGTGCTCCACCGAGAGGTGTCAGGCCAGGAGACGGTTGGCTGCCTCTCTGCTGCTGCAGAGTACCGCTTCCCCAAACTGTCTGCTTCTGTCCTGAGACTTGGACTGTGGGTTTGCAGCCAGCCATTTGCATCACTGGTCACTCAGTTAGCACTTGCTCTAGTGAACTGTCCCTCTCTCTGATGTGGAGCCTTGGCTCGTAGTGGGAGAAAGTGGAGACCGGGTTGCCACGATATCCGGGTCTGCCGGGCAGGTGATGGCAAGGTTAGCCTTGACGCGGTAGCTGACCTGGGTTTTGAGTCTCTTGGACCGAAGAACCTAGTAGGTGGGGCTGGTAAAGTTGATAAGTACAAAAACGACAGAGCTTTATGTAAATCGTGCAAGACTCAAGAGACCTAAGCTAGTGGTGAGTCCTCTCATGGACCGGATCACTGCATGGTTGGACCGGTTTGGTTAGTAAGCACAAAGCCACTTAATGCTAGGCGAACTAAAAAACAAGACAGTGGTTAGCTTGTTAGCTTTCACCGTGACGGCTAGTAGGGTTGCTTAAGGTGACACGGGCCGTTATTTGGTAAAAACCTTACCAAACTTGCAGGACTCGGTCGAGAGCTGCCTGAGCATATTTGTTGCCCATGGGTACGGGGGCCCATTATAACGCTGGTATAAAAGTATGGCTAACCAGGTTATGCGTGTGCGAGTGTATGCTTAGCCATGAGGCTTTTGTGTTAGCCAGCTAGGGTTCACCCAGCGAAAAAGCAAACTATTACCCGAACCGAAAACGTTAGTTTCGGTAAAGTCACACAACACAAAAGAACTCCTGTCTGTACTACTGCAACTCGCTGTTGGCTTGTGCCATCAAACTTACCCAGAACGCTGCAGCTCGCCTGGTGTTCAACCTTCCCAAGTTCTCCTATGTCACCCCGCTCCTCCACACACTCGCATCCACTGCAAGACCATGATACTTGTAGCAAGAGGAACTGCTGCCTACAGGCTATGCTCAAAACCCTATGCCCCAACCAGAGAACTCTGGTCTGCCACCTCTGGTCTCTTGGCCCTCCCACCCCTATGGTAGGGCAGCTCCCGCTCAGCCCAGTCTAAGCTCTTCTCTGTCCTGGCACCCTAATGGTGGAACCAGCATCCCCCTGAAGCTAGGACAGCAGTCCCTGTCCATCTTCTGAAATCATCTGAAACCCTACCTCTCCGAAGAGTATCTTAAATAATCCCACAGCACCCTCCCTTGCCTTGACTGTGATATGTGGTTGTCCCACCTAGCTATCTTATTAAGATGCATGTAATGCACACTGGATGCACACTGGATAAGATCTCAAATGTAAATGTAGATGAAGAGAGCTGAAAAACCTGTGCGACACACCTGTCAACAGTTAAGCAGGATACAGGGATCAAGTCGTGTTGAGCAGAGCTTAGAGTAGTGCTCTTCGCAAGGAATAGAGGTGAGACTGACCAGAGGGCAGGCAAGTGGCTCCTTATCACCTGAAACTACTTTATTTTATATGAGTGTGTTTTTAGGTTGGCTTGAATGGAGTGGTATACAGTCTTATTTGAGAATATCTAGCTCCATCTAATGACCGAAATAGGGCAGCCCTGTCATTTATTGCACTCCTCCCTCCATTTCCTCCCTCCCTCCTTCAATCCCTCCATCCTGGAGAGAAAAAATGTATTTGTACCTATTAATCAATGTCACTGCTGACAGGCACTTTGAGAACTGATGAAAGACTGAGCATGCAGGCCGGCAGACAGGCAGCAAGGCCAGAATCAAATTATTTCTGTGCCATACTGTACCTGCTTCTGAGACTCAAGTTCCCCCTCTCCTGGCCAAATTATCTAAATGCACTGTCATCCTTTATTTTGGTCATTAAGCAGAAGCTCTTATCCAGAGCGACTTACTTACATGATGTTAGTTTTGACTAAGGAGCCTTAATACTCCATTATATGCCCTCCATTTGTGTGTATCATATGTGTATATGTGTGTCGACAAGACAAGCAGCTCTGTCCCAAAATATGCCACCACAACTGAGGCCCACTCAACATAACTGGCATTGTTAATGTAGTAGATGTCAGAAGATCTCAGTCTAGTGTTTATATGTGTGCGTGTGTGTGTGTGTGCGTGTGCGTGTGCGTGTGTGTGTGTGTGTGTGTGTGTGTGTGTGTGTGGTTACTTTTCCCCAGGCCACTGATGCAGATACAGGGAACTACAGTGCCAATGCATACCGGCTGATTATCCCACCCACGACAGATGGTCAGGACAGTTTTGTGATCGAGCAGTACACGGGCATCATCAAGACGGCTATCATGTACCGCAACATGCGCAGGTCCTACTTCAAGTTTGCAGTCATCGCCACCGACAACTACGGAGAGGGCCTGAGCAGCAGCGCTGATGTGGTGGTGAGTGTCTAGTGTGTTCAAGCAACACATATCCCTCCATTGTTTGAAACACTCTTTCTTGTTAGGCAAGTGATTATGAGACTTTGACGCTTGGCAGTTGGAAGTTTGTCCTCAGTCAACTGTGATCTTAACAACCGATGCCAATACCCCAACCACCCACAACATCTGATGGGTTTGTTAGTGTCAGACTGCAGTCTCCTCTGAGATGAGTTATTCATTAGGAGGCTACATGATGATGAGGCACGTTTTCTCTTCTCTCTAGGCTGTGTTTAGCTTCCAATATATTAAATTATTCAGAGCAGTTACAGGACACGAGATGTGTTATGTGTATGCCAGAGAACCCCTCTGCTTCGAGCTGATGATCCAATTAAACTATGCATGGAGTGTGTTTTCTGCTCATTCTAATTGATGTGTGTGCATGTGTGTGTCATTATACTTATACAATACATTTCCGTTTCTTTCCAGTTATTGGAGTCAGGGGTTCTCCTAATATGTCAGCCTAACAAGTCTCTAATGAGACTGAAGAAGTGTTGGAAGGGCGCCTGAACGGGTGACAGCGGCGAGTGCTTAACCATGTTGCTGGTTCATTTTCAACAGGAACTGTAATTTCACAGAGACCCTGTGGGAGATTTGGCTGCAGAGCCCAGAGCCAGTGCATTTTCTGTGCCGGCGAATATTAAGCACCATTAGATTGGCCACATGGCACCAATACAAGCAGGCAATAAGATTCTCATTTTGACCACCTCTCTCTCTCTCGCTCTCTCTCTCTCTCTCTCTCTCCTTCTCTCAGGTGTCTGTGGTTAACCAGCTGGATATGCAGGTGGTGGTGTCCAATGTCCCGCCCACTGTCGTGGAGGAGAATAAAGAGCAGCTTATTGCGTAAGGCACCAGTCAATCACTTCCTTTCAGCATTATTCTCACAGTGATCATTTTTGGTTGAATTGGAAACCTATTAATGGTCCTAAAGGCCCCTCAACACTCAACAGAAACAGGAGAGTGAATTAAAAAGTATTACATTTATTTTCATTAGAGAACATTTCCTCTACTAGGGCATCATACTTAAAAATATCTATATTCTGAGAAGCATCTACAGTGGAATAGATTTGTATAGTAAAGTAGGGTCTGTCACCACCCTTGTCTTTTCCTTTCAGCCAAAGCCAAAGTGCATTTTAAACGCATTACAACTAAAAGTTTGAGGCCATCCCTTTCATTCTCAGTGATAACTCTATGGTTTAGCAGCAGAAGCCCTGTGGAGAGTCACAGTTTGATTGCCACAGCATGCCACTTACAAAAGTGGAATGCATTTTTTAAAAAATATCCTGTTGAATAAGAGGACTTGGTTCAAAGTCGCACGATGCAAATTAGCATTTCGGCTCGTGAAATTGTTTGCGTTGAATCCCAGTTCCCTACAGGGAATCTAAGCCAATGTTCTGGCAATGTTCCCAGTTTGCTGGGTAGTCTCCAACTGTGTTTTGAGAAACAAAACATGCAATGGAAAAAAAAAGTTATAGAACTTGTGAATTATCCCTGTGTGGCAGAACTTAGGTCCTCAGTGTCTTCACTGTCTGTTTATGTTCTGTCTGCCTTAACCAATGATTGGGCAAGTAAAACCGCTGATTGTCCAGATAGACAGTCAAGTCGATCATTCTCAATCAGTTTATGAATGAGAAGCAAGAACAGACGAAAGTACAGTGTTTTTAGACAGATAGGATAATAAAATAAGGTGTAATATACATTCATTGTTTTAAAGCCTCCCTTTCAATGGCACTACTCCTCTAAGATTGCTCTATGCTTTGACAACTAAATCATGTGTTGAGTTAGTCATTCTGATCAAATCTGAGAAGCCTCCCGTCTTCCTTGGTCCTACTGGGGTCCAGAACTGGGTACTCTGTTCATCAGGCTTGGCATTCGGGTTGGCATTCGGCACTTTAAATGGTTGTCATTTAAAGTGCTGATTTCACTCAGTTTGAAATTGATCATGAAAGCCCTTATTTGCCAAGAACCCAGTGAGAAAAGACATGCTGGTGTCCATTTTAACAACTATGGCTGGGAGTGAAATACTTAAAGTATGACCTCAAACACATATGGTCACACACAAGTAAAAGTATGGCGTTTCAGCATTATGAAGTCAATGACATCATTTGTAAATGGTGACACAACACATGCAGGTGAAGTGAACCAGGGCAACCACTGCTAAAGTTTGATCAGCACATTCGCTACGCTACTGTACATCACCTGTTAATAACAGTATGAGAGTAGTTACTGAATGATTCATAGAGCCTTCACATCATGGTGAAGATGGCTGTAGAAATATGAAGGTAGAAATGCCTAATGCTTCAGCAATACCTGGTACTATACTTTATTTTAAATGTGAACAAACCACAATGGTTTTGTTTCCCAAACGTAAGTATTCTGGAGCGATACATCCAGGACCAGATCCCAGGAGCTAAGGTGGTGGTGGAATCCATTGGGCCGCGGCGGTTCGGAGATGGCTTTGACCAAGAGGATTACACCAAGTCAGACCTGATGGTGTACGCCATCGACCCACTGACCAACAGGGCCATCTCACGTCAGGAGCTCTTTAAGTGAGTGAACACAATGAAATTAATAGCTATCTCTTTATCTCTCTCCTCTATATTTCTCTCCCTTTTTATAACGAGAGAGAGAGAGAGAGAGAGAGAGAGAGAGAGAGAGGGAGAGAGAGAAAAAAAAGAAAGGAAAAGGTGCTATTCCATCAGTAGTGGCCACTAAGCCACCCTGAGGTTGTTCCAACATTCTGGAGAAATGACAGCTTAGCATTTTAGTCCCCCTGTATTCGGAGAGAGAGAGAACTACTCCTCAGAGTCCAGGGTCCCCCTCTTACATAGCAGGAGAAACAATGTTTTACACTTTTACCACTAAGAGGCAGTATCCAAAAATGCTTTAATGGTGCAGCTAAAAAGTGCTTTTGCAACACTTTTTCACCCTGTCAGGGGAAAGAGCAGTGTGTGTGTTAAAACACCCAGGGCCATGTTGCTGCCATTAGTCTTATGTTCGCTGGCCCTCAGACAGGGTTATAGTCAACACTGTGGGAGCCCAGGCCCCCCTCAGAGCATGACAGGCACCATGCTAGAGGAACCCTTCCCCCCTACTGCGCACCCTTCCACTTTTCACAGAAGGAAGGCATGATATCTCTTTTTCCCTCCTTATCCCTCTCTTTTGCCCCATACTCAGTTTCACTCTGGCTTTAACAGCACGAGTTAGGCTACGTCCCCCTCCTCTTCAAACCAGATACCAGTCTATTGTTTAATCCTGCTCTTAAAGAAAGTGACTTTGAGTAAAGTGGCTTTGTGTTGAGTGAATCTGAGCAAGTTACTTCTCTGTCTGTCCTTGGCTGCTAGTGGTGGCCCTGTTTTACTGTAATGACACACGTGTCTCATAAAGAAAGGGGGTTTCTGAGCCTGAGCTAGTGAGCGTCACTCTTATCACAAGCACCAGCTTTGGAGAGCCGTTGTTCATTTTAAATGGAGGTGCTGATATATCTATCGTTGCTTCAATAAGAATCCCCCTCTTAGATACAATGGCTGTTGAGGAAGAGTCTAGCCGAGGTTTAAGTAGCAGGGAGGGAAAAATAAGCTATTTGTTCATGCAGCTCACACCTGGCAGCGTAGAGTTAATTGCATGTTATATTTATGTGCTTCTGCTGTCAGCTCACATAGAGAAAGGGAAAGAGATGGAGAGAGAGGGGGGGAAGAGGTTATAGCATTATGATGTCACCTTGAGTGTGCCTCTCTCGCCTAAATGAAGGAAATAAGGACTCTTGAGGGTTGAAAGAAGCCTATGGATAACTCACATGGAAGACCAATCACTTGAGTACTATTCATTTGTATAAAGAGTCCATATAGTGTATGATAATGCAGCGTGTGGCAGAGAGGGATTGCGTTGGGACTGCACAAATCTCCTATTGACATCAATGCCTATGTACGCATAAGGCCAAGTAACAGTATTATGTTAGGATTCAACACCAATTTAAATCGCAGTTGAAATGGTGTTACATCCAAACTTAAAGTACACTACATGAACAAAAGTATGTGAACACCTGCTCGTCAAACATCTCATTCCAAAATCATGGGAGTTTGGTGATAAACAGTTCTTGTGCTGACCTTGCTTCCAGAGGCAGTTTGGAACTCGGTAGTGAGTGTTGCAACCGAGGACAGGTGATGTCTACCCATTCTGTGAGATTGTGTGTCCCACCACTTCGCGGCTGAGCTGTTGTGGCTCCTAGACGTTTCCACTTCACAATATCAGAGCTTACAGTTGATCGGGGCAGGTCTAGCAGGATGGAAATGTCACGAACTGACTTGTTGGAAAGGTGGCATCCTATGACGGTGCCACATTGAAAGACACTGAGCTCTTCAGTATGGGCCGTTCTACTGTCAATGTTTGTCTATGGAAATTGCATGGCTGTATGCTTATTTTATACACCTGTCAGCAACGGGTGTGGCAGAACTAGCTGAATCCACTAATTTGAAGGGGTGTCCACGTACTTGTGTGACTGACTGGTCTGTCTGGCAGGTTTCTGGACGGGAAGCTGCTGGATATCAACAAGGAGTTCCAGCCGTTCCTGGGTCAAGGAGGACGCATCCTGGAGATCCGTACACCCGACATCGTGGCCAGCGTGAAGAAGGCTGCCCAGGCTGTGGGCTACACAGAGGGGGCGTTGCTCGCCCTCGCCATCATCATCATCCTCTGCTGCATCCCCGCCATCCTCATCATCATGGTCACCTACAAACAGTGAGTGCACAACCGCTTGTCGTAGCTACAAGCAACATGTGTGTGTATGGCCATGGTGACCTTTCAAAGCTAGCACTGTAGTTTGTTGAGGCTGAGGAAATGTCCATGGTGCCAGGTATTTAGTCAAGCACCAATCTCCCAGTCTCTCTCTCTCCACCGAATTAAGGATGCTGACAGCGTGCACCGCCGGTCTAATGTCCCTATTCACACACTGTGAAAGCCGATTAATTAACAGTCATTTGCAACAAATATCCAAAGCCAATTGTGACCGTCACAGTGTGTCTTCATGGCTCCACTACCCCATTACTCACACTCTCTCACACCCATACATATATATACACACACACACACACACACAACAAATTGCATAATGCTAAAGCATATGGCACAGATTTAGTATACCATTTAGTACATCAAATCAAATGTATTTATATAGCCCTTCGTACATCAGCTGATATCTCAAAGTGCTGTACAGAAACCCAACCTAAAACCCCAAACAGCAAGCAATGCAGGTGTAGAAGCACGGTGGCTAGGAAAAATTCCCTAGAAAGGCCAAAACTTAGGAAGAAACCTTGAGAGGAACCAGGCTATGAGGGGTGGCCAGTCCTCTTCTGGCTGTGCCGGGTGGAGATTATAACAGAACATGGCCAAGATGTTCAACTGTTCATAAATGACCAGCATGGTCAAATAATAATAATCACAGTAGTTGTCGAGGGTGCAGCAAGTCAGCACCTCAGCAGTAAATGTCAGTTGGCATTTCATAGCCGATCATTAAAAGTATCTCTACCACTGTTGCTGTCTCTAGAGAGTTGAAAACAGCAGGTCTGGGACAGGTAGCACGTCCGGTAAAAAGGTCAGGATTCCATAGCCGCAGGCAGAACAGTTGAAACTGGAGCAGCAGCACGGCCAGGTGGACTGGGGACAGCAAGGAGTCCTCATGCCAGGTAGTCCTGAGGCATGGTCCTAGGGCTCAGGTCCTCCGAGAGAGAGAGAAAAAGAAAGAGAGAAAGAGATAATTAGAGAGAGCATACTTAAATTCACACAGGACACCGGATAAGACAGGATAAGTACTCCAGATATAACAAACTGACCCTAGCCCCCCGACACATAAACTACTGCAGCATAAATATTGGAGGCTGAGACAGGAGGGATCAGGAGACACTGTGGCCCCATCCGATGATACCCCCGGATATGGCCAAATAGGAAGGCTATAACCCCACCCACTTTGCCAAAGCACAGCCCCCACACTACTAGAGGGATATCTTCAACCACCAACTTACCATCCTGAGACAAGGCCGAGTGTAGCCCACAAAGATCTCCGCCACGGCACAACCCAAGGGGGGCGCCAACCCAGACAGGAACATCACATCAGTGACTCAACCCACTCAAGTGATGCACCCCTCCTAGGTACGGCATGAAAGAGCACCAGTAAGCCAGTGACTCAGCCCCTGTAATAGGGTTAGAGGCAGAGAATCCCAGTGGAAAGAGGGGAACCAGCCAGGCAGAGACAGCAAGGGCGGTTCGTTGCTCCAGAGCCTTTCCGTTCACCTTCACACTCCTGGGCCAGACTACACTCAATCATATGACCCACTGAAGAGATGAGTCTTCAGTAAAGACTTAAAGGTTGATACTAACTCTGCGTCTCTCACATGGGTAGGCAGACCATTCCATAAAAATTGAGCTCTATAGGAGAAAGCCTTGCCTCCAGCTGTTTGCTTAGAAATTCTAGGTACAATTAGGAGGCCTGCGTCTTGTGACCATAGCGTAAGTGTAGTTATGTATGGCAGGACCAAATCAGAGAGATAGGTAGGAGCAAGCCCATGTAATGCTTTGTAGGTTAGCAGTAAAACCTTGAAATCAGTGTAGGGAGGCTAGCTCTGGAGTAATATGATCAAATGTTTTTGGTTCTAGTCAGGATTTTAGCAGTTAAACCTCAGTTATCACTAACTGAGGTTTATTTAGTGCTTTATCCAGGTAGCTGGAAAGTAGAGCATTGCAGTGTTCTAACCTAGAAGTAACAAAAGCATGGATTAATTTTTCTGCATCATCTTTGGACAGAAAGTTTCAGATTTTTGCAATGTTACGTAGATGGAAAAAGATGTCCTTGAAACAGTCTTGATATGTTCGTCAAAAGAGAGACCAGGGTCCAGAGTAACGCCAAGGTCCTTCACTGTTTTATTTGAGACGACTGTACAACCATTTAGTATACTATTTGTTCTTGATTGTCAATGCGTCAGGCAGGTGCTCCTCAACGTTTGTTCTTTGTGCCGTGTGAATCCACTACATAAACACTACATCAACACTGATGTCTGGGGAACGTTTACACCCAACAGACGGGTCAGAGTGGTTCACCTGAGCTGAAGAAACACACACACAGACACATTGTAGAGTTTGTAGTGTTACGATGCGCCAATTTAGAGAAGTTCATTCATTCCTTCAACTTCATGACTTATTGATCTCCGGGAGAATATTCTGATGCAACGCATTCTCTCATTTCTCTCTTCTGGGGTAATTGTATTTTGTTGTGAATAAGTAATGCTGAGAACAAAAGAAATGGAAGAAAAAGAAAAAGGCTTCTTGAGTTTGATATACTTGTATGAACTGGATGCTGCAAACATAGCTGGAGAGCCTGATGTGTTTCATAGCACTGTGTGATAAGAAATTAAGCAAAATGTGTTACTATATCCTCTTATTATATTCAGTGCTGAAATAGGCTGAGATTTATGATAGGGCATGTTATCCAAAGCCTGGCTGTTATCTGAATAAGTCAAAAGGAATGCCATGAATAATAAACATTTGTTTTACCTCGAGTGGTGTGTTTTTCAAAAGGAACCTTAACAACCACCATTCATTAAAATTGAATGGAGTTGGAGGAACGCAGAGGCGTCTCATAACTCCCAATTTAATTAATGTTTCTCATTGTGTAGTATTAACAAAATTGGACTGAGCTAATTGTATAACCAAGGTTCTCTTGTGTTTTCTTTTTCCCTCTGTCTCCCGCACTGCCTGGAAAACCATCCACCAGATTCAAAGAGTAAGTAATTGCCCATGTGATATGAGTGATCTCTCTTGTATGCACTTGAGCATGAATACAACATGGTTCTGTCACATGTCCTCGTTACTGAATAGTATTTTAAAGATGAACCAGGGAGTCAGAATGACTATTAAAATTAGGATAAAAGTACAAACATTGTAGTTCAAGTCATCTCCTTCATATAGACAATGACTTGCCTTTTTTTTTATCTAGTTTTATATAAGAGATTGGCTCTGTTATTTTTATCTCAGTCAGTTGGGATGAGACACATACTGTACTGATGTTCAGTCACTTCATTCACCACAGACATGTAGCCTTCATGGGGAACAAGTGATGAAATGTTATGGAAACAAAGTGCAATGGATTGACTCAAACTGATGAAACTTTATTTGAACTTCAGGAGACAGGCGGAATGTGCCAAGACTGCGAGGATTCAGCAGGCTCTGCCAGCGAGCAAGGCTGCTGCTCCACGTGCCCCAACAGCCAATATCTACGGGGAACTAGGGGACAGCAGCACGTAAGTCAAATCAAAGCAAATGTATTTATAAGGCCCTTTCACAAAGTGCTTATATAGAAACTCAGCCCACCTTTGACCTCTTCCTCCTTACCTCCTTACTCCCTGTTTCAGGTACCATATACTGATGAGTAATGCCTATTTGTGCAGATTATAAAGTTTGTGGGTGTTAGGACATTGTCTATTTTTCAAACAGGAAACACATTTATTGTCTATTTTTCAAACAGGAAACACATTTATTTTTTCCCCCTTTTTGGTACTTTTTACCCCTTTTTCACCCCAATTTCGTGATATACAATTGGTAGTTACAGTCTTGTCCCATTGCTGCAACTCCTGTACGGATTCCAGAGATTCGAAGGTCGAGATCCATGCGTCCCCCGAAACACGACCCCGCCAAGCTGCACTGCTTCTTGACACACTGCTCGCTTAACCCCGAAGCCAGCCACACCAATGTATCGGAGGAAACACTGTACAGCATGCATGCGCCCGGCCGCCACAAGGAGTCGCTAGAGCACGATGGGACAAGGACTTCCCTTGCCAAATCCTCCCCTAAAATCAAATCAAATCAAATTGTTTTGGTCACCACATACTTAGCAGATGTTATTGCAGGTGTCGTGAAATGCCTATGTTCCTAGCTCCAACGGTGCAGTAATATCTAACAACTCACAACAGTACAAAATCTAAAAGAAAAATAATGGAATTAAGAAATGTATAAATATTAGGACGACGCTGGGCCAATTGTGTGTCCCCCTCATGGGTCTCCCGGTCGCAGCCGGCTGCGACACAGCCTGGGATCGAGCCCGGATATGTAGTGACGCCTCTAGCGCCTTAGACCGCTGCGCCACTCTGGAGGCAGCATACACATTTATTGGAGAGAAAAAAGGCCTAGACATTGGTCTTCAGAGTCTTTCATGTTGAGCTTTAGACATTTGGATGACTACATCATTGTTCCCATTCAGTCATAATTCAGTGTGCTTTTGTCCTCCTACAAACACCTGCACAGACCTAAGTTTGTTCGACATCCCATCTCAGATTGTCAATGTGTGACTTTGCAATTAAATGCCAGATCCATTTCAACATGGCCTTCTGTTCTCTCAAGGTGAAGCTGTTTGATTTGACTCATAAAAGAGAGACCGAGGTTTGCTAGAAATAGAATAATGCTGTGTCTCAGTTTGTCCCATCCATTTGTTAGTAATTGATTCTGTGGGAAGTTACTTTTTGATTTTCCCTTGTTATTGTCGCTGTTGAATACCTCAGCAGTTTTGCGAGTCAGTTTTGCCATTAACACAATCGGATTCCACCTTTCACACTAAATACTATTCTGAATGCACAATGAAATGTTAATAGTTTCAGAAGAAACCTTGAATGAATGCAGAACTCGTTATATGCCTATTCATTCACCACCTTCATCAACCAACCATGACCATGGCTACCTCAGCCTCTTGACCATTTCCCATAAGGTTACACTTTGTTAAACATCTGTCTGTCTTTGTCTGTCTTTCATTTAACCACCACTCTATTTGCTCTTCAATGGATTCAGACTGCAGTAAGTAGCCCCAATGCTTATGCCTAGGCTCAAATAGCAAAACAAGAGTGATGTAGATGGTGTCTAGTCTCCTACACCTGTTCTTGAATATTTGTCATTGACGCGCACTTAATATTTTATTACAGAAATAACTTAGACGTTACAGTACTGTACATGGTTAGTGCATTTGCATTTTAATATGATGGTATAATTTCAGGGATGCTAGGTAATACTCTTTATGAAGGTAAGGCTTAATTACAGCGTAACACCATTTTTGCTTCCACCATTTTTGCTTCCAGTTTAGGAAAAGTGATCCTCCCTTTGTAAATTTAGAGGTATGGTGAATCTTTAGATGCTTATAGCTTATGCCCTACCCATCCCTATCCTGATCTCATTAGAAAAAAGTTGTTGTTTATGTTTCACGTCCATTAACTTATTAAGATCATAACCTCTTAGTATTATTGCTATGATTGGACTGATGCAAATGGGCAGGTGTTGGGTACTTCAGATATCACATGTGCCATATATTTGTGGACTGTGATGCTAAAATGGAAGTACCTCTGTGACTGCTTTGATTTCTTCAAATCAAATATGATTAGATTTTTGATCTTGTATTAAATGTACTTGGGATGTTTTTAAGTGGACACTTTATCGCCTGTCCAAATATTGTCAGCAGTTGAACTGCTATTCTTTATTAAAACTTTTGTATTTAGAGACATTTTTCAATTGATAATAATGTAGCCACAATAAGAAAAGAAAAGCATGATCTACCCTGCTGCATAACCTTTGAGTTTGAATCACATTTTTATGTTGTTTCTAACTATAATCATAATACTAAGAGTCAAAATGACTGAAGGATCTATAGCATCTCCCTCATCCCTTCTCCTCTGCTTCCTCATCCTTCATCCTTCCTTCACCTGTGTTTCAAATCTTTCTTTTCTCCACCCTCCATCTACATTCCTAATCGGACAGGGCTAAAAGGTTTGAGATCGATGAAGCCGACCGCCAGAGACGCCTTAGCAGCTTCGCCTGTCGCGCCAACTCCTCCTGTGGCAACGGGTCGCTGCACAGCATCCTGCCCAAGTCAGAGAGCAACGTCACCTTTCTGTCAGACCACCACCCCCTGACCACCACTAACCCTCTCTACGATGAAGAAGAAGACGGGAACTTTAGCAGCCCCTACGGGACAGCGAAAAGGGGCTCTTTCTCTCCCTCCCTCTCTGGAGGGTCCGGGAACGCCTGGACCATGCGGACTCGTCTCCGTGGAGGATCAGAGGGGTACGAGTCGCTGAAGAGACAGGCTCTGATGGACCCGGCCCAGTGGGAGCTGCAGCTGCTCCAAGCTGGGATGAAGGGTCAAGGAAGCCTGGAGGGTTATGACGTCCAGAGCAGCCGCAGCACAGAGGAGAGCAAGCTGTCTGTCAGGGAGCAGGCCAGGCAGTATGAACAGCAGGCCATGCAGGAGAGGACCCCCAGGGGAGGGCGTGAGTCCAGGTGCTCCCTGACCTCCCCTCCTTTACTGCGGAACCAAGACAACATTGACATGCTGGAGTTAAGTGCAGAGACCCTGTTCTCCATCATGGACAGCCCCTACAGCCCCCTGTCCATAGGGAAGGATGTTCCTCCCCGCATCATCATCACCCAGGGCGAAGGCTCTCCGCCCCTGGCCCAGAGGCCCACACTGCCTGTCCTCAGGACCAGCATCTCCAGCTACATCACTGCGGAGCCCTGCGAGATCACTGTGGAGATCATCCCTGACCCGCCTGAGAATCCGCCACCTCCCCCTCCTTCTCCTCATTCTCCTCCACCTCCTTCTCCTCATTCTCCTCCACCTCCTCCTCCTTCTCAAACACCTTATTCTGGTCCTCCTCCTCCTCCTCCTGCCTCATCTCCTCCTCCTCCTCCCTCCTCATCTCCTCCCCCTGCACCCTTCAATCCTCACTTCATTGAGCCTGATCATTCTCCCCCACCCTCCTTCCCTCCATCTCCCCCTCCTGCTCGGAATCATGCTCCTCCGCCACCACCCCCACCCCTCCCGCCCCCTTTCTCCCCCACTTTCGAACGACCCCGCCACACCGTTCAGTTTGTCCCAACCTCCCTGCCGCCATTGTCCTCGCTCCGCCCTATTTCCTCCCGGGCCCATCCCCCTCCTACTCACCCCCAAAGCGAGGACGGTGTGAAGAGGAAGGAGCTAAAGGGGATTCTGAAAAACCTGCAGAACCTCGCTGACATTGAGAAGTCTGTTGCCAACCTCTACAGTCAAGTAGACAAGAATCGCAAGGTGGCGCGATTCGGCAAGAAACCCCAAGCAACCGAGGGACCAGAAGGAATTCGGAGACAAAACAGATCTGGGTCCCGTGAGGAACCAAACCAGCCAAACCTGACTAGCACGGAACCTGTGGTCCAACCAAACTCAACCACAAACACTAACTCCTCTGATCTGGAAACAAGCCAACCAGGCACTAACAATGTAACCTCAGAGGTCCAGGAGCCAAGCCAATCAAACCAGTCAAATACAGACTCTGTGATTGAGGAACTAAGCAATCACTTTCCATCCCAATCCACCACCTTCTGACTGGCTGACTACTCTCCTCCTTAGCTCTATTTCCTAAATCATTTTCTTTCTTTCTACATCTTTATGTCTCATGTCATGATCATGCTGTGTTGTATTGGATATGTTCTGTCTGATGTTATTGTAAGTGTTGTCATCAACAACATAGTTTCTTCCCCTAACAAACTTTTATAATGTTATCACAACTAACAGCAAGGGGGCCCTTAGATCCCGTAGCTTTTCAGAACCTCTTAAACTGAGGATTATTTTTAAAAATATTGTCATGTTCCTTAGTTCATAACCCTTTGGCCTTTTCTATGTCACCAACCATCCTCTGTCTTCACCCCCTGTTCTACCACACAGATTCCATTAAAGTGTTCAAGGCTTGAGAATTATGTTGAACTGAACCTGCATACAACTTGCTCCTTGTATGTTGTACTCCCATCCAATCCCATCCAATTCCGGAAGATGGAGAGTCTATTATTTTCAATGTTTTTATTGACAGACAGATTAGATATAGAGATAAGTGAAGAGGCTAATTAGGTAAAGAGATGGGATATGGAAGACAGCACACAGGAATTGAATCTAGATCTATCCCACCGGGCACAGATGTCAATTCAACGTCTATTCTATTTCATGGAAATGACGTGGAAACAATGTTGATTCAACCAGTGTGTGCCCAGTGGGATGTGAGTATGTGCATAGAGCCTGGATGACTCATCCATACAAACAAACGTATTCTAAGCCCACTCTCACATTGTGAGCCTAATGGACTTGAATTCCCCATGAGTACCCTGGTGAATGGAGATCCCTTATTCTTCACAGAGGACAGTGCATTCGATCAGAATGTCCATACAATCTATACAAGACAATACTATGGGTTAATGGTGCGGTCTAATTTACTTATTTCAAAACAATGCAAGAGCATTCTATTTGTTCATGATTTGCAGAAAAATTTTACATTTCCGGAACAACATTGCATTTGAATTTCCAAAGTGCTCTGAAGGAATAGTGTGTCGGTTCAGATGTTTCTCTAGATGTTTGACGTTGGGAAGTGGTAGTTGAAGCTGTGGGCTCATTAGTAGGCTGATGATGTTGTGGATGGTCTATACAGATCCTCACAGCATGATAAACTAGTAGCTGTTGCTGTCTGAAGGCTCCCTGAAAGCGGCTAATTAGTCAACCAATCAATCCCTCAACAACTGGCGCTGCTGTCCTGACCTGTCACCTTCCCCTCTTAACTCCAACACACACACTCTCTCTTCTTTCTTCTGTCTATAACACTCTTTCTTGCCCTCTATCTTTTTATTCTCTCTTTCTGGCTTCATTTCTCTACCTAACCCCTTCTTGTTATTCCTTTCATTTATCCCTTATCATTTTCATGTGACTCTGACAGACTTCCATCGGCATCAATCTTCTCAAGGCTCCTGTAGCTCTTCCTTTCTCTGTCTTTTCTCCCTCTGCCACTCCCATGTTTGTCTCTCGTCCCTCCTCTATCGTCTCCTTTCAAGAGCAGTTAAATTTGTTTAATCAGACATTCCCCTGGTGTTCCAGGATAGATCAAATTTGGACTAATTGTGTATTCTGTGTTCACCACATGGGGTAATCTCCTCTATCGAAAAGGCAAACAACTCACGTACTATACTGAACACAAACACAACAATTTCAAAGATTTTATTGAGTTACGGTTCATTTGAGGAATCAGTCAATTGAAATAAATGAATTAGGTCCTAATCTATTGATTTCACGTGACTGGGAATACAGATATGCATCTGTTGGTCACAGATACCTTAAAAGAAATGGGCCTCACAATGGGCCTCAGGATCTCGTCACTGTATTTCTGTGCATTCAAATTTCCATTGATAAAATGCAATTGTGTTTGTTGTCCATAGCTAATGCCTGCCCATACCATAACCCCACCAGTATGTAACAGTTCTGGGATCTTTTATTTCAGCTCATGAAACATAGGACCAGCACTTTACATGTTGCATTTATATTTTTGTTCAGTGTATTTTCTGGTTCAGGTGCTCTTTTTCTTCGTCCCTAACATCTGTCATTTCTGACAGATGAGATTATTTTAATTTTTTGTTCCTTTGATGGCAATTATTGTGTCACTTCCTTTTCGGTTTTACAATTTATTTTCTTAATTTTAATTCATCCAGTGCCTTGATAAAGTTAATGAGGAGGGTCTGTTCACTACCACCACACAGTAGGCTTTTTAAATGTATCACATCACCTTCCTCAAAAGTATTATTAGTTTAGAAAACTCAATAATTTAAACATAATCATTTAAACATGTGTGTGTGGTCTAACTCATCATTATGTCTGGGTATGGTCAAATATAGTATATCATAGGGGAAATGTCTGCATCCTAAAACAATCCTTTACCTCTCTGCATCATAAACCATTAGCTCCCAGTGAATTAATGGCCTCTAAGATAGGATGAAACTCCCTCCTCTTGGTTACATCCGGATACATGAGTATTTAACTGTCCATTAGTTATATGAAGTGGACATCTCTGGATGTGCATCCCCCCTACTCCTCCCTGCCTACAGTATCTGTCCTATGGGCCATTTGTTTTGGTGTTTCCTAAAGACTTCACCAGCCCAACAGACCATTCATCAGCCCTACTCCCACCTAGCCAGTCTCATACAGGGAGGTGTGGTCGTACAGCAGGGATCATCAACTTTTCATATGCACACCTCCCCGTATGCATATTTTGGATATGCACTATGTCTGGGACAGTTATGTTTTTTCTGGGGGAAATCTCTGTGATGCTTTGTTAACTGTTGGCTAGTGTGAGGTGCATTTGAGTAAATCATCAAGAATGCTTTCAAAAAAGGGTGCAATACCTCTTTCCAATACAGACGCTCTAATTCTTGAAAATTAGGCCAGGATTCGATCAGATCAGCGTAACCCGCATTAGTCGACAAACACAGATTTATATTGCTTTTGTTCAGGCAGTGTCGGAGGTGTAACTGCTTTTGAGCTGTCTAATTGGTAGGCGGCTGTGCTCGTAGTCTTTATCACGAAACCACATCCTTATATCCACCCACGTTAGAAGTTCAGAACAAGCAGGTGTATATAGAAATAGAGTGCCATTTTAGAAATATAATGGCACTCAAATACAAAATCATTCGAGGAAATAATAGGGATCTATATTAGCCTAATTGAGGTGTAGATAACATCACACATTCCAGTCTTCAAATTTGTAATGCAGCTGCATCGGATTTCTACTAATGTGACTCTCTGCATCCAATGGAAATGTCTGTGATAGGAAACACCAGGAGCCGCTTGTGGATTTGACAGCACTAACGTAGTTAGCCTACACCTCCGTCACTGCCTAAACAAAATAAATAAAAAGCTATGAAAAAGCTTTGTCGGATAATGCAGGTTACCACGCTAATGATTGAATCCTGGTGTAAATTCATCTGATATGAGTTAAATGGTGTGACGTCCACAAAGCTAACCACAGTCAAAGGATGTTTGAACTTTTTACATTAACAAATCCATTTTTTTACATAAATGTATATTTTACTAACGAATGCGTTTCGAGAGACGATAGTGTGCCATAAAATTATTTTCCCAGTTTCTATTGGGAAGGTAATTGCTTCGATATGTCAACTTAAGTGTAGGGTTTGTTGTTATTTCCTATTTCTTTCTCCCCCACCTTTTTATGGATCCAACTTTTCTTTTTATCTGCCAATCATTGTTATAATGGAAGAAAGAACATAACAAATAGATAACAAAAATGTTTCTGCATTATTTTTTAAATGAAAATTGAAACATTGGCTTGACACAGGAATTTGCACAGTAAGTAGCATTGAAATCACTTAACTGGTCAGCAGAATATATGCTTTTATATCAATGCATTTAGAATGTTGATGTCACATTGTCCTCATTATTTGCACTATTTCTTTCCTCCTTTTTTCCATGACCTACAGGCGAGGATACGGAAGAAAGGTAGGCATTTTTCTTGTGAGGTATTTTTATGTTATGCATTGTGTGCCAAGTAAATTTTTCCATGCTCACGGGAGCTTTATTCACCATCATTCTTATCTACCACTCACCTGATGGAAGACACTGAATGAGATTTAGACGGGGTCATAGAGAGAGTTGTCTTATTACTTTAACATTAGCATCACAGTTTACATTTGGTTCGAAAACTGCTGTTGCTGTAATTTCAAATCTGTCTGCTGTCAAGTGACGGATGAGCATTTGGGCCATTTTTTTTCTCTCTACTGGTGCATGGAAGTACTACTAGGAGCTTAGCCAATGATTAACTGATACACTGTTTGACAACTTTTGACGTACCCTGAGTCCTACAAATCCTGCCCAGCATCAGAAGTGTCATGCATGCTCCCTTCATTTTCAATCTTGTTTGATAGCAGCTGTGAGTGTGCTTTATCTGTCATATCTCTCTTCTGGCCTCTTCTGTCTCTCAACTTTTCTGTCATCTTTTTTTCAACCATACCTTTGTTTCTATTTTCTATCTACTCTGTTCATCCTGTCTTTAATTTTCTCTCTATTCTCCGTCACCTCTTCATCTCCTCCTTAAACCTTTGTTCGCTACCCTCTTCCAACTCCACTCTCCTCTCTCTATGGCCTTAAAAAGCTTTCATTCTTTATCCTGCTGTGTCTGTAGTTAAATATGAACTGTGAACTGGACACTCTGTCTCTGTTTCTCCTTATCCCTCCCTCTCCAACTAATCTATGGCAGCAACTGCTGAGGCCATCTCTGCTGAGACCTGAGGTAGAAACCTTACTGCTTCTGTCAAAGCTCCCGGATACTTCTGCTATGCGTACACTGTGCTGTTCTGTACTGTGCTGTGTTTCTAGCTATGGTTTCTAATTTTTTCTCTCTATTGATGTATCTCTATGTGCTTCTCCTGAAATTCAGGAGCTCTCCATGGAGTCAGGCATTGACCCAGGCCAAGACTACTACAGGGACGAATACCAAAATTACGACCAGGGGTGAGTCCAATCCCCGCTGTCCCTCCCACATCTCATCAGTTTCGCTCTGATCCAGGGAATTGAATTGATCTCCACTGGTTAATTGCTGAAAGTAATGCCATTAAGACTAGTTTACAAATGTATCATGAACTTACATTTCACAAGCCCCTGACACACACACACACACACACACACACACACACACACACACACACACACACACACACACACACACACACACACACACATACTGAGAGATCCTACCTCTAACTTCCTTCATATTGGATGCAAAGACACAAATGGTATCCATTAGTTCATCTGACTCTGGGGAAGTAGATAAAGGGCCTCATTGTCAAAATCCAGAACTATCCCTTTAAGTGTAACAGTTCATAAGACCCCTTCCAGTTATGCAGATCATCCCACTCCCACCAAATATGATCAATTGCCCAGCCTTGAGCGGAGCGTGGCACCTGAGAGCTTTGTAATGGTCTCCACCAGTAGAGAAGAGGGGAGCGTACTTTGGCTTGCGTGGTACACTGCAAATCGCCCATATGGTCCAGTGGAAAACGCTGGAATCTACAGCGATACGAACAGATGCTGACCAAATGTTGTGCATTGGACTCTCGTGTCCCGTGAGGGGTTCTTTAAAACACTCAGGGGAGTTAAGCTAGACAGAGGACAAGCTAAACCCCTACTTGAATCAAACCTTAGTCAACCGTGTGAAGTGGATCATCGACCACGTAACATATTTTAATTGCATGATCACGTAGGCCTCATCGACTCTGTGACTTACCCTCTCATCATCCATGAAAATTCTCATTGATGCTTAGTGTGTTTGTATGATGAAGCCCTTCCGTTGAGTCTTATAGTAATTGTGTTGTGAAGACTCTGTGGGACAGCAGGTCCCTAAAGCTTCTGCTGCTGAGGTTGCTATCACGATAACCCAGACTGCCTTTGATCCATTTCTATTTAAAGAGCAACTTAATAGCTGGGTTAAGCTCTTAATCCAGCAATCACTAGCTCTGGCGGCCTTCAGCTGCGACCCAGCGACCCCACGTGTTCAAAAGGTTTTCCATTTACCTGCTTCCTTCAGTTTTCACACAGATTCACTGGTGTAATGCAGCTTGCTTCTGGCACTCATGCCAAGTGGGTTGCAGATAGTACCACCAATTGGCACGCAATTTCAGCTCTGACATTGATGCTGATTGATGTTGGCCCCACACCGCACCTCATTTAGAGATTCAGTGTGGGGCTGATGCGGTTTCTGATATGGGTCTTTTAATTGTGCATCGCCCAGTTTAGTCTTGTACAGATTAAATTATGCAGAAGATTAGTGTTGACGCCTTTTCTTATGCATGACCTTGGGAACTGTTGATTTAAGAATGTGTTATGGACATGTAACACAGTAAATGTGCAAATGTATTATTGTTAGAGCAAGTGCTTGAAATATCTCATGCACTAGCTATATAACACTGGAGGGTTGTGTGTGTTTGTGGCTCATGTCCCTAGGGGTGTAGGCAGATGTTGTTATTTACTGTCACCTCTCGAAAAATATTTCACAATACTGGCAAATAAATGATGGTTGAAACAGCCCTTTAAGCTGTTGTCTCTAAATGTTTGTTTTCTCTTCCAGGTATGACCTTCCTCAGTATGGCAGTCGCAGGAAGCTGATCTCTCCCATGTATGATGAGTATGGAGAGCTGATTATGGAGGATGACTACTACAGCCCCCATGGGTCTGAGGTACTTATTTTACTATATGTAGCAGCACTTTGATATGATCAACAATTTATAATAACTACCCACTATATAGCTACAATTTCAACTATATCATGTTGTCTGAACTATGTTGATGCTGAAAATCTTGTTTAATCACAAGTGATGTAACTATGGCAGGGGCGAGGCAGAGGGCGTGGAAGGGGTACTGGTCGAGAAGGCAAGAGGGTGGGATTTAGAGACCTTCCACCAGAGGATGAGATTGAGCAGGCAGAGCCAGTGGAGGGCGAGGAACCCCGTGAACCCTCCTCGGCTGCCAAGAGGCTGAAGTCCGTCATGAAGCTTAGCAAGCTCCTAGCGGCCAGTAAGAGTGGAGACCAGACTGTTCCAGCCGGAGAACCAGGCCCATCCCCCTGGAAGAAAGCCAAGATGTTCAAGATGTTTGGCGCCAAGAAGGACAAGGACTACGCCAAACTGATGTCGGCCCGCCGCATCGACAGCCAGGAGAGTCTGACAGGGGGACCTGCCGGTGATGGTCCGATAGACACCAAGTCCACCGCCAGGAGCCGGCTGGGCAAGGTAATGAAGCGCATCAAATTGAGCAACAGGCTGCAGGCAAGGAGGAAGTCTCAGGGAAGCATTAGTAGAAGCTCTGCCACAGGTAGCGAGAAGGATGAAGACGCCTCGCAGGCTGCCACCAGTGACGAAGAGAAGAAGTCCAAGGTGTCTATCAGCGTGACGGTGGAGAGCGAGCCGGAGGCGAGTGGGAGTGGCAGTGGGAGTGGGAAGGGTTCTGATGAGGATTCAGAGAGAAGCAGTGTGGCGCTTTCCACCGAGGACAAAGATTACCTGAAGGTGGATCTGGACCGAGACGATACCAATGAAAGCACTGTGGACTCAGAAGAGGAGCCAGAAGAGCACCCAGAGGATTCTGATGACGAGAGCAAATCCAAGTCAGAGGGTGACGAGACAGAGAAGGAATCTGTCACTGAAATGGAATCGGGGACAGAAAAAGAGTCTGATTCAGAGAAAGAGTCAGGCTCAGAGAAAACATCTGGGACAGAAAATGAATCAGGATCAGAGAAAGGTTCTGATTCTGAGAAAGGTTCTGATTCTGAGAAAGAATCTGATTCTGAGAAAGAATCTGATTCTGACAAAGAATCTGATAGTGGGAAAGAGTCAGGGACAGAGAAAGAGTCAGGAACTGAAAAGTCAGGAACTGAATCCAGTACAGAGAAAGGATCTGGGACTGAGAAAGATTCAGAGGAAGTGTCTGAAGAGGATGAGGGGACTGGGGAGTCCAAAGAAAGTGGCTCCTCTGCCCGTTCTTCCAAGAAATCATCTGGCACTGCTACTGAAAGGTCCAGTGGAGGGACACAAGCCAGCGTGAGGAGTAGTGCCTCTGGCATCAGTGGAAGTAATAGTAGTATTGGTAGCGTTGGTGGCAGTGGTAGCGTTGTTGGCAGTAGTAGCATTGGTGGGAGTAGTAGCATTGGTGGCAGTGGTAGCATTGGTGGCAGTGGTAGCATTGGTGGCAGTGGTAGCATTGGTGGCAGTAGTAGCGTCGGTGGCAGTGGAAGCGTTGGTGGCAGTGGTAGCGTCGGTGGCAGTGGTAGCATTGGTGGCAGTGGTAGCGGCTCAAGCAGTGCTGCCTCCCAGCCTGGTTCCTCCATAAGATCGTCACAAAGTGCTGGAGGCTCAGTGATGTCCAGGCCAGAAAGTGAGGGTGTCAGTGAAGGAGAGTACGGGTCGGGAAGCTCGGTGTACCATGGGGGCAGCCAGACCCAGCTCTCTGGATCAGAGGTCAGCGAGCCGGAGGACAACCAGATGACGGACCAGAGCTCCCTGGCGGGCAGCGAGAGGAGCTCTACCAGCTCCAGGTCCACTGGAGGCAGCCGCAAGTCCATCCTGACCTGCAGTTCACAGGACACCATCAATGAGGAGAGTGAAGAGGAGGACGAAGGAGAATCTGAGGAGGAAGGCAGTACCGCCAATGAGAGAAAAGAGTCTGTGGAAGAGCTGAGTGACGGATCAGCGTCCAGGAGGTCCAGCTTACTGTCTGCTGGAGAAGGGCCCAGCCGTAGTCCCGATGCTGGAACTCCCTACTGCTCAGACTCCAGCAACAGCCTGACAGAGGCCTCAGAGGAGACCTTCGGAGGACTCTCTCCCATCACAGAGGTGGACGAGGACGCCATTACACCATCTGAGAAATCTGACGCCAGTAGCCAGGGGTCAGCTGGTAGATCCCAGTTGGGAGCCACAGAGGAGACCTCCGATACCGATTCAGAGTCTGATGGGAACGCCACAGCCTTCTGAGGGACTAGTTGGTCAGCTGTGAAGTAAGATTGGCTGGAGTGGCCTCTCGCATGGGAGTGAAGATAATACTGTGTGCTTCCCCCTGAGTGCTTCATTCTCTCTACCGCTCTCTATCTCCTGGAAAATATTTATTGCATGGAAGGGGAATGGGTTGTTCTATCTTCAGTTTGAATTGTCTTTTCAATGGTGTTGAACCACTCTTTGTGGCATTTTTGTATTTTCTCTCCATCACACTTTTTGGTTGTGTTAGAAATGTTTATTCAACCATGACCAAAACGTAACACCGCAATGAACATGTTTACAGAGTTGTGTGTTTCCTATCCTGTTACTGTCATAGTTTTAAAATGACTTGTACATTGATTGACATACTTTTATCTATGATCTGTTTGGATGCATGATGTTTGCATATTTGGAAATACTATTTTATCTGTGCATTAACCTCCTCTTTCTCTCTCCATCTTTCTTTGCATCTTTTATTCTCAGCCTGGAGTGAGAAGGAAGCGGATCAAGCTGGTTGTGGACAGGGAGTATGAGACCAGCTCCACAGGAGAGGACAGCGCTCCTGAACCCCAGAGGAACCGCCTGTCTAACATCAACAGCCACGCTAACATCAACGGGAACGTCTACTTCGCCCAGAACGGGACCATTGTGCGGACCAGGAGGCCTAGCCACCCCAACAATCTCAAGGTGGGCTCCCCGGGCCGCTTGGGAAAACAGTTTAAAAAGTTGGACATGCTGACTGAGACTCAGGAAGAGAAGCTTCCTCTAAACAGCGTAGGGGAACCAGTAACAGGAAATGGAACAGGTGCACTAACAGGCATTTCCTCAACCGTTGACATTAACCTCAACACCCGGCCGTCCAGCGGGTCCCTGGGGTCCATCATCACGGGCCTTGACAGTATTGGGTCCAAATCCAATATTGCCAAGGCCCTACATGACAGGAACAGCAGGAGTAACTGTTGTGTAGATGAGCAGGAGTCGTGTGTGGACAACATGGCATCGAAAGAAACGTTGACGTCCCACAGTGACCACATGCTGTCGGATGAGGAGGAGCTGTGGATGGGGCCTTGGAACAGCCTGCACATACCAATGACTAAATTATGACATATGGACTGCTGAGAGTTTATATTTTTCTGTTGACAAAGTTGACCCTGCATTTAATGTGTTGAGATATGGGAGCAACAAATGATTGTATGCCTCTGCTGTATAAGCGCCAATCACTGTCCAAGACTAGCAGTGTGATTGCGCTGACAGTATTATTTCATTATTCTTATGAATGATGACTTTTGATATGGTGATGTTTAATGTGTCAAATACATATCCCTGATAGAGCTATTATACAATCGGTCAACTTGCTATGAAGCAATGCTTGTCTCAAAAAAATGTATGAAAAGTCATGAATGGTGATTGGCATTATCCATAAAATGTACCTCGAGGACCTTTGTCTTGCTGGATGTTGCGCAATATGTTTTATAAGTATTTTCTGGATTTAGAGGTGAAGGATTTTTGGAGCCCACATACTTTATAATACAGATAAATATAATGAGGTTCATTAAGAAATGATATGTATTTTGCTAAAATTGCGTTTTATTTGTAAATAATGAAATATTCTGATTTGATTATTTTGTGTTTGAATCATTTCCAATATTTTGAAGTCTTATCAGAAAGTTGATGGAATTATTGTTGTCTTTTATTATCAGAGTATGGGGGAACATTTGGACTTGTAACCAATGACATAGAAGTAATGCAAACATGTCTGTCAATATTTCAACAAAGAAATATGTTAATATTGTCATCATTTAAACTATATTGTTTTTAACAGACATGTGTATCTACATGATGTGGTATTTTCAGTCCCTTAAAAATTTGATGCAAAACCATTCTGTTTGAGAAATGTTCTAAAAAGATCAGGTCCCTGCAGATGGGGAAACACTACCAAATAATGTTTCAATCTCAACAATAAAGTTTTAACGTGAAATTATTTGGAGAACTGGCATGAATGAAGTAGCACAACATCCGCAGGTAACTCATGTCAAGACACAGGTATTGTGTAGAATGCTGTTTACAAAGGCCCAATATTGAACTCTGAAAAAGTACACTTTGAGTGACTTTGGCAAGGAAATTTGAAATTCATCCCTGTGGTATTCATTCAGTACACTCAATATCAATAGTTTTTGCTGTTCCCATTAGCTTGTGATCTGAAAATAAGTTGCCGGTATTTGACAAACTTCCTAACCTAGAGTATTTTTCTGAAGCATCCTCCTTATCATCTTGAATGACTTGGGATAGGCAATTGTATATGATATTAAATGCTAATCATCTTTCATAAGCTTGACTTTCTACCTAAAAGTCATCTGCCAATTTATCTTCGGACAATTGGAATTCCAGACAATAAAGAGATGAGGTAATGTGGAGAGAGGACAGAAGTGGAAACATTGAGAAGATTGAGAGATTAACCTCTTCTGATAACCAGGTGAATTCAGGTGAAAGCTATGATCCCTTATTGATGTCACCTGTTAAATCCACTTCAACCAGCATAGATGAAGGGGAGGAGACAGGTTAAGAAGGATTTTTAAGCATTGAGACAAATGAGACATGGATTGTGTATGCGTGCCATGCAGATGGTGAATGGGCAAGACAAAATATTGAAGTGCCTTTGAATGGGGTATGGTAGTAGGAGCAAGGCATACTGGTTTGTGTAAAGAACTGCAACGCTTCTGGGGTTTTAACGCACAACAGTTTCCTGTGTGTATCAAG
This sequence comes from Oncorhynchus clarkii lewisi, assembly GCF_045791955.1. Lineage (NCBI taxonomy): Eukaryota > Metazoa > Chordata > Actinopteri > Salmoniformes > Salmonidae > Oncorhynchus > Oncorhynchus clarkii. The sequence continues at coordinate 71,444,140 of NC_092147.1, forward strand.
AATGGTCCACCACCCAAAGGACATCCAGCCAACTTGACACAACTGTTGGAAGCATTGGAGTCAACGTTGGCCAGCATCCCTGTGAAATGCTTTCGACACCTTGTAATGTCCATTCCCTGACGAATTGAGGCAGCTCTGAGGGCAACTCAATATTAAAAAGGTGTTTTTATTAATGTTGTGTACACTCAGTGTATGTTATGTTTGGCGCTTTACGTGTTAGGGCAAATCTGAGAATTCTCTAGAGTGTGCTCTATCCTTTCAGCCACAAGATGGCGCCTAAAGCTTTATAATGGAACAGATTATTGGCCTACATTATTGACAAACCATGAAATTACACTACACTACCAATAGAAATCATTTGGACTATCTATCTATACAAAACAGAAAATATAAGTTATAATATGTTTCTATTTACCTATTTATGGACATATTAAATATTTGTTGTATGTTTGTTGTATGTGCTGCCAATTTAGCCTGTATTTGTGGAATGAGTATTAACATAGTCTAGGATTGCTGCTTCCGTATAGCTGGATTCAATGCTGATCAATTCAATACACTGCGTAGTTGGATGCAATATTGATCAATACCAATACACTGCGTAGTTGGATGCCATGCTGATCAATACCAATACACTGTGTAGTTGCTGTACTGTTGATTTGGAGGGCTACTTTTCACCACTAAGTGGAGACATACTATATCTGAGCTACAGGGATGATCAAGCAAATTAATTCAAGCATTTTAGTATCAAAATACTTCGCTATCAACAATTCAAATGAACTGAAAGGGATGAGGAATATATTTGACAAAATGGTAGCAGTGGTGGAAAAATGACCCAATTGTCATACTTGAGTAAAAGTATAGATACCTTAATAGAAAGTTACTCAAGTAAAAGGGAAAGTCAGCCAGTAAAATATTATTTTGAGTAAAGGTCAAAAAGTATTTGTTTTTAAATATAAAAAAGCATCAAAAGTAATTGTAACTGCCAAAATATACTTAAGCATGAAAAGTACAATTAAAAGTATAAATCATTTTAAATTCCTTATATTAAGCAAAGCAGACAGCACCATTTTTTAAATGTATGGATAGCCAGGATCACACTCCAACATTCAGTCATTATTTACAAAATATTCATTTGTGTTTAGTGGGTCCGCCAGGCCAGAGGCAGTAATGATGACCAAGTGTTCTCTTGATAAGTGCTTGAATTTGACAATTTTCCTGGTTTGCTAAGCCTTCAAAATGTAACAAGTACTTTTGGTTGTCAGGGAAAATGTATGGAGTAAAAAGTACATTATTTTCTTTAGGAATGTAGTGAAGTAAAAGTAAAAGTAGTCAAAAAAATGAATAGTAAAGTGAAGTACAGATACCTCAAAAAAACTACTTAAGTAGTACTTTAAAGTACTTTTACTTAAGTACTTTACACCACTGCAAAATGGTAGATGTATCTTTTGTTTAGGTGTGTTGGTGGGTGCGTAGGTCACAGTATTTAACTGTACTGTTTATGTGTTCATGCACATACATGTAGGTTAGTGTTGTAATATTCCTCATGCAGTTCTGGTCTGTCTGAACATGTGATGTTTTCTGTATGTGCCTCAGTGTTAAGAAACATCACGTTCCAGGGAATGTTCGAGATGTGAGCTGGTTTCGTTCCATGTTTTGTAAAGTATATTTCTACATGAACATAAATATAACTGAACTGAATTATTTTGGTCTGGTGAGGATATGATCAAAAAATACACTCACACCATCTCAGCTTGCCCTGCCCCAGAAAATAACTTGGGAATACAGAGATACAGAAAATGGAAGCTACTCTGGGCAGACTAATTATAGCAGAAATGATTTGGATATTGCTGTAATGTGTTTAAGAGGTACCTATTTCATATCTAGCTCCTTTCATCAGTAGCATATGAGACCCTTGTAAGACAGTTATGACTGCAGACCCCTGGTTAAACATCAGCTACTGCCACTACAGGTGGATCATCTGAGCAGTATAATTAGCTGAAATACTGTAATTAGTAAGGTGTTCAATATATCAAAGCACCAGGGTTCTTCTTCTGCTTAGAGAACACTGTCATAGGCCCATGAGTCAGATGTTTTCGCACAGTAGACATATCCAGCTAGCTGCTTGTGGCAACAGACAGTTTAAAAGTAGATTGTAGAAGAATGTGGTCGTTAATTGATTTATTTTCTCACTAGAGGGGAACAGAAGTGTCTAAGAGGAAAACGGCTGCTGTTTAGTACAAATGCACTGTTACCTTGAGGAACACAGTCAGTTCAACTTCAATGAAACCTACTGTAATGTTTCCTTGCCAGGGTTGTTTAGTTTGTCCATAGGTTGTTCATTTTTCCATTAGCATCGGAATTGTTGTAGTTCTTATCTGGTTTTCCTCCTACTGTGAGATGGGATTTGTCAGAAGAGGAGCAAAAAGGGACAGGAAGATTTGTAATGCGTAATGTGATATTTATAATATTTGTAATGTGGCGACTGGTTTCTTCCATCTCCCTGCATATGATTCATACAATGCTGATTGGTCGGAGTGTCCACATACTGGCCTAAAGACATCTAAAGGCTGAATCAGTCTCTTATTAGAAGGCAAAGATAAAAAACCAGTAGAAACTTCAGTCCTCTAGAATCAGTGGTTTTACAATGCCAGGGCCTTGTCCAGTTTAATCAGTACAAGTTAAAAGTGAGTTTGGGCTGTGAAATTAGCCTTAATTGAGTAATGGCAACAGATTGTCTCTCTTGCGTCATTTCAGTGTTTATAGCTGGCCTATTGTGGTTGTCATTGTTTTAACTGCCCAGAATGGGCAATTTATTCAAAGTTTGTTTACTTAAGGCTCTGGCCACCGCCGTTTATCTTCCTTTTAATGGTTCGGATGAAAATGTTCACAATGTTGTTTTTCGTTTGTGATGTGCTATTTATTGGATTCCTTTGGCCTGTTTGAAGTAGGAATCTGATGCTCCTCCTCTGAGCTATTTTAGAGAGAACGAGGTGCTTAGGCTGAGTAGATGTAAGTCCATCATCATCTCCTCATTTCCACTTGCTATTTAGGACCATGTCCTTCCAAAATAAGTATCTCCTGACCGCGGTGTGAGCTATCTGGGGACCTGTTTGTGAGTAATTTCAGGATATTAGGATGTCCCAATTCGTTTTGTTTTGACGTCTCACCAGCTCCATCGTCTCCTGTGTGTATTTCTGTATGGCATTTCATATAATGCCCTTTTCAAGGCAATTTAAAAAAGCTTTTTGGGGTTTTGGTAACTATATATTGTACATGTTGAGTACTTTATAATTTCTATGCTGCACATTGTTATTTTAGAAATGTACACAAACCCAAATAAAGGTTTTACTGACAGACAGGGGACACACTCGTGAACTCACACACACACACCCGCACGTACACACACACAAGCACACACACACACACACGTGCAGTCAGACATGCTGTGCACTCCATGAGCTTGTCCCTAGGACATACCCCCAAAGGTTATATTATATCTGAAATGTTGGGTGTGTAGTGAAGTACATGCTCCACTGTCTGGCACGTCTCTAATGACGGGGTGTACAGTATGGCCCATGATCTTGTTTTACATGCCGTATATATGCACCATTAGATACTGTACATTTCTCACGGGACTCTTACAAGATGAGAAAAGTATGCCATCTTTTGCGTTCAATATTCACTATAACAAACAGATCATCAGGTGCCAAACACACTCATGGCCTCCGGACTACTAAATCAGTATTTCCAACAGAGATGGACATGATTCGTTTTAGGCCACATTGTGATGATCAAGCCTGGAAAAAAATCAGGTCTAAAATAATCAGGAGTCTGAGAGGGCCACACGTCGCCAGACCTGTCAAGACTGTGAAATTTCAGCACCCACGGTGTTAATGCATAATGTCAACCCAGTAGGTAGCCTTGTTAAAAAGCAATTAAGACAAAATGATTTAAACATCATGTGGTTTGGCTATTGGGTAGCGCAGTGTTGTTTTCTTGAAATGAGAATTTGACTGTCTGCTCACATTTAAACCGCCATTTGTGTGAGCGTAGTTCTAACCACACTTTCTCACAACCGCCAAACCCTACCAAACCACAGACTTCACACACACACACACGCACGCACACACACACACACAAATATACACACATACAAATGTACAGACACACAAACACACACAAACACGTTCCCTCATGAAGAGTAATTGAGGGGTTTGACTCGTTTTTGGTGCATTAAAACAGTAGATGCTGTTTTAAATGGCTGGGACTGAGACACACTTGGTTGTCTGTGACTGGCAAAGCCATGGGTTATTGCTGACAGAGGACGTGGCACCCAATTCTGTGTCTGTGTGGGTCCTTTTAAATCCTGTTCAACAGAAAGGTACAATGATGGCTATATTGTCATGTTTCTATTGGATTTGCATGGCATCAAGAAAAAAAGGAGTGTTTGGATTAAAATGACTAAGATTAAACACTGATGCATTCTGTATAAACAACCAGAAGCCTTTGCATGCCAATTACTGCATCTGGACAAATACTGTATCACCACAGCCAGTGGAGAATCCTCGGAAAACAACCCATGTTTCCATAGCAACTGGTCCCATCCCATAGTATGCGATGATTTGCTATTACGAGTGCATCAGAATAAGTCTGCTGGAGTCTAACGATATAACTACCCCTCCTGTCTGACACAGCAAACTGCTTTTAGCTCCTGCCTTTCCAAAACTGAAAAGTAAAGTGGTGAGAGTCGTTTTTTTTTTGCTTTTGGCAGATTCCCACACTGCTCTGTGTGAATGTGCTCATCACAGCCAGACGGCTTGGATGTGGTTTGGAGTGTCTGTGTGGTCCGCTGCACAGAAGACAGACAGAGAGACGGGGGGAGGGAGGGAGAGACGGATAGACCCCAGCGCTACTTTAAGCCCTCAGTTTTTCCATCACCGCTGTCGCCACTACGGTGCTTGTAGTACTTTTGAGCAGTGCCAGGGGACACAGAGAGAGAGAGTGAGACAGAGAACGAGTTAGAGAGAGAGGGAGGGAGAGAGAGAGAGAGAGAGAGAGAGAGAGAGAGATAACAAGCTAGAGAGAGAGAGAGAGAGAACGAGCTAGAGAGAGAGAGAGAGCAAGAGAAAGACCGAGAACAAGCTAGAGAGAGACTGCGAGAAGGAGAGACAGAGAACAAGCTAGAGAGAGGGAGAGACAGAGAACAAGCTAGAGAGAGGAAGAGACAGAGATTTAGCTAGAGAGAGACTGAGAGTGAGCGAGAAAGAAATGGAGAGAGAGAGAGAGAGAGAAAAAGACAGAGAACAAGCTAGAGAGAGACTGAGGGACTGAGTGGGGAGCCACCAGTCTGGAGTCTAGTGGATGACTTATGAGGTTGATGGTTTGGTCTGGCGGGGCTGGGGTTTAATGGGGCTGGTGAAGGGGGGAGTGGAGGGGCGTTGAAAATAGCCTGGCCCAAACCTGTGGTTGACTCCGAGCCCCCCACCCCTCACCACCCCCTGCCCATACACGTGTGGTGTTTATTTACGAGGCAGTTAACCGCGTTGCGGTCCCCGCGGTGGACTGACACTAGACGACAGCAGCGTAATGTCCTGCCCTTTAAACTCAGCCCTAATGGTTGCTTTAGTGCGAGGAGCAGGCACTGGAAGAGGCGCCTAAGTGTCTTTTCATGGGGGCCCTCTGAGTAACACATCAACTCGCACATCTATGGGCCACCGTCCAGGCTTTATGAGTACCTGCTTCTGTGGCTGTGGCGCCACTATTTTTAGGCACGGCTCTATGACGGGGATAGCAGGAACACGTAGGAGAATGTTATTAATCTGTTAGACTAATAGAAAAAATTACTTTTGGAGGTGAATGTCTTTTTAATATCAGTGACTGTGACACCTGTGACATTTGAATGGCATCTAGAGGAACAGGGATTTGAAACTGAGCCCTTTTAATGCTATGTTGGGGATGGCCACAGTACACTTCAGTTGGGCACTGTTACCCAACCTGCAATTGGTTGGGTAACAGATGTGATCGTACTTCGTAACTCTCTTGCATTGTGTTTTTAAAGAAAAGATTATCCAACCGGTGATCCCAGTTGATTGGTGTTAATTCTGACGATAGACACTCGGAAGCAAATTAGATGTGTAGGACAACAGAATATTGATGGCTGTAGATTGTGATTTGTTTGTTAGCAAGGAAATAGCTGAATTAGCAAGGAGCTAATGCGACCATTACAATTAGAGCATGCTAGTTAACACACTCTTGCAACAATAACAAAACCACATCCCAAGAAGCCTCCAATATCTAGCGGTCAAAAGTTTTAGAACACCTACTCATTCAAGGGTTTTTCTTTATTTTTTACTATTTACATTGTAAAATAATAGTGAAGACATCGAAACAATGAAATAACACCTATGTAATCATGTAGTAACCCAAAAAGTATTAAACAAATCTAAATATATGTTTTATTTTACATTCTTCAAAGTAGCCACCCTTTGCCTTGATGACAGCTTTGAATGAGTAGGTGTGTCCAAACTTTTGACAGGTACTGTATGTACATAACCAGTCAAAAGTTTGCATACACCTACTCATTCCAAGGTTTTTCTTTATTTTACAATTTTTTTTTACATTGTAGAATAATAGTGGAGACATACAAACTATGAAATAACACATATGGAATCATGTAGTAACCAAAAAAAGTTTAAACACTTTGCCTTCATGATAGCTTTCTCTCAACCAGCTTCACATGGAATGCTTTTCCAACAGTCTTGAAGGGGTTTCCACATATGCTGAGCACTTGTTGGCTGCTTTTCCTTCACTCTGCAGTCCAAACCATCCCAAACCATCTCAATTGGGTTGAGATCGGGTGATTGTGGAGGCCAGGTCATCTGATGCTGCACTCCATCACTCTCCTTCTTTGTCAAATAGCCCTTACACCGCCTGAATGTGTGTTGAGTCATTGTCCTGTTGAAAAAAAATGATAGTCCCACTAAGCACAAACCAGATGGAATGGCGTATCACTGCAGAATGCTGTGATAGCCATGCTAGTTAAGTGTGCCTCGAATTCTAAATAAATCACAGACAGTGTCACCGGCAAAGCACCCCCACACAATCACACCTCCTCCATGCTTCATTGTGGGAACAACACATGTGGAGATCATCCCTTCACCTGCTCTGCATCTCACAAAGACACTGGTTGGAACCAAAAATCTCAAATTTGGACTCATCAGACGAAAGGACAGACTTCCACCAGTCTAATGTCCATTGCTCGTGTTTCTTGGCCCAAGCAAGTCTTTTTTTCTTATTGGTGTCCTTTAGTAGTGGTTTCATTCCAGCAATTTGACCATGAAGGCCTGATTCACACAGTCTCCTCTGAACAGTTGATGTTGAGATGTGTCTTTTACTTGAACTCTTTGAAAAAAATGTTGGGCTGCAATACACGTTTCAAGCAGACCAACATAGTCCCTGTGTTCAATAACACTAAGGTAACCTGCCTAAATGACTACTGACCCGTAGCACTCACGTCTGTACCCATGAAATGCTTTGAAAGGCTGGTCATTGCTCACATCAACACCATTATCCCAGAAAACCTAGACCCACTCCAATTTGCATACGGCACGAACAGATCCACAGATGATGCAATCTCTATTGCACTCCACACTGCTCTTTCACACCTGGACAAAAGAAACACCTATGGGAGAATTATATTAATTGACTACAGCTCAGCGTTCAACTCCATAGTGCCCTCAAAGCTCATTACTAAGCTAAGGACCCTTGGACTAAATCCTGGACTTCCTGAGGGGCCGCCCCCAGGTGGGAAGGGTAGATAACAACACATTCACCACGCTGATCCTCAACATGGGGTCCCCTCAGTCTTGCATGCTCAGTCCCCTCCTGTATTCCCTGTTCACTCATGACTGCACGGCCAGGAACGACTCCAACCCCATCATTAAGTTTGCAGACGACACAACAGTGGTAGGCCTGATCACGACAACAATGAGACAGCCTATAGGGGAGGAGGTCAGACACCTGACCATGTGGTGCAAGGACAACAACCTCCCTCTCAATGTGTTCAAGACAAAGGAGATGATTGTGGACTACAGGAAAAGGAGGACCGAGCACGCCCCGATTCTCATTTACGGGGCTGTAGTGGAGCAGATTGAGAGCTTCAAGTTCCTTGGCATCCACATCACCAACAAACTAGAAGGGTCCAAGCACACCAAGACAGTCATGAAGAGGGCAGGACAAAACCTATTCCCCCTCAGGAGAATGAAAAGATTTTGCATGGGTCCTCAGATCCATAAAATATTTTACAGCTGCACCATCGAGAGCATCCTGATTGGTGGCATACCTGCCTGGTATGGCAACTGCTCGGCCGCAAGGCACTACAGAGGGTAGTGCGCATGACCCAGTACATCACCGGGACCAAGCATCCTGCAATCCAGGACCTCTATACTAGGCGGTGTCAGAGGAAGGCCCTAAAAATTGTCAAAGACTCCAGCCACCCTAGTCATAGACTGTTATATCTGCTACCACGTGGCAAGCTCTACCGGTGTGCCAAGTTTAGGTCCAAGAGGCTTCTAAACAGCTTCTACCCCCAAGCCATAAGACTCCTGAACATCTAATCAAATGGCTACCCAGACTAATTGCATTGCCCCCCTCTTCTACGCTGCTGCTACTCTGTTATTATCAATGCATAGTCACTTTAATAACTCTACCTACATGTACATATTCCCTCAATTACCTTGATGTTGTTATTTACTGCTGCTCTTTAATTATTTGATGTTCTTGTCTCTTACTTTTTCTTAGGTATTTCCTTAACTGTATTATTGGTTAAGGGCTTGTAAGTAAGCATTTCACTGTAAGGTCTACTACACCTGTTGTATTCGGCACGTGACAAATCAAATTTGATTTGATTTAAGATCCTCTCAAGCTCTGTCAAAAACAATACTCCGCAATCTACACACAATACCCCATAATTACAAAGATTTAAAAAAATATATATTTTGGAAATGTATTAAAAACAAAAAAAGAAAGAACTTATTTACATAAGTATTCAGACCCTTTGCTATGAGATTTGAAATTGAGCTCAGGTGCATCCTGTTTCCATTGATCATCCTTGAGATGTTTCTACAACTTGACTGGAGTCCAGCTGATTGATTGGACATGATTTGGAAAGGCACACACCTGTCTATATAAAGTCCCACAGTTGACAGTGCATGTCAATGCAAAAACCAAGCCATGAGGTTAAAGGAATTGTACGTAGAGCTCTGAGACAGGATTGTGGTCGAGGCACAGATCTGGGGAAGAGTACCAAAACGTTTCTGCAGCATTGAAGGTCCCCAATAACACAGCAGCCTCCATCATTCTTAAATGGAAGAAGTTAGGAATGACCAAGCTGGCCTCCCGACCAAACTGAGCAATCGGGGGAGAAGGGCTTTCGTCAGAGAGGTGACCAAGAACCCGATCGTCACTCTAGCAGGGCTCCAGAACTTTCCAGAAGGACAACCATCTCTGCAGCACTCCACTGGTAGCTTCATTAAATAGTACCTGCAAAACACCAGTCTCAACGTCAACAGTGAAGAGGCGACTCCCTTATGTTGGCCTTCTAGGCAGAGTTGCAAAGAAAAAGCCATATCTCAGACTGAAGATTAAGATGGGCAAAAGAACACAGACACTGGACAGAGGAACTCTGTCTAGAAGGCCAGCATCCTGGAATCGCCTCTTCACATTTGACGTTGAGACTGGTGTTTTGCAGGTATTATTTAATGAAACTGCCAGTTGAGGACTTGTGAGGCGTCTATTTCTCAAACTAGACAATCTAATGTACTTGTCCTCTTGCTCAGTTGTGCACCGGGGCCTCCCACTGTTCCTTCTATTCTGGTTAGTGCCAGTTTGCGCTGTTCTGTGAAGAGAGTAGTACACAGCGTTGTACCAGATCTTCAGTTTCTTGGCAATTTCTCGCATGGAATAGCCTTCATTTCTCAGAACAAGAATAGACTAACAAGTTTCAGAAGTTATTTGTTTCTGGACATTTTGAGCCTGTAATCGAGCGCACAAATGCTGATGCTCCCGATAGACAACTAGTCTAAAGAAGGACAGTTTTATTGCTTCTTTAATCAGACCAACAGTTTTCAGCTGTGCTATCATAATTGCAAAAGGGTTTTCTAACGATCAATTAGCCTTTTAAAATGATAAACTTGGATTAGCTAACACAACGTGCCATTGGAACACAGGAATGATGGTTGCTGATAATGGGCCTCTGTACGGCTATGTAGATATTCCATAAAAAATCAGCCGTTTCCAGCTACAATAGTCATTTACAATGTTAACAATGGCTACACTGTATTTCTGATCAATTTGATGCTATTTTAATGGACAACGAAATATGCTTTTCTTTCAAAAACAAGGACATTGCTAAGTGACCCCAAACTTTTGAATGGTAGTGCATATACATATATATATATATATATCTCAGGAAAGGTACAGTGCCTTGCGAAAGTATTCGGCCCCCTTGAACTTTGCAACCTTTTGGCACATTTCAGGCTTCAAACATAAAGATATAAAACTGTATTTTTTGTGAAGAATCAACAACAAGTGGGACACAATCATGAAGTGGAACGACATTTATTGGATATTTCAAACTTTTTTAACAAATCAAAAACTGAAAACTTGGGCGTGCAAAATTATTCATCCCCTTTACTTTCAGTGCAGCAAACTCTCTCCAGAAGTTCAGTGAGGATCTCTGAATGATCCAATGTTGACCTAAATGACTAATGATTATAAATACAATCCACCTGTGTGTAATCAAGTCTCCGTATAAATGCACCTGCACTGTGATAGTCTCAGAGGTCCGTTAAAAGCGCAGAGAGCATCATGAAGAACAAGGAACACACCAGGCAGGTCCGAGATACTGTTGTGAAGAAGTTTAAAGCCGGATTTGGATACAAAAAGATTTCCCAAGCTTTAAACATCCCAAGGAGCACTGTGCAAGCGATAATATTGAAATGGAAGGAGTATCAGACCACTGCAAATCTACCAAGACCTGGCCGTCCCTCTAAACTTTCAGCTCATACAAGGAGAAGACTGATCAGAGATGCAGCCAAGAGGCCCATGATCACTCTGGATGAACTGCAGAGATCTACAGCTGAGGTGGGAGACTCTGTCCATAGGACAACAATCAGTCATATATTGCACAAATCTGGCCTTTATGGAAGAGTGGCAAGAAGAAAGCCATTTCTTAAAGATATCCATAAAAAGTGTTGTTTAAAGTTTGCCACAAGCCACCTGGGAGACACACCAAACATGTGGAAGAAGGTGCTCTGGTCAGATTAAACCAAAATTGAACTTTTTGGCAACAATGCAAAACGTTATGTTTGGCGTAAAAGCAACACAGCTGAACACACCATCCCCACTGTCAAACATGGTGGTGGCAGCATCATGGTTTGGGCCTGCTTTTCTTCAGCAGGGACAGGAAGATGGTTAAAATTGATGGGAAGATGGATGGAGCCAAATACAGCACCATTCTGGAAGAAAACCTGATGGAGTCTGCAAAAGACCTGAGACTGGGACGGAGATTTGTCTTCCAACAAGACAATGATCCAAAACATAAAGCAAAATCTACAATGGAATGGTTCAAAAATAAACATATCCAGGTGTTAGAATGGCCAAGTCAAAGTCCAGACCTGAATCCAATCGAGAATCTGTGGAAAGAACTGAAAACTGCTGTTCACAAATGCTCTCCATCCAACTTCACTGAGCTCGAGCTGTTTTGCAAGGAGGAATGGGAAAAAATGTCAGTCTCTCGATGTGCAAAACTGATAGAGACATACCCCAAGCGACTTACAGCTGTAATCGCAGTAAAAGGTGGCGCTACAAAGTATTAATTTAAGGGGGCTGAATAATTTTGCACGCCCAATTTTTCAGTTTTTGATTTGTTAAAAAAGTTTGAAATATCCAATAAATGTCGTTCCACTTCATTATTGTGTCCCACTTGTTGTTGATTCTTCACAAAAAAATACAGTTTTATATCTTTATGTTTGAAGCCTGAAATGTGGCAAAAGGTCGCAAAGTTCAAGGGGGCCGAATACTTTCGCAAGGCACTGTACTAGTGAACTCATACACATTGTAAATACGTAAAGAGAATGCACTTTTTCAGAACTTGACCTACTGCTTGCATGTCAAATCATAAACATCAAATACATATTTTTGCAGTGGGTAGTGGAAACATAACCAACCCTGTTAAAGTTGCTTCACTCAATTGGTAAAGAAGTCCATCTTAATGTTAAAATAATTTCCAGTCTCATCCTTGCAGTTCAGATCAGAACAGATTAATAGAGCAATACATCTCTCCTTGTTATACCTCTGTTTTGGGGCAAATCATATGCATTACTATTATATGAGAGCAAATATACACTAAGCATAAAAATACCTGGGTAAACAGGACAAATAGGACTGCATACATTTCTGTGTGGGCCTGCCAGCCCACACAATTAAACTACTTCTGAGAGGAAGCGAGGATTATCACTTAAACCTCTCAAATTGCTCAACCCAGTCTACCAAGGTGAACATGGTTTACTGTTTGATCAACACTGACAATCACTCATTGAAAATAATTCTAAACAAGCATTTACTACCGTCTATCCATCTTTCTTTGGTTTGTATTTGCAGATTTGATAACATTGGATTAAATAAGTGTAAGCATAATGGTGGAAAATACCTTAAACCTACCAGAGGGCTAGGTGGGACAGAGAGAAAAGAAGGAGCACATTATTCGATTGGAATCCATCGACCCTTGGAGAACAGTCTCCTATGGTCTTCTTCTTCACATGCTGGTTCCTGGATTACTTACTGTTTATGTACCACACTGGGCTCATCGTTGCTCATTGAAGGCTACACCTCCACCATACAAATGAAAGGACCATGAGGAGTCAACACAGACCAGACCACATTAATTAGTCCATGGGGTTTTCTCGTTTGGGCAAAAGGCCATCCTCCGTCCTCCTTCCTCTGCCTTCTCTCCTCCGTGACCCGGAAACCGATAAGTGGTGGAGTGGTCAAGGAGTGTGTCAGTTCGTATGTAGGCAAACGGAAGAACTGCCCTCCTTGATAGCCTCCTTTTGGCGAGGATGCACAAGTGTATCCTAACAGAGTCCTTCGCAGAAAGGTTTTGAAATCTGCCACACCCCATTTGAATCAGCTTTTGTTTTGTCAGAGGAGAAAAATATGCACATGTTTAAAAACAACATTATATTTATTGTTTTATCTATAAAATGTCTTGCACAACTAACTTAATTTGTTTTGATCACTTTAGAAATGTATTTTGAGACCCAGCCCACGGATGTAGATTTTTGGTCCAGTCCGGACCGGCCTTGATTTGACCCAAACAAAGACGTCTATGATTGGTTCAGATTTGGTCTAGACCGGTCTTTATTTGGCCCAAACAAAGAGGTCTATGATTGGTTCTGATATGTTCTGGTCCAGACCGGCCTTGATTCAGCCAAACTTAGTTCAGATTTGGTCCAGTCCGTCCTTTATTTGGTTCCATTAGTACAGATTTGGTCTAGTCTTGATTTGGCCCAAACTGTGGCACAAATTTGGTGTTGTCTGGACCTGCCTAATAAATATTCCATACTTTAGTCTCCAATTTGCAATTTGCTAAGTGGAAAAAAAATACATTACATTACATAATGCTATCTTCATTGACATTTAGATGTAAGTGAAATTATGTACGGTTGAAATTTGGCCATGAGAAACAATTATTAAAAAATACAGATTTTCACCACCTGTACAATACGTCTTTCATTTTTACTTTGGAAAAAAATGAACATGTCATCAATGTCAATAAAATTTTGCTCACTTGGTTGTTTCCCTGTTCATGGTCTTTTCCTTTTTCCGCTTTTTTTCTGCTTCAGCTAATTGTCTGAACAGACTTTGATGATGCAAACACAGATCGAGCTCTCCTCTTGTCTCCATCTATTCAACAATGGCCTCCCACTCACAGAGGACTCTAATGACAGGATGTGGCTGGATCAGCTTGATGACCTCATCAGTCCTAATCTGTAGGGGGTGGGGGTCAGTTGGTTCATGGAGTAGGATGAAGTTACTCCTATACACTAATCTTAGGTCAGTTGTATGGTCATGTGTATTTTTCCCCTCTAGCGGCTTTGGTTAGGATTTGGGGAAGGAAAGCTGATCTGTGTCTCTGGGGAACTTGTCCCCTGAGTTTGGATCACAATGTTTGATGAGGCACCCTTGGTCTCACTGATGAGCTGGTTGCAGCCACTGTTCTCCAGACTAGTGACTGTGGTCTAGACTTCCTCCAATCCAAGAGCCAATCCATCCCAAGACAAACAGACACAGTGATTACAATTAAGCACTGCTATTAAGGGATAGGCTTCAGGCAGATTATGGGAAAGAGTTGTGGCTAGTACTTATATATTGCTATTGCAGAATGTTGATTTTCTCAAGGATGAGCGTGAGATTGACGTGTGGTCAATTGTATTTATAGTTAGTGTAACCACACAAATTATAATCTATCAATGGTGCAGGTAAAAATATGTCTCTGCAAGGGACAGTGAATCCAATAGCTCCCTATGTCTTTGGCTAATTAGAGAGACAGTGAAAACATTTGGGAAGAGAAACTGGAGGTGCCCCCAGTTCCCCAGGAGGGGTTGTGATTGAGAGGATTAAGATTAGTGGGCGGATCCCTCTGAGTGACTGACAGTACAAAGTGAGATAGGGAGGGAGGGAGGGCAGGGCAGGAGTCTGTGTGGCGGACCAGCAGCAGTTTTACTCTTCAATCAGCCAGTTGAAAATTGCCACTCCTGTCAAAGTGGAGGTGTTTACTGAATAGAGGACAAGAGAGAAAAAGAGAGACAGGGGAGAGAGTTATGCAATGTGTTGTGTATGTGTGTGCATGCGTGTGTGTCTTTGAGTGTGCACGTATGTGTGAGTGTACGTGTGTGTGTCTGTGTGTGCGTGTGTGTGCATGTGAGCTGAAGATGAGCTGAAGATGAGCTGAATTTGAAATAGTCCGTGGGTTGAAATAACATTAGGCTTGATAGGTTGGAATGAAGACAATTTCACAATGATGTTTCCTGACACAAAAACAAATGATGCATTGCTAAATATGGGTGAATTTAAAGTGGAGTGAAAATCTTCCAAGAATACCTATGAGGAACCACATCAAACAAGGATTATAACTAAATCATTGTTTGTGGTATTTTTTTCATCAGTACTATGTTGGTACAGTCCCAATTTGTATTGCATGTCAGCAGTCAAGCCTTTTGCATCATGGTGATGATGTGACTCGTGACACTTTGCTTCTTGAAAGTTCAATATCTTGAAAACATGACTGCTGACATTCCCATTTTGGGACTGTATCAACAGAGGATTAATGAAAAACTTTTGGGTTGGTTTCCCTTTAACTTAGTAAGTGTGTACGAGGCAGTGGTCTGATAATCCAATACAGACAAGAAAAAAAGAAAAACTGTCTCACATTCTAACAACATTTACTTTTTTATGTTATTCCAGGAGAGTGTAACTGCAAGTAATAAAAAAAAAAGATTTTCCACTTATTTGAGACCAAACCTTAGTCTCTGAGGACTGAGAAGTGATGACATGTGGCGTTGCTGCTAACATAACCTCAGTTAACCCAGAACAAAAATATTACGTAATTTGGATGGACCATTTATGTTTACGTAGTCTGCCCACAAGAGATTACAGCTAACACAGATTCTCTTTCCTGTGCCTCATCTGGATTTTATCTCTGTAGAGGAGGTGGAGGGGGGTTATTTGGGTTTGGTCATGGTTGGCATTGGGGGATCCAAGGACGTTATCTGGGAGAGCCCCACCGATGACCTAGTGAATTGTCTGGGGGTTCAAGGGAATCATTTTGGGAACTCTACCATGCCAATTATATTATTGCCGTAACTCTAACCCTAGCTTCATGTCCACACCCCAGCTCAACCCTAACCCTAGCCTCAACTCTAACCTCTAGCACCTGTGCAATGTACTACAGCTGTAGATAGCCTATATGTTTTTTGTGCAATTTTTGCCTTCTAAGTATGAGATCACTTCATATTTTACTCATCACAGTTAGTACCCTACCGCAGCCGGCATATCCTAGAACTGTATACCATCCAATGCCCCCTCCTACCATCCCATGCCCCTTCCTACCCGCCCAAATAGAGAAAGAGGATAATTTTATTTGTGGCATGGTTCTGACGTCTTCATAAATCAGGCTAATGGCAGGGTTGTGGTGCACCCCTGCCTTGTTTGAATCTTTGTTAATGCCATACACATGTGACCAATGACAAGCTTGTATATATCACCAGCCATCACCACTCGCTCAGCTGTAGGGGTGGTTAGTCGTCTGCTGAGATATAGGGCAAATGACAGACGTTGTTGTGATATTTGGCTGTGGTCTTTGGAACCAGGGACAGGCTTGGATCTGTGTTGTAAAGTACTGCCATACATTTTTGACGTTACATACAGTGCCTTGCGAAAGTATTCGGCCCCCTTGAACTTTGCGACCTTTTGCCACATTTCAGGCTTCAAACATAAAGATATAAAACTGTATTTTTTTGTGAAGAATCAACAACAAGTGGGACACAATCATGAAGTGGAACGACATTTATTGGATATTTCAAACTTTTTTAACAAATCAAAAACTGAAAACTTGGGCGTGCAAAATTATTCAGCCCTTTACTTTCAGTGCAGCAAACTCTCTCCAGAAGTTCAGTGAGGATCTCTGAATGATCCAATGTTGACCTAAATGACTAATGATGATAAATACAATCCACCTGTGTGTAATCAAGTCTCCGTATAAATGCACCTGCACTGTGATAGTCTCAGAGGTCCGTTAAAAGCGCAGAGAGCATCATGAAGAACAAGGAACACACCAGGCAGGTCCGAGATACTGTTGTGAAGAAGTTTAAAGCCGGATTTGGATACAAAAAGATTTCCCAAGCTTTAAACATCCCAAGGAGCACTGTGCAAGCAATAATATTGAAATGGAAGGAGTATCAGACCACTGCAAATATACCAAGACCTGGCCGTCCCTCTAAACTTTCAGCTCAGAGGCCCATGATCACTCTGGATGAACTGCAGAGATCTACAGCTGAGGTGGGAGACTCTGTCCATAGGACAACAATCAGTCGTATATTGCACAAATCTGGCCTTTATGGAAGAGTGGCAAGAAGAAAGCCATTTCTTAAAGATATCCATAAAAAGTGTTGTTTAAAGTTTGCCACAAGCCACCTGGGAGACACACCAAACATGTGGAAGAAGGTGCTCTGGTCAGATGAAACCAAAATTGAACTTTTTGGCAACAATGCAAAACGTTATGTTTGGCGTAAAAGCAACACAGCTCATCACCCTGAACACACCATCCCCACTGTCAAACATGGTGGTGGCAGCATCATGGTTTGGGCCTGCTTTTCTTCAGCAGGGACAGGGAAGATGGTTAAAATTGATGGGAAGATGGATGGAGCCAAATACAGGACCATTCTGGAAGAAAACCTGATGGAGTCTGCAAAAGACCTGAGACTGGGACGGAGATTTGTCTTCCAACAAGACAATGATCCAAAACATAAAGCAAAATCTACAATGGAATGGTTCAAAAATAAACATATCCAGGTGTTAGAATGGCCAAGTCAAAGTCCAGACCTGAATCCAATCGAGAATCTGTGGAAAGAACTGAAAACTGCTGTTCACAAATGCTCTCCATCCAACCTCACTGAGCTCGAGCTGTTTTGCAAGGAGGAATGGGAAAAAATGTCAGTCTCTCGATGTGCAAAACTGATAGAGACATACCCCAAGCGACTTACAGCTGTAATCGCAGCAAAAGGTGGCGCTACAAAGTATTAACTTAAGGGGGCTGAATAATTTTGCACGCCCAATTTTTCAGTTTTTGATTTGTTAAAAAAGTTTTAAATATCCAATAAATGTCGTTCCACTTCATGATTGTGTCCCACTTGTTGTTGATTCTTCACAAAAAAATATAGTTTTATGTCTTTATGTTTGAAGCCTGAAATGTGGCAAAAGGTCGCAAATTCAAGGGGGCCGAATACTTTCGCAAGGCACTGTAGCTCCCCTCACAGGCTATGGAATTAGTTCTCAGTTTTATCATGACAATGACCTTTTCAGTTAATTTCCTGTCGACATGGCGTAGAGCAGTGGCTCCCAAACGTTTTATAGTCCCGTACCCTGTCTAGTAAATGTGGATTTTTTTTCACCATCATTGTAAGCCTGCCACACACACACACACACACACACACACACTGTACAATAAATGTATTAAACATACGAATGAGAGTGAGTTTTTGTCACAACCCTGCTCGTGGGAAGTGACAAAGAGCTCTTATAAGACCAGGGCACAAATAATAATATAATAATAATCAATAATTTTGCTATTTATTTAACCATCTTACATATTAAACATTATTTGTTCATCGAAAATGGTGAATGAGTCACCACAGGTTAATGAGAAGGGTATGCTTGAAGGGATGCTCATAACGCTGCAATGTTGGGTTGTATTGGAGAGTCTCAGTCTTAAATCATTTTCCACACACAGTCTGGACCTGTATTTAGTTTTCATGCTAGTGAGGGCCGAGAATCCACTCTCACATAGGTATGTGGTTGCAAAAGGTGGCAGTGTCTTAACAGTGTGATTTGCTAAGGCAGGATACTCTGAGTGCAGCCCAATCCAGAAATATGGCAGTGGCTTCTGATTAAATTAAATTTCCACAGAACCGCTTGTTGCAATTTCGATGTGGCTCTCTTGTTCAGATATCAGTAAGTGGACTGGAGGCAGGGCATGAAAGGGATAACGAATCCAGTTGTTTGTGTCATCCATTTCGGGAATGTAATTGTGCACCCAACTCACTCAGGTGCTTTGCTATATCACATTTGACATCGTCTGTAAGCTTGAGTTCATTTGCACACAAAAAAATCATACAATGATGGAAAGACCTGTGTTGTCCTTGTTTCTTCGGGATCGGTGTCCCTTCCATGGGACGGTTGAGCTAACGTAAGCTAATGTGATTAGCATGAGGTTGTAAGTAAGAAGAACATTTCCCAGGACATAAACATATCTGATATTGGCAGAAAGCTTAAATTCTTGTTAATCTAACTGTACTGTCCAATTTACCACAGCTATTACAGTGAAAGAATACCATGCTATTGTGTGAGGAGAGTGCACAGTTTTGAACATGAAAAGTTGTTAATAAACAAATAAGCATATTTGGGCAGTCTTGATGTAAAAAATGTAAAAGTCTAAAAGATTGCACATACACTGCTTCCACCTAGTGGGCCAAATCTAAATTGCAGCTGGGCTGGAATAATACATTATAGCCTTTCTCTTGCATTCCAAAGATGATGGCACAAAAAAATACAAAAGAAAGGTTGTTTTTGTCTTTGTATTATCTTTTACCAGATCTATTGTGTTATATTCTCTTACATTCCTTTCACATTTCCACAAACTTCAAAGTGTTTCCTTTCAAATGGTACCAAGAATATGCATATCCTTGCTTCAGTGTCTGAGTTACAGGCAGTTAGATTTGGGTGTCGTTTTAGGCAAAAAAATGTTAAAAAGGGGCGGATCCTTAAGAGTTATTAATGCAGACAGAGAAGAACTCCAACTTCTTAATCCCAGCCTCAATTTTGTCCCGCACATTAATATAGTTGCGGAGAGTCCCTGTAATCCTAGATTCAGATCATTCAGGCAAGAAAAAACATCACCCAGATAGGCCAGTCGTGTGAGAAACTTGTCATCATACACGCGGTCAGACAAATGAAAATTATGGTCAGTAAAGAAAACTTTAAGCTCGTCTCTCAATTAAAAAAGAAAAATGTGTCAATACTTAGCCCCTTGATAACCAATGCACTTCTGGATGTTTTAAAAGTGTTACATGGCTGCTGCCCATATCATTGCACAGTGAAGAAACTACACATGAGTTCAGGGACCTTGCTTCAACAAAGTTAACCATTTTCACTGTAGTGTCCAAAACGTCTTTCAAGCTGTCAGGCATTCCCTTGGCAGCAAAAGTCTCTCGGTGGATGCTGCAGTGTACCCAATTGGCGTCAGGAGCAACGGCTTGCACGTCCATTACCACTCCACTATGTCTCCCTGTCATGGCTTTTGCGCAATCAGTACAGATACCAACACATCATGACCACCAAAGTCCATTTGATGTCACAAAGCTGTCCAGTACTTTAAAAATATCCCCTCCTGTTGTCCTGGTTTCCAGTGGTTTGCAGAATAGGATGTCTTCCATAATTGACCCCCATAAACGTAATGGACATATACCAGGAGCTGTGCCAGGTCCGCCACGTCTGTTGACTCATCTGGCTGGAATGCATAGAAATCACTAGCTTGTATGTGAAGCAGTAATTGTTTCAAATCATCTCTTGCCATGTCACTGATGCATCGTGAAACAGTGTTGTTTGATGAAGGCATTGTCTGTATAGTTTTTGGGGACTTTCCCACAGCATTGTCCTAGCCATATACGCAGCAGCAGGAAAAATGAATTCCTCTACAATAGTATGGGGCTTGCCTGTCCTAGCCACTCGATAGCTCACCATATAAGACGCTTCTAGCCCCTTCTTTGTAATGGTATCTTACTTATCGAAAGTTGTCTCTATTTTTCAAATTGGCATGTTTTGTTTCTAAATATCTGTGCAAGTGTGAAGGTTTCATTGAGTTGTGAGATAGTACTTTAAACATATAACACACTGTGGCTGAGGAAAGGCACTACTCCCAATATAAGTGAACCCCAAATCAATGTATTTTTCATCATATTTGCGCCTCTTTGATAGTCAAAAGTCCTTGTCTGTTATTGGTGCGTTCCCGGGTAAGGGGGCAGTAGCTCTTAGACTGCATCAGATTCACAACTGTCAGTGTCCATGCTAGCTGGACTAACAACAAATGTAGAATTACTAATGCTAGCATGAATGTGCTCATGGAAGCAGAACAACTTGTGTCGCCGACAGGTGCAGGTTTAGTAAATCAAAAACAAATCAAATCAAATTGTATTTGTCACATACACATGGTTAGCAGATGTTAATGCGAGTGTAGCGAAATGCTTGTGCTTCTAGTTCTGATAATGCAGTAACAATCAACGAGTATCTAACCTAACAATTTCACAACAACTACCTTATACACACAAGTGTAAAGGGATGAAGAATATGTATATAAAGAAATATGAATGAGTGATGGTACAGAACGGCATAGGCAAGATGCAGTAGATGATATCGAGTACAGTATATACATATGAGATGAGTAATGTAGGGTATGTAAAGATATAAAAGTGGCATTGTTTAAAGTGGCTAGTGATACATGTATTACATAAAGATGGCAAGATGCAGTAGATGGTATAGAGTACAGTATATACATATGAGAAGAGTAATGTAGGGTATGTAAACACTATATTAAGTGGCATTGTTTAAAGTGGCTAGTGATACATTTTTTACATCAATTTTCCAATATTAAAGTGGCTGGAGTTGAGTCAGTACGTTGGCAGCAGCCACTCAATGTTAGTGGTGGCTGTTTAACAGTCTGATGGCCTTGAGATAGAAGCTGTTTTTCAGTCTCTCGGTCCCTGCTTTGAGGCACCTGTACTGACCTCACCTTCTGGATGATAGCGGGGTGAACAGGCAGTGGCTCGGGTGGTTGTTGTCCTTAATGATCTTTATGGCCTTCCTGTGACATCGGGTGGTGTAGGTGTCCTGGAGGGCAGGTAGTTTTTCCCCGGTGATGCGTTGTGCAGACCTCACTACCCTCTGGAGAGCCTTACGGTTGTGGGTGGAGCAGTTGCCGTACCAGGTGGTGATACAATCCGACAGGATGCTCTCGATTGTGCATCTAGCATCTAGTACTGCTGCTAGTAGTACTGCTGGTAGCAGTACTACCAGTAGAGCTGGTCTGTGTCTCTATGGTTGTGGGCCTTATTAAATGGACTGTTTGAAAATGTGAAGACATTTAAAAATATATATATATTTATTTAAAAAATTTAAATAATTTGATTCACATTTTTAATTGGCGTACCCCCAGCGACATTGCGTGTAACCCTGGGGTTATACCTGGCGTAGAGGGAACATCCTCTTTGAATAATATACTGTATGTTCCTTGAGTTACATCTCAGACACACCATCCAGATTGTCAGCCTTCACAGTAGAGGGCCCCAACCTCGCCAGGCACAACAATAGGCACCATCTGCTATGTGCCAGACAAACTGCTGCTTCTCTCGCTGGTTCAACATGCAGAACCGATTACTTTACTTTGAGCCAATCAGAAGGCATGCAAGGACCAACAACGAGAAGGAGAAAAGAGGGTACTTTTCCTGGTGACATCAACGCCCTTTCATCTTCAAAACAGACAGAATTTAACTTAATTAAAACAATACATCTGCTATTCATTTTTATGTTTTTTCTGGAGCAAGTCTTAGTTACATCTACCTAAGGGGTTTTGTGGTTGATGGAGCATTATTTTTAAAGTTTTGCTATATGCACGAAAATGGTCTATTAGCTAGCTAGCTAACATTAGCTTGCTAGCTGAGCCAGTCACACTTCATACGAAATTATTATTGGAATGGTAACCAGCAAGTGCACACAATGCTGAACACTAGCTAAATGCTTCCTCCATAAGCTAGCTACCTAGCCATTGTGGCTAGTAACATTATTAATAAATCACAATTAATTGTTTTCACAAAGTGGCTGCTTGTTCTCACAATAGTCAAACCAAGTCATCTTAGTGTGTTAGCGAATGACAATGCTAACCAAGCTAGAAATTTGGGTAGCTGGCACTGGGATTATGGGATAATGGAGAGTGAATTCTTTAAAAAATGTCATCATCTTGCTAGCTAGTTATCGAAAAATTATAGCTAGCTAGCCAGCAAACATTTAGCGCAGCTAGCTAGCTAACATAGGCTATCTAGCAAGGTCATCGACATGCCAAACAAAGCTCCAGAAAGTAATGATACTGCCACCTTCTGGCCTGGAGTATTTTAAGGCTGACTGTAAAAATTTAAAAAAAGAGTGACTGCCGACCTTCTGGTCAAAAGTGCAGTAACACTTTGGATAGTCCCAAGTAGATGGTTTATAGATGTTCAGTAGATGTTCACTAACTGTCAACAACATTTCAAATAACTATCTACTAACCCTAATCCTAATCGTAAAACCTTATCCAAACCCCTAAATATAAACTTATCCTAACCATAGCCCTAACCCTAACCTTAACCCTAACTCTTATTTTAAACCTAAGCCTAACCATAACCCTAACCATAACCTTAGCAAGCAGTTGCTTATCAACAGATCAACAGTTTGTTGATTTTTTGACCATCTGTAGATGGCGCTATCCAAATAAAATGTGACCAAAAGTGCTAAGTACTGCGGTCGATTGTATCTCTGAGGTTTCTGTGCTCCTAGACTTGACCCATTGGAAACAAATCGCGTCTGGGTTCCACATTCCATCATATCTCTGCTGCATTCCATGGCCCCATTCAATTACAATATTAGATGACTGTTCCTCTACGTTCTGGCGTCTCTTTTTCTTTCACTTTATCTCTCTGGCTTCTTCACACTACCTCGCTATTGTCCTTGTCTAAGAAAAAAAGATATAGTTCATTTATTTAAAGGCTCCATAGTAGACACGTGCTGTCTGAAGTGGAGACAGCGACGGTTCATACAGCTGACGAATGTTGGAATGCGTTTGGTCTTATTTAATTTGCTGACATGATCAGACCACAGCGAGGCATTCTCAAGACGCTAGCGAGACACAACCTCAGACGATGGCTCTGAAGTTTGAAACACTCGCTAAATCAATATGGCAGCTTTTTCATTTCTCACAGAAAGCCACAGAAGTGCACATGCACAGACAGAACAGCGGCGTCACTAATATTAATGTCATATTAAAATATCTGTCCAGTGAAAATCTCACATTCAAAGTCATTTTTCTGTTAACTCATACTCAAATAATGTTGTTGACTCATCATATACTTGTATTTGTGGCCAAAGCATAAATTGGTGGGAAAAAAACACATCAAAAACCCCACCTCAAGCTTGTATCTCAAACAGACTGTTGCAAAAATGCTTGCTATTTCCTCAATAGAACATGATGTCATGTAGGCTTATGGGCTGAGCTCGCCAATCAAGTCGCATGAATATTTTTAATGACCGGTATACGCCCATACCATTCTGTTGTTGGGGTACACCCACACCATTTCAAAACAGAAAAGCTGCTTTTGAACATAATTAAATAACGTTTTTGGAAGGAAAACTACTTTAACTCATTGTTGTTAATTATAGGTCATATTTAATAGAAATCTGGGAATAATGGACAGTTACTTTAAGTATTGAAGCCACTTTGGTTGCTAATGCAGTAAATCATGTTTGGATACACGTTGCGTTTTCAGTCTGAGGGGAGCAGTGTTTACTCTGTGCGTCAAATGGATTTGTAATGCTTTCTAAGCTTATGGGTGCATCTCAATAACTCAAAGTGGCTCCCTTTCCTTCAGCATCGCTGATGTTACGTGAAACAACTGAACAAGTCCATACAGCAAAATTCAACATGTGAAAGCAAAATAAGCATGTACACCATAATGCTTGAACCTAGCCTTTGTTTTCAGACACTGTCTACGTATATTTCACCAAGACCAGAGCTAGTAACATCATTGATGTGTCATGTTCATCCGAATATTTTAGAGTATGTTTAATCTCTGTTCATCTCAAGTCAACCGTTTCACTGTACTTGTTCATGTCAAAAATAGGATAATGTCAGTTGGTAGAGCAATATAGATATTAAAACTGATTCAAATCCATAGCTGGCGAAGTTGCCAACGTTTTCATTAGGCCAACCACTAGAATACATCTTCATTCTCATTAATACATAGAGCTTATATAGAATGATATACTGTATAGACTAATGTAGTTTGTAAATGATTGAAATCCATGTCTGGTGAAGTTGCTATAGTTATCATAAGGCCAACCACTGAACTAATAATAAGTCTTAGATCTCTTTAAATATGGTGACACTGGTGACAAGGGGGACTCTGTGACTGTCACTGTTTCCAGCAGTCTGCTGTGCACTGCGTACCAGTCTGGATGTCATTACCCTAACGGAGACAGTAAATCATGACGCAACGTAAGGCCAATTTGTGGTGGGCGAAAAAAAACTGGCCCTGGGTTTATGGAGTCGTCGCTGACTAAACAGGGCCCATTAACACGTGTGTGGGAGAGAGTTGCAATAGCAGCTAGAGAGAGAGAGGGGGGAGGAATGGGGGTTTAATAAAACAAGCTATTTAAGTGATATTATGTTTTGTCTCATTTCAAAACTGAAAATATAAGAAAGACAAATAGCAATATTCATCAAAATAGACCTGGATCCATGGGTAAAGCCACTTAAGAGTATTGGGATTCATCCCTTGGTCTTTCACAAGTTCTGTTGATGTCAAACCGTTCTCCTTTGAACTTTATACTGTTGCTTGTACAAAATATCAGTAGGCGGTTTCAATACTTCACCTGTATTTACGACATTTATATAGCTCTCCTTTCATCTGAGGACCAGATTGTACAGGGACTCGAAAGTTTCCACTTCGATTGGAAGCTAAGCTAGTGAGTCAGCATCAATAAAAGTTTTACAGCGATCATCTCCTTTGAGCCAGCTCTACAGACCCATCAGATAAACCAGGACCCCCTTAACATATCATTTTACTTGGCCAGAGGGGATGAGACAAGGCTTTTTTTCCTCAGCCCTGTCTGTCAGGGAACTTCATCTCTCTTTGTTTGTTTTGGAACAAAATATGTTGCAGAAACACAAAATGTGTGACATGCAAAATGCGAGTCCTTCCAGGTTGAAAGGGTTGGAGCACCAAGGGGTAGGCCTTACTAAGAGATGTCTACTGAATGACACATTATTCATTTGTTATTGACACAATTATCTTCCCGGAATATCCAGTGTGATACAACATGCCACAGTGTTTGGGAACAGTAACCAATAGAATTCAGCATTCAACTAGGATAGACATGAACAGCACAAAATATAAGCCATGGGTGCTATTAAATAACGTTTCAAGTCTCCTTTGCCGCACAAACCATGTATAAAGGGAGAAGTCTCCACCACAATCTGCTGTGGCTGTTGCTGTGTTTTTGTCTCTGCTGCTCCACTTTTCCGTTTTAACCCTTTGAATCATCCTCTCTCTCTCTTTTCTCTCTCGCTTCTCCAGGTCAAATTATTCCCTGGCTTCACAGGGAATGGTTCTGCGGTGGCTCCAGTAATGGCGCTATAATTTTGTATCTGCTTTGATGTGCTCCCGTCCCGACCGTCGTGTTACCTGAAGTCTGCTCGGTTGTGGGATGGCTGGGGCTGGAGCAGGCTAGGCTAGCTCACGGCTCCCTGCAGCCTGATTAGATGTAATTGCTCCATTTTGTAGTGGTGCTCGTGTGGAGAGGGGAAGCCTTGTAATAAGGGAGATTGCGTGAAGGGTCCAAGGATCAGAGACGCCAAGAGGAGCCACAAGGAGATGATAGGAGACAATTCCACCCCTCCTGTCGCCTCCCTTGTCCTGAGCAGACCTAGTCATTACCCCCTCCACCCCTTTCTATCTTTCCCTCTCTCCCTAGTCTCTGGCACACAGCATGGTGCCCTGGGGTTGAGTCATCAGAACTGTTTTGGGGGGGAAGACATGGAGAATGCAAGGCTGCTGTCACATAAATATTTAGCATTTGTCCTCATTGTTAATGGTCTGTGTGTATACATATTCTGGTTGTGTGTCTTGTGTTGACCGCACACAGCTGCACTAATCTCACTCTATGAGGGTTTCGAATGAAAACTGTTTTACAGTAATTAACACCTACATTAGATTCCACAGATATAAACTCCCAATGATTTAGAAAGTTTCATTTTTACGGTCAGTGAATTTCATAAACTACTGTTTTAAACTATTAGAAGTGGCTATTTTGCAGGATTCTTATCTTGTAGGATTCCACTTGAAATGTGTTAGGGTTCCACTTGAACTGTTGTAGGATTCTATGTCACCAAACTGCAACGTTTTAATAATCAGGTAGTGTGTATGTAGTATTCTCCATTGAATTCTCTCATCTAGCGTCACTGCTCTGCATGAGAGCTGAGATTCTTGGAATAGTTCAGACACTTCCGGGTATCCGTGTCTGACTCAGACACTTTAAGAGGTTCTGTTTAACCCTGACTCTGACTCTGAGGAATGACAGGAGACACATTCTTTACGGGAAAGAGGAGAGGAAAAGAGAGGAAATTACAGGCCAGAAGAGGATGACATGACACAGTGGGAGATGGAAGGAGGGAAGTGCGAGAGAGAGGGGGGAGAGACAGAGACAGAGACAGTCTGCTTGACCATGACCCTGTCTGATGAGATGAGAGGCTGGTTAGTTGTGTGAGCTGTGTCTACAGAGGTGACTCAGACAGAGGGATGTGCTAAGATTAACCTCTCTGTTTTAAAAAGGTCCTGTAGACTGACTCCGCTGTTGGAGAGATGACATTCCTTCCTCCTCTGGCTCCAAATGCCTCTCCTGCAACAGGATGTCCAGTGATTCGCTCCCCTCCTCCTCCTTTTCCTCCTCCTCCTCACCCTCCATCTCCCAGTCGTTGGTGCCAGCTCGTCTGCCATTGGGCCCATTAAGGCTAATGCGACACAGCCTCCGGATCGCATTTCAGCCCAATATGAGCCACCCGTACACCCACCTCATCCCTCACTCCATCTACATCCCCCTCATCTCCTCTCCTCCTCCTTGCTGACCAGGCCTGGCCCAGGAAGCACATGTCAGACCCAGGCTGACAGATCAATAAAAACACAGGATCCCAAAAGCCACCATTTTGTGTTTTATGATCCAGGAAAGCGTGCTGTAAATGATTTCTCTGCTTGTTAAAATTGTTTTATGAAGATGTCTGGAGAATGGGTTGGATGCTGCTGTTTCTGGAGGGATGGGGTAGGGGATGGAGGGATGAGGAGGAGGAAGGATAAAGAGGAGGATGATGGAGAGAAATAAATAAATAGTGGGAGGAAGGGGGCTAGGTGCAATGTCCGAGTCAATCCCTCCCTGTTTTACTGACTGGAGAAGGATTCTCAGCCCAGAATAAAGAGAGGAGCAGAAGATCAAAAGGCGGACAGAGACAACGTGCGGTTGGATCACACACAGTGCACGGGCCAGTCTCTCTCCTGACCCCTTCTTATGTGGTTTCTATGAAACCATGCCCCTCAGCCACAGTGTTTCCATATAAACTAAAGCAGATTTTGCAAAAACTCTGAACACTGTACTCCCGTTTACCACTGTACTAATCGCTTTGCTGTCTCTGGATGAGTGCATCTTATGTGTCATCACTTCACTGCCTTCATATCACCCAGATTTTTGAAACACCACCATGTATAAATACCGTCATATAAGTGTCAAGTCCTATTCTATTCCCATCCTCACTTTTCCAGAGTCCTAGTTCCCCTAAACGTATACCCTTACGCAGTGCAAAGTTTATTTCTCTAAACACTTCTACACAGCGCATGTGACATTAGTTAGTGCATCACTCTCCCAGGCTAATGAGGCGGTCCTCCTATTCAGCACTGAGGGCATCAGGCAATTAACCAGTTGCACATGGTGATTAGCTGTCTGCATGTTGAATAACATTTAGCTCCCAGTTCCACATTAGTGGCTTATGGAAGCTAAGGTTCATAATTATGTCATGAATTGTATATGCTTGATTCATAATTATAGAGTCTATGTAATTATAGATGTACGCTTCCTCTGCAACCTGTTGTGACACACATTGTGCAAACGTTCGTAATTAGCTCCGTTTGAGGGAGTATTACCTACCTTGGATGAGGGAGGATTCTAGAATGGTTCGGGAATGGAAATGTTTTAGTTGCTTGCTTTTGCCAACGGTGGATGAACTAATCTGGTTTTGAATTCTGTGTTCACCTGATGAGGCTTCACACTGCCTGCTCAACCCACATAATACCACACTTAGCCTACTCCTGACATAGACACATTACTTTCATCTGCCAAATGCTGTTTGATTAGTTATCATTTCTGAGAGGGATCCATTTTTATTTGTGGGTTGATACAGTTATTACTATAGCCACGTCCCACCTACGCCGGTCACCCAGGCTCTTCATTCTCTCACAGCCCCATACCGCTTCTGGAGCCCTTTCCCACAATTCCGACACATTTATGCACTTCTGAGTAGTTGTAAGGGTTTTCCTCCTCTTTGTCTGAAGAGGAGGTGTAGCAAGGATCAGACCAAGATGCGGCGTGGTAAGTGTCCACGGTTTTTAATATGAAAAACTCAACCTGAACACAAATACAAAACAATAAACGTGAACAAAACCGAAACAGTACCGTGTGGCGAACAAACACAGACACGGAAACAATCACCCACAAAACAACAGTGAAACCCAGGATACCTAAGTATGATTCTCAATCAGAGACAACTAACGACACCTGCCTCTGATTGAGAACCATACTAGGCAGAACACAGAAAACCAACCTAGAAACACAAAACATAGAATGCCCACCCAACTCACGTCCTGACCAATTAAAGCAAACAAATAACACAAGAACTAGGGTCAGATCGTGACAGGTATTCAGACTTACCTTATGCAGGTGCGTAACGGGCTTTGCAGGCGTGGTTAACTTGCGTGCTGAATACATTTAATTCAATGGCTGAAAACCCTCCCACTTGCTGGCAAACAGATTTTCTCATGGACTTGTCATTCAACAGGATTTTCAGTGCATCTATCTTAAGCCAACCCATTTAAATATGGTGTTGCTTTATTAATTGATATTTTGTCGCCAGGCTAGAATACATTGAGAGAACATAGGGATCAATGAATGAAAGCCATCTAAATATATGCATATTCATCTCCATTTAAGCACCAGCTGGTAGATGAAAAAAAAATAACTTATGATCTTTTAGATTATTTAGGCTAATTTTCAGGTCAGGAAAGTGCGTATGAATCATAAAAAAAAACATTTGGAGAGCCTTTATGCGCAAAATATATTGATGAATCAAAAATAAAGTGGCTTGATTCCTCCTGAAAGTTGTCATACTCAAGTTTAATCCATGAAATATTGGAAGGTGTGAAAAATGTGTATAATATGGGTTGAACAATAGTCCTATAGATCTACACTAATCCTCACTAATCATCGAACTGTATGACAAAGATCCAGTCGTCGTGAACCATGCACCAGGCTCTAGGCTCCAGGTTTAAGCTGTGAGGTGTGGTCTGAGTTCCATAATGATTCAAATAGGCTACATGTCCCAAATTATGATCCAGTAATGCTAGCTACCCTCAGGAACAACTACGCAGACGTGACAGAGGAAAGAAAGGTAAACGTAATGGAATTATGCAAACTGTTAGCTACAAATTCAAGAAAACAAACACTAAAGTGACAGATCTAAATGCATGTGGGTATTACTGACGATGGCTCCCGTTAGTGGATAACATTTAACATGACACAAATTGTCAATTATAACCTGGGTGGTTCGAGCCCTGAATGCCGATTGGCTGACATCCGTGGTATATCAGACCGTATACAATGGGTATGCCAAAACATTTATTTTTACTGCTCTAATTACGTTAGTAACCAGTTTATAATAGCAATATGGCACCTCGGGGGTTTGTGGTATATGGCCAATATACCACGTTGCGTGGTGCCTAAGAACAGCCCTTAGCTGTGATGTATTGCCCATATACCATACCCCCTTGAGCCTTATTGCTTAAATAAACCAGAGAAAATCCTAGGCATATAATTCTAAAGTGCATACATCAACTCAGAAGGTTCAGCCAGAAGCCTATAGCTTGGGTCTTCAAATGTCATCCTTGCAAATTGACAGGGCATTACAATACCATTTTTGGAATAATGGCACAGCTATTTATCGCCTACTTCACTGTGGAAAAGGGGCCGCAATATATGTCATGTTGATATGATTTTCCGTTTCCTTCCATAAGACTGGTTTCACATTAGTCTCCAGGGATAATAAGGACAAATCATCTAAACAATTGCTATGTGTATTTACAATACCCTTCTCCAAATGGATAACTCATTTACCTAGCTCTTCTCAATAACTCATCCGTTTATAAATTACACTGCATGAAGAATTCTGTTGGCATACTTTTTTCACTTGGAACCGGCAGGTTCGCACAACCTTATTCATGGTTTCCTCAAGCGTAAAGGTGGTGGAATTGTGAGTGAATTAAGTCAAGGTCAGAATATTGCGTATCTGTAGACACACCAACGCTACACCTTCATCTCTTAGATCTCCATCCCAAACAAGTAGGGGGTGAATAGCATGCTATTCTGATGCTTAAGTTCAAGGTCAGAATAAGCATAGAGAGAAAAGTGCATAAAAAGGGAATTACTTTCCACTTACACGAGCTTAACTCTGGTCGAAATCGTCCCCATGATGTGAGAAGTTATTGCTATTTAGCCTGAATCCACCTGGCTACTTGATCTGATTGAATAAGGCCCTATTAGGCACTAATAGGCCATGATTGGGCATGATTCCTCCAACAACAGAGTATGTCTTTAGAATAAGCCAGGTTCTATCCTCTTCCCCTCTTTCTCCTTTTCTTACTCGTCATCTCCTCTATTCTTGGCAGTCATTGAGAATCCTATTCTCATCTCATTGTAATGCAACATGGACTGTGAATATATGAACATGATTTTTCACACTTCTGAATCTTGGCTAAACTTCGATGAGCGTTTATCTTTTCGCTCCATAGTGAAAGCTGTAGTAGTTGTGTCGAAGTTATTGCCATTGTTTGGACTATGAAGTGTAAAATCAGCATCAGATGTGGCTCATTTAATGCTCTGATCAGGACCATATGGTGCCATATTTTACTCAGCGGGATTCAGAAACCCTTCCCGTACAGCCTGTTTGCAGTTAAATTGTTCGGAGAACTTTCAACAAGTGAGAGAAATCATGTATTTTGGAATAACAGGGACACAGAGCAGGGGTGTGCTGTGAACAGTGGAAAGGACCACCCTCAGGCGGACTGTAAATTACTGTAAATGATTTTTAAAAAAATTGTAGTGAGCTCACCATGCTATTTTTAAAAGAGGGCAGAATAAAGGAGACCAATGAATATGGTACAGGTTTTGTATGAGAACTGTCTTCAATTGTCTATGTCTAGGGCCACGGGTTTTTCCTGATCATGTGAACTCAGTTGGAAAAAAAACTCTTGACCCCATCTCTCCTCTGGATTAACAAATAACATGCCACTGGAGGTAAATCACGTTCTCAGAGAGAACAAGACGACCAATCAGAGTTAGACCTGGGGAACTCCAGAGCCTGTCAGAAGGTGCCCTCAGGATACACAGGCTTGTAATCTCTACCTTATTAAAGCAGATTAGTGTACATTTGTTTAGAGACAAGGCCCTGTTGTGTTCTGAGAAGGCCTATTGTACTGAGACTGCATGGAGTACAGAGAGTAAAAATACAAAGACAGCTAACATGTAAATGATTCCATGGAAAATTAAAATGTAATTTCTAATTACATGTTAATGAATAGAAATTGTTTGCGCTAACTGTCATTCAACAGAATAAAATGGGATATTATGAAGGTAGATGGATAGAAGACTACATCTTTCACCGCATTATCAAATACTCCTTGTCATCACACGGTTTCATCAAGCTAAGCTATTTGGAAAGTATTCAAACCGCTTGAATTTTCCACATTTTGTTACGTTACAGCCTTATTCTAAAATTGGTTATATTGTTTTTTCCCCTCAGCAATCTACACACAATACCTCAGAACGACAAATCATAAACAGGTTTTATATAAATGTTTGCAAAAAAAAAGAAAGAAAAGGAAATAACACATTTACATAAATATTCATACCCTTTACTCACAACTTTGTTGATGCACCTTTTGGCAGCAATTACAGCATCATGTCTTCTTTGGCACACTTTTCTTGGCACACACAGAGTTTCTCCCAGTCCTCTCTGCAGATCCTCCCAAGCTCTGTAAGGTTGGATGGGGAGAGTCGCTGCACAGCTATTTTCAGGTATCTCTAGAGATGTTCGATCGGGTTGAAGTCTGGGATCTGACTGGGCCACTCAAGGACATTCAGAAACTTGTCCCGAAGCCACTCCTGCATTGTCTTGACTGTGTGCTTGGGGTCGTTGTCCTGTTGGAAGGTGAACCTTCGCTCCAGTTTGAGGTCTTGAGCGCTCTGGAGCAGGTTTTCCTCAAGGATCAAGGTTTCTTTCAGACGTGGCGCTTGGCATTCAGGCCAAAGAGTTCAATATTGGTTTCATTAGACCAAATAATCTTGTTTCTCACGGTCTGAGAGTCCTTTAGGTGACTTTTGGCAAACTCCAAGTGGGCTGTCATGTTCCTTTTACTGAGGAGTGTCTTCCGTCTGGCCACTCTACCATAAAGGCCTGATTGGTGGAGTGCTGCAGAGATGGTTGTCCTTCTGGAAGGTTCTCCCATCTCCACAGAGGAACTCTGGAGCTCGGAACCATCAGGTTCTTGGTCACCTCCCTGACCAAGGCCATTCTCACCCAATTGCTCAGTTTGGCCGGGCGGCCAGCTCTTGGAAGAGTCTTGGTGGTTCCAAACTTCTTCCATTTAAGAATGATGGAGGCCACTGTGTTCTTGGGGGACCTTCAATGCTGCAGACATTTTTTGGTACCCTTCTCCAGATCTGTGCCTCGACACAATCCGGTCTCGGAGCTCTACAGAAAATTCCTTCTACCTCATTGCTTGGTTTTTGCTCTGACATGCACTGTCAACTGTGGGACCTTATATAGACAGGTGTGTGCCTTTCCAAATCATGTCCAAAAAAATTAATTTACCACAGTTTGACTCCAATCAAGTTGTAGAAACATCTCAAGGATGATCAATGGAAACAGGATGCACCTGAGCTCAATTTTGAGTCTCATAGCAAAGGGTCTGAATACCTATGTAAATAAGGTATTTTATTTTTAATACATTTGCAAACATTTCTATGGGGTGTTATGTTTAGATTGATGAAGATTTTTATTTTTAAATCCATTTTATAATAAGGCTGAAAAGTAACAAAATAGGGTCTGAATACTTTCTGAATGCACTGTATCACCACTCACTCATACAAAGATATCATTAACATTTTGCCATAGAGCAGGACTGGACTCCTTAGCCTAGATGGACCCAAGTCAACACTTTTGACTGTGGTTGATAGCTAAAGTCAATAATTGTGGAAATACTGCTATAATGGACTAAAATAAGATAATTATCAAAAGGAAACAGTGCAATCAAAGCAGTGGCTGCATTCTAAAAAGCAGAGGAGTTATGCATAAGTACGTGCCAGCTGCAGCTCCCCTTCGGAATTCTGAGAACTTAGCATTTTATAAACACCTGAAACAGCTTTTTCCAGTAATCAAGCGCAATAATCATTATGCCTAACTTTATGTAAAAAAGTGTGGATATTTTCCTGCGTAGGTTATCTAAGCATAACTCTTTACCTGTTCAATTGTCATTTTAATTAATGATGCACTGTCACGTTCTGACCATGATTCTTGTGTGTTTTCCTTGTTTTAGTGTTGGTCAGGACGTGAGCTGGGTGGGCATTCTATGTTGTGTGTCTAGTTTGTCTACTTCTATGTTTGGCCTGATATGGTTCTCAATCAGAGGCTGGTGTTAGTCATTGTCTCTGATTGGGAACCATATTTAGGTAGCCTGTTTTGTGTTGGGATTTGTGGGTGATTGTTTCCTGTCTCTGTGTTCTCTGCACCAGATAGGACTGTTTTCGGGTTTTGCCACGTTTATTGTTTTGTAGTGTGTTCATGTTGAGTCTCTGTTATTAAAAAACCATGGACATTTACCACGCTGCGCTTTGGTCCTCTCTTTCCCAGGAAGAAAGCCATTACAGAATCACCCACCACAACAGGACCAAGCAGCGTGGTAACAGGCAGCGGCAGCAGGAGAAGCAGCCAGCATCACAATACTCATGGACATGGGAGGACGAGTTGGACGGAAAAGGACCCTGGGCAGAGCCAGGGGAATATTGCCGTCCCAAAGCAGAGCTGGAGGCAGCGAAAGCAGAGAGGCGGCATTACGAGGAGCAGGAGAGGCAGCGATGTCAGGATTTCGGGACATGGGAGCAGAATCTGGACTATACAACTTGGGAAGAGATAGACAGGTGGGCGGTCGACCCAGGGAGAGTGCCGGAGCGCCGCCTGGGATTCGATGGAGCAGTGCGAGGAAGGTTACAGGAGAATGAGGTTGGCGAAACGAGCACGGCGGCGCGATAGGAAGCCCGAGAGACAGCCCCAAAAATGTATTGTGGGGGAGCACAGGGAGAGTGTGGCAGAGTCGGGAGTCAGACCTGAGCCAACTCCCCCTGTTTACCATAAGGAGCCATGGATGGAATCAGAGCAGTCGGCGAAGTTGAGGTGTGCGTCTGGGAATGTTGAGGAGGTATTGGACAGAGTAGAGAGAGAGCTGTTGGTTTGGCGTAGTATGCACGGCATTCGCCCTGAGGTGCGTGTCCCCAGCCCGGTACCACCAGTGCCGGCACCCCGCACCAGGCTGTCTCTCCGTCCCATCAATACAGGTGCTCCCGCCTGTCCGGCGCTGCCAGAGCTTCCGCCCCTCAGACCTGAGGCGCCGTAGCCCCTAAGTCCAGAGGCGCCAAAGCCCCTCAGTCCAGAGGCGCCAGAGCTCCTCTGTCCAGCACTGCCAGAGCCTTCCTCCTCTCCAGCGCTGCCGGAGTCTCCCGCCTGTCCGGCGCTGCCAGAGCTTCCGCCCCTCAGTCCAGAGGTGCCAGAGCTCCTCTGTCCAGCGCAGCCAGAGCCTTCCTCCTCTCCAGCGCTGCCAGAGTCTCCCGCCTGTCCGGCATTGCCAGAGCTTCCGCCCCTCAGTCCAGAGGCGCCAGAGCCCCTCAGTCCAGAGGCGCCAGAGCCCCTCAGTCTAGAGGTGCAAGAGCCCCTCAGTCCAGAGGCACCAGAGCGCCTCTGTCCAGCGCTGCCAGATCCTTCCTCCTCTCCAGCGCTGCCGGAGTCTCCAGTCTGTCCAGAGCTGCCAGAGACTCCTGTCTGTCCAGAGCTGCCAGAGTCTCCCATCTGTCCAGAGCTGCCAGAGTCTTCCGTCTGTCCAGAGCTGCCAGATTCTCCCGTCTGTCCAGAGTCGCCAGAGTCTCCCGTCTGTCCAGAGCTGCCAGAGTCTCCCGTCTGTCCAGAGCCGCTAGAGTCTCCTGTCTGTCTAGAGCTGCTAGAGTCTCCCGTCTGTCCAGAGCCGCTAGAGTCTCCTGTCTGTCTAGAGCCGCTAGAGTCTCCCGTCTGACCAGAGCCGCTATAGTCTCCCGTCTCTCATGAGCCGCTAGAGTCTCCCGTCTGTCATGAGCCGTTAGAGTCTCCCGTCTGTCATGAGCCGCCAGAGCCGCCAGTCAGCGTGGAGCCGTCAGGGCCGCCAGTCAGCGTGAAGCCGCCAGAGCCGCCAGTCAGCGTGGAGCTGCCAGAGCCGCCAGTCAGCGTGGAGCCGCCAGAGCCGCAAGTCAGCGTGGAGCCTCCAGAGCCGCCAGTCAGCGTGGAGCCGCCAGAGCCACCATTCAGCCAGGATCCACCAGAGCCGTCAGTCAGCCAGGAGCTGTCAGAGCCGTCAGTCAGCCAGAAGCTGCCAGAGCCGTCAACCAGCCTGAGCTATCTCTCAGTCCTGAGCTACCCCTCAGTCCTGAGCTACCCATCAGTCCTGAGCTACCCCTCAGTCCTGAGCTACCTCTCAGTCCTAAGCTACCCCTCAGGCCTGAGCTACCCCTCGGTCATGAGCTACCCCTCGGTCATGAGCTACCCTTCAGTCCTGAGCTACCCCTCAGTCCCGAGCTGCCAGGGGCGCCCTTTGTTAGGATTCCTAGGCCAAGGTCAGCGGCGAGGGTCGCCACTCAAAGGACGCTAAGGAGGATGACTAAGACAATGATGGATTGGGGTCCACGTCCAGCGCCAAAGCCACCACCGCGGACAGATGCCCACACAGACCCTCCCCTATGGGTTTAGGTTGTGCGGTCAGAGTCCGCACCTTGGGGGGGGGGGGGGGGGGGGGGGGGTACTGTCACGTTCTGACCATGATTCTTGTGTGTTTTCCTTGTTTTAGTGTTGGTCAGGACGTGAGCTGGGTGGGCATTCTATGTTGTGTGTCTAGTTTGTCTACTTCTATGTTTGGCCTGATATGGTTCTCAATCAGGCAGGTGTTAGTCATTGTCTCTGATTGGGAACCATATTTAGGTAGCCTGTTTTGTGTTGGGATTTGGGATTGGTGGGTGATTGTTTCCTGTCTCTGTGTTCTCTGCACCAGATAGGACTGTTTTCGGGTTTTGCCACGTTTATTGTTTTGTAGTGTGTTCATGTTGACCATGGACACTTACCATGCTGCGCTTTGGTCCTCTCTTTCCCAGGAAGAAAGCCGTTACATGCACATTGATGCACATTTTAGAGCTCTAGTACCTTCGGAGTTTAGTACAACTGCTGCACTGGTATATAGTATCATAACCCAAGAATGAAAGCACATTTTATATTTTCTAGTCTAGCAACCTTGCCAGCAGGCATGCCAGCTAAGATAGTTAGACAAGCTACTCTAACTTGATTAATAGCCTGAAATGGCTTGGTATCTCCTTATGAGGTTGGGAGATTGGGAACCTATCTAACTGGCTAGCTGAAGACACCTTAATAAAAATTAATAGGTGGCTAGTATTACAGAGAAACAACAACATTTTGTTGTATTTATTCATCAAGAAGGAATCAATAGGCTACATACTGATCTGATCTGTCACGATCATCATAATGATTGGACCAAAGCCCAGCGTACGTAGAGTTCCACATATTTTAATTAAATAGAAACTCACCAAACAAGCACAAACAAAACGTGCCACTACTGGTGTGCACACAGGCAACTAACTATCTGTAGACAAGATCCCACAAAGCACAATGATGAAATGGCTACCTAAATATGATCACCAATCAGAGACAACGATAAACAGCTGTCTCTGATTGGGAACCATACCAGGCCAACATAAACCATTAATCACCTAGATGACCCACCCTATTCAGTATCACGCCCCAACAGAGAATAAACAGCTCTCTATGGTCAGGGCGTGACATGATCAAATTAATTTACCAACAGTCCTATGCCTGGTGCAATCAGTGGGCTCCCTCCGTAAAAGACCATTGACAAATATTTTTATAAATAATCATGATAAAATGTGGGCTTAAAAATGAAATGTAATCATTAACTTAACTTCTGAAAAATATACAGTACCAGTCAAAAGATTGGACACACCTACCCATTCAAGGATTTTTCTAAATATTTTTTTGATTTTCTACATTGTAAAATAATAGTGAAGACAACAAAACTATGAAAAAACACATATGGAATCATTTAGTAACCAAAAAAGTCTTAAGTCTACCCCTTCCTTTTTCGAACATTCTGTTAAAAATCGCGCAACTTTTCAGCGTCCTGCTACTCATGCCAGGAATATAGTATATGCATATGATTAGTATGTGTGGATAGAAAACACTCTGAAGTTTCTAAAACTGGTTAAATCACGGCTGTGACTATAACAGATCGTGTGTTTCATTGAAAAACGCAAGAAAAACTGCTCTCTGAAAGCTAAAAATAATTTCCATTAGTCATTTTCATGGGTTGTTAAAAGGGGACAAAATTTAATATCGACCTGCATGCAATTCATACAAATTCCACACGATGTCGCCATTGTCGTCATTTTCAATTGAATTTTTTGTTGGAAAATCCAACTATCTGGATTCCGTTTCTTCCGGTCTCCACCAGGATCTTTTCAATGTGGACATTGGCAGCCATTGATTTGCAGACGAGGAGCTATTGAATATACATCGCCCTGTAATCATTTTGATAGATTATAAACGTTTACTAATACCTAAAGTTGGATTACAAAAGGATTTCGAAGTGTTTTGTGAAAGTTTATCGTCGACTTTTTTAATTTTAAAAAATGACGCAGCGTTTAAAAACGATGTTTTTTTCTGAATGACACAGCTTCCATAGAAAGCTATTTTGGGTATATATGGACCGATTTAAACGAAAAAAATACCCAATAGTGATGTTTATGGGGCATATAGGAGTGCCAAGAAAGAAGCTCGTCAAAGGTAATGAATGTTTTATATTTTATTTCTGCGTTTTGTGTTGCGCCGGCTAAGCTATATCTTTGTTTACATCGCATTCAGGCATTTTGGGGTGTTGCATGCTATCAGATAATAGCTTCTCATGCTTTCGCCGAAAAGCATTTTAAAAATCTGACTTGTTGGCTAGGTTCACAACGAGTGTAGCTTTAATTCAATACCCTGCTTGTGAATTTTGATCAAGGTTTGAGTTTTAACGAGTACATTTAGCATTTAGCGTAGCGCATTTGCATTTCCAGGTGCCTAGTTGAGACATATGCGTCTCAAGTAGAATCAAGAAGTTTTAAACAAATCAAAAAATATCTTTTATATTTGAGATCCTCCGAAGTAGCCATCCTTTGTCTTCATGACAGCTTTGCACACTCTTGGCATTCTCTCAACCAGCTTAATCTGGAATGCTTTTCCAACAATCTTGAAGGAGTTCTCACATATGCTGACCACTTGTTAGCTTCTTTTCCTTCACTCTGCGGTCCAACTCATCCCAAAACATCTCAATTGGGTTGAGGTCGGGTGATTGTGGAGGCCAGGTCATTTGATGTAGCACTCCATCACTCTCCTTATTGTTCAAATAGCCCTTACACAGCCTGGAGATGTGTTGGGTCATTGTCCTGTTGACAAACAAATGGTAGTCCCACTAAGCACAAACCAGATGAGATGGTGTATCGCTGCAGAATAGTGTGGTAGCCATGCTGGTTAAGTGCGCCTTGAATTCTAAGTGTCACCAGCAAAACACCATCACACCTCCTCCGCCATGCTTCACGGTGTAAACCACACATGCGGAGATCATCCATTCACCTACTCTGCGTCTCACAAAGACATGGCGATTGGAACCAAACATCTCAAATTTATACTCATCACACCAAAAGACAGATTTCCACAGGTCTAAAGTTCATTGCTCGTGTTTCTTGACACAAGCAAGTCTCTTCTTATTATCGGTATCCTTTAGTAGTGGTTTCTTTGCAGCAATGTGACCATGAAGGCCTGATTCACACAGTCTGCTCTGAACAGTTGATGTTGAGATGTGTCTGTTACTTGAACTCTGTGGAGCATTTATTTGGGCTGCAATTACTGAGGCTGATAATTAAAAAAATGAGTGCCTTATGCTGGGAATGCGGGGACAACTCAGGAAAAGTAACGAACAAAAACATGTGTGCAACAGAGGGCTCTGTGTGAGAATGGTGCCGGCTCACCTCAGGTGACGCCAGAGTGCCCTGCCTGCTGCCTCGACCCCTAGAGGAACCAACCCGGCACCGACCGGCAGTGTGACCTTTGCGTCCCCAGATGGTGCACGAGACGGAACCTCCTTAGGTCACCTTGTGCTCAGCACCTCCCAACTCCATGGGCATCGGAGCGGTGGTCCTGGGGGATGGAACCAACAGACCCCGATCTGGACGTCCGCGTGTAGCCAGCAGGTTATCCAGCCGAATGGACAGGTCCACCAGCTGGTCGAAGGTGAGGGTGGTGTCCCTGCAGGCCAACTCTCGACGGACGTCCTCGCTGAAACTGCAGCAATAGTGGTCGATCAGGGCCCTGTCGTTCCATCCCGCTCCGGAGGCCAGAGTCCGAAAATCCAAAGCGAACTCTTGTGCACTCCTCGTCCCCTGCCGCCCTCGGGCGGGTGGTCGAAGACTGTCCAGAAACGATGGGTGAACTCCTCAAAGTGGTCCAGCACCGCAACTCCTTCCACCCACACGGTGTTGGCCCACTCCAGGGCTTACCCCAAGAGGCATGAGACGAGGGCGGACACCCTCTCACAGCCCAAAGGAGGCGGGTGGACGGTTGCCAGGTATAACTCCAACTGCAACAGGAAACCCTGGCAGCGGGCAGCCATCCCATCGTACTCCCCGGGGAGGGTGAGGCGAATCCCACTGGAACCGGGTACAGGGGAGTGAATAGTGTAGGCCCCTGTTGTGGGGCGAAGCACAATTGGCCTAGCGTCCGGGTTAGGGAGGGTTTGGCCGGTAGGGATGTCCTTGTCTCATTGCGCACTAGTGACTCCTGTGGCGGGCCGGGCGCAGTGCGCGCTAACCAGGTCGCCAGGTGCACGGTGTTTCCTCCGACACATTAGTGCATTGGTTCCGGGTTTAATGCGTGCTGTGTTAAGAAGCAGTGCAGCTTGGTTGGGTTGTGTTTCGGAAGACGCATGGCTTTCGACCTTCGTCTCTCCCTAGCCCGTATGGGAGTTGTAGCGATGAGACAAGATAGTAACTACTAACAATTGGATACCACGAAATTGGGGAGAAAAGGGGGTAAAATTCGACAACAAAAAAAAGAAACAAGAAAAAAGAAAACCAGGTGTGTGGGAAAACAAGACAAAACAAAGGGAAAATGAAAAATGGATCGGCGATGGCTAGAAGACCGGTGACGTCGACTGCCGAAAAAGGAGAGGAACCAACTTCGGTACAAGTCGTGACAATAGGCCCACCGACTTGGGAGCCAGGCCCACCCTCTGGGGAGCCAAGGGGGTTTATTACAGACAGAAATATTCCTCAGTTCCATCAGCTGTCCGGGTGGCTGGTATTGCAGGTGAAGAACATTCCCGCAGGTGAAGAAGCCGGATGTGGAGGTCCTGGGTTGTCGTGGTTACACGTAGTCTACAGTTGTGAGGCCCGTTGGACGTACTGCCAAATTCTCTAAACTACGTTAAGGAGGTGGCTTATGGTAGAGAAATAAATATTTAACTCTCTGGCAACAGCTCAAGTAGACATTCCTGGAGTCAGCAAAACTTTTGACATCTGTGGCATTGTGGTGTTGGACAAAACTGCACATTTTAGTGTGGCCTTTTATTGTCCCCAGCACAAGGTGCAGCTGTTTAATGATCATGCTGTTCAATCAGCTTCTTGATATGCGACACCTGTCAGGTGGATGGATTATCTTGGCAAAGGAGAAATGTTCACTTACAGGAATGTAAACA
Organism: Oncorhynchus clarkii lewisi; assembly: GCF_045791955.1. Lineage (NCBI taxonomy): Eukaryota > Metazoa > Chordata > Actinopteri > Salmoniformes > Salmonidae > Oncorhynchus > Oncorhynchus clarkii. Next base: position 71,486,199 of record NC_092147.1, read on the forward strand.
AATCTGTGCACAAAATTTGAGATAAATAAACTTTTTGTGCATATGGAAAAATTCAGGGATATTTTATTTCGGCTCATGAAACATGGGACCAATACTTTACATTTTGCGTTTATATTTTTATTCAGTATATATATACTGTATAAAAAACACTAAAATGAAATTGTGCCCCTATGTGCATGACGCTTTTGCTGAACAGGCCACCTTCCTTGTTTCCCATCTGAGAGGATTTAAGTGGGTGTGCACCAGGCCAGTCCTCACTTATCAGTGCTTATGCATCTCTGTTCATTCATGACCACTGGAATCTAAGAACTGTTATATTGCTAACATCTATCAAGTCCTTTCAGACAAAGTCGTCATGAAGTCCAAGGAGAAATGCAAGGAATTAAGCTATTCAAAGTTATTGGGACACCGAGAGTGACGTTGGAAACAAGCGTCCACTGTTACCCCTTGGATACAGGACTACAGGACTACAGGAGTCTCCAGGACCAGAAACTATGTGTTTTGGATAAGCATCACAAGGTCAAAAAGGCAGGAATCTTAATAAAACACTTTAAATAAGAGTAGAGCTCTCTCATTAGAGTGTTAATACATCATAGAGACTTCCTGAGCTAATAATCAGAGGACAGAGACTGCATGGGTCTGCTTCAGGATGTGTCTCGGCAGAGAGACAGCCAGCCCTGTAATACAACAGCTTCAATTACACTGCATCAGGAAAGGAGGCCGTGATAGAGCTCATTCACAAAGAGAAGGACACGGACACAGAAGGAACGAAGGAAGGAAGCAGTGTTGTGTGTGCGTGTTTGAGTGTGTCACCGTGAGGATGATTCACCTTCATTTGGAATTTTGGTTGGTCTTGGGGTGGTAGTCTACAGACATTACTACAACAAGTAGTCATTCTTGGAGTCAATGCCTTGACTTTCAATTAGGATTTCATCAAATCATAAATTCTGTTAACTTGAAATGACTGACATTTTAAACTACCCCCAATCTAACTACCCCCTGCCCTGTGAGCAGAGCCAGATAATTGCTTCCCACATGCCTTAGAAAAGCTCCAGCAGGCAGGCTGTTGTTGGAGTTATCCTCAGGAGAGGAGCTGGAAAGAATGATGCCTTCAAACAGCACTAACAGCACAGGAACATCTGTTCAATCGCTTCCATTGATAGTAATCACAACTACCGGCAAACTGCTACATCTTATCCCCCGCAATTAGCAAAATACGGAACTTCTAAAACACCCTCTGGCTCTCTCTCTCTCTCTCTCTCTCTCTCTCTCTCTCTCTCTGTCTCTCTCGCTCTCTCTGTCTCTCTCACTCTCTCTGTCTCTCTCTTCCTTCCCCTATCTCTCTCTCCTTCTTTCTCTCTTTCTCTCCCTCTCTGTGCTTTTGAGGGACTCTTCAGATGTTTATTCCGCCTCTTGTTAGCCAACATCGGTTGTAGTGAATGCCCATTGAAGGAAACTATTTTGCCAAATGCCAAAGCCAATCACATTTTCTTCATATCCTGTCAGATAAGCCACCACAAAGGCCTCTCTTTTTTTCTCCAGCTTCCAAACAATTCTTAACATCTTGACATCCTCCTCTCTTCCTCCCCCTCCCCTCTTGTTAGGCTATAGAGTTGTAATGTCAGGAAGGACACACATTCCTCTGTACGTATTCACAGATCTCAGAGGAGAAGGGGACAGATGTCATGCAATGTCTCCATCAGATCAGAAGGGGAGATGGAAAGGAAGGCAACAAGAGACAGAAGAGGCTTCAGAGAAAGAGAGGGAGTGGGGAGAGTGAAAGAGGGAAGGGAAGAGGCCAAGGAACGAGAGAGAAAGCGGGACAGGGAAAGCAAGAGAGAGCAGTCTTGATCAAAGGTCTTAACCAAACATTAAAACACTGGCTCAGGCCTCTCCAAATGAGTTTTGTTTTCCAAAGGAATCAGCATCTAATGTATGTCAAGAAAACGGGACTGCTGTAGCTCCTAGGGTCAATATGGATGAAGTGCTGACTGTTAAGTCTCAGAACACACAAAAAACATCTGTACTGTAAATTAGTTTATTAGAGTGCACCATGGGAGTCAACAGTAGCACATTTTAAGTGCATTAAATTGATTGTAAATTACATGCAGAGCAGGACAAAGCTTGAGTGTTTAAACTGGCCTTGGTTTCAAAACCTCCTTTGTGGGCGCTTTTGGATGGCTAGCAGCTCGAACGCTCAATAAAACATATGCTTGGTATTCAGACTCACACAATTAGAGTTGAAATGGGGCAGCCAACGTGAAACTGAGGCGTTAACTGCAGTGGGCCCTGGCTTTTTGACATTCTTTTGTAAACGCTGTTGTTTTTGTCAACAAGGTTGTTTGGAAGGGATGGGAAACACCTGTGTACTGTGATCAGTCAGATGACACTCAGATGCTCTGGAATCTGTCTCTTACTGATAACTACATGTAATGCTGTCAGCATGTTGGACATCCAGTGATCAAAGCTATCTACCAGACCTTAGTGTTTTTCTTGGAACTGTCATTTTTAAGGTTGGTATGGGAATTTGTATCCTTCATTGTCTTGCAGTGTCTTGCCCCTCTTTCCCGCTCATCCTCACTGTATCTCCATCTTTGTCTGGGTGGATCTTGACCCTATACGACCATATTTGTCTTCAATGTCTTCACTATACAGTCTCATGATTGGTATTTATCCATGTATGACTGTCAGCATATACCATGTTTTTAAAGTTGCTTCCCATGCATACAGAAAATGTGCTAGATGTAAGAGTCCCATACACAGTATTACATATGAGAGCCTCCTGTATGACTCCTATCAAAATGACTGGGATTCCTGTGGCTTGTGATTAAGCTGTTGCAAACCACACAGCCAAGAGAGAGAAAAAAACAACATTTAAACTCAGACCCAGGGACTGGCAGCCTAGGCAACAACAGCGGCATATTAGTGATTATGCCCCGAGACAAAATGTCCGTAATTTGTGTGTAACCCACATTGAGGCAATTCTACCTCTCAGCACATGGTATTATGTCTGGAGAGGTTTTGGGGGTGCATTTACCAGTCCAATGTATTGCCTGGAGTAATCAAAATTACTTTTTTGAAAACGATAAAACTGATGTGCTTTATAGCTGCATTATAGCTGTTGAGTATGACATATACATGTACTAAATATGACTTGTGTTTAGTACACACAACAAACAAATTAAGAATGGTCCTTTTAAGGTTGTTCAGCAGAATAAATTATTGTGATGGCCAGCTTTTCTTTCCATAAGCAGGTTTTTCCACCCTAGGACAAGAGTTTCTGTGTTGTTGGTGGGCTACTGTAATCCATAATAACACCATAATTGGTGTTGCTATGTCTACGATTGCCCATGAGAATTAGCAAAGCAACCTGTTTAGAATGTCCTCTAAGTGTTTACATGGACACATAAGACAGCTACAGTTATTGCAAGTCCTCTTTTGACCAGTGGGACTTGGTCCAAAGGAAAGCAGAACCAATCTGTCTGGGAAGTGTTTCCATATGGACACAGAGAGGGGGGCACATTCTTGTGGAAATGAAAGCCAGTCCTTTAATCTAAGAGACATAATCAATATATGATAAGGGTTCTAGCTGAAGGACAAGAGCAGTAGTTTGAAGATAACTAAAAGACAAGATTTGTGATAGGACAGAGAGAGGGGGGCACTATGTTGAATTAAAACATCATGCACAAGGGTTATAGTTAGCTCCTTGCTAATCAAGGGTCCTAGTTAGCGCCCTATCAGCTGCTTAGATCACTCACTGCAGTCCTAGTGTTGCTTGTGTTTTTAGTGAACATAGGTTTATCTTAGAGGAATGGGAATTAAAGTTGTAGAGAACTTGTCCAGAGATCTGTGACAGCAGTTACGTAATTAGTAGACCAGTGGGACAGAAATGAATTGGCATGTTGGAGATTGCCGCACATCACTAAAATGTAGTATGTGTTCAGAATACCAGTACTCCCTGCGACATCAGTATGTCATGTGATTGTTTATGTTTGTGAGGGAGACAGTGAAGTGGTGCGGTTTTGGATTGTGCTGACCACCCTGCTCTAAACAGATGTTTATCATCGTCTGAATGCCAAAAGCACTGTTTAAATTAAATGGAACATTTGTGAGGCTGCCAGTGTTGTTTTGGGGTTGTCAGTTAAATGCAGGGTGCCACAAAATAGAAGAGCTCTTGAATGGAGATTTAATATGTGTAATGCGATGGTCAAATGCATGCACTGAGGAATGTGCTGATACCAACAATAGTAGTTAGCATTTTAACCAAAGTATTAATATTGCTTAATCACCATGTCTTTCCGAATTTCAGAATAGGTCCAAAAATATCACCAAGGATTCTGGAGGATTTGGTGCTTGGCTAAGAGTTGATGTGACTGTGTAGTTCGAGCCAAGGGAACGGTTTGGGGTTACTGGAGAGTTAAGACATCTCTGGGACAGCATCTGACATGTAGGGACAATTTGATTCCAACAATAACTTATCTGAAATCTGGTATCAATTGGCCATTTGGGTGGCTACCTAGCAGCATGAGAACATCACAAATACTTGCAATGTCCATAACTTCTCAAATTGTGCCAACCATTCCCATCACCACCCTCAACAACATAAGGAGGGGGTGGCATGCATGATCAGTGTAAATCCATGTTTCTCAGCCCAAGCTGCGAGTCCAGGGCTGAGTTAGTGTGATTTATGTCCTGTTATTCACATCAGTCGTGAGAGTGACAGTAATGTAAAGTTTCCCACCCACAATGGAGGAACACACACAGGCTGCAACCTCAACACAACTCCACGGCACGGCTGTGGGGTGTTCTCAGTCACTGTAAACCTGCAGAACAGTCACACAGCATGCAAGCCATCGGGGATCAGTTATGAGTAGGGCCCTGAGTTTGTACTGACTATATGGATTTCACTAGAAATACTCTACATCTGTAGTTTGTGTTGGTCAGGTCATGTGGTCAAGTAAACCGTAGGGCCCTAGTTATGAGTATGATTCAACTGGTAAGGACTGTGAGTGAGGATGATGCTGAGTGAAATACAATGCTTATATTTTATTTTACGTTCATAGTCCTTGAAGTTCACCAAGGAAAGAGAGAGAGAAAAGAAGTCTTACGAATATCAGAATGTCAGAATGTCTGCTAATGGAGGTGAACTTGACTGTTTTAGGGGCGTGGACAATCTATTGAGTGTTCCTTATGGCACCTCATCAAGTCCCCTCAGATGTTGGTGTGAACGAATCAACACTTAGACAACGTCCTAATATGCTGGAGATGACCCAGTGAGGATAACCCAACCTTTGATTTAACCCCCTGCCACTAACTCTGTCACAGCTTAGCCCACCAGCAGGGGCCAAGACAATCCAGTCCATTTACCCCTCACGGAGATCAAGGCACCAGAGCACTGCCGTCTCCCTTTTCATTCTATTCTACCAAACTCTACTTTTGTAAAGTCCCCTCACGCAAATGAGATTGTGCTCCAACCCCCTTTTTTGAAGGACTTAAAGACAGTCTTTTGATGGCAAAATGAACAGGGGCATTAATAGGTAGGAGGAATGGAGGGAGGGAGGAAAGGAGTATCAAAGGGTTAGGTGAGGGGGTTGGAGGGGGGGATGTAGGGATGGAGGGAATCGCCCCATCCCTGCCCCCCCCCCCCCCCCCCCCCCCCCCCCCCCCCCGCCCCCGCCCCTCCCCCATCCCCCATCCCTGAGGACTGCACTGTAACGGAAAATTGTCATTTATATGGTAATTTGAGGTATTATCAACAGTAACATTTTACTGCTGCATACTGTAAATGATGGTGAACTATGGGAAAATGTGGACGGGGAAAGAATTGCTGCATTTCGAATGGTACTGTATTTTCATTCCCAGAATACAGTACCATACTGTATATTTTTTGAGCGTCAAAAACCTTTTGACCACTAGTGGTGCATGGTATTGTTGTTTCTGGCTCACTAATTAACATACCTTGAGGCGTGCCTTGAAAGAGGCTATATTTGTTGTACCCCTTAGTGAGAATGTTATACCAATTTAACTGGTATGTGGTAGTCGTGCCCCATCAATTTAAAATGTAAAGGGGACAGATTGGAGTGGCAGCAAGCCTTAAACTTGAAATGGTTGAGCATTCTTCAATGTTCTATTTGTTTGTTTTGCCCTGTAGTCGCTGCCAGTCTGGAAGTTTTTACAGTACAATACCGTCAATTCTATGGTATTTTGCTGTGTGTCATTACACAATACTTGCTTTGATACTTTATTTAGATTACAGTAGTTGTACTGCAATATGAAATACGATAACTTACTTACCACTAGGTAATGTCAAACTCACAGCAACCCCTTTCCAGTGTGTTAATGGGACGATGGGGGAACCTCTGAGGCCATTGCTGTACTATTGTCTAATGGGATGCTTCCCCTTCGAGCTCAGGAGGCTGCTCTGGGGCTCTGCTCTTTTGATAATACTGACACTAGGTAGGGTGAGGAGTGACATTCCATGTTTTCTGTATTTCCCTGGAAAAGGGAGAAAGGGAGGGAGAAAGAGATGTGAAGAGGGAGAGGCATGGGGATAGGTATTAGTGGGAGATGGAGAGGCAAGGTGGGGAATTATATTGTTCCATGTGCTGGGAGAGGGCAAAGAGAGATGAGAAAGAGGGGGGGGTGAGAGAGGGAGAGGCAGAGGCAGAGGTATAGAGAAGAAAGTAAGAGAGAAAGAAAGTGTGATAGAGAAGGGGGAGGCAGGGGAGAGACAGACATATAGGGGAGAGAGAGGGGATGTAGACAGACATCTCCTGTCGGTCGAAGGGTTTCATAATTTAATTTCCAAAACTCTGTTATTAAACAAAGTCCAGAGACACCTATTTCCTGTTTCAGGGGAAGTGCTCTATGTCTCCTGTGAGCATACTGAATTAGCTATGGTCACTTGTCTACTGACAAGCATTTATACCGTTCTTTGCCAAGCATTGCATTTTTGACGATTCACACTACTTCAGGCCTTCCACAAATGTGTCTGTGTCACGGATGGATATTAACTATATGTTGCCATTGAGTCAGCTGTTCTGAACAATGCCACTCCACAGGTCTACTCAATTAGAACATTATATGACAGCATAGCTTTCATTTTTACTGATGACTCTTTTCTCTGTCAGTGTTGATTTTCCAGCATAGCTGCCATTGCAATTAATCTAATCTCTTTTTACATAGAAAAATGTACAAATAATGAGTAAATTATACGTGTGAAACAGCTTTGCACAACGTGGTTGTGGCTCGGAGAGACTTTATACAGCAGCATTCATGCCAGCTTTCTGGCTGCCAAAAGAAAAGGTTCTGGATCAGGGATAATGTAGAGTAGGCATTTTTATTCCTAGCCCCCCCCCCCCCCCCCCGGAGCATCTGTTTGCTGTGTTTTGCCTGGCACAGAGGGAAGACATGGCATATTGGCTTATTATTTGTATAAACAATGGGCATATTGTTTGTTTGCAGTGTATGGGACCCATCTGTGGCCGAGCTGGAATACTGGCACATCAGGAAGAAAGAGACGACCAATTGAATCCACCTGAAGAACACAGGTGTATGAGACATTCGAAACTGAACACGTGCCAAGATAGCACTTAATAGTAGACTTCCCTTGCTGACATAAATTAGAAAGCCATGAAAGAAGTTAAAAGCATCAAGTGCAATGCAAATGTGTTTATTGGAAATGGAGTGCTCAAATTACAATGTATGGCTGGTAGTTTCTCTTCAAGACATATATGCTCCTTATATCAATGTCAAGACAGCCTCTGACATTTCACATGTGATTCAACTCAATGAAATCCATTTATCTGCCAGAAAAGGGTCCACAAATCACTAAAATATGCCTGTCCTTCCTGTTTCAAGTTTACTACATGTGTTGTTAAATGTCCTTTAGCATGACATCATCAGAGTGGGACAGACCTGAGACCACAGAGGAGGCGTCGGCCACAGATGGATGGAACACCAGCCTGGATCAAACCAGACACCCAGGGGCCCCCCAGGAGAGCCAGCCCAGAGCAGCGTTCTTGGGGTAGTACAGAAAGATGCCGAGCCTCCTGGCCGCCATATGAGGAGACCTGCAGACATCACTATGGCTAAGAGAAACAGATTGGGAAGAAATACATATGATGGGAAGTATATTATTTTCCATGCTGTTCAATGGAACCAATGGATTCTAATTTGCCACAGCAAAAAGTTAGGCAACCAGCTGCATCACTGTAACATAACTAAAAATAAGCCATTACTCCACTTGAGATACTACAACACTACTAGTTAGTTATTAACATTATTTTAGGACTGTTATAACTGTGGGGGGAAAGTGTAGGTCCCATCATGGCCTTTGAGGAACAAGAGCAATCAACAAGACAGACTCACCTGTTGAGGGCAGTCTAAGACACACCTTTTTGTACCCAATCCAACTTCCTCACTGTGTGAAAGACTCCATCGTAATCATTTTGAATTTGAATCAGTAGGACTCAATTGTTTTCAAATGAGACGGTCAAACACACAAAGCATTGTGCAGGATGACGTGTACCTTTTTAATTACACATTTCCCAGAGATAGGGAGAGTCCCCCTGTTGCGCAATCTCTCAGATAGTCACTGCGATTACTTCACTGAGATGAATAGTGTGCATTGTGCCTCTATATGGGGCAAACCGTGCCAGCGACCAACAGTATGATAACACCTCCCTCGGATAAATGTTTTGATAAGAACTTGTTTTGATCAGGTTCCACATTCCCCAGATACATGCCCCTATCATGTGACAGAATAGCAGGTATTATGCATGTGTACACAGCCTCATCTCTTTTGTATTTTATCTGTGATGGGTCTCACTGCACATTTGTTTATATAGCCTTGTCATGGATGTTTTGAAAACCTTTTAGAATAATAATGAAGATTACACCGGCCACTTTAGTGGTGAAATGGTTTATTGTGCTTATCAGATCTAAAAGTGAAATAAGAGATTTGAATATAGCTTGAAAATAAACGCAAGTAGGCAGTGTGTTATTATAACTCAATAAAGATTTGGAATTGATATGTGGAAATTGAAAAACACATATACACATAACTCAACAGACTTATCAATGGTGGCCATCATCAGTGTTATGGTTTTAGGGTCAATTGAAATTACAATCCCAGTGCACGTCATGAACAGGAGCGGCGATTCTATGATCTTCTCGATAAGATCAATAAATGTTATGGTAATGTTGAGACTTCCAGATAACACAAGGTCATAATAAAGCCATCTCAAAGCCCTAGAAGCATAACTGGTGTTTGGTTAGTATTTTACTCGTGTATAATTTAACACTCCTAGGACATGCCAGTGGGATGTGCGAGTGTGTGGTTAGCCTAATTATGAGTGGCTCTGCAGAGACACTGATTCCAGGAACCCCAGCAAACACGCTTTAGCTCATGCTGGAGCTTTATGATGACAATACAGGAATTGGCAGTCATTTAATAGGAGCATGGGCTACTTCTTGATGTAAAATACATCTGTGTGTTTGTCAGTCTGCCAACTGCCATGCACAACTGGGGGTTGGGTGCTACATTTGCAGTGGATATGGTGAATTACCCCCATACAATGTAAAGAGCTTAAAGACCTGGGTGAAATCACTTCTGATACTGTATAAACATCCATCCTTAACCATCATAGTGTACTGTATATGCCCGTGACATGAAAGGTTGCAGAGGGCACTTTGCATGGTTACAAATCAAATGTTTCCCTTTGCCACCCTTTGATCCAAATCACTGGGATGTCAACATGGGAATCCGTCTGCTAGGCTGGGGCAGAAGACACAGTTCCTTTGCCATCATGTAATCCACATTGTCCTAATTAGAGACACGCAGGTAGAGTTTGGTCGATGCTTATATGTTATTGCACAAGTGCAGGAAGTGCGGTGTGTCCCTGCCGTGCAGTGAGCATGAAGAACACTTGCATTGTATCACAGTAAACCTAAGTCGTGTGGTATCCCCATTTCATGATCCTTCTTTAGATTGAGTTAGATAAAGTAATTAGAGAGTAAGCTCAGCTAGCTGGTAGCTACATTATCTCTATGTTCTGTTCAGCTTCACATGAAGGCTAGGAGAGGTGTAATTAGAAGTTAGCCAGAAACACCAAAGACCCAAGGAGGACACTGGGATACTTATCATTGACTATTTTCATTGGATACAGCTTTACTGTCTTTGTAGTCCCCTGCTGTAGTGTTTCTGTCTTTAATGACTAGGTGTGTTTTTTTTACAGGAAGCAATGCGTGGCCCAAGGACTGTGCCGCACGACTATGATATTTCTCCTATGGTCAAGCCCCATACAAAGATATGTTGTTTTGTGATAGTTGATGTGACGTTTGTGTGTGTGTGTGTGTGTATGTGTGTGTGTGTGTGTGTGTGTGTGTGTGTGTGTGTGTGCATGCATGCGCGTGTGTGCGTGCGTGTGTGTGTGTGTGTAAAAACCATGACCAGGATAGCTGGGCCAAAAATTCGAATTCTCCAGTCTTAACCACTGATTTGTGTGGACTGGGTTAGGAGTTAAATGCTACCAAGAGCATGCCTAAATAACTCTTTCTTTCCAAAAGGGGTGGTTGTTAGCTTGGAATGCTAAAAACATTCCCTACCCCCTATCTTTGGAGAGCTTGACTGAATCATTAAGCTGTTGGACATCATTTTGGGATGAATAAAGTCAAAAAACGATTGGCATATGGGTTGTTTTGCACCTTTCCCCCGGATCACAATATCAAATACTAGATTATTGTTAGACAACCATTGTAAAACAGACAAACAAGCTTTTTTCTTGTAGAACTCGAGCAGCCACACTTACAACATGGGTCAGGTTACTATAATGTTTTAATAAAACAAATATCTTTACTTTTTTTTTTTTACAAGTAAATAAAACAAATATACATTTTACATTAAACAGTAAATAACAATATAAATCATATTGTGTACACATTTACAATATTGGAAACGAACCACGCAGCACCGTGTTCTTATTTATCATACTGGTGTTGACAGAATTCAATAGCTCAGTTAAGTACCACCTCCAGTATAGTATTTACAATACAGTAATTTACTGCAATAATCAAGGTTAGTTTCATAAAAAGAGAAACAAAACAACTCTGCCATTTTTAATGACCTATCGATCTTTCGAAGACACATCCAATGACAACTTCCTTATTCGGCATTCTCCAGCATCCAGGGGAATCAGATTGGTCCATTTTACACCATCGCATCCCTCTGAGCATATCACTTTTCTCTGGAATCTGTTCTTCCTTTCCAGGTGGTGTGTGTGTGTGTGTGTGTGTGTGTGTGTGTGTGTGTGTGTGTGCGTGCGTGCGTGCCAGCATCTCTGACAAATGTGTAGGTTATGGGCAGTGTGTCAGCATCTTAGGATGTGTGTATGTTCAGGGTGTGTGTGTGTCCGCGTCTCTGGCAGGTGTGTAGGTTCCGGTCTGCGGTTCTGCTGACTCCAGGGTCTTTCTCTCCTCTCTCTGGTCTGCAGGAGAGACCACCTCCACAGTCGCAGCGTTGGAACAGCTCCAGGCCATGGCCACCTTTCCTACGGTGACGCGTGCACACCTGGCCCTTCGTCAGCACCGGCTTACAGATACGAGACCAGAAGTGGCGTGCACAGCACAGACCCTCAGAGCAGTCAGAGGACCTCAGGCAGTTGTCACTTTCCCGACCTAGAGAAAGAGTGAGAGAAGAGAGAGGTAAATATGACGTGTTCTGTTGGAAACTCTGAAAAGGCCTCAAAGCTGGAATTTTTATAATTAAATGTTTTCTTTCAAACCCCTTGGCTTTGTGTTTTCAATTGAAATTTAGTCCGAAGTGGACAGTGTCGGGAGGACAAATCTATAGAATCTTTATGGGTAGTGTTTGTTGTGTGGGTGTGTGCATGTGTGCGTGTGTAATACACACCTACCTTTGACAGAATGTTGTGGTTGACCTTGGGGCAGAGGCAGTCTCTTGCCATGGTGTTCCATGGTGTTGTTCTGCCTATTCCCAACACTGGTAGTGACTACAGCTTCAGCATCTTGATCACTGGCCTGACAAACACCTGAGGGAAAAGGTACACGTTATCAATAAACGCTAATAAAGTTTTCAAGATAATTACAATATCTCATGACACCCCAACATTCTTTATCCATAAGTTATTGTTGTACTCCCAATACCTCTCTTACCACATCATTAAAATTCAATACAAGACATCGTCTGAATTTAAAGTATCATCATCTGAAAATGGTTGAAAGGATAACAACATGTAACATGTAGATATGTTGAGCTCACCGTTGATGCAGCGGTTCCCAGCGCAGCACACTGAATCCCTTGCGCACCGCTTCCGGATCTTTCGGCATGGGAGGCACGCGCCTCGGATATCATTGCAGAATTCATCGGTCCCACACTCATCATCATATGTGCAAATAAGCTAAGATAAATAGACATAATAAAATATGTATTTCCATTGGAACATAAATGCAGAACGCATTTCGGTAAAAGCGCAAAGGTAACGTGTCCAACAAACGTTTGGGCATTGGTTAGTGTTGCTATTACGCACAGCTCCTAGAGCTTTCTAGTAGGGTTTCTTACCTGCAAAGTGTCCACGAATGCTTTCTGCCTGTCGCTATCTGGTGAAGACGGGCGTGGGCTCGGGCTAACCGTGTCGTTGCCACCAGGCAAGTTCTTGATGGCATTAGAGTTCAGTAAAACCGCCCCGGCATAAGCATCCCCAAGGTATCCAAACAGCATGAGATACACGGCCATAAAACGAAGCACTGACAGATGAGGCATACTTCTTCTTTATGTAAATGATCGGTCTTATAAATAAATCCGTCAAATGTATTGTTAAAAAGTCCGCGTAAGTCTTGTATCCTACCACAAAGTCTCAAGAGGTTGTTGTTAGTAGAGTATTTTGAGGTATCCTGACGCATGGCTCTGCGATGTTCTCTTTATACATTTGGGTCTGTATTTATTCCCGCCCCTCGCCGCACACAACAAAGGCGGAGGGTGGAATTTCAAAGGCGTTTAAAATCCTGAGCTCCACTGTACGGAAATGGGCAACCGCCCCGCCAGGATTTCGGTTCACAATGTTTGTGTGATCAACAAGTCTCCATTGGGATTGCGCACATCACCTGCCTGGAGACCTCATTCTTTATACTTAATAAAGGATGCCATTAGGATACAGCTCAGGATAACTCCTGGCTTATTATGGCATTGTAGCCAATACCACATTTCTGTCAGCTGGTTAGTGTAGCCAAATGTTGATTAAATTGGCACCAAAGTTATTTACTCACATTTCAGACAGAATAAGTTGTGGAGCTGCTCATATCCAGAACTTCTAATAGACTACGCTTGGCGAGCAGTTGACACGGACCCTATTGCTTATTTTTGGTAAGATGGTCTGAAATCTATGAACCGTTCTGGCTCGCACAAGCCGCTCATGCAAGGCTACTTACTGTTTGTACATAGTCTGAAATCTGCGCTCATATCTCGCAAATATTATGATTTAATATAGCATTTTTCCTTATTACCACATCCTATGGTTGAACTGTATCTGTTGTCTGGACACATTCTCCCATTTTTACGCTCTTTTGGGAAAGTTTGGCACAGTGGAAGGGTCTTTCCTAAAGGCGCACTATTTTTCCTTTGACATTCAAGTCGCCTAACTGTCCTTTGGCTGTGTGTACACGGTGATTGGAGCTACTTTCCGTCGATTAACTACTTCATTTGATCTCTCTGATTGCAAAGGGCGCAATTATCCTCCAAGTGTGCTTGATTACACTAGCGGCGGACATCAACATAGGATATGCAAACCATTAAGGGGTGCGAAAGTTTACCGAATTAATGGGCTTCCGTGGAGAGGTCTTTCAGGGCTGACTGGCACATTGAGATAAAAGACAACTCTGATCTTTCATGCTTGCGATCAGGTTGCGCTTGGGAAGGACACAGGCTAAAAGAGGCCTCCAAATCGGACAGAGTGACTCTCTGCTCTTCCCATGGCCTGTAGCTCACTCCCACACAAATAGTCTCAAAAAGTTTACAATATATCTAGAAAAGGCACCAAAACAGTTGCTGTACGGGGTGGGAAAGCGAGGCCGTAGAGAATGTGCTTGCTTCTCTTGTAGGCTACAGAAATAGTTTGTCACTTGGTCCCCATCTGGTGGTTTATAACTGTATAGACAATGAAGAAGCAATACAAATATTGCCAACCTGAACACGAACACGAATTGGCGCTAAAGTATGTCTGGTGGTTTGGTTTGATGCTTTAGCTTTTAACCAACGTGTAAACCAACGTGAATTAACAAGAACCCCTTTGATAGGTTCAAGTGATCACACAGAGGTGACACACTGTTAGGCCTGTCTCGTGAGTCAATTCCATCTCTGTGAATACACTTTCGATGGGTCTGATTACTGGCATCTGAATACTTACGAACTAGATGAAACATCGCTGAAAAGCTTAGAAGGTCCTCCTGTCAAAGCCTACAAGTTGCTTTCATTTGAGTCAGGCTACTTCTGGGGTGAACAGGAAGATGCTAACCTTTTGCACACTCTTGTGGTTGTGGATGTTTCCTTCTCTATATTAATGACTTGGTGTTTTGAATAGAAAATGTTCATTTAACTTTAGATTGGCCACATGAAGAAAAGTATGACAAGTGTGTTGTATTGACTTTTTAAAGGGTGCACACGTGGCCCTCTGAAAATGTATTTGCGGTAGAAACATAACAAAAACACAAGGAAAATACATCAGGCAACTCAGTCTGTAATGGTTGGGGATACACAAATCACCGGAAATTAAAGCAGTAAGGGTCTGTCAAATTGTGAATGACAAAGTGGTGTACAAGAAACTGAAATGTTTGCAATCTTTTCTATTGGTCTCTGCATCACGGCAACAAGAGTGTTTAAAATAAGTAATGCAGGCCTAGGCTACGTGTTCTTGTCTGTGCCGTATAATCGGGATTATTTGTGGCTTGGGTTGCATATGCTTGTACATGAGTGAAGATTGAAGCAAAATTCCGATTATAATCTCTTGGGCCTTTGCAAACTCAGCACTTTTTAAAAAATAAAAAAAAGATTGACAGCGCTAAGCATTCCCTCTCAATTTAACAAACCAGCTGTGCCGAAAACTGCTAATCATCTTTGCCATCTCTTTATCTGATTGAAGCGGTCATTCTAAGTGGTGGTTTATCCATCACATTGACATGTGAGTTTCTGTGCCCATTATCCACAAAGCGTCTCAGAGTAGAAATCGGATCTAGGATTAGGTCCCAACCTGTCTATATAGTCTTATTCATTATGATCTAAATGAGAAACTGATCCTAGATTAGCACTCCTACTCTGAGAGGCTTTGTGGATAAGGGCCCAGGTCTCAGTCTTCAGGTGCAACGACCCACTATCATGTCCAAAGGAGAGTGTACACATAATGCAGTCAGTGTTTCTACTTTGTTTCCATACCATGTGCACTCAGGTTAGGCTACATATCCCTTAAATCTATATTTTTGTAAAGGGTGAAAAGGAGCAAAATACTGTTTTATACAGACTTTCAGTTGTTGTCTACAGTGTTTTTTATTTGATTGTAAAAAAAATAATATATATATATATAGATATATATATGGAAAGCAGCCATCTAGGAGACAGTGTGACAACAGATGTAATGTTATGAGTCGCTTACTGTTCATGCAGTATTGAAATTATGACATGATGTTACTTGGGATGCCATTGATTTAAGGCACTTGCATTGTTCTACTGATGATGAATGATTACTGGGGTTGGACAGTCAGGTACTGAACCGCAAGTGTAGAGAAAATGATGAATCATTACTGGGGTTGGACAGTCAGGTACTGAACCACAAGTGTAGAGAAAATGATGAATCATTACTGGGGTTGGACAGTCAGGTACTGAACCACAAGTGTAGAGAAAATGATGAATGAATGATTAGCGTTACTCTTAAAACATAACCATGTTGGTTGTCCAGTCCACCAACTGTTTTACAAAAAAGGTTTTTAAAATAGAGCTACTACAAAATATGACTGCACACTTCATACTTATGACAACAAGGAACAAGGACAACAAGGAATAGTAATCGGTTGCTGACTGCTCTTTTATGTATGTATCATTGTCCTCTGGAGTTGACGTTGACTTGTATGAACTAAACACGGGGAATCAACACAAGTGTCAAATATTAAACAGACTGTCACTTAAGTTTACAAACCAACACCATTCTCTAGAGAAAGAAAGCAAGTGCATTACAAAGTAATCAAGCACTTTAATATCAATACACAGTAACAATAACCAGTGCTCATAACATTTCATCCATTCAAATTGAATTCAGCACCTGTATTTACAATACTGTAGAAACGGCAACACTGAAGGCATTAAAATTCCATTAGAACTGGTAAATTAAACTACTGTGGTGTGAATATAGGACTTACCTATTTAAAGGGATGGTATTTATATTGATTGGTTAGAAACTACATGATGAAATAGCAACTCATAGGATGTGAATGTCAGACATTTGCAATATGTAAGGTTGATGTGTAGCTAAGAGCATAGAGTAGACATTCAAAATAAATCTTTATTATCTGATCGCTCAATGCCTGTGAAATGAAAGATGGTCCGAGGATCTTCACCGTTGTGGTTGTTGATGAAGTTTGTTAATTAATAACAACATAATAACAAATTGCTTTCCAGAAATGAGGGATGAATATGTGTGACTGATTACATTTGTAAGCAGGACATTTGAAAGGTCATCATTTTTCCATCAGAAGCACAGAACAAAAAGGTTGCTTTTTTTTTTAAAGCTAACTAGCTGCTGCATACAGTGTACATGAGTAAAGCAGATGAGTGTAGCAGCCTATGTGCATGTGTGAGAATGTAACTTGAAATGATATGTACATATACTCTGTGGTTCTAAAAGTAATATTAAGGACAAACAGTAACATTCTGGTTCGTCATGAGCACTTGGTACCTGTTTGGCTTGTCAGACTCAGTGTTAAGATTCTGTATCCCTATTGAGGAGGTCCAGGTACCAGATACTGTAGGTACTAGGTACTGCTGAGCCAAACCTCAGGAACCAGCTATAGTAATAGAAGTCTTGGAGAGAAAACAGGGTGCAGAGGGGAAGCCTTCCAAACATGGACCCAGCCTGTCTGTTTGTGTCTGTAGGAGCAGTGCAGGTCTGTGGCCGCAACAGAAAACTCATCTTCCACCCTATATATTTAACTTTTTTATCGTTCTTTATAGTGTCCTTACACTCTCACATATATTGTACACACACTCAGTCTCACACGCGCTCTCTGCTAAAGGAAAAGGCATTATTTTAGCTCTAGGACTTCTCTCTCTCTCTCTCTCTCTCTCTCTCTCTCTCTGTCTGTCTGTCTGTCTGTCTGTCTGTCTGTCTGTCTGTCTGTCTGTCTGTCTGTCTGTCTGTCTGTCTGTCTGTCTGTCTGTCTGTCTGTCTGTCTGTCTGTCTGTCTGTGTCTGTGTGAGAGAGAGAACGCTGAGGATATGCTAAGGTCATTAAATTCTAGTCCCAGAGCCACGTATAGCGAAGGCATATCGGTGACCCACAGCGGTTGTGGTCCTCTTCCTCTCTTCCCCCTCTCCTCTTCCTATTTATCGCAGTCTTTAGAATTAAACTACATCAGGAAGTAGGCCCCCAGGCCAATGACAGAAGAGAATTTGGTATTGGGGGTGGGGGGTGACGTTTAAAAATCGTTGTCCCAGCCAGAGTTGTCATCTGGGGGAGGGTCTTCATTGTCCTCTGGGAAGCTGTCAAAGTTACTTGTGTCCGTCGATGATGTCACCTGATTGACAGACAAAGACAGACAGAGAATTAAACCACTTAAACTTCTTATGAAAGCAGCTTGCTGCTGAGATCTTTGTTTGTGACTTACATTAGGGATGATAGGGGGTGTCAGAGTTCCCTTCCGTAGACCTTCCCCGTTAAAGCCCTCGAACCATCTGGAAATTAATTGAAACTGTTGTTGTAAACATCAAAATGTGGAAAGATGAGTAGAATAATATGGCTCCATATCCATGAACTTACTTGTGTTTTTGGATGTCTTTAACACCATTTTTCAAGTTTCCCAGTCTTTCTGAAGGATTGTCCCTAACATGGACACATCATGGTTAAATTCTCTACTTAAGACCAAATTATATTAAAGGTCCAATGCAGCCATTTTTATCTCAATATCAAATCATTTCTGGGTGACAATAAATTACATTAGTGTGATTGTTTTCAATTAAAATAGTCAAAAAGTTACAAAAATAACTTCTTACAAAGAGGATTTTTTTCAGGAAAGAATTTTGCTAGGACTGTCTGGGAGTGGTCTGAGTGGGGACAGGAAAACTGAAAAGAGAGGTTCAAAACTCTCTTTCTTATTGGTCTATTAACTCATTTACTGTATGTTGATGTCGCCATGTAAGGCCAAAACTCCGTCCCACCAAAACAGAAATTTCAGGTGGTCTTTTCAAACAAATCTTACACTAACAGGGCATTATCATACTTTTTACAATTTCACAGTATTTTTCCAACCTCGTAGTGTGGAAATATATATAAAATCCAGGAAAATCACGTTTTTGATTACATTGAGCATTTAAACAGTAATTGTTGAGGGTGGACCAAATGGTTTGCGACTCACCTGCATAGTTTTTTTATTAAGTTGGCAGCGTTTTTGGTAATCTTCTTTGGAAACTCAATCATGTCAATGCCCCTCAGGATGATGTTATAGGTCTTCATGGGATCAGGGCCAGAGAAGGGAGGGCTGGAAGACCGGGGTAGAAGTAGACGATAACATTTCTCCCAATCTAAATTTACATCTAGCCTTACACTTTAATTTAAGAGTAATTATCAGGTTTGTCTGTATACCTGCCGGTGAGGAGCTCAAACATGAGGATTCCTAGAGACCAGTAGTCGGCTGAGATGTCATGGCCTTTGTTCAGAATGATCTCTGGTGCCACGTATTCTGGTGTTCCACAGAACGTCCACGTTTTCTTCCCAAACCCTATCTTCTTGGCAAAGCCAAAGTCCACCTAAACAAAGAACATGGGAAAATACATTCTTAGTGGCAACCTGCAGCGTTAATAGTTCAAAGGGTTAGAGGTTTGAGCCATCAAGCTTTGAATCAACAATGTGTGTCCCTTACTAGCTTGGCGTAGCCCCTATGGTCCAGTATAAGGTTCTCTGGTTTGAGGTCTCTGTAGATGATGCCTTTGGAATGCAGGTAGGCAAATGCTTCCACCACACAAGCTGTGTAGAACCTAGTGGTGGAGTCCTCAAACGAACCCCTGGAGAAGGAAGTGACAATAATCACTAAAATGACCATAATATTTCAGACAAGCCCACATTGACCAGCTCTTCCACAGACTCACTGAAACACATGTGAGGCACAATGAAATGAGTTGAAATATTGGCCTAACAAGCTGACTAGGCCTGGCCACTTTGCGTGCACGAGCGTTGCAAAATAAATGTACACATGCATGTTATTCTATTATTTCATTCAAACTGGTCGCGGGTGTCAACGGGAGTCTGCGTAGCCAGGCGCTAAACTAAAACTTGGTTTTACTTTAGAAGCTTGACACGCTGCAAGTCCCACTTCTCAAAACTCTTTTCACGAGCATACTTACCCACGTGGGTGATTGAAAGATGAACGGGTAGAGAAAATCAAAAGAACTAACTAACAAAAAAAACCTAACTAGGTTTCCCCTTTTACCTGTGGATTAATTGTCGGAGTAGAGAACACATGATTTTGGATGACTCAAAATGGGTCAAAATTCTACAAAGACACTGCAAAAATAGGACCATATGCATTTCAGGTAAAATAACAAAACAATGTTTATCTCCCAGGACAATTTAACTAACAACAGCAAGCTAGCTAAATGTCCATGAATGTCTCATGTGTGTTTTGACCTGTCCCCAAATTAATATAGTTGATCCACAGTTGGTTTTGGTATTTTAACCTGCGTGTCATGAATGAGTATGGTGGGGATAGACAAAAGCAACATGCGCACAATGGTGGTTTGGTCAAAGTATAACACTCACCGGTCTCTAAGAATGGTCCACAGCTCTCCTCCCAGACAAGCCTCCATCAGCATGTAGAGATACTTACTGTCCTTAAACGTCCTGTACAGTCTGAATTTGAAACACAGAGCACAAAGATATCAAGACAGTAGCGAGGGGAGGGTGGGTCCTCTGCAGTTTCACTATGAATTAAAAGTGTCTGTGGACAGGTGTTGCATGAGTGTATCTACCTGACAATGAAGTCAGAATGGGCCTCCTGCATGATGAGTTTCTCAGAGCGGATATGCTCCTGCTGCCGCGTGTCCACGATGTGACGCTTCTTCAGGATCTTCATGGCAAAAGTCTTCAACTCATCACTCTTCAGCTGGACCTGTTGACACAGGAGAGAGGAGAGCACTGTTAGCTGTAGGCAACAGTTCAATGAGACATCAATGCAATTCAACATAAGTTGCAGCTTAGTGTGGACTTCCTACATTTGTCGCTAGATTCCAGAAGACTGAACAGTCCCTTTACCAGTCAGAATGTTGAATTAACTGTCTGCTGAGTTCACCCTTATGCCGTTGGAAATTATAGTCAAAATATCTGTAAGACAGTATTATTAAACCGACTTCAATATACAGGTCTCTGTGCATGGCTCGGCTCTCATGGTTTGTTTGTTCATAATCTGAGGCAGGTGCACATCATGTAAATACATTCAGACGATGCATGCATATTAACTGCACTTGTGCAGGTGTTTACATGGTTTTGCGCATGTGCCAGGTGATGGAAATTGCAACGGCAGTACCAGCATTTTAAAAAGTCAGTTTAACAATACTTTTCTGTGGATATTTTGTCTCATGTTTTGCACATGAACCATTGAAGTGGACAACTGGCAGAGTAAATTGAAATGACAGCTTACTCAACATTTTGGCTACACATTAAGCAATAGCTTGCTATTAGGTCAGGATGCCGACATATGGCAGTTGTGGTTCCTACCAGCTCTACGCGGCCGAAGCCACCAACCCCCAGTGTGTCAATGATGTTGAAGTCAGCCAGATTGAGGATGGAGAAGAAAGCGTTCTCTGCTTCGTACCTGCAGGGACAGAAAACAAGGACATGTTAACTTTGAGGTAGTACTTATTTTTTACTTATTTTAATTCTACACTGATGAAAACATGGGACAGATGGTGGAATCTCTGGCCAATCATTGGCATTGATCAACTAACTAACAGGTAGAAAAAACACCTGCAGTATTCCAGACCTGTTTAATGTCCTGAGTCCTCACAACACAGAACCTCCCTCTCCCCTGTCTGTTCCCATTTCACCAGAGACGGAGGGGGACAGAAGTCACATGAGATGACTCCTCTGGAACCAAATGGCTAGGCCGGTCACTCCCAGTGTTCTCTCTGGTTACTGTTTAATCCTGTGGGCCTTATCAGCTCAGTAGTGTGATCGAGAGGATCAGGACAGATAGAGGCCTGAGGATAAAGGGTTACTGGGTCAACACCTTCAGCCTCAGATGCATGCCAAAACAATCACTGTGACTGTGGACTGGTTCATACTTTTCCATGTGAAAGGGGAGAGAGCAAGGACAGCAGCTTCACAGCGATTGCAAATTTCACACCTGTCCAGCCACATTAACCCATACTGGAATTTTTCCTGGACTATGTGACATTACCAGGAAACATCTGGGCCCTAGTGATGAGCTCCAATCACAGACCTCCTTACTGGAGGGCAATTATGTTTATGATGATGACTCTGTTTGTGGTCTTCTCCACAGTCTCACATGTAGAAGGTGTTGTCTAGAAGGTGTTGTCAATGGAACCAACTCTGCCAGTTGGTACAACTGTCTGTCTGTCTGCCCTGTTTCCCAGAAAAAGGACATGTTTAGCAGGGGCAGTGAGGCCCACTTGTCAATGAGCACTGAGCACTGAGCACAGATCTATTGGGCTTCACTAGGCTCTCCTTTCATCACTCCGGTCTACTCTACCCATCTCCTGGAACACAGCCCAGACTGCACTCAAAAAAGGGTGGCCCATTTACAGCTCAGGGTGACTGACAGCTGACCCCTCTCCCTGTCAAGAGTTTCACAAGTCAAGGGGTGACAGCGAGGCCCATTTGTCCCTGAGCACTGAGTACTGAACACGGCTCTATTGGGCTTCACCAGCATCTCCTTTCATCACTCCCCTCTATTCTACCCATCTCCTGGAACACAGCCCAGACTACACTCCAAAGAGGGTGGCTGACAGCTTACCCCTCCCACTGTCAAGAGTTTTACCATTCAAGGGTGATGGGTAAGGCCAAGAGATTTTCCTGACCAAGTAACCTGAGAAGGGAAGCGTTACAGCTCATTTCAGACCTACCTCAGTCATAAGCTAATTTGATTGTAAGACTAGTTTATGACCACAAGATGGTGACGTTGTACCATTGTCATCACAGGTAAAGGAAGTTCAACTTAACTCTTATTTGTGTGTAACCTTTATTTAGGTAAGTCAGTTAAGAACAAAGTCTTATTTACAATGATGGCTTATCCCGGCCAAACCCGGACGACACTGGGCCAATTGTGCGCCGCAGTATGAGACTCCCAATCACGGCCGGATGTGATTCAGCCTGGGTTCAAAACCAGGGACTTTAGTGTCGCCTCTTGCACTGAGAAGCAGTGCCTTAGACCGCTGCGCCACTCGGGAGCCCATTTCAGTAGTTGAGAATGGAAGAAAGAAGAAATAAATTAAAATGTATAGACTTATGTGGAGGCTCCTCAGAGGAGGAAGGGGAGGACCATCCTCCTTATTGAATTTCATAAAAATAAAAATAGTAAAACATTAAAATAGTTATGCTTTTTAAATAAAACTATACTAAATATATTCACTTCAACAAATAATTTATTAAAACACACTGTTTTGCAATGAAGATCTACAGTATCCTCAGCAGCACTCAGTAGGGTAGCACTATCGTGTAGCTGGAGGACAGCTGTTCTCCTCTGTTCTGTCCTCCTCTGGGTACATTGACTTCAATAGAAAACCTAGGAGGCTCATGGTTCTCACCCACTTACATACAGTAGACTTACACAGTAATTATGACAACTTCTGGAGGACGTCCTCCAACCTATCAGAGCTCTTGCAGCGTGAACTGACATGTTGTCAACCCAATGAAAGGATCAGTTTTTTCGCCTAGTCACAGATAGCTGATGTGTTCTGCACTTAAGTCCACAAGCAAAGGGAAAAGGTGAGAGGAGGAGAGAGTGTAGATCGTTGTGACATGGAATTATGTATACTGTACAATGAGCAAAGTGATCATGCTGTTTTAATGTGGCTGCTATGAAAGTGAACTGTGTTCGCGTGTGATCAGTGGTATATTCACGCCGCTGATTCTGTTGAAAAACGTTTCTTAAACGGAAGCAAATGGAACGAAACAGGGATAAACATATCTGAATTTGTCCAGAGAAACTTTCATTTGCAACTGTTGAACTAATGATTACACCCTAGATCAGCTAGATGCAGGCAAGAGTGTGCCAGGCGGTATTGAATGTCCCTGTCTTTCACCTTGATTAATAAAAATTATCTTGACCTGTGCACCTACGCTGTAAATTGTCAATCATAGGCTAGGCTGTAGCAACCTCATGATGGGTACAGGGAAAATTATAGTATCATGTCTAGCCTAAACTTATCGATGTTACATTGAGCTGGATGAATGGAATATGAATGACAGTCATCCAACATGATGTAATAGAAATAAGGCCATGCTCATAAAAAATTATCCTCCCTCATCTTAAAAGGCACAAACCGCCACTGATCGAACTGCAGAAAATTGCAGATATACATAAAAGCAATCAGTTCATCTATACAAGTGTGATGAAAAAATACACACACTAGTGTTAAGAGCATTGGGCCAGTAACCGAAAGGTCACAGGTTTAAACCCCAGAGCTGACTCTGTGAAATAAAAAAGACACTTAACCTTAATTGCTCCTCTAGGTAACTCTAGATAAGAGCATCTGCTAAATGACTCAAAAGTATAACCCGCACGTGAGTCATTAAATATTGTGTGGATGATATCTAATTGCGATTTTTTTTTGGAGCCAGATATTGCAATTGTGATTAGAAATAGCAATATTTAAACACTTCGTGAAAACCTGGTAATTCCATCAGACATGGTTAAAACAACTGTCAAGCTAGAAAGCATCACTTCTAAAGTGAAATACGATCATATTAATGCATACATACTCTGCTAATCTTTTCCAACATTGTTATAGGCTACATATGATAATATATAGGATTATTAACATGATCATCCAAATACACTCACCAGACAGTTTATTAGGTACACCATCCCTTTCAGTTTATTAGGTACACCACCCCTTTCATGAAAATCGTTCACTCCTACAGACAGTGAGTCACGTGGCTTTCTATGTAAAGCAGGCAGACAGGCATCTAGGCATTCAGTTACTGTTTGATTTAATGTTAGAATGGGCAAAACGAGTGACCTAGCGACTTTGAGCGTGGTATGATCGTAGGTGCCAGGCGCGCCAGATACAGTATCTGAGAAACGGCCCCCCTCATGGGCTTTTCGCGCACAACAGTGTCTAGGGTTTATAGACAATGGTGCGACAAACAAAAAACATCCAGTCAGAGCCTGTCCTGTGGGCGAAAACAGCTTGTTGATGATATATTTTAATGTGGTCACCACAAATCTGAGGTAATTTCTGCACAACACTTGCATGTGGATGACATCGGTTTGCTTGTAGCCGAAATACTGCCATAGGCCTACTCTGAAGATGCGCCCTTCTTTGGCACCAAATCGACGTTGTCATTAGCAGCACTCATGTTTCGATGCACACACAGGTCCTCACCAGCGTGTAACTGTGCAGAGAGTGAGAGAGCCTGTTTGTGATTGGTCAGCATCATCTGTGCATGTAGAGAGTGAATGAACAAAGACTAGCGCATCTCATTGGAGGAGGCACCATAATCTAGTTTTTGTTGTGTTAAGGGATGGATAAAAAGGTACAGAATGGTTACTTGGAGGAAAATGGGGGAGGGTCATGCTTTTTCAATTTCAGTTAAGGAGAGGGTTTAAAATCTAGTTTTTTAAATCTAGTCATTTGTAATTGATTAAATGTCAATATGTATCACTGTTTTAGAATTAGTTGCTTATTAGGCTATACTGTATATCGTGTGCCCAATGCTGCGACTCATCTCTGATTCTCCGCTGGGCGCGCAATATCAAGTGCACCTATAGGTCATTTAGTGTGGTCTCAGTCAAATGATCCATAGCCTATAGGCTATAGGCTACGAAGTGCATACTCCTAGAAGCACAGAGCAAAGTTATATCTTTAATATATCTGCTCGGATGGTGTAAATAAAACTAGTCTGCATTACACACTGCAATGGATATTCCAACCCCGAGCCCCGGCCTGCTCTGCTCTTGCTGATCAAAAACCTTTTTGTGTGCTGCCTAACCAATGCTGTGTTGTGTAGACCTACAGCGGCAGTTCAGGAGGCGAGTCAAAGGCTTCTTCCGAAAATACATTTTTGATATTGCGCACAGACTAGCCTATAGACTGTGTTCTGAACAGTTTGAAAAGGAGAGCACAAAGTTGAGAAGGAGGACCAGAGGTCAACTTTGATAGCTTGCTACTACTAGAATTGATTTGATTAAAAACAATATGACCTCACAATAAGCCAAATTTGAGTAACTTACATTGATTGGGGTTCTAAAACAAAACATCGGAAATGGACAGCTTATGGTGTTGAATACATCGGAAATGGACAGCTTATGGTGTTGAATACATCGGAAATGGACAGCTTATGGTGTTGAAAGTAGATGCCAACATGTAATGCCAACATGTTTCAAGCTGACCACCACTGTCCTTGTTCACAAGAGCTCCAAGGAAACCGGCTGGTCACGACAAACATCTACACTATCATCCCAGACACCCTAGACCCACTCCAAATTTGCATACTGTCCCATCAGATCCACAGATGACGCAATCTCAAGTGCACTGCCCTCTCCCACCTGGACAAGATGGGAAATAACTATGAGAATAATGTTAATATTTACAGCTCAGCGTTCAACAACATAGTCCCCTCCAAGCTCATCACCAAGCTAGGGATCCTGGGACTAAACCCCTCCCTCTGCAACTGCATACTGGACTTCCTGATGGGTCGACCCCAGGAGGTGAGGGTAGGCAACAATACCCCCGCCACGCTGACCTACAACACGGGGGACCCTCAGGGGTGTGTGCTTAGTCCCCTCCTTTACTCCCTGTTCACCCTCGACTGCGTGGCCGCGTACGACTCCAACACCATCATCAAGTTTGCTGACGACACAACAGTGGTAGGCCTGATCATCGCCGGCGATGAGTCAGCCTAAAGGGAGGAGGTCAGAGACTTAGCAGTGTGGTGCCAGGACAACAACCTCTCCCTCAATGTCAGTAAGACCAAGCAGCTGATCGTGGACTACAGGAGAAAGAGGGGAGAGCACGCCCCCATCCACATTGACGGGGCTGTTGTGGAGCGGGTCCTTGGCATCCACATCACTAAGGACTTAACATGGTCCACATACAGTACATGCGCACAGTCGTGAAAAGGGCACGGAAGCACCTCTTTCCCTTCAGGAGGCTGAAAAGATTAGTCAAGATTCTCAAAAGATGCACCATCGAGAGCATCTTGACTGGCTGCATCATCGCTTGGTATGGAAATTACACCACCTTTGAACACAAAGTGCTACAATGGGTGGTGCACACAGTCCAGTACATCACTGGGGCCAAGCCCCCTGCCATCCAGGACCTTTATATCAGGCGGTGTCGAAAAACTGGCAAGGACCCTAGTCACCCAAGTCATAGACTGCTCACTCTGCTACCATCTGGCAAATGGTAACAAAGCATCAGCTCTTGGACCAACAGGCTCAGAGACAGCTTCTACACCCAAGCCATAAGATTGCTAAATAGCCAGACTGCTAAATAATCAATTAATTAACTATCTGCTCTGACTCTATCTTGCACTGACCCTATGCACACTCACGAGACTTTATATACACACCATGTACACACGCTCTCTCACACATACACACACACACTTGCTGCTGTTACTCTGTTCATTATTTTACTCTTATTATTATCTATCCGGATGCCTAGTCACTTTACCCTGCCTTCATGTACATATCTACCTCAAGTACCTTGTATCTCTGCACATTGATCTGGTACTGGTACTCCCTGTATATAGCTCCATTCTTATGTATTTTATTTAAATCCTCTTGTGTTAGTTACTAGTTATTTTGTAAAAACTGTTACTCTGCATAATTGGGTAAGGTCCATAATCAAGCATTTCACTGTAAAGTCCAGATCAGTTGTATTCGGAGCATTTAATAAATACAATGCGATTTGATTTGA
This sequence comes from Oncorhynchus clarkii lewisi, assembly GCF_045791955.1. Classification (NCBI taxonomy): domain Eukaryota; kingdom Metazoa; phylum Chordata; class Actinopteri; order Salmoniformes; family Salmonidae; genus Oncorhynchus; species Oncorhynchus clarkii. The sequence goes on from NC_092147.1 coordinate 71,513,572, forward strand.
TTAAATAGCCTACCTCCGTGTCAGTTAAGTTAAAACCAAAACTCGTATTCAGGGGGTACGCCATAGGCCTACATTTCATTAAAGAAAATGGGACAAAGCACAGGCCTACCCCCTTGTTAGCTTAAGATTTTGAAGAAAATAAAACTGATTATATCTGATTATATAAATCTGATTATATAAAGTGATCTATAACAGAGCTTTGGTCCGCAAAGCTTTATCCCAGAAACAAGCTGTGAATACGCAGGAAAGACGTTACTTTCTTTGACATTCAGAGGCTGAGCTACAACCTTCTATAGCCGAGGAGGCAAAAAATAGACATTGCTTGGGAAATAATCTAATTCTGTCACTATCAAGTGATTAAGTGACTATTCACTTTCTGTACAAAAGCCAGATAGCTTTTAGGGAAAAACTTGAGTGACCTTCTCTCGTTGGGGTTAAGCCACAGAAGAAGAATAGCCAGCAGTTAATAGCCAGCCTCCATTTTTTTTGGCATCAGTAGTTCTACTCTGTCTGGGGTCAAAAGAAATGCCTAACTTTTGAAAGTACCATGCTCAGATTCCAAATTATGCTTCAGATGTAATTATTTGCAAACAGGGATAGTTTGGTTTAAAACAAGACACACTGATTTGGCATTGGAGAAATATGATAAGATGAACACATAGGCCACACATAGGCCTATCTCTCTGTCCATTCTTAGCCTGTAATTTCGGTCATTTTTGTGGTATTAAGAAATATTCTGCTGATATGTAAAATGACGTAGAATTGCATGACATTTTTATAAAAGTCTATTTTTACTCGGACCTGCAAATACAACGATAGGTTCATGCAATGCTTTTACTATAAAGGAGATCTTTCCACCCCTACTCTTGTCCACGGTCTGTGAACCCACAACCTTCTGGCCCACAGCCCTGTGTGCTATCAAAATTCCTGCGTTGCCATGTAATGCTTACAGGGCGAAGAACTGTTTCTAAAATTGCATATCTAAGGCTTTGGTCTGTCCAAGAAGGGCGGGTAAACATTAGACATCTTCTCTGCTATCCACTTTGTTTTAATTATTATTTTAGGTATAGGGGAGGGTCACTTGTTTTCTTTCTAGCCTTTATTATAAATAACATTCACTCTCTAACAGTGTCAAAGCAAGAAGAAAATCGCAGCCTCTTGCTATATGGATATTGCAATTGCAATTTCTATCTGAATTTGATTAATCGTGCAGTCCTATTTCAACCACATAAAATATTAATCCAAGCAGAACAAAAATATTTCCTCTATTTGCGGGTTAGGGTCGGGTGAGGGCCTCAGATTTTCACTTCATCACATAATAGTCGGACGGTTGCGGAAGGGTTATCAGAAATTGCAGGCAGGTGAACAAACAGCTGACCCATGTACCACTTATACCCCCATTTCTTGCAAATCTGACCAAATTCATTTTGAAAGATGAGATCCTTTATGAGATACAACAATAGAACACAAGCATTTGTATTGTATAGCAGTGGTGGAAAAAGTACTCAATTGTCATACTTGAGTAAAAGTAAACATACTTCAGTAGAAAATTACTCAAGTAAAAGTGAAAGTCACCCGGTAAAACACTACTTGAGTAAAAGTCTAAAAGGATTTGGTTTAAAATATACTTAAGTTTCAAAAGTAAATGGAATTGCTAAAATGTACTTATGTATCAAAAGTATAAACCATAAGCAAACCAGACGGCACCATTTAACAAAAACAATTGACGGATAGCCAGGGGCACACCCCAACACTCAGACATAATTTACAAGCATTTGTGTTTAGTGAGTCTGCCAGATCAGAGGCAGTAGGAATATTCTCTTGAAAAGTGTGTGAATTGGACCAGTACTTTTGGGTGTCAGGGAAAATGTATGGAGTAAAAAGTACATTACTTTCTTTAGGAATGTAGTGAAGTAAAAGTAAAAGTTGGCAAAAATATAAATAGTAAATTAAAGTACAGATACCCAAAAAACGACTTACAGTGGGGCAAACAAGTATTTAGTCAGCCACCAATTGTGCAAGTTCTCCCACTTAAAAAGATGAGAGAGGCCTGTAATTTGTTGCTTGTTTGTAGGTGACCAAATACTTATTTTCCACCATAATTTGCAAATAAATTCATAAAAAATCCTACAATGTGATTGTCTGGATTTCTTTTCTCATTTTGTCTACCATAGTTGAAGTGTACCTATGATGAGAATTACAGGCCTCTCTCATCTTTTTAAGTGGGAGAACTTGCACAATTGGTGGCTGACTAAATACTTTTTTGCCCCACTGTAAGTAGTACCTTCAAGTATTTTTACTTAAGTACTTTACACCACTGGTATACAACAACCTTGAATCCAACTGCACAACCAGGGATGGAAATATTGTTGAAAACATTACCAATGTATCATACTGGACACAATGCAGAAGATTGTACGGTGAGTTCCATGACAAAGACTCTATTCACTGTCTTACTCAGACATGGGCCTCACTACAGTGACCAACACACAGTAACTTTCTCCATTCTTATCTCTTTCCAGGATGTAAGCAAAATAGTAAAACATTATTTATATTTTGTACACAAATAATATAATCTTCTGTAGTCCCCCCCCCCCCCCCCCCCAATATAAGAATTTCAGTATGAGAGAGGCTGACATTTCAAATGTACCAAACGAGGTACACACAGCCAGGTATGGAATTACTGTATGTACTGTTTATAATAACATGTTTAAACATCATACAGACTTCCAACAAATAACATAATACTACCAAAATAATTACCTAAGGTGTAATAAAATAACTATATTTCTGACATTAGTGGATTAGCGAACAGTAGACAGATAAGATCATAAAGAATTATGTCATTCTTGTCTGTGAGTGTGTGCGTGCACAAGTGTTTTGCTGGCTGTATGAGTGTTTGCCTATATGTGTGTATCTGTATATGAGTGTATATAATGTATCAAACACTCAAGCCCCCATCTATTGCTCCAATGCTTCCTGAAGAGAGAGGGAGAGTGCTTCCCAAAGTCCCCCATGAGATCTTCTGATGCGACACAGCTGCCAGTACCTCCATTTTCATCACATCAGGGACTGGAGCCTGGAACAAACCAGACCCTTTCTATACTCGGTGTGTCCAAGCTCAAACACACTCAAAACTAAGTTGTAGGTTTTGCCTTTGTTACTAAACTCTGGATAGAAACACCTGCTTAAGTGACAGAAATAAATACAAATGTTCCACAAACTTTGTGGTTAGGATATTCCTTTATGTCAAAGGGAGAACTACCACCCTTACTGCATTGAGGAAATAATCAAATGATAAACAAAAAGTGTAGTGTTGAGGAAAAGGCAACTCTCCCTAATAGCGAGAAGCTGTAGTCAAGATGCAGTTGCCGTGTGGCGCCCAGCCAGCTGTGGCCAATTAGACAGGTTCCATCTCAGTGGCGGTCTGAGTCGGGCTCCTCAATCTCTCCTGGCGACCGGCTCCCAGGAAGTAACGAACAGGAAAGGAAACTCCGGGGATACAACAGACAGTAGCGGGATGGTGAAAAAGTCATTTTAATCAGGGTGACAAAGGCACATATTTTTGATTTGACAGACAGAGGAATTAGAGTTGCATTTATTTGGTATTGTGTGGCTCAGTCTGTAGAGTATGGAACTATTAATGCCAAGTGTTGTGGGTTTGATTCCCTCTGAGGTCACCCATAAGCAAATGTATCCACGCATGACTGTAAGTCACCTTGGATAAAAGCATCTGCTAAATGGTACATTATATTACCACAGAGGGTATGTAGAATAGGGATATACAATAATATAACACTAGATATACAACTGTCAACTCTCTCCGAGTGTTTTGGCTGGTGACAAGCTGACCCCAGTGTTTCACTTTACTCACAGCTTTGCGGTCAGTCTGTCCTGTGTTTCAACCACAGTTCTGGTTTCTCCTCACCTTGTCTCACAACATTACCCTGCATTGAAATGGCATCTCTTTATGCCAACAAGAACACGCCACAGCACCAAGGTGCCCCTGTGCCAGGGTGTCCAGTGTCTGGTGCTATGCTCCTGTTCTCATGGTCACAGATAACATATTGGTTCCTCCAAGGGCTGTGGTAGAGGTTACGACCTTCACTTCCATGTCTGTCACCAGAGAATTGTGTTATGTAACAGACCGAAGGTTGACCAAACCACAAAGCCAAGCAAAGCCGGTTGATAGAATGATTAATTAAGTAGACAGTGAAAGAAAGACAGGGGACTTACCTAGCCTTGGCCTCAGCATCCTCACAGCCTTTACTGGACACCTCCTCCAACCCTCCAATCAGGTGCTTGAAGGAGCTGCAACACAGGAAGTGAAAGAGTGTTTGTGAAACATCACTTTTTATAGGAGTTGAAGACATTGATCCATTGCATTGATGTCACCCTCCTCCTGAAATGACATTCAATAAACTGTAGTATCTTGATATATAATTTTTCTTGTCTTCAAGTAATCACGTCAGTTGTCTAACAAAAAGATTGCTAATTGGCGTTGTGTTTCATTAACTGTGGTGTAACTGCTCCAGCCCCTTGATAATTGTAATTGACATGACATACTTAATAAGCGGGTCTCTATGTACCCCTAGCCACTTTGTAACGGTTTTCCTGTTGTGAAGTAGAGGCGGACCAAAACGCAGCGTGGTGATGATTCATGTTTGTTTAATAAAGGAAAACTATACATGAATAAACTACAAAACAATGAAATGTGAAAACCCAAAACAGCCCTATCTGGTGCAAAACACAGAGACAGGAACAATCACCCACAAACACACAGTGAAACCCAGGCTACCTAAATATGGTTCCCAATCAGAGACAATGACTAACACCTGCCTCTGATTGAGAACCATATCAGGCCAGACATAGAAATAGACAAACAAGACATCCAACATAGAATGCCCACTCAGATCACACCCTGACCAACCAAAACATAGAAACATACAAAGCAAACTATGGTCATGGTGTGACAGGACCCCCCCCCCCCCAAGGTGCGGACTCTGGCCGCAAAACCTGAACCTATCGGGGAGGGTCTGGGTGGGCATCTGTCCGCGGTCCGCTTTATTGTCTGCTTCCGTGGCCTCCTAACCACGGCGACCCTTCTCAATGGACAGAGGGGGAGCTCGGGACAGAGGGGCGGCAGCTCGGGACAGAGGGGGGGCTGCTCGGGACAGAGGGGGGGCTGCTCGGGACAGAGGGGGGGCTGCTCGGGACAGAGGGGGGGCTGCTCGGGACAGAGGGGGGGCTGCTCGGGACAGAGGGGGGGCTGCTCGGGACAGAGGGGCGGCTGCTCGGGACAGAGGGGCGGCTGCTCGGGACAGATGGGAGGCTGCTCGGGACAGAGGGGCGGCTGCTCGGGACAGAGGGGCAGCTGCTCGGGGCTGAGGGGCTCCGGCGCCTCTGGGCTGAGGGGCTCCGGCGCCTCTGGGCTGAGGGGCTCCGGCGCCTCTGGGCTGAGGGGCTCCGGCGCCTCTGGGCTGAGGGGCTCCGGCGCCTCTGGGCTGAGGGGCTCTGGCAGATCCTGGCTGGCTGGCAGTTCTGGCAGATCCTGGCTGAACGGCAGATCCTGGCTGAATAGCGGATCCCGGCTGACTGGCGGATCTGGAAGATCCTGGCTGACTGGCAGCTCCATGCTGACTGGCTGCTCTGGTTGCTCCATGCTGACTGGCAGCTCTGGCAGCTCCTTGCAGACTGGCGGCTCCTTGCAGACTGGGAGCTCTGGCGGCTCCTTGCAGACTGGCAGCTCTGGCGGCTCCTTGCAGACTGGCAGCTCTGGCGGCTCCTTGCAGACTGGCAGCTCTGGCGGCTACTTGCAGACTGGCAGCTCTGGCGGCTCCTTGCAGACTGGCAGCTCTGGCGGCTCCTTGCAGACTGGCAGCTCTGGCGGCTCCTTGCAGACTGGCAGCTCTGGCGGCTCCTTGCAGACTGGCAGCTCTGGCGGCTCCTTGCAGACTGGCAGCTCTGGCGGCTCCTTGCAGACTGGCAGCTCTGGTGGCTCCTTGCAGACTGGCAGCTCTGGCGGCTCCTTGCAGACTGGCAGCTCTGGCGGCTCCTTGCAGACTGGCAGCTCTGGCGGCTCCTTGCAGACTGGCAGCTCTGGCGGCTCCTTGAAGACTGGCAGCTCTGGCGGCTACTTGCAGACTGGCAGCTCCCTGCAGACTGGCAGCTCTGGCAGCTCCCTGCAGACTGGCAGCTCTGGCAGCTCCCTGCAGACTGGCAGCTCTGGCAGCTCCCTGCAGACTGGCAGCTCTGGCAGCTCCCTGCAGACTGGAAGCTCTGGCAGCTCCCTGCAGACTGGAAGCTCTGGCAGCTCCCTGCAGACTGGCAGCTCTGACAGCTCCCTGCAGACTGGCAGCTCCTTGCAGACTGGCAGCTCTGGCAGCTCCTTGCAGACTGGCAGCTCCTTGCAGACTGGCAGCTCCTTGCAGACTGGCAGCTCCGGCAGCGCTGTAGAGGCGGAAGGCTCTGGCAGCGCTAAACAGGCGGGAGACTCTGACAGCGCTGTAGAGGAGGAAGGCTCTGACTGCGCTGAACAGGCGGGAGACTCCGGCAGCGCTGTAGAGGATGAAGGCTCTGGCAGCGCTAGATAGGCGGGAGACTCCGGCAGCGCTGGAGAGGAGGAAGGCTCTGGCAGCGCTGGACAGGCGAGGCGCACTGTAGGCCTGATGCGTGGTGCTGGCACTGGTGGTACTGGGCCGAGAACACGCACAGGAAGCCTGGTGCGGGGAGCTGCCACCGGAGGGCTGGTGCGTGGAGGTAGTACTGGGTAGACCGGACCGTGCAGGCACACTGGAGCTCTTGAGCACCGAGCCTGCCCAACCTTACCTGGTTGAATGCTCCCGGTCGCCCTGCCAGTACAGCATAGCACGGTGCCTGTCCGGTCTCTCTAGCCCCCCGGTAAGCACAGGAAGTTGGCGTAGGTCTCCTACCTGGCCTCGCCATACTCCCTGTGAGCCCCCCCCCCCCCAAGACATTTTTGGGTCTGACTCTCGGGCTTCCTACCGCGCCGCCGTGCTTGTCTCTCCAACTCCATTCTCCGATAACCTTCCGCGCACTGCTCCATAGAATCCCAGGCGGGCTCCGGCACTCTCCCTGGGTCGACTGCCCACCTGTCTATCTCCTCCCAAGTAGTATAGTCCATACTCCTGCTGTCCAAAACGTCCTCCCATGTCCATTCCTCTTTTCGCTGCTGTTGCTGTTGCCCGTTACCACGCCGCTTGGTCCTGTTGTGGTGGGTGATTCTGTAGACGGTTTTCCTGTTGTGAAGTAGAGGCGGACCAAAACGCAGCGCGGTGATGATTCATGTTCGTTTAATAAAGGAAAACTATACATGAATAAACTACAAAACAATGAAATGTGAAAACCCAAAACAGCCCTATCTGGTGCAAAACACAGAGACAGGAACAATCACCCACAAATACACAGTGAAACCCAGGCTACCTAAATATGGTTCCCAATCAGAGACAATGACTAACACCTGCCTCTGATTGAGAACCATATCAGGCCAGACATAGAAATAGACAAACAAGACATCCAACATAGAATGCCCAATCAGATCACACCCTGACCAACCAAAACATAGAAACATACAAAGCAAACTATGGTCAGGGTGTGACACACTTATTCTCCATATGACTAATCTAGTGCAGCTGTGTATTGCATCTTTATAGTACCTATGAAAACTTTATGAATGTTAAAAAAACCTTTGTAAGATTGTTGTTTGTTTGAAGTGGAAACCACTTGGTCTCAATTTATAATACCCAGATTCCCCACACATATCATCTCTGTTTGGATGTGCTTGAGCCCTAGACCCATAAATCCTTAAGCAAATATTGATGAATATGAAAATGAAGGATAATAATGATAAATGTAAATTTCAATTGATATCTTTACAACTGAAATACCAGCTTACAACCCTGGCTGCCAAGGCTAAATCCTCATGCCAAAATACTTACATTGTGACATTCAAACACATGCGCAAACACACACACACACACACACACAGACACAGACACACACACAGACACACACACACACACACACACACACACACACACACACACACACACACACACACACACACACACACACACACACACACACACACACACACACACACACACACACACACACATCCAGTTGAAGTCAGAAGTTTAAATACACTTAGGTTGGAGCCATTAAAACTCATTTTTCCAACAATTGTTTACAGACAGATTATTTCACTTATAATTCACCATATCACAATTCCAGTGGGTCAGAAGTTTACTACATACTGTACATTAAGTTGACTGTGCCTTTAAACAGCTTGGAAAATTCCAGAAAATTATGTCATGGCTTTAGAAGCTTCTGATAGGCTAATTGACATAATTTCAGTCAATTGGAGGTGTACCTGTGGATGTATTTCAAGGCCTACCTAACTCAGTGCCTCTTTGCTTGATATGGGAAAATCAAAAGAAATCAGAACTCAGAAAAATAAAATTGTAGGTAATTGTAAGTCTGGTTCATCCTTGGGAGCAATTTCCAGAGGCCTTAAGGTACAATGTTCATATGTACAAACAATAGTATGCAAGTATAACCCCCATGGGACCATGCAGCCGCCATACCGCTCAAGAAGGAGGCGCGTTCTGTCTCCGAGAGATGAATGTACTTTGGTGCAAAAAGTGCAAATCTTTCCCAGAACAACAGCAAAGGACCTTGTGAAGATGCTGGATTAAACAGGTACAAAAGTATCTATATCCACAGTAAAACGAGTCCTATATCGAAATAACCTGAAAGGCTGCTCAGCAAGGAAGAAGCCACTGCTCCAAAACTGCCATAAAAAAATCCAGACTACGGTTTGCAACTGCACGTGGGGACAGAGATTGTACTTTTTGGAGAAATGTGCTCTGGTCGGATGAAACTAAAATAGAACTGTTTGGCCATAATGACCATCGTTACATTTGGAGGAAAAAGGGGGAGGCTTGCAGGCCGAAGAACCCCATCCCAACCGTGAAGCATGGGGGTGGCAACATCATGTTGTGGGGGTGCTTTGCTGCAGGAGGGACTGGTGCACTTCACAAAATAGATGGCATCACGAGGGAGGAAAATAATGTGGATATATTGAAGCAACATCTCAAGACATCAGTCAGGAAGTTAAAGCTTGGTCACAAATGGGTCTTCCAAATGGACAATGACCCTAAGAATACTTCCAAAGTTGTTGCAAAATGGCTCAAGGACAACAAATTCAAGGTATTGGAGTGCCATCACAAAGCCCTGACCTCAATCCTATAGAATATTTGTGGGCAGAACTGAAAAAGTGTGTGAAAGCAAGGAGGCCTACAAACCTGACTCAGTTACACCAGCTCTGTCAGGAGGAATGGGCCAAAATTCACGCAACTTATTGTGGGAAGCTTGTGGAAGGCTACCCGAAACGTTTGTCACAAGTTAAACAATTTAATTTAAAGGCAATGCTACAAAATACTAATTAAGTGTATGTACACTTCTGACCCACTTGGAATGTGATGAAAGAAATAAAAGCTTAAAAAAAACAATTCTCTCTACTATTATTCTGACATTTCACATTCTTAAAATAAAGTGGTGATCCTAACTGACCTAAGACAGGGAATTTTTATTAGGATTAAATGTCATGAATTGTGAAAAACTGAGTTTCAATGTGTATGTAATGTGTATGTAAACTTCTGACTTCAACTGTATCTCTGCTGGAGTTTCCCTCTCACCATTATCCCCTAATTCTCATTATCGCTCTCTTTCCCCCCCTCTCTCTTCCCCCCTGCCACCGCTAACCTCTCTCTCATCCTGGCCTTAAACCCAACCCATTCTTGTTGACGCATATGGCAAGCTGGCTATGTGAGGTGAGAGAGCATTAGCGGTCTGTGTGACAGAGTGACAGACCATAATAATCATCTCATTCAGATGACTCACTCACTAAGGGTTGCCCATGAGAGGCCTGCTCCATAACAGGAGCTAACCTGATACCACCTAACCCTGCTCTTACATTACAGCTAACTGATATACTGATGTTAGCAGTGACACAATGAGTGTCCTGTATGGCTCAGTTGGTAGAGCATGATGCTTGCAACATCAGGGTTATGGGTTCAATTCCCAGGGCCATTTGTACAAAAAAAGTTGCTTTGGATAAAAGCTTATGTTATATAAGATTCTAGACCAAATGATTAAAACCATTTCAGAATACAAGAGAAGGTACTGAGGTTTTGAATACTCACTCTCTGTCGATGACCAGACATGTAACGGCCTCTGCAGCGATGACGTTTGCTGTCCTGATGTCCTCCCTGCAACAGAACATGAACAGTCATTAGTAACACATATTACACAGAATACAGCAGCACCTTTTTTTATGAAACATTAACGACCAGGTATGTGTTTAAAATGACATGGAAAAATAGTTATTACACAATAAAAACATTGTGTTCCACATTTTGATAAATCATTCCAACACTGCTTTTGATACGTTAGGAAACCACAGACTTGCCATGGAAAAATGTCATCATAGGATTATCAAGCTTTGTGTTGACAAATACATGGACATTAGTGACAGTAAACAGTACCAAAAGTAAAACCAGCTTCACTCTGTATTGTTAGTGACATCATCGATATCCTCCTCTTCCGAGGACTCGTCTCCCCAGTCGCTCTCAGAGTCTGAGTTGTCCCAGGACTCCATGGCCCCTCCAGTCTAACTAGCACGACCAGTCCACACACACACACACACACACACACACACACACACACACACACACACACACACACACACACACTACCATATCACTGAGAACACTCAAATCTACACTTACAGCTGGGAAGGCGAGTCCATGCAAGCTGTCTACACACACTTTAACAGATCTCAGGGTCAAGTGAAGACCACTCTAAGACACACTGAAACCTAACACTTAATGCGGCAGCTGGAGGAGTCCATACAGTATTCCACTTCATCCAAATTCATAACAGGAAAACTCTGTTGGCAAAAGATGAGCATACACTAAATACTGTACTAAATACAGTACTGAACAAGTACGGAATCAAGCTTTACTCCCGGTCGGTGAGAAAGTGTATCAGCATTAGAGCTGTTGACATGTAAGTCAAGTCACACTGTCGTGTCTAAGTAGGGGAGGAATGACCCATATGTTGAAGCTGCTACGCAACCTATTTCACATGGACCGAGGTGACAAGCCCTTCTCATGCCATCTAGCCTCCTCATACACCCCCCCCACCCCACCACTACCCATTTTCCAAACACACACACGCAAACACACTCCCTATCTCAAAAGGTCACAGCTGCAGGAAACGACAAGGGTTTCACCAGTGGAAAAGAGAGGAGAGGAGGCAACCATTAAGGAGTGTTGTGGTAAAGATGGGCTAAAGAGGAAAGAGAGAGGGTTTTTTCTCACATGGGCATGCACAGGGCATGTGGAGGGAGGGAGGCGGGAGGCTGAAGGGGGTATTAATTGAACTAAATCCAGTCCCTGAGTGGTACATCCTTGTACTTGCCATCATAAACACCTGCTGGGTGTGAATTGGGACTATGTGCCAAATGTAGCCTCTCTGCCATTGTGCTACTGATGTCAACAGTGTTTTGGCAGATACACCTGCCTCTCAAGAGGACAGGGTACATTGCTTTTTCCATGTCGGAAGAAAGAAACCCCCAACACACATACGCATGCACACATTCACACACACACACACGGACAAAATCTATTTTGCTTTCTATCTCAGATAATGAGCAGGGCCCATAAAGAGACTGAGCTGCTAGCTGTTCACTGTTAAAGGGGCAATCTGCAGTTGTTACATCCATTTTTGGACTTAAGTTAATGACGTGATACCATTCATTCTTGAAAGATATCATTTATAAATGCCTCGTGAGCTTAGTTAAACTGTTGAACCCCATCAGAACCCAAAATATAATCCTGTTTAACTCCACTGTTTGTAAACAAAATGAATGTCAACAAACACTGTATATGTCACGAGTCCGACCGAGGGTGTTTCCCTTTCCCGGGCAGGTGGCGCTCGGCGGTCGTCGTCACCGGCCTATTAGCTGCCACTGATTGTTTTTCCTTCCCCTCCTTGTATGTTGAGTGGTAGCACCTGTGAATGTTTAATTAGTTTGTCTTTATTAGACAGCCGGCCCGCCTGGTTGTTGTGCGGGATTATTTCTATGTAACCTTCGGCTCTGTGGTATAGGCACGTGTTAGTGTCCGGTCGGGATTGTTTCCCATTGTACATTTTGATTCCCTGTGTTTTGGGAACGTAACGTTTTTGTGAGCACCCTGTGGTGCATTGGTGCGATTAAAAGACGCGCAGCATTGAACTCTCTGTCTCCTGCATTTGACTCCACACCCACGACACCCGGAGCATTACAGAATCCCGCACCTATCAAATTGAATGGAGTCAGCAGGAGCAGCAGCCAACCCTCTCCCATCGATGGAGGAACGGGTTCTCCACCACACCACCGTCCTTCATCGGATTGGATCCGCGATGGATCAAGTGATGGAGAGAATGGACAGATGGGAGAGGAGTGGGCTCCTCTCTCCACCTTCGGCACCCACGGTTCCGGACTCCCCATCTCCCGACTCCAGCACCCTCCGTCTGACGCTACCGAGGGCTTATGATGGAGCGGCGGCGGGTTGCCAGGGGTTTCTGCTCCAGCTGGAGCTATACCTGGCCACCATCAGACCCACTCCCTCAGGAGAAGAGAGGGTGAGTGTCCTCATCTCCTGCCTCACGGGTCGTGCCCTGGAATGGGCGAATGCGGTCTGGAATGGTCCAGACTCAGCGCGGGAGCACTACCCAGAGTTTTCCCGTCGCTTCCGCACCGTGTTTGATCACCCTCTAGACGGCCGAGCGGCGGGAGAACGACTATTTCACCTCAGGCAGGAGAGGAGGAGCGCCCAGGATTACGCGCTGGAGTTCCGGACCTTGGCAGCCGGATCTGGGTGGAACGACAGGGCCCTCATGGACCACTACAGGTGTAGTCTCCGAGAGGATGTCCGCCGGGAGTTAGCGTGTCGGGACACCACTCTGTCACTGGATCAGCTGATTGACATGTCCATTCGACTGGTTAATCTGCTGGCTGCCCGCGGGCGTTCAGAGAGGGTCCTGTGCGTTCCACCACCCAGCCCCTCCGCTCCCATTCCGATGGAGTTGGGAGTGGCTGCGCCGAGGGGTACCGGAGGAGGAGGCCTTCCCTGCACCAACTGTGGTCGGAGAGGACACACGTCTGATCGGTGCTGGGGGGGTCCGTCTGGGAGTAGAGATGGCAGGCGGAACGCTTCTCGGTCACCCCAGGTGAGTCAGCATCAAACTCACCCAGAACCCCCTGTTGGCCACATGTTTGTCTTAACTTTTTTCCTTCGCTTTTTTCCCTCTTCCCAGCATAGGGCGCTAGTCGATTCAGGCGCAGCTGGGAACTTTATGGATCGCGGACTCGCCCTTAAGTTAGGGGTTCCGCTGGTGCCGATCGATTCTCCTTTCCCCGTGCACTCCCTAGATAGCCGGCCATTAGGGTCAGGGATGGTCAGGGAGACCACGGTCCCACTGGACATGGTGACGCAGGGGAATCATAGGGAGCGTATCAGTTTCTTTATTATTGACTCGCCTGCGTTTCCAGTGGTGCTGGGGACTCCCTGGCTGGCCCGGCACAATCCTAAAATTTCGTGGAGACAGGGGCGTCTCCAGGGGTGGTCAGAGGAGTGTTCTGGAAGGTGTTTGGGAGTTTCCATCGGTGCCACGTCGGTGGAGAGTCCAGACCAGGGTTCCACGGTGTGCATTCCCCCCGAGTATGCCGATTTGGCAATCGCTTTCAGTAAAGTGAAAGCGACTAAATTACCACCTTATCGACCGGGAAGGGATTGTACGATAGATCTCCAGGTAGACGCTGTGCTTCCCAAGAGTCACGTGTACCCGCTGTCCCAGGAGGAGACGTTGGCAATGGAGACATATGTCACGGAGGCGCTGGGACAGGGGTACATTCGGTCCTCCATTTCACCCGTCTCCTCAAGTTTCTTTTTTGTGAGGAAAAAGGAGGGAGGCTTGCGTCCGTGTATCGATTATAGAGGTCTAAACGCCATCACAGTGGGGTATAGTTACCCTCTACCTCTCATCGCTACGGCGGTGGAATCGTTCCACGGAGCGCAGTTCTTCACAAAACTGGATCTCAGGAGCGCGTATAGTTTGGTGCGTATTCGGAAGGGAGACGAGTGGAAAACCACATTTAGTACTACATCAGGCCACTATGAGTACCTCGTCATGCCGTATGGGTTAAAGAATGCTCCAGCCGTTTTCCAATCCTTTGTAGACGAGATTCTCAGGGACCTGTGCGGGCAGGGAGTGGTGGCTTATATCGATGACATTCTGATCTACTCGGCCACTCACACCGCGCATGTGTCTCTGGTGCGCAAGGTGCTTGGTAGACTGCTGGAGCATGACCTATACGTCAAGGCTGAGAAATGCGTGTTCTCTAAACGAGCCGTGTCTTTTCTGGGATATCGCATTTCCACCTCGGGGGTAGTGATGGAGGGTGACCGCATTAGGGCCGTGCGTAATTGGCCGACTCCGACCACGGTAAAGGAGGTGCAGCGGTTTCTGGGTTTTGCCAACTACTACCGGAGGTTTATCCGGGGTTTTGGCCAGGTAGCGGCTCCCATTACCTCACTGCTGAAGGGGGGCCCGGTGCGTTTGCAGTGGTCAGCAGAGGCGGACGGAGCATTCAACAAGTTGAAGGCGCTGTTTACTGATGCGCCCGTGTTGGCGCATCCGGACCCCTCTCTAGCATTCATAGTGGAGGTGGACGCGTCCGAGGCTGGGGTGGGTGCCGTGCTATCACAGCGCTCGGGTACGCCACCAAAACTCCGACCCTGCGCTTTCTTCTCAAGGAAGCTCAGCCCAGCGGAGCGTAACTATGATGTGGGGGACCGGGAGTTGCTAGCGGTGGTTAGAGCTCTGAAGGTGTGGAGACACTGGCTTGAGGGGGCTAAACACCCCTTTCTCATCTGGACCGACCACCAGAATCTGGAGTATATTCGGGCAGCTAGGAGACTTAACCCACGTCAGGCAAGGTGGGCCATGTTCTTCACCCGGTTCCGATTTACTTTGTCTTATAGACCGGGCTCCCAGAACGTGAAGGCTGACGCACTGTCCCGCCTTTATGACACGGAGGATGGGTCCACCGAACCTACTCCCATCCTTCCCGCCTCGAAGCTGGTAGCCCCAGTGGTATGGGAGGTGGACTCGGACATCGAGCGGGCGTTACGGGCTGAACCCGCGCCTCCTCAGTGTCCAGCGGGGCGAAGGTACGTGCCGC
Source organism: Oncorhynchus clarkii lewisi (assembly GCF_045791955.1). NCBI lineage: Eukaryota > Metazoa > Chordata > Actinopteri > Salmoniformes > Salmonidae > Oncorhynchus > Oncorhynchus clarkii. The sequence goes on from NC_092147.1 coordinate 71,528,885, forward strand.
TTGGTGTTTGGGACAAACTGATTCGGTGGGCTCACGTCCTACCCTCCTTGGGTCACCCTGGGGTGACGAGGACAGTGGGGAGCCTTCAGGGGAGGTATTGGTGGCCTACGTTGGCTAAGGACGTTAAGGGTTATGTCTCCTCCTGTTCAGTGTGCGCTCAGAGTAAGGCTCCTAGGCACCTTCCTAGAGGGAAGCTACAACCCCTCCCTGTTCCACAGCGGCCATGGTCACATCTGTCCATAGATTTCCTAACCGATCTCCCGCCGTCTCAGGGGAACACCACGGTTCTGGTGATTGTGGATCGGTTCTCTAAGTCCTGCCGTCTCCTCCCGTTGCCCGGTATCCCTACAGCCCTACAGACTGCGGAGGCGTTATTCAGGACATCGTTTCTGATCGGGGCCCCCAATTCACGTCCCGGGTATGGAGAGCGTTCATGGAACGTTTGGGGGTCTCTGTCAGCCTGACCTCCGGTTATCACCCCGAGAGTAATGGGCAGGTGGAGAGAGTGAACCAGGAGGTGGGTAGGTTTCTGCGGTCGTATTGCCAGGATCGGCCAGGGGAGTGGGCACGATACATTCCCTGGGCTGAAATGGCTCAGAACTCACTACGCCACTCCTCTACTAACGTGTCCCCTTTTCAGTGTGTGTTGGGGTACCAGCCGGTCCTGGCACCATGGCATCCGAGCCAGACCGAGGCTCCTGCGGTGGAGGAATGGGTACAGCGCTCCAAGGAGACCTGGAGGGCCGTCCAGGAATCTCTACGACAAGCGAGTGGACGTCAGAAGAGGAGTGCTGACCGCCACCGCAGTGAGGCCCCCGTGTTTGTACCGGGGGACAGGGTCTGGCTCTCGACCCGAAACCTACCTCTCCGCTTGCCCTGCCGGAAGCTGGGTCCGCAGTGTGTAGGGCCCTTTAAAGTCCTGAGGAGGATAAACGAGGTGTGTTATCGATTACAACTCCCTTCCTATTATCGTATTAACCCCTCGTTTCATGTGTCTCTCCTCAGGCCGGTGGTAGCTGGTCCCCTGCAGGACAGTGAGGTACCGGAGGTCCCTCCCCCCCCGCTGGACATCGAGGGGTCCCCGGCGTACACGATCCGGGCCATTCTGGACTCAAGACGCCGGGTGAGGGGCCTGCAGTACCTCGTAGACTGGGAGGGGTACGGTCCGGAGGAGAGGTGCTGGGTACCGGTGGGGGACATCTTGGATCCCTCCATGTTGAGGGATTTCCATCGCCTCCATCCGGATCGCCCTGCGCCTCGTCCTCCGGGGCGACCTCGAGGCCGGTGTCGGCGCGCTGCGGGAGCCACGCGTCAGGGGGGGGGTACTGTCACGAGTCCGACCGAGGGTGTTTCCCTTTCCCGGGCAGGTGGCGCTCGGCGGTCGTCATCACCGGCCTATTAGCTGCCACTGATTGTTTTTCCTTCCCCTCCTTGTATGTTGAGTGGTAGCACCTGTGAATGTTTAATTAGTTTGTCTTTATTAGACAGCCGGCCCGCCTGGTTGTTGTGCGGGATTATTTCTATGTAACCTTCGGCTCTGTGGTATAGGCACGTGTTAGTGTCCGGTCGGGATTGTTTCCCATTGTACATTTTGATTCCCTGTGTTTTGGGAACGTAACGTTTTTGTGAGCACCCTGTGGTGCATTGGTGCGATTAAAAGACGCGCAGCATTGAACTCTCTGTCTCCTGCATTTGACTCCACACCCACGACACCCGGAGCATTACAGTATAGCCTCAAAACATGGTGACAACTATACTTTTATATCATGGATGATGGTCAGTCCTTGCATCCATAGCTCTGTCTATGAATTTTATATCCAGTCCCATCCCTCAGATTTTTACATAAACAGTGGCAGGGGAGGCTTTGTTATTGTTTCAACTCCGGATTGCCCATTTAAGGGACCTCCAGGGTTTCATATTAGAGGGGGTTTTCCATCACCTGCTCTCCTCTTGTTGCTGGGGTAACGTTTTTGTTGATATTGACAATACTATTTCTGCTGTCTGTTAACCTCTGCAAACAATTGATTTACTCTGATCACTGCACACCTTCACAATTGCTTGTAAACACACACACACAGAGACAGAGAGAGAGAGAGAGAGAAAGAGAGAGAGAGGTAGGGAGAGAGAGAGAGAGAGAGAGGTAGGGAGAGAGAGAGAGAGAGAGAGAGGTAGGGAGAGAGAGAGAGAGAGAGAGAGAGAGAGAGAGAGAGAGAGAGAGAGAGAGAGAGAGAGAGAGAAGCCAAATTTAGCCTCTGCCATTGTGCTTCATTGTGCTGTTGTCAACAGTGTTTTGGCTCTCAAGAGAACAGGGTACATTGCTTTTTCCATGTCGGAACAAAGAAACCCCCAACACACACGTACGTTCGCACGCACACACACATAGATGCACCGGAGGGGATGGCTGCCGTTTTACTGGCTCCTAACCAACTTTGCTATTTTGTTTGTTTTTTCGCATTGTTTGTAACTCATTTTAGACGTAATGTTGCTGCTACTGTCTCTTATGACCGAAAAAAGCTTCTGAACATCAGAACAGCGATTTCTCACCTCAAACTGGACAAAGATTTTTCTTTAATGAGTCCAATGCGAAGGACTTACTGCCTCCCGAGACCAGGCCCTCATCCCCATCATTTGTGTGAAGAAAAGACAGGGGACGGAGGCCTGGGTGCCTTGTGAGAATTCGTTGGCGAGTGAGTAAACCATCACCACCCTTGCTATTATTGGCCAAAGTCATTGGAAAACAGACTGGATGATCTACATTTAAGAATATCCTACCAACGGGATATTAAAAACTGTAATAACTGGAGTAATATGTTTCACAGAGACTTGGCTGAACAACGACACAGACTATATAGAGCTGACTGGCTGCTCTGTTTTTCGGCAAGACAGAGCAGCTACGTCTGGTAAGACAAGGGGCGGGGGTGTGTGTCTATTTGTCAATAACTGCTGGTGTGCGATGTCTAATATTAAAGAAGTCTCGTGGTATTGCTCGTCTGAAGTAGAAAACCTCATGATAAGCTGTAGCCCACACTATCTACCAAGAGAGTTCACATCTATATTATTCGTAGCCGTCTATTTACCACCACAAACCGACGCTGGGACTAAGACCGCACTCAACAAGCTATATAAGGCCATAAGCAAACAAGAAAATACTCATCCAGAAGCAGCGCTCCTAGTGGCCGGTGACTTTAATGTAGGAAAACTTAAATTTGTTTGACCTCATTTCTACCAGTATGTCATATGTGCAACCAGAGGAAAAAAAACTCTAGACCACCTTTTCTCCACAAACAGAGACACATACAACGCTCTCCCTTGCCCTCCATTTGACAAATCTGATAATGATCCTATCCTCCTGATTCCTGCTTACAAGCAAAAACTAAAGCAAGAAGTACCAGTGACTCGCTCAATACAGAAGTGGTCAGATGACACAGATGCTACGCTACAGGACTGTTTTGCTAGCACAGACTGGAATATGTTCGGGGATTCCTCCAATGGCATTTCAAGTTCCTTGGTGTCCACATCACCAACAAAGTATCAAGGTCCAAACACACCAAGACAGTTGTGAAGAGGGCATGACAACACCTTTCCCCCCTCAGGAGACTGAAAAGATTTGGCATGGGTCCCCAGATCCTCAAAAAGTTCTACAACTGCAACATTGAGAGCATCCTGACCGGTTGCATTACCGCCTGATATGACAACTGCTCAGCATCTGACAGGAAGGCGCTAGAGGGTAGTGCGTACCGCACAGTACATCATTGGAGCCAAGATTCCTGACATCCAGGACCTATATAAACTCAGAAAAAAAGAAACATCCCTTTTTTATGACCCTGTCTTGCAAAGATAATTATAAAAATCCAAATAACTTCACAGATCTTCATTGTAAAGGGTTTAAACACTGTTTCCCATGCTTAACCATAAACAATTAATGAACATGCACCTGTGGAATGGTTGTTAAGACATTAACAGCTTACAGAGGTAGGCAATTAAGGTCACAGTTACAAAACCTTAGAACACTAAAGAGGATTTTCTACTGACTCTGAAAGACACCAAAAGAAAGATGCCCAGGGTCCCTGCTCATCTGTGTGAATGTGCCGTAGGCATGCTGCAAGGAGGCATGAGGACTGCAGATGTGGCCAGGGCAATAAATTGCAATGTCTGTACTGTGAGACGCCTAAGACAGTGCTACAGGGAGATAGGACGGACAGTTGATCGCCTTCGCAGTGGCAGACCACATGTAACAACACCTGCACAGGATTGGTACATCCAAACATCACACCAGCGGGACAGGTACAGGATGGCAACAACAATTGCCCGAGTTACACCAGGAATGCACAATCCCTTCATCAGTGCTCAGACTGTCCGCAATAGGCTGAGAGAGGCTGGACTAAGGGCTTGTAGGCCTGTTGTAAGGTAGGTCCTCACTAGACATCACCGGTAACAACGTTGCCTATGGGCACAAACCCACCGCCAGGACAGGACAGGCAAAAAGTGCTCTTCACTGACAAGTTGCAGTTTAAATATATATATATATGTTTTACCTTTATTTATCTAGGCAGGTCAGTTAAGAACCTCTTAAAGCTAGGGGGCAGAATTTTCACTCATTTTCAACTTCCTGCTACTCATGCCAAGAATATAAGATATGCATATTATTATTATCATGTCTGTGAGTATAACAGAACTTATGTAGCAGGCAAAACCCAGAGGACTAACTGTTTAGAATTTTGTTTCTTCCCTATATTGTCTTTGCCATTGGAAATGTATTAAGAACCTACTTTCAGTTCCTACCGCTTCCACACGATGTCGCCAGTGTTTGGAATATGGCTGATGTTATTTCTTTGTCTTAACAGGAAGTAGGCCAACTCGGAACAGGGGACAATTATATGAGTTGCACAAGACGTGAAGAGCAGAGCTTTTTTCTTTTCGTTCATGTATTGAATACAGATTGCCCCGTCTACAATTTGATCGATTATTAACGTTTAAAAATACCTAACGCTGTATTCCAAAAGTTGTTTGAAATATTTTGGCAAAGTTTATAGGCAACTTTTGAAATATTTTGTAGTGACGTTGCGTTTTACTAAGCTGTTTTTTTATGGATCAAACGCGCTTTATAAATGGACATTTTCGATATATATGGACGGAATTTATCGTACAAAAGGACCAATTGTAATGTTTATGGAACATATTGGAGTTAAACAAAAGAAGCTCGTCAAAGATAATGCATATTTTATATTTTATTTCAGCGTTTTGTGTAGCGCCTGCTACGCTAGCCCCTTTGTTTACTGCTGGTGAGGATGGCTGCAGGCTATCAGATAATAGCTTCATATGCTTTCTGACATGTTGGCTGGATTCACAACGAGTGTAGCTTTAATTGAGTATCTTACATGTGTGATTTAATGAAAGTTTGAATTTTATAGCAATTTATTTGAATCTGCATTTACCCTGGAAATTGGCCGGTTGAGACGCTAGCGTCTCCCCTATCCTCAAGAGGTTTTAAGAACAAATTCTTATTTTCAATGATGGCCTAGGAACCGTGGATTAATTGCCTTGTTCAGGGGCAGAATGACAGATTTTTACCTTGTCAGCTCGGGGATTCAATCTACCTACCACCCCAGGAAATAAATATTGTCTCACCATGGGTGATAGTCAGATTTGCGTTTAGGAATGAGAATTACTCCGA